>NW_026991725.1:8464679-9089679 GCF_029215605.1 Mirounga angustirostris | reverse complement strand
GTTCTCACCCCTGGGCACTTGCTGAAAGACTAATAGAATAGTTCCAATATTCCGATTTGCAAAATTCCCTGTGACCCTGTGAACTCCTGCCTCCCTTTGTACCAGGCATGTTTTCTCCTCCCAGGCCCTAAACTGAGTGGCACATCCAGGGAGGCAGACCACGGACACCCACTTCTGAGGCAGAGGGGCACATGGGACAGGGACATTTTCCAGAACCCAGAGTCCCTGCTGACTGCACCCACAGACCGGCAAGTTTGTCCTCCAGACACTGATATATGAGGATCAGGGAGGGGCGTGGTGGATGCCTTCACCTATTTCTTTTTCAGCTGGGCACCTTCTTCCTAGCCACTATCGCCTAAAACCCCATATTCATCAACTCTGGGGACCTCATGAATGGGAGGTACCCTAGAGGTCTGACTCTCTTTCTGATGCAGACCCTTGAGAACAGGCCAGGATGGTGGCCCAGTGTCTGTCTGAATACCTTGAGGGATAGGAAGCTTGCTACCTTTTAAAGATAGCCTGTGGATGATGCTATAGAAGCTGGGATGATTATCCAGTCAAGGAGGGTCCTGGTTGTTTTAAGGGTTTTCCTGCTAATGAGGGTGAACACAAAGTGCAAAGAGAACAGCAAACACATGAATGACACAGGCTATTGGGGTGCCTGGGTGGCTCAGATGGTTAAGCGTCTGCCTTCGGCTCAGGTCATGATCCCGGGGTCAAGTCCTGCATCGGGCTCCCTGCTAGGCGGGGAGCCTGCTTCTCCCTCTGCCTCTCTCTCTCTCTCTCTGACTCTCATGAATAAATAAATAAAACATTAAAAAAAATAAATCTTAAAAAAAAAAATGACACAGGCTATCACAACTGTGGCTTCTGCTCTGTCTTTCCTATCTTGTTTCAGAGAAGGCCGGGAAGGCAGTTCGCCTTCCACTCCCTCCCCGTCCTGGAGCTCATCAAACTTCCCCGCTTCCCATCAGATCCAGCTCCACAGAGCTCCCCCCCAGCCAGCTCTAAAGCCACCAGTGGGGTGCAGCACTTGGAGAATCCGGATTTACCCTCCCAGCTGCCTTACCCATCATTCTGGGGCCTCTGCTCCCTGCCAGGTCCACTTCTGTCTCTGAGGCCTGCCTTCCTCTCAGATCTCCCAGGCTGAGCTCTCCAAACCCTCCTCTCTCCTGGGACTGTGCCACCCCCTGCCCTCTGCCCTCTGTTAGGCAGCAGTGGGCTTCCCTACATTGGACCCTTTGCTTCTGGGGGCTGGGAAGACCTCTGGGCCCTGAGGAGCCTGGGTGGGGCGGGGTGGGGAAGGGGGGCAGAAGGTGGAGAAGGCAGCTGGTCTTCATAATAAATCCTTTGTCCTGTCAGGGAAGCACCCACCCTCTTCCTCCCCCTCGGCTCCCCACCCCTGCTCCCACGTAGCTGAGCCCTCCCGCCCTCCATCCCTCTCCCACCACTGGCACTCAGTGGCTGGCCCATCTCTTCTCCCACACACGCCACCCTGCCAAAATCCTTGATACATTTACCTCATTAAAAAGATTACATGGGTAACACCTGTTATTGTAGAACAGTTAGAAAATATAGGCAAATGTAAAGAAGATAAAAGTCATCCACAATCTCTTGGCTGGAGATAACCTCTGTTGAATTTTTGGGTGTAGACGCAGTCCCCAACTTAGGATGGCTCGACTTATGGTTTTTTGACCTTATGATGGTGCGAAAGGGAGAGCCATAGAAACTGTCCTTTGGGTTTGGCATTTGGCTCTTGCCCCGCGCTAGCGATATGCAGTATCGTAGTATCATGATGCTGGGCATTGGCAGGCAGCCGCAGCTCCCAGGCAGCCTCACGATCGTGGGGGAAATAGCTGAGGACGCCTGGGTGGCTCAGTCGTTAAGCATCTGCCTTCGGCTCAGGTCATGATCCTAGGGTCCTGGGATCGAGCCCCACATCGGGCTCCCTGCTCCGTGGAAAGCCTGCTTCTCCCTCTCCCACTCCCCCTGCTTGTGTTCCCTCTCTCACTGTGTCTCTCTGTCAAATAAATAAATAAAATCTTAAAAAAAAAAAAAAAGAAATAGCTGAGACACTGCAATGATTCTGCACCCCTACTACTGTTCTGTTTCTCACTTTCAGTACGGTATGCAATAAATTACACGAGATACCAAACACTTTCTTATAAAGTAGGCTTTGTGTTAGCTGATTTTGCCTGACTGTAGGTTAATGTGAGTGTTCTGAGCATGTTTAAGGTGGGTTAAGCTAAGCATGATGTCTGGTAGGTTACAGGTATTAAATGCATTTTCGACCTGTGGTATTTTCAATTTATGATGGGTTTATCGGGATGTAACCCCACTGTAAGTTGAGGAAGATCTCTATATCCTTCCAGACTTATATGTAGATATTTTTCTCCCTTCAAGAATGGCATCATACCATACATATTATTTTGCAACCTGCCTTTTCACTTGAAATATATATGCACATTCTTCTACGACAAAAAATATCCACCCCGACATTGCGGTTTATGGCTGTACAGTGTTCCGTGTGTGCTCGGGGCACAGTTGAGGGTTTAATTCCTAGGGTGCAGGGGATACAGGGTGGAGATTGCCCCCTCTCCCCCCAACGGGTGCAGTCTGCCTCATTGCTGGTCTATTGGCAACTGCCCCATTGCCCCCTGGACTTTCCCTCTTGCCCGATTTCTAGGATTTTAGCCAGGACTTGCTTGGGGAAGTGTTTTTATTCTCCCTGCCTCCTCCCTTTCACTTTGCCTCTCATCTCTCTTGCATCTTTCATCAGTGCTGCTGTTCAGAGGTCTGCCACTCTTCCGGGGCCCTAGCTGGTGTTTCGGCAGAGAGTAGGAGTCGAGTGCTCTTGGAATTTTCAGTCAATAGAATTAGTTATTCCCCCTTCCATAAATGTTTGCATGTCCAAATTGCCCCTGTCTTTCAAAGGCTCAGGTCAGAAGCTACTTCTTTCCAGGAAGGCTTCCTTCCCCTGGATACTCACAGTATTTTGTCTTTGCTCTTATCCTGGCTCTGTTACTTACTAGCTGTGTGAACTTGGGCAAATTACTGAACCTCTCTGAGCCTCAGTTTCTTCATCTGTAAAATGAAGATAATACTAGTATCTATCTCCTACAATTTTGCCTGGTAAACAGTAGGGACTCCATAACTGTTAGGTGTTGGTAATATTACCAATCTTAACTTCTCTATTAGACTGCAAGCTCCCTGAGAGCAGAGACTGTCTTTCTTAGTCATCTCCTGGTCTTACCTGTGCTCTTCATTCCCAGGACCTAACGCAGGGCCTGTGGCACCTAGATAGCATGTATCACTCACTCCATGAATAAGTGAGTTTGAACCCAAATCCCGATTTGCAGACCAGGAAGGACCATGGCTTACCAGGATCAGACAGCAAGCTGGTGGTGGGGCTCAGAGGTCCTGCCTTCCCACTGAATCTCCTCTACCTGGCTGGCCTCTGCACTAATGGAGCCTATCTCCTTTCAACAGTGGTTGGTTTTGTACAGAACTGTTTAGGGGCATTTGGTCAGAAGGCTCTGGTGGCTGGACAGCTCCTTCTAAGAGCCTGATTCTGTGGTCCCAGGAGGCTAGGTGCCCCTTCCCACTCCAGCATCCCCTTATTCCCCTGATCCTTAAACCTCTAGTCCTCCCCTCCCCACCAGTCCTCTGCAGGTACGGGAATGGGATGGAGCCCTTGTCCCTTCCCCTGGCTCCAGCTCTCTGGCCTTTTCTTCCACCCCTGCACCTGTCCCTTGGCTGCTGAGGTCTGTCATTAGGAGATGTGGTCAGCCTGCACACTTCACTACACGGGGTGGTCATGAGTCAGGCCACTGGGAGGTCGGGAGCCCAGCAGGTCTGTGGGCATAGCATGGCATGGCAGAGATGGGGTGGCAGGGAGACACTGCTGCCCAGCCCAGAGGTAACCAAAGTGCCTGGAGGGGACATGAGAGTCCGATCTTTGGCCTTCCAGGTGTCTGGCTCAGAGCTGAGGGACACAGGGGTGGCTGGGCTCCTCCTGGGAGCAGGGCAAGTGTGGCAATGGGAGAGGGGCAGGGGTCTGTCTCAGCATACTTCGGGCAGTGACTGCCTATCTAGTGTGTTGAAGAGCACGGCTAGGCTGTATTCTGGGCTCTCTGAGCCACCCTCCTTGGTGGACTATCCCATGGAAAGAACATGTGCTTTTGAGTTTTGAGTCTTGGCTCTGCCATTTCCTCACCATGTGATCTTAAGTAGGTCATTTGAGCTCTCTGAACCTCAGTTTTCTCATCTGTAAAATAGGGCTAACAATAGTGACTTCATAGGGCTGTGGGGATTAAGTGCAGTCATTTGTGTGCCTAATGAAACCTCAGCAAGCCTTAGTTTCTTCCTATATCCTTTTCACTTTTTGGCACTTCCCTTCCTTCTCAACAGGGTGAGACCTGAGGACCCAAAGAAAATCACAACTGCCAGGTTCCCAGGGCCCTGTCTACACCCTGCTCAGCAAGGTTTCACCAGCCATACCCTCCCCTGAGCCAGACTAGGGTCTAAGAGTTAATCCCCTTTGCTCCTACTCTCTGCCCGCACTCCCCCTAGGGGCCAGGCTGCTGTCTTCTTGCTCATTCTCCCACAGAATGAAAAGCTCCTCCCTAAGGCAAATGCCCAGTTTGGGGAGACCATGGCTCCTGTCCTGGGGCCTTGGGAAGACCAGACTAATATCCTGAGGTAGGAGAAAAGGCTCTGTGATGACTCCTCCAAGCCCAGACCCTCTCTGTGGTATAGACCCCCAATGGAGAAACATAGCTGTGATTAGCACTCAGGTGGCCAAACCCCTCCCTTTATAGATGGAGACAGTGGGGGACAGATGGGCAGTGGCTTGCCCAGGGTTGAATAATGAGTGCAGGGGTGGCTGAACTGGGATCTGGAACTAGTTCTCCCAACTCCCAATCTGGAGCTCCTGATGCATCTTGATCCAACATCTGTGTGTCTCTTAATTGGTTTCTAAGCCCTGGGAGGGCTCTCAGCCTTAACCTTGACCCATTCCTTTGGGCAACTTGGCTTCCAGAGCTGTGCACAGGGTATGGTTGGTGGAGCTGAAATGGGTTCAGGGTCTCTGGGGGCCACCACATTCCGGGCTGATGGTTTTCAAAGGTGGTAGGAGATTTCTTCCTTCACTGAAGCACTTCAGGGCCTTTCCTAGGTTCAGAGAGCTGGAGGTTGAGCAGGGGGCAGGGAGGGGTGGGTGTCTGGGGAGGAGGGTGCTCAGTGGTGCCAACTGACATTACAGAGTTACATCCTCTGTGTCTTGTTCCAGTTCAAAAAACATAAAAATGGCCCTATCTCCTTTACCCCCGCCTAGGTGGTGGAAGCAGAGGTTTCCAAAGGGACAGATTTTTAAAAAAATTTATTTATTTATTTATTTATTTATTTATTTATTTATTTATTTATTTGAGAGAGAGAAAGGAGAGCATGAGTTGGGGAGGAGCAGAGGGAGAGGGACAAGCAGACTCTGTACTGAGTGCAGAGCCTGACGCGGGACTCCATCCCATGACCCCGAGATCATGACCTGAGCCCAAATCGAGTTGGACACCTAACCTACTGAGCCACCCAGGTGCCCTCAGAGAGACAGATTTAGCTTAATTCCCCACCTGCCTGTCTGCTTCATGGGCTGAGGTGGGAGGGGGGTGTGTTCTATTTCTCCTTTTCCACCCTAGGAGCCACCAGCTTTAACCTTTCCTACATGGCAGGCCGAGGGCAGGTCCCCCCATAAGGAAACTTAGCATACACTAAGGGTGTCAGTAAAATCAAGACATTTAGCTCTGATGAGTGTGTGCATCACAGAAGCTGTGTTTGAGAGTTCAGTGCTATTTTTAGTTGAGTCCCTTTTGATGGGTGCAGGTAGGACAGTACCACGGTCTTTTCAGAGCTTGGTGCTTCCAGAGGGCTCATCCTGGCTCTGAACAGATCCATCTGAGGATCACTTGAAGGCTATGGGCCCTCTTTCCAGAAATTGCAAATATGTACAGACATTTGGTGTGTACTTTCAGACTTCATAACGTCTCCTTTGTTTAGAACCCTTGTTTCAGAAGGTGGAGTCACAGCACTTCCCCTGCTAAAGCAGGGTGAATTGACCTGCCAAAGGGATAGAGGTAGGGAAGCATGCTTTCTGTCCTTAGTAGTGCCTGGATTGATGCAGGAGACATATCCGGCCCTGGGCGAGCTCCTGGTCTGATGGGGGAGGCAGTCGGTGTTCATGGACTGAAAAGCAATGAACAATTATAGAATGACCTAAACTCTTTGGGGGCTGAGAAAGGGCCAGAGCTTGGGTTGGAGGGCTGGGAAAGAGATGAGCATAATCTGGGAGGACTTCCTGGAGAAGGGGTTGTGGCTGATTCAGAGTGAGGGAAGAGGTAGGGGAGTCAAAGGGAGGTGGTGGGACGGTGTCTGTCAGTGTGCATGCCCAGGTATTGGTGCAAAAGCCAAACCCCGCTGAATTGCCAAAAAAGGCACGAGGCCCCAACACATCTGCACTGATTTACGGGGTTCACCTTTAGGAACATCTGCTCGTTTTCTCCCCTGACAAAGGAAAACCGTTTCAAACATAAATCCTGGAATGGCTTGGATAGATTTCTCCACCCCTCCCTCTCCCTGATTGCAGGGCCTGAGGGTGTAGGAAATGTGTTGTCTTGTGTTTATCACAGCCAAGCAGAGCTCGGGGTGGCAGGCCTGACAGCCTGGTCATGTGGAGGTGATATATGGAGGTTTGGGAGAGAGCCCCAGAGAGGAGACTTGGCATTCGTCCTTCAAACACAAAGTCACGCTCGCTATTTATTTATTTATTTATTTATTTGCTGCACAGGGATAGCTTGCTTGCAACTCTGTTGTGGGGACGAAGCACACACACTGGGGGAGGAGACGCTGGGGGCCTGCTCACCTGGGTGTCCCCAGGAAGGAGCCAATGGCCCCGGTGTAGGGCAGTCCTTGCTGGCTGAGCAGATGGGTGACCCTGCTCTCCTGTTTTTGTTTTTTTGTTTGCTTTTCCAGGATGGTTCCATGGGTTTCAGATTCCTGACTCTAGAATTCTGTGCTGCTACTGTAGACTCTGTGATCGATGCTAGGGTCTTTGATTTAGGATTGCGACAATCCAAAATTATTTCCTCCATCAAGAAGTTTGTGATTTTTTTTTTTTTAAGATTTTATTTATTTGCGAGAGACAATGAGAGACAGAGAGCATGAGAGGGAGGAGGGTCAGAGGGAGAAGCAGACTCCCCGCTGAGCAGGGTGCCCGATGTGGGACTCGATCCCGGGACTCCAGGATCATGACCTGAGCCGAAGGCAGTCGCTTAACCAACTGAGCCACCCAGGCGCCCATGTGATTTTTTTTTTTTAAATGAGTCACAAGTTCTGTAGGATTCTTTCACTTTGGAGTGATGAGAAAGGATCCATTTCTTTCTCACATCCTGGAGTTCCCTCTGCTGGGGTCTGCTGTTGGGAAGGAGGAAAGCCCAATTGTACTTAATTCTTCTTTAATATCCTTGGGATAGAGGGAACCCCAGAGTAAAACCCACATCCAAATTCTTTCTTCTTGATTCTGAAATCCATAGCATGATTCTTCTATCACTAGACCCAATTTTACATTCCCTCTGGTACCTGAGAATGTCTGGTCCCTCACTCTTTACCCTGGTCCCCACTGTTGGGACTGCTTACAGATTTTGGTGCTCTCAGCTTGGTTTTGAGCTCATCACTTGAAGGGGAGCACGGTGAGGGGCCTTGTGAGGAGCACTCATCTCATCGTTGAACCAGTCTCTTTGTTAGAAAGGCCACTCCCTCTTGCCATAGTATTGTTCTTTTCTTATTAGAAGTATGAGGCAATTACCTCCCAAATCCTTTGTTTAGAAAAACCATCATTTGAATACTTGGGGGACAATAACTACAGGAGGCAAGAAAAGCCAGGTTATACTCTGGTAACGGTAACCTGCTGATCCTAATGGCATAATACATCGAAGACTTCCCTCTTCCCTTGCAAAGTCCACTGAGCATGGCCTCCGAGTGGCAGTTTGACAATCTGGCCTGCTCCTGTCTCAGCTCAATTCCACCATCTTACCACGTGGCCTTCTTGGCCACAACACGGGAGGGACCTGCAGGGGCAGTCACGTCCTTGCTGTTGGGTGCTTTGTCCCAGAAGTGACAGACATCTTTCTGCCCACAGCCTCTTGGCAAGGCTGGCCCCAGCTGGGGTCCCCGGACGACTAGCTCAGCATCCTATCCCTGTGTTCTTTCATGGCCCGGTCCTATGGGGCTGCTTGGGAGGGCCGGTGGAGGCCCGGGAGCTCCCCAGGGCCTCGCGGCTCGGGGTGCTAGGGCCCCGTCCTGGCCAGCCTCTAGCCTCTGACTCCATCCATCCAGGGCATGAGGGCCAATTAGTCAGTGCTCACCATTATGCTGCCTTAAACAACTACTTTAGATGCAGCCAACACGGGCGGCGTGTGGCAGCCGCGATGGACGGCGGCAGTTGTAATTAGCAGAAAATTCGGGGAAGGACAAATGGGAGGCTTTTATAGTCAAGCAAATCTCAGAATTGAAATAACTCTGCTAATTGTGCTTTGTGTGCTTATTAAATGCCCCCCCCCCCCCCGCCGCCCCGGTCTGCGGGTCTCTCTCTCTCCATTGTCTTTGGGACTGAGAAGAAGAATGGTGCTGTCAATCCATGACACCTACTACGTGCCGGGCACCCTTCTATTTTACATGTGTCCCCTCTTGGTTCTCACAGGAAACCAAGGTGCCAGACAGCGGGGTTTCTTGCTCGGGGCTCAGCAGCCTGGAGGCCCTGCTCTTCACCGCTGCACCCCGAGAACAAAGCAGATTCTTTGTGTAAGGCGGGGGCTTCTCTCCTCATGTCTTGGAGATCCGAGGAGATGTGGAGAGAATTCTGAGGGTCTGTGAACTTGGAGGCGAAAAAGTCCCATCTTTATTTTCACCAATCTTTACCTGCAATTGAGTCCTTCCCTTTAGTATGAATGCAGGGAGCAAACTGCAGGAAGTAGAATTAGCAAGATTTGGGATTTGTCACCGATAGAAATCACAGGCATTTTCATATCAGATTACATTTAATATCTTGAAAAACAATGTTTGCTCAGCACTACTTCCTGCCACTAGATCTTGTCATTTAATGCATTGTTAAGGAGGTATATTTACTACTATGAACGCACATTTATTTATTTGTTTATTTAAATTTTTTATTGAAGTGTAGTTGACATGCAATATGGTATTAGTTTCAGGTGTACAACTTAGGGATTTAACATTTATATCTATTAGGAGTGATCACTGCGAGAAATCTAGTGATCACTTGTCACCGCATGAAGTTGTTAGATATTATTAGCTATATTCCTTATGTTGTACGTTGTATCCCCAGAGCATACATGTATTTTAAAAAAATCTTTCGATAGTAACTACTTTGCTATAATTGGTTCCCTTTGCAATTGTACATTCTTTATTTTGTGTTTTTAAAGGCAACATCCCATAGGCTTCACCAGACTGCCAGAGGCTTCCAGAGCACAAAGAAGGTCACGAACCCTTCTGAGAGGGCCTCTCTGAGCCTCACTCACTCACCTCAGAAACCATTTCATCTGGAAGTGAGTGGATTACATCCTGGCTGACGCTCTTCCTATTTTATATGGAGCTAGCAGCAATTCCTTGAATGTGCCAGGTTCTCTCTCTTTTACACACCTTTGTGCAAGCTGTTCCCCTTGCCTGAGCAGCTGCACCTCGGCCCCCACCCCATCACCTGGCTCCTTGGGTTTACTCCCATCAGCTAGCATGCAGTGCCTCTTCCTGCCTCTGGGGCGGCCCCCCTGCTCCTCCAGGTTGGGTTAGGGGGGCCTCCCTTGTGCCTCCCCAGGGTAAGCTCCAGTGTAGTAATGATCCCATTAGATCAGCTTAGAACATGCTACCTTTGATGGGGCACTTTGGAAAGGCAGCCTTCTGGAACACCGAGGTGCTGGCCAGAGGCTTGGATCTAGGGCTACCTGGGCCCCTACTCTGCTTTCTCCTCTGGATGACCATGTGGCCCTATTAGTGCCGGTTTGGCTTTAAAAATAACCCGAGTGACTGGGAATTTCCTAAAGTGGGAGTGCAAAGACTGTTGGGGTCAAGTGTCTGGATGGTGCCACAGCCCTCAAGCAGAGAAAGCTAGTGGTGTCGCTGGGGCGGGAGGACCCTGCTTTTGTGAAGAAGGTCTCTAGTAGCCGTGAGGCTCTGGGGACACTGCTGCGCCTGTTTCGGCCCTGGGCGACAGCTGCTGTTCCTCACAGGGTGTGGCCAGGACCCCTTCCTGCCAGCTCGCCGTGAATGCCCTCGCTGCAGCGGCTGCAACAACTTTCCAGGCATGTCGCCTGGAAGAAGGCCTTTAATCCTCATAAGCCCCTGAGAGGGAGGCTCTGTTATCTCAGTTGTACGTATGAGGAAACTGAGGCACAGAAAGGCTCAGTGCCTTGTCCAAGATCACACAGTGATTGAGCCAGGAGCAACATCCCCACACTCTGATTCTGCAGCCGGCACTCTGAACACCAGACCTGTTGCGTTGCGCGTGAGACACCCGCTGCAGAAGGCCTTGCATAATTCAGAAACTTGCCTAATTTAAGACAATTCCTGACATGTTGGTAGGGGTTTCCGTTTATCAGCTAAAGTGGCATTGCCGTGTGGTGAGCACAAACACGGTTCACAATTCACTGGGCCTGCCAGCTTCAACATTCTTCATGCTTAAAAAATATTTGGGATAGACATTATTTAAAATTTTGCATATAAAGTGAGACTTTATGAATAGCTTTATCACGGTGTCAAATCCACATATGCACAATCTCATAAAACATGAAGGTGCTATGCTGCTGAGTAATTGTATTTTAATCTGTCAACGGAGGCTGGACCGGGGGCTGCTCCAGGGAAGGTGCATCTTTATTCACGTCTGTCCCTGTGCCTAGCACAGTGCCTGGCACCCAGCAGCAAGGGGTTACGGGAACACCATCTAACTCAAAGCAGTACAGTTCAATTGGTTGTGATTTCTTCTTTGGAGGGGAGCCATCTTTAAGCTTGTATTTCTTAATAGTTTCATTCATCCTGGATTTACTACCTCCTTCTTTTCCATCCTTAAAAAGGGGAAGAGAAAGAAGAGACATCAGTAACTGATAATGAAAAGGGACAGGGACAGAAGACTTGAGGATGAGCAACAGGGCCAGCGTGTCATCCTAAATAATGGGGTCTTGTATGTTTAGGGCACGGGCGTGGTTTATGTTTTGGTCAGGGTGTCTGCAGCAATAGAAAGCCAATTCTGCATAACTTAGCAAAAAAGGGGATTCGATTTAAGGTTCATGGAGCTAACTGAGGCTGGGAGGCTAGTCTTGGGGGACAGCAGGAACCCAGGGGCTACTGCTGAGGAGGAAGTAGGGAGAGGACATGCTGCAGGCCAGCCTGGTCAGGATGCTCCACCAGAGGTGACCCCTGACCCCAGTACACGCAGCGGGAGGTTTCCTAACAGGGAGGGTGGGTGCTAAAGGGAAGGGGATGTGAGTGCTGGTGTGACAAAAGGGACATATGTCCACTACTTGCATCTCCAAATAATCAGGTGGAGGAGACAGTGAAGGTTGTCTAATCCCTCTTTGTGTCACCGATGAGGGAATGGAGTCCAGCTTCATTTCCACTTCATTTCCAGTTGGTGACAGAAGCAGGACCAGAGCCCTCTCTCCTGGTGCTCTGCGCAGAGAGGGGGCAGGAACGTTTTAACACTTTAAAGACCTTCAGAGCACCATTAGTCTATCATGATGGGTCAAAAGCCCTCTTGTCAACATGCCCTGATGGGGCCTCCCTCCCTCTCACCCCAGTTCCTTCAACCCAGAGGATGGAGGGTCTGGGATGGCCCTGGTACACTCTAGTGGGTAGAGGGCACTCACACCTGGGCAGGATATATAGTCATGGTGGTCCCTAGCCAAGCCCACCCCTGCCATGCTTCCACATGAGCAAGAATGAGGATAGGAGGAAGGCCCCAAAGGGTGAAATAAGAGGGAGGGACATCCTGGAAATATATAAACCCTAGGTTCATGTGGGAAGGGCATTTTTATGTCCCCTTGTGTGCTACTTGCTGTAAATATATGAATCCCAGCTAACTTCTACTGCCAGAAGAATACATCCACTGCCCATTCTTGCCAATTCACTGGGCTTTATCCTGGGTGTGGATAGGGGAAGAGCAGGGAAACTAAGATTAATCGAACACCTACTATATGCCAGACTTTCTACTTAGATAATCTCATTTAAACCAATATTTCTACCAGTCCCATGAGACAGTTATAATTATCTCATTTTATAGTTGAGGAAGCCAAGGCTCAGGTAAGCCTCCCAACTGAGAAGGGTAGAGCCCAGGGCTGGCACAGTGACCCCCAGCTCTGATTCTCATGAGGGTATGTGTATTAGTAGTCAGGGTTCTCCAGAGCAACAGAACCTATATATATATATAAAATATTTTATTGATTGGTTGTAAGAAATTGGCTCATGTGATTATGGAGGCTGAGAAGTCACAAGATCTTCAGTGAGCGAGCTGGGTGCAGGAGATCCAGTTATGTCATTCCAGTTCAGGTCCAAAGACTCAAGAGCCAGGGGAGTTGATGGTGTAAGTTCTTGTCTGAAAGCCGCCAGGCTCAAGACCCCAGAAGAGCCCATATTTTAAGTCTGAAGTCCCGAAAAGACCAACCTCCCAGCCCAGTCAGTCAGGTAGGAGGAGTTCCCTGTCCCTCACCGTTTTTGGTTCTATTCAGGTCTTCCACTGATTGCTCAAGGCTTACCCACGTTAGGGAGGACACTCTGCTCTGCTCAGTCTACCAGTTCAGGGGTCAGTCTCATCCAGAAACACCCTCACAGACACACCCAGGAGAATGTGTAAGCAAATGTCTGGGAGCCCTGTGGCCCAGTGAGGTGAACCCACAAAATGACCCATTGCACTGTGGCACCGGGGGACAGCGAGGGGAGGGGCCTTGGAGGCTGTTCTATTCCCTCTTTACAGAGGAGGTTTTGAGAGGGAGTAGACTAGTGTGTGTGTGTGTTAACCCTTTTCTCTGCCCTTCCAGAGGAGGATACTTAAGCATTCCCAGCACATGGCTAGCTCAGCGACGCAGGGGGAAGCCAGATCATCCTTCTTGTGGATTGACTCCCCAGGGCTGAGTTGTCCCAGCCAGAAACAGTAGCCAGGGCTCCTGGAGAGGGGAAGGAGTCAGTAGGGGACCCATCATTTCTTATCCTGGGACTGAACCAAGCCTGCAGCCCTAGTCTCCCTCACCTAGGCAGTGTGGTCACAGGCCCGGTGCTTGGACTGGGAGCCGGGCCTGACTGGTTTCTGGCACAGAGGCTGCAGGCCTCCTACATGCATTCTCTCTTCTTCCTCTGTAAGAACCCTGCATAGAGCCACCCAGAATAAAGACTACAGTTCCCAGCATCCGTTGTAAGTAGGTGCGGCCCTATGACTGACTTAGGGACAATGGGTTAGAAGCAGAAATGGTTTGTATACCTTCCAGGAAGTGTCCTTAAAGGGAGGGTGACCTTCTGTCCCCCAGTTTCATCTGTCTTGCTGGCTGCCATGCAGATGTCATGGCTAGCACTGGGGCGGCCACGCTGGGTCATGAGGTAGACGTAGGAGAGGCAGTGACGACAAGGCAGATAGAGCTCAAGTCCCTGACCCCGGAGGCACTGTAACAGCCCTGGACCCCCACCTGGGAAGGGACAGCTAAACTCCATCTGGATTTTTATAGCCCCTCCCTTGCTGCAGGACCTGGGGCAGTGGCTCGGCCTCTCTAGACCTTGGCCGGTTATGGAGAGTGATGACTGCATGACTCCCATGCAGGGGCTCAGGCGTGAGTGGGCAATAGGGAGTTTTACCTCCAAGGGGACAGGACGTGAAGAGGCCGGGGGCTTGGTTCAGCGTTAGGTGTTTGGAAGAAGGTGGCAGAGTGCATGGGGAGGCAGTCTGGAACAGGGCCGACTCTTGGGTTGGGTACTTGGCGAGTCAAGTATCCTTGGGCAGCTTGCTCACCTCTGTAAGCCCAAATGTCCTCGTCTGTAAATCAGAGACGGTGATGCCTGCTTCACAGATTGTGCGAGAATCAGAGACAATGTGTGTAGGGAGCCTGTGCTCTGTGGGAGACAGGTGCTCTGTGAATGGTAGCTCTGACTTTCATCACTGGGCTGAGTGTCCGGAGACCTCGATTTTTGGGTGTGCCAGTGCGGTCATGGGCGAGTCTCTTAACTCTCTGGACCTGTTTGCTCACTTGGAAAATGGGAGAGGTGGTGATCGGATTGCATGAACTCGGAGGGTCCTTTCCAGCCCTGGTCGTCGATCTAGTTGCCCTCTGCCCACACTTTACAGGTAGTAAAACTGAGGCTTCATGTGGCAGAGACAGCTCGCTGTGCTCCCCTTCCAGTGTGGGGGGAGTGTGGGGGAGCAACTGCCCCCCAGGGGTGCATTGCCCCGTCTGCTCACAGAGGCAGTGTGAGCCGAAGGCATGTGTACTGCTTCTGGGCCAAGATGGTGAACACATGGGTTTATCTTTCCCACCCTCTCTTCCCCATCTGACAGCTGGAAGTCTAGGCCCAGGGCAGCCTGGGAGGTTTCATGTTGGAGATGGCAGAGCCCATCTCAGCCTGCTCTGTCAATGACCATGGGGGGCCTGGTGCACTGGCCCCCTCCCCCGCCCAGCACTGCTTTGGCCTTTTGTGAACAAGACATCACTTCACTGAGGTTTCGGGGTTCAGCCAGTGTCATCTTCACCAATACAGTCAAGAGCTAGAGTGACTTGTCCAGAATCTGTGCCTTCTCTCTGATTCTTGGTGGCATCCTATTTGATGGTCTAGTCTTCTCAATTAGTTTGCCGGTTCCTTGAGAGCCAGAACTGTGGCTCACACTGCCGTAGGCTGATGACACCCAACACCGGTTGCCTCTCATCCACCCACAGGGATGACCTACCTGCCAGGACCAGGCAGTGGCCATTAAAGACTTGGTAATTTGCACTGAGCATTGACAGGGCACCCACCTGAGTCCTACCAGGCTGCAACCTGACCCCACAGATCTGGTGCTGTACCCTGCTACATCCCTGGAGGCCCCAGGGTGTGGGAACCTCAAAACAACAGACAAGGGAGCAGCTAAACTCTCGGACGAGGGAAGCCTGATTAGGGCAGGACCCAAGGCCACGTGGGTCTAGGAGAGGCATCTGTGAAATGGGGGATACTTTGATACTTTGTGGAATTGAGGATGGACATCTGGACTGGGGCCAGAGCCCTGATCTGACTCCAGCTCTGCCCCCAACTTGTGTGTGACTTACAGAAGCCCAAGGTCACCAGAGAGTTGGTGACAGGAGCAGAGACCAGAACCCAGGCTGTCCTCCAGCCATGGATGGGTTCTTTCTGGAAACCACTGCCCCCTCACTCTCTATTCCCTCCAAGCCTGGGCATCCCTGATTAGGATGCTAATGGAGGGAGGGGGTGAGGAAGCGAGGGAGCTGCAGAGTGGGGAGAAATACCAGGGGACTGGGGAGCCAGTGGCTAATTAAAGGCTCCATGTCAAAGAGGAATGCCAAGTAGGTAATTTCCATGCCATTTGAATAATGGGAAAACGTTTACCATTTCTCAAGTTTGCTTGTTGAAGAGAGAGGGGAAGAAGGAAGGAGGGGAGAAGATTGTGGCTGGAGGGGCCTCTCCATGCTACTGGGGAAGGTGGGGCAGAAATGCTCCAGGGAGGCGGAGGGAGGCAGGGAGCAGGAGGAGGCCAATATTCTGCCTTTCTCCAGAAGGTCCTGAGAAGTTCCTAAAGCCGGGCTAGGGGAGAGGACAGCCATGCAGTGTGATGGTGATGAGTTGAGGAGAGTTGAGGAGAGCCCTCCCACGGCTGCGCCACACTTCATAGTTGGCATCATTTGTCCCCCTGGATCACCTTGATGGGCTGTGGAATAAGCGAGGAATGGGTGACGGTGATGATGGTGGTGGTGGTGATTCCTACCTTAGAGGTAAGTAACCAAGCCCTGGAGAGCAAGAGCGAATTGCTTAAGGCCACATTTGTGCATTTATTCATTCATCAATTCGACGAAACAGTTTCTTGGGGAAAGAGTGCATGCCAGGCCCAGTGCCATGTGACAGAGGCCGTGGATGAGGAAGACATGGCCCTGCCCTCCGAGAACACAGTCTGGATGGGAGATGGGGAAGTGAAGGCACACATCACTGGGTGCTATGGGTGCCAGGGCCAGATGGCCTGAGCCCGCTTGCCTCAGGCAGTTGGGTGCTTCCCAGAGGGACAGGCATTATGCTGAGGTTTCAAGCAGGAACTTGCCAAGGGACCGAAAGGAGGAGCATGTTCTAGGCTGTGGGAATAGCACATGCAAAGGTGTAGAGTCCTGGGAGGGCTTTTCTTGTCTAGGAAACGATGAGAGGCCCGATGTGAGGGGACAGTAGGGCTCTGTGGGGTGGGGTAGGGTGGGAATGTGGCCGGAGTGCTTGGTGGGAGGGGCTGAGGCCACGGAGGCAGATCCTGGACACATTGTGGAGGGCCTGTGTGCTTTGCCAAGCCATGAGGATTTGATCTTCAGGCTACAGGGCCCTAGGGAATGGCTGCGCAGGTGCTGCTGTCACATGGCCAAAGCTACTGCTGTCTCCTTGCTGGAAGCCAACCCTAAGAACCTGGTTTCCCAGCCCATCCTCCCCAGCCCAGGCTCCTGGGCTCCTTCAAGTCATGGGGGCCCATGAGTGGAAAGCCAAGCAATGGGGTAGAGGGTCCTTGCTGCTCTGACCTGTTCTTTCTTATAGCAGTTACCTGTTGATGTATAACACATTATCCCAAAACTCAGTGGCTTAAAATCACAGGCAACATTTATTGTCAATCATGCTTTCTGTGGGTGAGACATTTGGCAATAGCCTAGCTGGGGTTTGGCTCTGGGTTTCTCATGAAGTTATGGTCAAGATGCCGGCCCTGGGCCGCAGTCGTCTGAGGGCTGGACTGGGGCTGGAGAGCCCACCCCAAGATGCCCCATTCCAAGATGGCTCCCTCACATGCCTGGCCAGTTTGTGCTGGTGGACCTCTCCAGGGCTGCTTGAGGTCCTCACAATATGGTGGCGGGCTGTCCCCAGTGCAAGAAAGAATAAGTGGCAGTGGCAATGTCTTCAACGACCTAGCCTCGAGGTCACACGCCATCATTTTGCCATAGCCCCTTGGTTACACGGCATGGAAGATTACACTAAGGGGAGATCCAGGAGGTGAGGCTCACGGGGGCCATCTTGGAGGCTGCATACCACTCCCCCCTCCAGGAAATTGCAGACAGCAGCTTCTGAAGCCACACTAAGGAGCCCCTCTGGGGAGATAAGGTGGCTTCCCTGGAGAGGGAGGGCAGGTCTCACCTGGCTCTGCCTCCAACTTGCTGTGTGACCCTAAGCAGTTTCCCAAGCTCTCCGGACCTCTGTTTGCCATCTTTGTGATGTGGGAAGAACTCATCTGCTCTGCAGGGCTGGGAAGGCACAGAAGACCCAGTCTCTGAGGGATGGATGAGAATTGCAGAGCATGGAGTCTTCTCTCTTCTCATTCTTAATCCCGTTTCTTCACACAGTTGGATAATCAGTTTTCCTGGAAGTCTTTGCAGCAATCAATTTGCATAACCCCAAAATAAGCACGGTTCCTTCCTTTAAGCTAACTCTCAGCTGTAAATATCCAGCTGGCTTTGTGCATTTGAATCAGTGTGGTTTAACTTTCCTCTCCCAAAGGTCACCTCACTCCCTGGGTGGTTTGGAGCAGAGGCAGGACCCTGTGTCAGCTCTGCTCACTTCCCTCACGTTACCCCAAGCACTGTGTGGCCGATGCCTGGGGGTCAGGCCAGGCCAGGCTAGGTGTCCTCTCCTCTCCTTCTCAGTTCTCTTTTGTGGTGAGAGGGGAAGGGGGTGCTTAGTGGTGAGGGCCTCAGGATGCCAGAGCCAGAAGGGACCTTGGGGACATCTCATGCAACCCCTCCATTTTACAGATAAGACTCAGAGAAGGCCAGTAAGAGCCCACTGTCATACAGCAAGTAGAGAGCAACACTGGGCCAAGAATCAGGTCTCTGGGGACCCCGTGCAGAGCTCTTTCTGGTTTCACCATGGGCATGCCCGGGAGGTACTCTGTGGTTATTCTAGATGGGTCCTGGGCCACCATGGCTTAGGTACCCCTATCTCTCTAAGAGAGGCAGGGCAGGGGCCAGGGCCTGTGTGCTTTGCCAAGCCATGAGGATTTGGGCATGCAGGGCAGGTGCAGGGCATGGGGCAAGGATGCTCTCAGTGTGGGCCAGCCAGACCCAAACTTAATGGGCACATGGGGGGTGGTATATACAAGAGAAGAATAAGAAGTGGACCAAATGCTTTGAAAACTCTCATGCTTTCAAAACTCATGCTCTTTCCTCAGAGCAGGAAAGAATCAGAAAGCTAGTGCAGAATGACCTAGACTCCATGAACCTAGGTATAGAGGGCCTTGGAGGTTGGCTTAAATCTGAGAAGCCCATGTGAAGCCGCGGGGTGAGTTGATTTCCCAGTCTGCGGAATGCAGAAACGGGCAAACCAGGAAGAGGCAAAAAGGCATGGCTCCTCAGTGGGCCACCAGCTGCTTCTCCCACCCGGCTATGGACATCCCTAGTGCTCACAGCAGTGGGGGGCCATGGTCCTCTCTGGCATGGACCACCAACCAGCCCTGTGGCCTGTGGCCAATGCTTGGTCATTCCTCTCCCCTAAATTGTCTTTCATTGTGAGCTCAGAAAGGCAAATTCACTTGGGTCTTGGCTTGAGTAAACCTTAATCCCAAGGAAAAAAATCTGCTGGTGCTAGGACAGTATCATCCCAGGTGCCCAAGAGTAAAGGGCTTCTGAATTATTCAGGCACGAAACTTCTCCCGTAGACTAGAAACTCCCCAAGGGCAGGGCTGTACCTGTCACCAGATGGCAGGGAAGAGGGCAGGAAGTCACATGTGCTGAGGGTCTGTTTGTGCTAGGCACACCCTACCTTTGTCTTTTTTGTTTTTTGGGCAGCAAAGCAAGGTTTATTGCGCGATGGTACAAAGCTCCCAAAGAGGGAGGGGACCTGAGAGGGTTGCCTGGACCTTTCTCCTTAGTTGAATGTTCCTGGTGTGGGAGAATTTCTGTCTCCATTTAATGGCCAAAGAGACTGAAGACCAGAGAGGGCGGACATCTGCCTAAGTTGCACAGCCAGTTTGTGGCAGAGGTGGGTTTGGAAGCTGGGCTTAGGTGATGCCAAGGTCTAGGTGCTTTTCCGACATGGTGCAGGCAGGAGGGGTCCCACCCTCCAACCCCTACCTGTGCAGTTGCTGGCCTTGCAACATCCTTACGGAGCTGGGGAAGACAGGGGCCCCCCAGGGCAGCTAGATTTGCCACCTGCACAGGGCTGGGTTAAAGAGAGACACTGACACTAATTGGGGAGCAAGTGCCCCAGCATTTTTATTTCTTGTCTCGGCTGCCTGGACCAACAAAAGACCTTTGTCTTAGTTGGCTCAGTGACAGCATCATGTCATGCTCTTCCTGCCTCCTTCAGCCTGGCTCCTTCTCAGGGCTTTTCATGCTCCCCCCGACTCCCCATCACCATTTCATACATAGTCATGGACGGGAGACCTGGGGGGATTGCCTAGCCAGCTACCAACTAGCTGTGTTATCTTGAGCAAGTTGCTTAACCTCTCAGGGTTTCAATGTCTCCACCTGCAAAATGGGGGTAGAGGCTAGAGCAGATGTTTGCTAAGTTTCCCCAGTGACTTCCTTCCCATCTTGATGACTGGTGTTTGGGAGGGCAGTGGGGCGTTAAAGTCAGGGCCACTTCTGAACTCTGGCTGCAGGGATGGGGGACATCCCCAGGCAGAGGGGTCTTTATCCAATCACATTATTGTTAGAGTGATGCTATTTGCATATAATTTGTGCTTTCTTTTAATGTCCAAATGCTCCGACATACCCACCCTAATCTCTCCCTCCCTCTCTTCCTCTTACCACCTGCTTTCTTTCTTTCTTTTTTTAAAAAGATTTTATTTATTTGAGAGAGAGAGTGAGCGAGAGAGAGAGAGAGAGAGAGAATGAGAGCATGAGCAGGGGCAGGGGCAGAGGGAGAAGCAGACTTCCCACTGAGCAGGGAGCCTGATGTGGGGCTCGATCCCAGGACTCCTGGATCATGACCTGAGCCGAAGGCAGATGCTTAACTGACTGAGCCACCCAGGTGCCCCTCACCACCTGTTTTCTACAACCCACCCTGTGCGAGCCCCAGTCTGTCTGGCCAGGCTGCCCCTACCGAAGCCCCTGCCTGTCTTTTACAGTGTGACTCAGCCTGGTAGCGTCCACAGTATGCCTAGACACTGTACATGGTGATCCTCATATTCAGCTCAGAGAGGTCAAGCAACTTGTCCAAAATTCCACAGCGAAGTGGCAGAGTCAGCATTCAAATCCCTGACCTACTGACTCTGGGACAATGCTTTCCTCCCTGCAACTCAAAGTGAGGTCCATGGAGCGGTGGCGTGCATTGCTGGGCGCTTGTTAGAAATCAGGCCCCCCTGCACACCTGCTGAACTAGGGTCTGCATTTCAGCAGGATCTCCAGGAGACCGTGTGCACACCAGAGGCGGAGGGAAGCACTGTTCTAGAACTCTGCTTGCCACGCTGGCTTCTAGGTTCCAGAGCCACTCGATGCCTTCTGGAGGCAAACTTACATGATGTCAGAGCCAGAGAAGCCCTCAGATATCTTTAATGCTGGGGGTTTCACCATTTGAGCTCTGTGGAGCCCTGGGGTTTCCAGAGGTATCTTTGTGGCTACTCTGCTGTAGGTAGGTGCCCATCAGGCAGGACTCGGGAACTCCCATGCTTGCTTAAGCACGTACCCTTGGATTAGGTTTATAAACTTATGGAACACAATTTCATTGGAGTGGGTGTGATTGTTAGGGTCTATTGGCTAAAAAAATTCTTTTTAAAAACATGTTTTATTCCATCCTTCTATTTTACAAGTGAGGAAATCGATACTCAGAGAGATGTAGGGACCTGCCCAAAGTCACACAGAATCAGAGACCAGAATCCAGCGATATCTGTTAGGATTGTTTTTGACTGCAATTAGCAGTAAGGTTGAACTACAGAGACTTGTGTAAGTAAAGAGTTTCTTACAAGAAGGTCAGGTATAGTTTGCTGAGGACTGGTACCATGTTCAGCTCAATGAGGCATCAGTGGCTTGGCTCTTCCTGTTTTCCATTTGCCTGTTCCCCTCCTCACCACAAAACCCCCAGCCTGGAGCCTTTAGCCTCATGGCAGAAAATGGTTGCTATTGCTCCATACCTTCCGTTCATGTTCCAGGTGGGAAGAAGAGGGATGGATGAATGAGCAGAGGGCATTTTTCTAGTTAGTTTCATTTTTTTTATTCAGGGAAGGATGCCCTTCCCTGAGACTCCTATTTGTTGTAGGCCAGAACTGGGTTACATAGCCACACCTAGCTGGAAAAGAGCCAGGAGTACGGGAGTAGGAAACGGGCTTGGGTGAAACCATCTGATGGTGAATACTTCCCTACCTAGGGATCCTGTCCTGGTAACCCGAGATTCTTTAGGGCTCAGAACGGCAGCCTTTGGGATGGGATGGGATGGGATATGTCTGAATTGGAGAGGCATATATGCTCAAACCTCGGGGCTTGATCCCCCCCACCATCAAAGTGGTCCTTTATGGGAACAATTTGGTGTGGGGACTAGAGCTTCGCTAAACAAAGACTTATTACACTTGGGGGCTTGGGGGCAGAGGGACTGGATTAGAGGGAAAACCACAAGGGCTAATTCTAATTCTCTGACTATCTCCACTGCTCACAGCCCCTAATGAAAACATGTGTAAGAAACCCGCAGGGTTAATTTTGCCGAAAAAAATTCCAATAAAGCTCCATTAGATTTTCACGTTAAATTAACGTAATGGATGCTTAAAAGCCATGCTAATTAGGCTTTGTTATTAACAGGAATGTCAGGTGGATGGGATCTGGCCCAGAGCTTACATTTTCTCCTGGCCACCTATGGGAGACGGATTTGTCAGTGGTCGGGAAGCGCCACACCATCTGGCCCCAGCAACCCAGCTCCCGCTCATGCCTTGGAATGTCTTTAGTCATTTAAATTCATTTGCCTGGAACTGGAATATTTGCTCCACCAAGATGACAGGCAACGAACTCTGTTTTCTTTTGGTTTTTATTTTTATTTTGGGGGATATTTCCAAATTTTCCTTCCTAGGAGCTGTCCTAATGTTTCTGCTAGGGACATGGCTCTGATGGGTTCCTCCCTTGCTCAGAAACCTTTGATAGCTCCCTATTGGGTATCAGATAAGTCCAGAGTCTCTGACTTGGCATTCAAAGCCTTCTGGGATTTAGCCCTAATTCACTTTTCTGGGCCTCCATTCCTCTCCATATGTACTAAGGGCAGGCTCCTCGCTGAACTTGGCCTTCTCAACTCCCCTTGACTGTGATTATAACCCCCAAACCCCATCATCTCAGCCTTCCAACACTAGTGCTATTCTTTCCATTTTACAAATGGCAAAACTGACCCCGATCACTCAGTTTCCCTTACATGAGGCACCTGGCATGTTTTGGGTGCTTAAATAATTCTGTCTCACTTTTCTCCCTTACTCTGAACCTGTCTGCTGGGCCAGGCTGGACATCTTTAGGGTGGCTACCTGTCCTGCACCAGGGCTTGGGACTTGGGAATTCCAAATGTCATGGGGCATTTGGGAAGAGGCTCTGTTCAGAAAGGGGAAATGTACAAAGCCAGGATGAACAAGAGAAGGGAAGGCCAGGGCCCCTGCTCCTGACGTTGCAGGTCAGAGGTGGGTTGGGGGGAGCACCTGCCCTGCGGGAAGCTGAGCCCGAGTACAGCCCACTCATGGACAGAAGGGGGCCCAGGGTCACTTTGCAACTGTCCTATTCCTACATCATAGTCCATGCCCGCCCCTGAAGGTTCAAGGACATAAACCTCTTCTCCAGGGCCACTGGTCTCTCCAATCTGAACTAGGACAAACGAGAGGTCATTTAAACCTCTTCTTTCTCTGTTCTTTGGGATCTCTCATGTCTATGTCCAACACATGGGGTTGGCCATTCCCCTTCGGGGGTGAGTTAGATTTTCCCTTTAGGGTCACCACCAGGTTCGGGGTGAATCACATGGCATCTGACACGAGGGCAAGGGGGTAGACTTTGGTGCAGGGGTGAATCTCACATGTCAGCAACATTGCCTGAAATGCAAAACTACACTGGCCATCAGTAGATGGCCTAACTCTGGTGCACCATCAGTGGAGATGATGGGAGGAAGGAGGCCCGGGCTTTCTCCAGCTGACTCCATGTATAGTCCTCCCTAGCCCCCACTAACTCTTCTTTCTTAATGAAGGCCATGTGGTTGGGCGCCTGGGTGGCTCAGTTGGTTAAGCGACTGCCTTCGGCTCAGGTCATGATCCTGGAGTCTCGGGATCGAGTCCCGCATCGGGCTCCTTGCTCAGCGAGGAGTCTGCTTCTCCCTCTGACCCTCCCCACCTCATGCTTTCTCTCTCTCTCAAATAAATAAATAAAATCTTTAAAAAAAAAAAATGAAGGCCATGTGGTCTTGTGGAATTTGCCCCTGAGCCTTTGTATGACAGGTGGCACCCAGATGGGACCCAACTTGCCTGACACCCTTCTCCATGAACCTTCTTTAAATGCCTGGGTAATCTCTTTGCCTCACAAATCCTGCCCAGATGGCAGCAAGGAAGTCCTGGCAAAGATGCATGAACCCAGATGCCCAGGGTCTAAAAGAAATGAAGGGGGTGAGGGGGAAAGGGAGAGGTGGAGGGGAAAGTGTGCTGGGGATCTGGGAGCAGAGGGTATGAATTACTAGCCTGTGCAGGGATGGAGGGAAGAAAGAGTCTCCATGCACCAGGATGTGCCCTGCCCAGCCCAGCCCAGGCCATCTGCACTGCCACTTCCATCCTGGCGTTTGGCACAAGTGGGCACAGTTCTGAGTACCTCTCAGAAAGGGGGGGGTGTTGGTCCAGCCTACTGCCTGGGGCCACTACTGGCACTACTTCTTGGTGCACAGCTTGTGGCTTGTGAGGCCACTGAACGGGAAGGTGAGAGAACAGGAACTAAGGAGGCAACACTGCAGGGGGATGCCCATGACACCTAGGCCTTTCTGGGCTGGGATGTAGGGAAGGGGAAGGGAGGACCAAAGGCCAAAGGGTCTCCGGAGGTATCTGTGCCTATGCTCTGGGTTAGAGGCTAGGCCCCTGGGGGGATGAACCCTTCCCCTGGCTCTTCCTGCCCCCTGCAGCAAGAAGAGGCAACAGGGCATTGAAGAGACATGAATAAGGTGGCCTATGTCTCTTTCCTAGACCTCGGGGGTTAGGACTCTCCACATGACCGATAGAATAGGAATCCTAAAGTTTCTATCTATTGCCTTCCCGACAGCCACCCCTCTGCCCACTTCTTTCTTGCTATCAGAACTCATGCCAGCAGCAACACTTTTCAGGGGAGGCTGGGAACCTCCCGGCCCCAGGAGTGAATCCTGACTGATCTGAGCCAAATGTGACAATCCCATTTCCTTGGCTGGTGATGTTCACGCACGGGCATGCCGTGCAGTTCTGGCCAGTGACAACTAAGGGGAAGATTGTTGGTGGAGAAGGGGTATCTTCTGGGAAAAACTTTCTGAGATCTGAAAAACTGACTTGCCAAAAAAAAGCAGCTTCTCCTGCCCACCACCTTAGGATGTTGTTAAGTGAAGATGTGATGTCTGGAGCTTTGGCAGCCACATTAAGATCACAAAGGAAGTAGTTAAGATGCTGAGGAATGAATAGAAAGAGAGAAAGAGTCTGGGTTCTGGATAGTATCCCAGGACTCAGCTGAATTAACCAAACTTGGAACTGCCTTACCTCCAGACTTCTTAGTGTAAGAAATTATGAACTCTATTTTTTTTTTAAAGATTTTATTTATTTATTTGACAGAGAGAGAGACAGCGAGAGGGAACACAAGCAGAGGAGGAGTGGGAGAGGGAGAAGCAGGCTTCCCACCGAGCAGAGAGCCGGATGCGGGGCTCGATCCCAGGACCCTGAGATCATGACCTGAGCCGAAGGCAGACGCTTAACGACCGAGCCACCCAGGCGCCCCAATATGAACTCTATTTTTAAAACTACTCATAATTGAGTTTTCTGTTGATCATTGCTGAGAGCAGCCAACCTCATCAAATTTCTGAAGTTAGGATGAAATAATTCGGACTCTCTGCTATGATTCTCTCCTTGGGGGCAATGAAAGTGTCTCTGAGCTCCCTGGAGGCTTAAATTAACTTAGCTGGAACAGCCTCCTTTTCCTCTGGGCAAAAGTTGCTTAAGAGTCTGGGTGTGGGAGCCAGAAGAATTGGGTTCAGATCCCACACCTTTATGCAGGCACTGTGTGACTTTATGTTAATTATTTAAACCAGGGGTTGGCAAACCTTTTTTCTGTAAAGGGCCAGATAGTAATTATTTTAGGCTTGGTGGGCTATACGGTCACTGTTGGAACTGTTCCACTCTTGTTTTAGTTTGAAAGCAAGCTGTGGATAACACACAAATCAATGGGCATGCCTGTGTTCCAATAAAACTTTATTTAGAAAAATAGGTGGCACGCTGGATATGGCCTGCAGGCCCATGGTAAATCGACCCCTGATTAAACTCTCAGAATCTCAGCTTCCTCAGGAGGAAAATGAGGCTAATTTCTGTTTTCCTCAGGGGCAAATCTGCGCATCAAATGAGTTGACTTAAGACTATCACTACATAAAGTATAATGAACATGGGGGCCCCCTTTCCTATGAGAATCAAAGGTCCTGGCACTCAGGGATGGAGAAGTGCTTGAGTCTACCACCTACTATAACTGTGTGACTTTGGGAAAGTAACCAACTTCTGTGAGCATCACTTTCCTTCTCCCAAAGTGGGGATGCTAATACCGACTTCATACACGGTTGCAAGGGTTAAGTGAATAATGTGTCTAAAGTGTTGCACAGATTGAGTACCCAAGGAACTGTAGTGAGTGTTATTAATGAGTAAAGCCCCCCTCTTCTGACCTGGCAGATTCTTGTCTCCCTCTACCCTTGTCTTGACATTTGGTAAATCTCCGTTCCTCCCATGGACCCCAGAGCCCTTGGGGTGGGGGCCTGCAAACCTTCCCCTGCCATGCACTCTCTCTCCCTCCACCACCCATCCAGTGCCCTCCCCACCACACCTGCTTCCCCATTTTACAGAACGAGTAATTAACAATGTTAATTCTAATCTCATTTGCTAATGAAGGCAGTCTAATTGCACCGTAATTGGCAGTGGCAGCAGCAGAAAAACACAAAATAAACCCTGCGTGGGTAATTTGGTTTAACTTCTTTATAATTACCTTGCAGGCTGGGACCTGGTGGTTGTGAGTGGGATGGGGAGTTTGGGGAATTAGGAGAGAGGGGAGCCAAGACCTGAGGAGGGGGAGAAAGGGTGAACAGAGCCCTTCTCCTGCCCCACCCTCCTGCTTATCATGAGACCTCTGAGATAAACTTCCTTCTTGATTCCCATTTTCTCCTTTGGTGAGTGTGCGCAGACCTCTTCTGCAGGCTGACTTTCAACTTGTGACTTGCGGATACACCAGAGACACCGGGGCGGGGACTTACCAGCCCTCCAGTATCTTTAGGAGCTCACCTTTCCCCAGTAGCACCTCTATGAGACCAGAATGCAGGCCCCAGATCTGGCCCAGCCTGTCTTCCCATCCACACCTCACAGCTCTGACCTGATATTCCAGACAAACCCAACTGTTGGTTATGCTTCTGCACAGGTTGTGTCCTCTGATGGGAACACCACCCCCACATTCCCCTTCACCCCCTTGGACAACCCACCCCTTTAAGCCCTGTGAAGGAAACCTTCCCCGACCCCCAGAGGCTAACTCACGCTCCTTTTCCACTTTATGTAGTACAAACCTGCACTATACCACACATCCCATTATTTTACCTGGGCCTGTTTACTATTTGCAGGCTTTCTTTGTCACTAGTTTGTGTCATTTTATTTATGGAGCGCCCATGCCTGGCCCAGAACACGTGCTGGATTCTACTTTTGTAGAATGCTTGAATGAGATGTAGGTGACCTTGGAGAACATTTTGGAAGCCTATGGCAAGGCCCTGGGTTCTGGTTCTGGCTCTCTGGCTTAACCCGCTGTGGAACCTGAGGCACTTCTCTGTCTTGTGAAAGGCTCACACTCTATATAATCTCTCCTTTTCCACTTGGTCCCAAAGTCGAGGACTTCTTGCATTTTCATGGTTGAAATTCTTTCTCTCTTCCAAAATAAACAAACAAACAAATAAATAAAATGTAAAAGTTAGCCAACCTCATATTATCCATTCCAGGCATCTTTGTCACTGGATGCGAAGTTTCTGCCTCAACTTTTTGCACATTCTTCTCCATTTCCTCCAGGTAACATCACTCCGATGTTGAAGGTTCTGCATAAGTAAGTAAACATCTTCTCTGGACCCGAATAGAATGTCTCCCACATCTCAGCCAACTCAGCCATACCTTAATAGCATCCCCTGCCCAGTTTTGGAGGAGAGGAGTACCCCAGGTATTTGTTCTGCGTATACATACAATCATTTCCATAGCAACCAGCTGTGATTTAAGAGGAACTAGGAACTGCTTTCAGTAAAGGGGTGGAAGCAGAGGAAATCTAGCATTTCTGGTCTAAAGAAAGCACTTTAGAAGGAGGGCCTTTCTTCTGAGCCTGGAGTCCCCACACACTGTATCAAACGTGGGCATCGGCTCTCTGGGTGTTTATAGGCATCTGTAGTCTCTTGGTTTCATTTTTTCTTTGAGACATCCCTCATGGCGTCCTCCATCCTGCTCTCACGTTCCCTGGGTGGAGCTGCAATCCTTAATCCTGGGTTTCTTTTTTTTTTTTCAAAGATTTTATTTATTTATTTGAGAGAGAGGGAATGAGAGAGAGCAAGCACATGAGAGGGGGGAGGGTCAGAGGGAGACACAGACTCCCTGCCGAGCAGGGAGCCCGATGCGGGACTCGATCCAGGGACTCCAGGATCATGACCTGAGCCGAAGGCAGCCACTTAACCAACTAAGCCACCCAGGTGCCCTAATCCTGGGTTTCTTTGCTACCACCTGGAAATCTCCTTGGCTTCTGTCCTGTCAGGATATGTTCCCTGGTCCCCACAGCTCCATTTTTACTTGGTTTATGCTCTTATTTTGGTGCAGCATGGGAGATACAATTTCTGAGACTGCTTATGAGAAATTTAACGCCATGCAGCTTCCTGATCTTTTTTATGTAACCAGACTTTTTCCCTTTCTCTCTGGTGGCTTTAATAACTTCATCCTCAGTGTTTTGAAATTTCCCAGTGAAGTGCTTTGGTATCAGGGGCCCATTAATCTGGAAACTCGTATCCTTCAGTGCTAAGACATTTGCTTATGTTACTTCTGTGATCATTGTCTTACCTCTGATTTCTCTCTTTCTGTATTGCCTGTGAGTTAGATGTTGGATCTCCTGGACTGATTTTCTGAAATTTTTAATCATTTTTCTCCTGTATTTTATTCTCACTCTTTGTGTTCTAGGAGATTTCCTCAATGTTATTCACCAACCCTCCAGTGGAATTTTCTCTCTCTTTTATTAATTCCAAAGTTCTTTTTATTTCCTGAATGTTCTTTAATTTTTTTTTATTTTAATAGGAGCCTGTTCTTTTTTCAAGGGTGCAGTATCTTCTCTTATACAAGGATAACTGTAGGGTTTTGAGATATCCTCCTTCTTGCTAAATTGCTTCTGTTTGATCTGAGTCCTTCTCTCCCAGTTTTTTTATTCTCCATCTTTTATATTGGATGCCCTGGATTCCTGGAAGGCCTGTGTGCATGGGCCCTTTGTATTGCAAGAGGGTGGAGGATGTTTGGGGGGACACTTGCTCTCGGTCTGTTCTTGGGCTGTACTGTTCCTTCAGAGAGGAGTCCCACCCAAGCTCCAGCCTGAGTGGTGGAAGCTGTGCTGCCAGTGCTCAGGAAATTGAGTGGGCTTAGGAAGCATGTAGACTTTTCCTTAATACCTGTTTTCTGTCATCACCTTGCCCTAAGTGAGGACTTGTGTTCTGGAATTGAAAGCTCTCCTCTCTTATCAGGGAGAGTGGGGATTGTGTCTGGAGGGTCTGACTCCTTCATATGTAGACTTTCAGTCAATGCCTGACTTGAGCCCTGCTCTCAGAAGCAGCTGGTATTCCTCATACTTGAGACTTTCTGGGCTTCTGCCCTAGGAACCAGCCAGGTCCTGGGCTTCTCCAAGGCCAACTTAGGTTTCAGCATTTTCTGGCCTCCTGAGTCCGTTGTTATTCACCCATCTGCTCTCAGCCTTGGCAGTTTTGTTGCTGTTGCCTCCTCTCCTTTTCTCCTGGTCTGGTTTATGTCTTAACAAAATCCCTTAGTCATTTCAGTGGGGTGTTGGGAGGAAGTGAAGTAGAGAGCGACTTCCTCGTGTGTGCACAGCACTTGAGTGTTTCTTTCTTTCTTTTTTTTTTTTAAGATTTTATTTACTTATTTGACAGAGACACAGCGAGAGAGGGAACACAAGCAGGGGGAGTGGGAGAGGGAGAAGCAGACTTTCCGCGGAGCAGGGAGCCCGATGTGGGGCTCGATCCCAGGACCTTTGGATCATGACCTGAGCCAAAGGCAGACGCTTAATGACTAAGCCACCCAGACGCCCCATCACTTGAGCGTTTCTGCAGTCCATCCCCATCCAGCCTCTCATTTTATCTGCACAAGTGCCCAGTGGACCAGGAAGGGAAGGAGGTTTTCTCTACCACATTTAGCCAGAACTCTGAACATGACCCTTTCAACAGCATTTAAACGGAAGTGAGCAAGAGTTGGAAACAGAGGTGAGGGGTGTTTTCACCAGCATTGCCCCTGCTTCTCCATGCTCCCCATGTGGAATTTACTGAGAAGTGAAATGCCACTGGCGATGTGGACCCAGTGGGAAGAGGAATTTAGAATCAGAGCTGCTAGAAACCCTGGGTCCAGGGCACCTACATTAAAATTGCTTTGATGTAGTAACTGATGATGTGAAAATTAAAAGTTTGAAAATCAAAGGCAAAGCCTGGTAGTGATGTGGAAGGCATTGAGGGGGGCCTTTGGGACTTCTTCCCTCTTTCCTCAACTCCTGTTTTTCTTTCTGGGCAAATCATTTCTGCTTGTTGGCACGTGTGTGTGTGTGTGTGCATGTACATACATACATGTATTTGCATGCATCTGTGTATGTGTGAGCACACCTATGTGTGTACATGCATCTGTGTACATATGTGCATGTATGTATTCATCTGTGTGTGCATACATTTATGTGTGTGTGCATGCACTTGTGTGTGTGTATGTGTGTGTATCGGGCAAGAGTGACAGTTTGTGAATTTCAACTTGGTAAAGTGGGAAAGTGAAGGATGTAGAACTGGATTCAAGGACATACCTACTCATGTTATCATAGGCAACTCTTGCTTTTCTCTGAGTCTCTACTTTCTTATATATAAACTGAGATTTACAATGTCAAAGCTGGATACCACATGTGGGGTGGGTACTGTGAGAGTTCTTGGAGCATATTTGGGGCAACTTTGTAAAGTGTCAAGGATCATGCAAATGTCCTTCCTTCCTTCATTCATTCATCTGAGACATACTTTTTGAGTGTTCCTACCAGGACCCCTGTTCTGAGGAATATACTTTTTCTTGAGAGAAACAAAGACTTAGGCACCTAAGATACTGTACAGAGCCTGGAGGAGCACCAAGGCAAGCACTGAACCCAGAAAGAGGAGGAAGCCCCTTAGAGGTCAAGGTTGGAAATAGGGAGGGGGGTGCGTGAGGAATTGATATCGCAGACAGATGGAGGCAGGAGGCCTGGGTTAAAATCACTTTAGGCAGAAGAACAGAGGGACAAAGGTGTGGATGTGAGAGTGTGATCGCTTCGATTTACTAGGAAGTCGGTCTCAAGGGGTTGGGCACCATGATACTCAGGTCCCTGCCCACCCTCCCACTAGGGACAGTCAGGCAAGATCTGGGCAAGTGTTCACTCGGTGGTCATTCTTTGATTCACTCTTGAATATAACAAGCATTTATTAAGTTCCTACTCTGCTATCCCAGCTGCAGGCCCTGGGGATGCAGGAGCAGGCCCACCCGGTTGAACCCAGAGCTGTGCAGGGCCCCTCTCGGCAGCCCTCCTGCAGGTGCACCTTCCAGGCTCAGGCTGGCTGGGAGGGTTCTCCCAGAACAATGTCACTGTGGAGTTTTCTGCTGTTTTATCCCCTTCCAGGGGAACATCTGCCAATGGCTTTTATAATGCCGAATAAAAATCCTTTTTTTTTCCCCTTTATATACTTTTATTTCACCTTTAAAGGATGTACAGTAAGGGTGAGAACATCTTGATGAAATCTCTGTAGTAAATAACTCTTGGATCCCTTTTTCATGCAAGCAGGACAAAAGGACAAGGCACGCAGGAGGTAGCCTCCTCACCCTCCTCATCCTCACTCCTCACAGGGCTCAGGCTCAGTGAAACCACAGGCAGGTGGGGAGGGTCTGCCCCTGCTCTGGAGGAGGGGTGGTGGTTCCTCCCTGTGGCCCCTAGGGTCCATGCTTCCTAGCCCTTCTCCCTCCTCCATGGGAGGGGGCGAAGGGTGGTTGGGCACCTCTGTGCGTCCACACACTGTGCCAAGCACTTACCTTGGTGTGAGAGGGTTAAGGGGTCAGGACTCTGGATCTGGTCTGCTTGAATTTGGCTCCTGCCTCCTCTGCTTGCTAGTTGTGAGACCTCGGCCAAGTCATTTGTTGCCTCCATGCCTCAGTTTCCTCATCTGCAAAATGGGAATAACAACTGTGCCTACATGACTAGAGCTGTTGGGGTGAATAAATTAATTCTTGCAGGTAAAGCCCATAGAGGAGTGTCTGGGGTGCAGAAAAATGTTAAGAAATGGTCGCTATTTTCTTATTCTTCTTTCATCTTTGCATCAGCTCGGCAGGCCCTGGCCATGTGCTTGTCTCACCTCTCAGCTGAAGGCTGGCCAGCCTCTTATCTGAGCCTGTAAGGGGGGAAGCTGAGTGGTCTGCCGACGTCAGCCAGTGGGACAGCAGGGGACAGTGGGGCTGAAGGAGAAGTCCCTTCTCTGGAATGCAATACCCCAGAAGTTCTACTCCCTAAGGAATCATTCTGGGATTTCCTTTGGGAGCTAGAAGTCACGTCCAGAAGGGGGGATGACTTCCCCAAGGCCAGTGTTGCCCCAGCACGGAGTCAGGGTCTGCCCTCCACCATCTGCACTGACTCCTGGTCCCAGGCTCCTTCTTCCCTGAGGGACACCTATCGGGTGTGGATGCATCTGTTGGGGTGCCTCAGACTGGAGAGGTTGCCCCTCGATTCCAGACCCAGGGGAGTGTGGCAGGGGAGGGGTCCGTGGTGGTAACTAATGCACATTCAAACACATGACTCGAAGCTGGGCTGTCTCATGTGTCGCCGGTGGCAGGGTGGGGAGGTGGCCAGGGCTCTGGGGTCAATGATGACACATACCCGTGTGGTCTGCTGGACTGAGAGGCGCCAAAGGCTGTTTTTAATGAAGCTGTCAGCTGGGTCGCTGGGCACTGGGGCACAGACTGGGCAGAAAATCATCAATTTAAACAGAATATGAGTCAGAGGCTTGGGTGGGGCGAGGGCCTGGGATCAGCAGGGCAGCACTGGACGAGTCTGTGGGGAGACCGTGGCACCACCGACAGGCTCAGTTCCGGTGGCCTGAACCCCACCCTCACCCCACCCACAGGGGCCCCCCTGTGCTGTTCGGGTCACTTCAGCAAACCTGTCCTTGGCATCGGCTCTGGGCCTGGAGCTGAGCCAGTGCTGGGAGCAGAGACAGGAGACGCATCCCTGCCTGCAAGAAGCTCGGTCCTAAGGAGAAGACAGACACCGGAGTAGTCCATGATCTTGGCCGTGAGAAAACTGCAGAAGAGGGCCAACTCTGGAGCTTGACTGTCTGGCTTTTGGTCTTGGCTTAGCTCCCTCCTAGCCTTAGGACCTCACGCAAGTTACCTAACCTGGTGGCGCCTCTGTTTTCTCATCTGTAAAATGAGGTGGGCTATAATGGATTTGTGACTATTATTGCCGTATAACAAGCCCCCGAGCTCAGGGGCACAAACAAGCACCACGTTATTGTGTGCTGACAGGTTCTGTGGTCAGGAATTTGGGCAGGGTATAGTGGAGATGGACTGTCCCTGCTCCACAATGTCCGGGGCCTCAGCTGGACGACATCATTGTTTAGGGGTGATGAGCATGCTGGGCTAGAATCATCTGGAGGCTTCTCTCTCACATGTGACTCCAAGGCTGGGCTCAAGTGGGGACTGCAGAGCAGAGCTTGGACTTGGACTTGGACTTCTCCCAGCATGGTGGCTGCTGAGAGGGAGCCTCCTGAGGGGAAATGTCCGGACAGCAAGAGCCCAAAGTGGAAGCTGCGTGATCTTTCATGACCCAGTCTGGGAAGGCACCCTGCATCACGTCTGCCCCACTCTGTTGGTTGAGGCAGTCACAAACCCATCTAGGTTTAAGGAGCGGGGCGGGGGTGCATTTTCAAAACTGGCACTCTACTCATAGCCCTGGGTGATTAAATTAAATGAGACACATATAGTGGGTCTAGGATAATGCCTGTAAGCACCCAATACATGTTAAGTATTATAATTAGTGCTCTCGTGGGGAGGAGATGGTAAGGAAAGGCTTCAGAGTGAAGGTGGTATCTGAGCAGGGCTTTGAACGATGAATAGGAGTTTGCTGTGTACCCTAGTAAACACAATTCACGTGGAGGGAACAACTTAGGCAAAGTGAAAGAAGGCTTGAGACAATGATATATTCAGGGAAACCATGAGTAATCTGGCATTGCTGAGGCTCTGAGGGCAAGGAAGAGCGGCCAAGGATATGCTTGAGGGGCGGCACGCTAACAGGAGCCAAAGCAGCATCTTGTGGGCCTGACTGACAAGTCCGGGTTTTGTCTTGAGGATGTCAGGGAGCCATGGAAGGTTTCAAGCAGGGCAGTGACATAGCCGGGTTTGTCAGAAAGATTATTCTGGCAGCATTGTAGGGGATGGGTTGGCAGGGTAAAAGCTGACGCTGCGGACCAGTGAGAAGGCCATTACAGAAAGAGATGAAGAGGGTCTGACCTAAGTGGGTAGCCGCGAGGACGAAGGGAACCAGAAGGATGCAGAGCCACTTAAGCCATAACATGAGCTGGATTAGGGGTAACTGGAGGTAGGAGGAGAGGGAGCGGCCCAGTGGGGGCGGGTCTGTGGCAGGAGGGTCAGGCTGGATGTGGGTGGGTAACATTGACCTTGCACCTGAGCAGGGCCAGGGGAACAAGGCCAACATGCAGTTTCCCCAGTCAGGCCTGATGTTGCTGCTGCCTCTCTGGAGGATGCCTTCAGCTCAGCTCTGAATCCTTCCAGATCGACTCTGGCCATACGGCTTGGGGTCCAGCTGGTTGTGGAGGTGAGGGAGAAAGAGGAGTCGAGGATACCCCCTCTTGAGAGCAAGGGCAGTATCTTATCCCTCCTGTGTCCAAAGTTTGGGAAGCCTTTCCTGAGAACAAGGGGTCTCTCTTCTTAGAGCCTTGCCCCAGGCTGAGTTCCAGACTGTCGGTGACCTTCGCAGGGTGTGGCTCAGGCTCAGAATGGCAAAGTTCCAGAGTATTGGAAAGGGAGAGTCCTGGGAGGAAGCCCCAAGTCTGGCACTAGACAGGACTGGGCTTTAGTTGTGACTCTACTTCTTCTTGGCTGTGTGGACAGGGCACTGTGTAGGATGGAGGCCATGCCCTCACCTTCCCCACAGGATTGATAAGGGGGCTAAATGGGACTGCAGATGGGAACAGTGAGGGGGGAAAAAAATATATATATATATTGCTGACCCTTGAACAACATGGGTTTGAACTGTGGGTCCACTTATATGTGGATTTTTTTCAATAAATGCAGTACAGTGCTGCAAATGTATTTTCTTTTTCTTGCGATTTTCTTAACATTTTCTTTTCTCTCATTTACTTTGTTGTAAGAATAGAGTATATAATACCTATACAAAATATGTGTTAATTATTTGTTTATGTTCTCAGTAAGGCTTCCAGTCCACAGCAGGCTGTTAGTGTTAAATTTTGGGGAGTCCAAGGTTATGCATGGATTCTCAACTGCATGGGGAGAAGGGGTCAGTGTCCCTAACTCCTGAGTGATTCAAGGGTCAACTGTAAATATGTATATATGTGTGTACATCTATATCTATATATCTATAGCTATTTATCTATCTTATTATAAGGACTTGGCTCACACTGTTACAGAGGCTGAGAAGTCCAAGATCTGCTGGTGGCAAATTGAAGATCTGGGAGTCAACAGTGTAAGCTCTAGACCAATGTTCAAGCTCAACAGTCAGGCAGAGAGAGTGAATTCTTCCTTACCCTGCCTTTGGTTCGATTCAAGCCTGCAACAGATTGGATGAGGCCCACACACATTAGGGAGGGCAAGCTGCTTTACTCACTCTATTGATTCAATTTTTAATCTCGTCCAGAAATACCCATGCAGACAACACCCAGGATAATGTTTAACCAAGTATGTGGCACCCCGTGGCCCTGTCAAGCTAACATACAAAATTAGCCCTCCCAGAAGAGATTGCTAAGGGTTATGCTACGAACTTGTGGCAGGCCTAGAGCAGGATCTGATCTAGGCAGAGATGGGGGTGGGGGGCAGAAAGCAGAGATTTTTGCCAGTATCTCTACCCCATGGCAAGAGGACAGAAGTGGTCTTCTCCCCCAGAGAGTGCTGCATCTGCAGCCAGTTGGCCTGGGTTCTAGTTCTGGCTCTGCTGCTTTCTAGCTGAGTGGCCCCGGGCAGTCACGTCTTGGGGCCCTGGTTTCCTCCTTTGTGTAGAGAAGGTGTGTTGTGAATCTATGACTTGTTGGACGGCCATGTCACATGTGACAGCATGATGAGGGAATTTGGGGCAGGAGACTAACATTTAGCAGAGAGTGTAGAAGAGGGCTCAAGATGCTGCTGGAGCCCGCCTTCCAGAGCCACCAACTCTGTCCTTGCAGGAGATACTTACTCTCCCTGCACTTGAGTTTCCTTATCAGCAAATGGGGATCCAGTGAGATAATGCATTCTAAGTGCACAGTGTGGTGTGGAGCTCATGCAGACCTTCCAAGAATATTAGTCATTAGGATTTGTTGAGAGCCTTCCATGTGCCATGCATTTTATTTATTTTATTTACATAAAATCCTCAGCTCATCAGATCATCCCAGTAGCCCAAGAGGTGGTGTGGCAGAGGCAAGACTATGTGCTCCACCATTTCTTTTTCCTCCAGGACAAGCAGTGGACTACACTTCCCAGCCTGCCCAGCAGTGGGGCCATGTGACCTCGAGCTGGCCAATGGAATGTGGGCAATGTAATGCTCTCCGCTGCTTCCTGCCTGGCCCCCTCAAACTGCCGGTGTGAGATGCCTTGTGTTCTCTCTTTCCTCCTCAGTTGGTTAGCTGTGGAGGGTCTAAAGCAGTGGTTCTCAAACAAGGTGATTTTGCTCCCTCTTCCACTGGGGATGTCCATTTGGCAATATCTGGAGACATTTTTGGTTGTCAAAAGTTGGGGAAATGCTACTGGTATCTAGTGGGTAGAGGCCAGGGATGTTGCTAAACATTTCAGGATGCATAGCACAGCCCCCACTACAAAGAATTATCCAGCCCGATGTCAGTAGCACTGAGATTGAGAAACCCTGGTCTGGAGGTCCCAAGGCCCTGGGGTAGTCTAAAAAGAACAACCTGGTTCTCGAATGACTGTACGAGCACAGCTCTCCTTCCCCCAAGGTGTAGACTGCAAGTAAGAAATAGGTCTTTAAACCACAGAGATCTGAGGGATTATTTGTTAGAACAGTTGGTCTACCGTGACTAATGCAGGTGGCTACTGCTATGCCCATTTCACTGATGAGCCAACTGAGACCGAAGGTCATAGAACTTGTGACAAAGTATGGGTTTGAACCTAGGTTTGCCCTGCTCTAAAACCCATGCTTGCCTCAGTGTTCGTGTGGCCTCTTTTCAGCTCCTGGTTTTAGGGAGAAGCCTCATCATTTCTGTCCCCTCTGTCACCTCCTCCATGGGATTTAGGTGCAAGCAGCCATAGAACAAATCACTAAATTGCTGCCAGCGCTCTTCTGCTCTGAGGCCTCCTGCTTTTGAGTGGAGCGCGCTCTCCAGGACAAGCTGGCTGTGCCCTCCTATCCCATCCCAGGCAGCCCATGTTGGTTATCTGTGACACTGGATACCCCACTAAAAAGGGCTGGTGCCCACCCCCTGCATGTGTCCACTGTCCAGTGCATGGAGTCTCCTCCCATCACAGGCTTTGCCTTCTGAGCCAGCCCCCACCTGCTCCAGGTTTGAATTTCCGGGCAGGTGTCTGGAGGTGTCTTGGCTCCCTGTTAATTTCCTGACTTGGCTTCCTGAAAGGCAGAGGGCTCAGAGCGATGAGGAGATAGAAATGTCTGCTCTGGCTTCCTGCCTGTCTGTGGGGGTACCACTGCCCATCAGCCCACCTGAGGGCCCCTCCCCTCACAGTCCGGCCACACAGAGGGAGTTGAGGGTGGGGGCTAGTGAGTCTAGCTGTGGGTGGGCTGCAGAGCCTCATCAGGAAGAAACACATGTGTTTAAGCCTCCAAGAAATGTGTGTGTGGGGTGTGTGTGTGTGTGTGTGTGTGTGTTGGTGTGTTTACCTACACCTATGCCCCTAAGGGTTTACCTACACCTGTATTTACCTACACCTTACACTCAGAGTTGTAGAAGCCGCCAACAGGTCATTTGGTGCAGAGGGTTTTTCTGTGTCCACACAAGTTTGCACCGTTCCAATGCTTTTTAGGAAAGGAGCCCCCTCCTTTACTTACATAACTCACAAGGGTGAACTCAAGCCTGTATCATTTCTCTGATGGGTGGGAAGTCCTTCCTCCAGTCTGCTCCAAGTTCCTCTTGTTGCAGTCTGCGTCCATTGTCTTTATTTTGTGGAAATAGATGACATCTTTTTGCCTCCCTGATGTTGGCCCTGCAAGTACCTGAAAGCAGAAATTGAGCTCCTCCTTCAAAATACTTCCCAGATTCTCTTTTGCAGACCTAGCAAACCCACCTCCCCTTGCCTTTTTCACAGATAAGGATGACTTTTGGGGACATGCACAGTAGGAAAAGTGTGTCTGCAAGTTTCCCTTCCTTTTTGAAATTCTTCTCTCCTTTAAAAGTCCCCCTGGCTGCCGAAAAAGCATAGATGTTGGGAGCCAGGCAGACATGCATAACAACTCCTGCATGCTCATTTACGGGCTGGACAACCTCCGCAAAGTTTTCTAACCTTTCTGAGCAAGGTTCAATTCCTGCACTTTGCACTGAGCAAGTCCCAGAGCATATGCTCGATAAATGTTTATTTTTTCCCCCTACCTTCCTCCTCACCTTCTCTCCCCACCAACCCTGGGAATCAGGTGCCCATGCTCTCCACCCCACCTCTCTCCTACTTTCTCTCTGGCCCTCAGCTGCTACTGCTGAGAAAGGATCAGATGTGCTCATGCCTCATGCCAAATGTGATCGGCTGGGTGCAGGTTTAGCATGGGCCAAGTGCGTTAGGGAAACTAAGCAGTCACAGTAGACATCCCAGGCACCAGCCATGGGGTGGGTGAAAGGAAAGGGAGCTTTCCACCCTCGAGTCACTGAGTCACTCTCCTGGTACCTTCTGTGTGGGCTTTTGTTGGCCCTGACACCTCCTCTCTTAAGCTGTGGCCATAGTCCCGCCTGTCATCAAGATGTGCTATGATCTGGGGTCACTTGATTCCCCTACAGCAGGATACCCCGGGTTTTCTTAGAAACTTAGAGTATTGTAGCCGTTTTCCAGATAGGAAACAGACTCAGAACAGGGCCAAGATCTGCTCAACGCTTCCTTGGGTGGGGTGAGACCCAGGTATCCCGACTCTGAGTTCTGTGCTGTGTCCACTGTGCTAGTTAGAGGTGGAGACCAACTGTGACTCTTACTCCCTGGGAACCAGGAGGAACAAGGTCCCTGAACACAGCAGGGGCTTGAGGATGTTGTCTAAAGAGTTGCTTCTCTGGACACCTGGGGGGCTCGGCGGGTTAAGGGTCTGACTCTTGATTTTGGCTCAGGTCATGATCTCAGGGTCTGGGGATGGAGCTGCGTTGGGCTCCCTTCTCAGCGGGGAGTCTGCTTCTCCCTCTCCCTCTGCTGCTTCCCCTGCTTGTGCTCCCTCTCTCTCTCAAATAAATAAATAAATAAAAATCTAAAAAAAAAAAAGTGTTGCCTCTCTCCTTTTCAGGAGGAGAGAGGAGAAGGTCCTGGCATCCCTGAGCAAAGGGGCTCTCAGGAGGACCACAGCTCATTTTCCTGAAGCCTAAGGTAGCATTAAGTTCTTATATCTGTGAGCAGCCTTTCAAATTGGCTACTGCTACTGCTGTCTGTGTTACATAAATCCTCACAGAGACAAGAAGCAACTAGGGAGCGGGCGGGAAGAGAGAGAGCGAGCGCAGAGATTCAGGGAGAGGGGGACAGAGAAAGTGAGAGCTAGAAAGGGAGAGATGGTAAGACACAGAGAGAAACACATTCAGATACAGAGACACAGAGACAGGTCACAGGACAGATGAGGAAACAATAGACTGAGGAGAAGAGAGAGAAGAGACAAAGCAGGAGACACATGGAAAGCAAGTGTAAGACAGAAGGACACACAGACAGATGTACAGAGTGAGGCAGAGAAAGTAGGAAACAGGGAGCACATGGATGGACAGGCAGGCAGGCAGCCAGCCACACACACAGAGACAACAATAGAAGCCAAAGGAGAGAGAAAAAGACATCGAATTAATTAGAGACACAAAGACATAAAGCAAGCAAAGGGATCCAGAGAGATGAGTTTTCTTTTCTTTTTTAATAGGTTCTTTATTTGACAGAGAGAGAGAGAGAGAGAGAGCACAAGCAGGGGGAGCAGCAGAGGGAGAAGCAGGCTCCCCGCTGAGCAGGGAGCCCCATGCAAGACTCGATCCAAGGACCTTGGGACCATGACCTGAGCTGAAGGCAGACGCTTAGCGACTGAGCCACCCAGGCACCCCAAGATGAGTTTTCTTTTTGCAAAATCTGGAGTTTTAAGCTGGTTTGCACGTGAAGGGGAAGAGGAAGTGTTTGTTCTTAGAATCATGAAGAAACTGGTTTGGGTGGAGGACAGTTCAGGGCCCAGAGGAACACCTGCATGGAAGTTTCCATGTTCACTCACACTTGGGCTTTGCAGGAGCCCTGTGAGGTGGGCAGACAGGGATCGCTGTCTCCCACATTTGGAAGGTGGGAGGCCGCGGAAGGGCAGGGAGTTCCCAAGGCCCTGGCCAGTAAAAGCCAGTGGTGTTTGCACCTGCACGGGCTGCACTAAAAACTTGCCGGGCATCTCTGGGAGCGCTCCCAGGGAGGCTGATGGGTTACGGAGCTGTTCTGGATTCTGTGCCTCATGCATCTTCTCACAGGTGGGGGTGAAGGACACTGCAGAATGAGGGCGAATTTGTGATCCATACCAGTCTTTTCCGTGGGGGTCACCCGTGGTTGGAAACTTGCCTTCCCCCTCCTGGAGGTCAGAATTCTCTCCCTCTGGGTAGGGTAGTTTCGAGCATTAGGTGCGTCAAATGAACTGTGTGCTTCCTGTCCACCTAAAATCCCAGCCTTGATTTGACACCCGTCTTTGTCTGAGATGAGATGTCCAGTGCCTCTGATGGCAACCAGGGACTTTGAGAAGAAACTTTCCTTCTTCCTGCCTCCGCCCCCATTCATTTCCCAAATGTTCTGTATGTGCCAGGCAACTGTTGGTTGTAGGTACTGAAGGATTCAGAATGAACAAAACCAGTAAAAAATAATATAAAATAAAAAGATAAAAAAGACACTTTGCCTTGCCCCCAAGGAATTTACATTTTAGAGGGGGTGACAAAAACAAAATAAATTTTTAAAATGGCATTATTAATGATGACTCATGTTATGCAGGAAAAAAGTAAAGCACAGAGGGGAGAGTGGAGGTGTTGGTGGTACAGTTCATTGATGGCAGCTGGGAAGGCAGATGACATCTGAGTAAGGATCTGGAAGCGGGGACGGGCATGTGAATATCTGTGTACATGCAAAGGCCCTGAGGCAGGTAAGGAGTAGCAAGGAAGCCAGTGTTTCTGGAGCTGAAAGGACGCAGGGGAGAGTGGTAGGTGATTAGAGCAGAAGATCGTGAGGATCACTGGTATGGATCACTGAAGGGAGACAGGGAGCCAAGGCAGCTGGGAGGAACCAACAGTTCCTGGGGCTTCTGTGCCGGGGGGCCGAGGGCAAGTGTATCCAGGTGAGGCATCAGGCCCAGAGGCACAAATCGGGCCTTTCCAGGTGGGCTGACTCTATAGCGAAGCTCCCACCTTTCTGCTGAAGCCCAGGCAAGCTCCTTGACTACTCCTCAGGGGCCTTGTCTAGAGAGAGCAGAAAATACCTCATAAGCTGGTGTGATGATTTAAATTAAATTGTATCGGTAGGAGCAGTGCTCAACACCTACTATCTACTTAACACAATTGCTTTCTCCTCCTACACCTAACTCAGAAGCTTGCACTGCACGTCCAGCCCTTTCTTCCCTCTGGGGCATACAGCATAGAGGTGAAGGTCACCTGTCTCCATGAATCCCACACCTTCTACCAAGTACAACTCACTCTGAGAGCGGAAATGGTGCTTTTTCATCCTGTGGCCTCACGGAGCCTTGCTAATGTGGAAAAATTTGTCTCCCTGCTTCAGCTCTTGCCCTCCTCACACGAGGCCCAACCCAGCCATCAGAGTAATCCCATTAAAATTGAAATCAGGTCAGGGCACTGCTCTGCTCAGAACCTTCCAATGGTTCCGTCTCACTCAGGGTAAAAGCCAGTCACGACCATGACCTACAGAGCCCCGCGTGGCCTAGTCCTCACGGTAGTTTCGAGCATTAGGTGTTTTCTCTGCCCGGAACACTCCTCTCCAACCCTCTTTTGCAGACAAACCCCACCCCCCCGTCAGGTCTCAGATACCAACTTATCTTCTGGGGGAGAGGGGCTTCTTCGGATCCCTGCGTGCATCAGCCTCCCCATCCTGTGCCTTATGCAGCACCTGGGATTTTTCCTTCAGTGTTCATCCCTGGGCAAAGGCAGGAATAGGGAGAAGGGGGAGGGGTGCTCTCAGGGGAGAAGTGGGATGTGAGGCATCGGGGGCCTGGCAGGGTTAGGAATGGTCTGCTACTAGTGATGGGGAAGGCTGGGTCCAAGGACACGCCGGCCTGGTGGGGTCACATGCGCAGCGTGCTTTGGGCAGATGTCTGATACCTCTTGGCGTACTCAAGCAGGGGGCGTGGGGGAGGTGGGGACGTGGGGCCTGAGGAAGTGAGAGGCTGAACTTGGGCAGAACCCACCCCATCTCCCAACTGGACCCCTCCCTGTGAGCCACAGCCCTTTCCCATAGGTAGGGCAGGGCATTAAGGACCCCTCTTTGCTTGCCTTGCTCACACTCTTCCCAGCAACTGGAGAAATGGAGGGACCCACTCAGCCTGGGCTCTGTCGGCTGCCATGCAAGGGAACTGGGCTTGTCTCTTCCCTTATTGCCCCCTGCACTCACTGTCCCTCCCACAGCGGCCCCACAGCTCCCAGCTCTTCCTACTGGACTCTGGTGGGGCTGTTGCTGGCAGAGGCGGAGGGTGACCGTGACAGTGAGTGACTTTGGAGCAGTCAGGGCTGCCCCACCTCTCCTCTGGGGAATCTCAGAAAACAGCATTGGAAATGGAACGTGACCTTGGTTGCAAGGCATAAGAGAAATAAGACCTCAGGCCAAATGAAATCAGGGAGCAAGCTCGAAAGAAGTCAAATTCCCTTTTCTTCCTTTTTAGTCTCCTACGTTCGGTGCCCATGGGACCCTGAGCTCTGAAAGCACCTGCCGGCTCTCACTTAATCCTAGCAAGTGGGAGTGTCCCGGGGGCCAGGGCAGGGAGACAATGCTTGTAGTTAGTGAGGAAGGTCAGTGTTGGTGAAAGACAGTTTTTCCTGGTCTGGTCTCAGGCACTTTGGTTTTGTTTTTGTTTTGTCGAGAGAAGAGCTGCTCTAACATTGTGCTTATTATTTCTGTTTCTTCTTTACTGGAGATAATTGCAGTTGGGGCTGGTTTCTTGTAGCAAGACATCAGAGAAGGGTACAGTGAAAAGGCCGGGCCAGGCAGTAGGAGATTGCACTTTGCCCTAAACGCTGTGTGATCTCAGGTCATTTGTCCTCTCTGGTCCCTGTGTCCATGGGGCTAGGTTTGATCCATGGACCTCAGTCCCCTGGACTGTGACAGGTCCGTACGGCAGAGGATGTGGCCAGACCTTCTGGAAAGTAACTCTGGATTCCTTGGGAGGCAAGGCCTCCTGTGGCCACCAGATCCTGCATATCTGGTGTCTTCTCCTGCTGAGAAACGCCAGGCTGGTCTCCCCTTGCCAGGCTCATTCCCCTCGCCCTGACCTCCGTCTGTTCCTCACTGCCTGCTGGGAATTTCCTTCCAACAGTGGTGGCCTCCGTGAATCTCAGCTCTTCCAGGGCTGGGAACACTTCATTTGGCAGACTGGAGGCTCCTGATCCCTGCTTCTTTCTTCCTGACCCCCTGGCCAAGGGTAAGTGTGGGAACAGATGGAAATGTCAGATTTGAAGAAGGATGCTTCTCTCTGAGGCCTGGATATCTCTGCTTCATGGTGGTGGAGGGGGGATGGGCTCCCTTGGGAGAAACTGGTTCAGAGGGATGCTGTCTCTGGGGTTGGTAGTAGGAACGAGCACCAGGGGCTAGAAGACAGGGTGCCGGTCCTGGCTTAGGTTGTAACTCATTCTGAGCATCTCTCCTCTTTCTGGGCCTCAGTCTCCCTATCTGTAAAATGAGGGGATTGGACGATGTCCGTATGCTTAAATGATCATTCCTGGGTGGCTTGTTAAAAATGCAGAGGACCAGTGCTTTCTGTAGACCTTCAGCATCAAAGCTTCTGGGTGAGGGCCTGGGAATCTGTGTTTTAATAAATCCCACCCGATGATTCTGATGCACGTGAATTTGACCCGGGCTGGAGCAGATGACTCCAAAGGGCGCTCCGACATTGCTGTTCTCCCAGCCCGCCTGCCTCGTGCTCTGGCGTGTGATGGAGTATTCAGTGCCATGTACAAATGTTGCACCACATGATGTCCTGTAGGAGGATCTAGGGAGGCCTCTCTCTCTTTTTTTAAAAAAATAAAGGCACAGGGGTGCCTGGGTGCCTCAGTCCTTAAGTGTCTGCCTTCGGCTCAGGTCATGATCCCAGGGTCCTGGGATTGAGCCCTGCGTCGGGCTCCGGGAAGCCTGCTTCTCCCTCTCCCAATCCCCCTGCTTATGTTCCCTCTTCCACTGTGTCTCTCTCTGTCAAATAAATAAAAAATAAAAATCTTAAAAAAAAAAAAGAAGGTTTAAAAAAATAAGGGCACAGCGCTTTTTATTTTCTTTCATCCGAAAAAGAAGCCCTGCATTTCTGGGAGGGAGATGCTAGGTGAGGACCAGATGCCTCACCTAGAGAAGAGATCACAGAGAAGGAAATAGTCACATCTCCAGGAGATGCTGTGGGGGACAGATTGGCCTTGTCCTGCGTGACCCTGGGGGCAGATGCAGGGCTGTATGGGCAAGTGGGGAAGGAGGGAAGTGCTCCTAGCCATGAGAGCTGCAGGCCGCCTTCTGTGGTGGTGAGTGCTGGATCAGGGCCAAGGGTGGGTTGACGTGTGCTCTCTTGGGGGAAATATGGTGGAAGAGGCTCAAGCAGCAGATGGCTTTGAAGACATTTATGATTCCATAAAAGTCAAGCGAGCTTTGCCTGCCTAGGATTTAAAGCAATGTGCGCACACCCTTGCACACACGCGTTCAAAGAAACACTCATGTGTGCAAACCTCCAGACACACGTGTACATGTACTGACAAGTGCACATTTGCCTACGTGTGGCAGAGGCATGTTCCCACATGCAGTGAGTGCACACGAGAATGAATACATGTGCAAACACACATGGACATGCGTGTGTTTCACATGCGGTACACATCCGTCTCAGCTTCTCTCCTCTGGCTGTTTGTTTCCCTCCCCACCAGAACCCAGGGCCTCCCTGTGCAGCTTCCAGGCTGGTCTCTGGAATCAGAGCCTTATTTAATCTCCATTAGCTCTCTTATTTCCGGCATCAAATTAAAAGTGTGACCAAAAGTTAATTATTCTAATTCAGTTTGGCCCTAATGCGGTGCATGCGTGTTGGGAGGCCCTGGGTGGAGGTGAGGCTGGGTGTGGGCAGGGGGAGGAGACCTCAGGATTTAATACACCTTAATGATTCTTACAGGAAAATGCCCCAAAGCCTTTTTTCCCTCTGCATCTTTCCCTGCCACTCCCCCAGTCTAGATTTCTTAGAAATCTCAGGGTGCTCTTGGGAGCTTGGCTCTGGGAAATATTTGAGGAGATAGCAGTCCTTTCTCTGGAGGCCAGAGCAGAGGTGGAAAGGGGTGTGTGCGTGTGTGTGCGTGTGCACGTGCACACCCAACGTGTGTGTGCCGGTGGAGAATGCAGTCCAGACTCTCATGTCAAAAAGCCTCTGGAGAGCTGAGCCAGAGCTTCTCATGAGAATACACTATTGAAGCCCCTGCTGAGCCTTCCCCTTGGATAAAGCTGAGAGAAATGAGGATTACTGTCTTTGCTGGACACTTGGGAGCAGCCAGCCCTCTTTTCCTCCAGCTCAAATTGCTTTTCAGATCAGTTTCCAGCTCCTGCCTCCACTACCCAGTCAGACTTGCCTGTTCATTCCCCTTCCTCTCCCGCTCAGGAATAGAGATTTTGGGCTCAAATCCAGCTTTCCCTAGTAACCAGGTGTTCCCCAAACACTGAGTCTTCCCCCACATGTGAACATGGGGCCCTTGATGGGTGCTGGGGCTGGGAGGAGCTGGGGTGGAGTTGGAAGGAGACAGGATTCATGCCCCAGGGGCTTTCTGTCTCACTTGAGAATCAAGCTGGGGCCTTGGGGAGATCCTGGACTGAGGGAGGAGGCAGCGTCTTCGTTGGGAAAGACAGATAATAAAATCACAGAATCTAAGTTCTTGAACATAGCTTCAAAATAGGAAGCTGGTGTCAAGCCGCTAGCTGATGCACGAGTAGCTTCTATAGCTTTCCTACCTCTTTGCATACCCCCAGTGATGGGAGCTCACTATCTCCTCAGGTCTCCCTGTGTCCACATCTTCCTGCCCTGTGTCCAGCTGTGATCTGCATCCTTGTCATTTTTCCCCCTGTTGGTCCTACAACTGCTTTCTGGGGTCACACAGGACAACTCTGCGCCCTGACAGTGCATAAAGTATTTGAGGATAATGTATAATGTTCTCTGCTAAATGTCCTCTTCTCCAGTTCCTCAGCTGTCCCCCCATGATGGGGCTAAGAGTCCACCTGGGGTCGTCAGGTTAGGCTAACTGCTGTGACACACCATGTCCCAATCTCAGGGGCTTCACTGACATGCAGGAGTTGACTTCCCATTCAAGTAACTACTGTTCAGTGCTGGTATTCAGCAGGCAGCCTTCCGTGTAGTAATTCCACCTCCCTATTTCCTTCCTCCTTGGGTTCTGCCCTCCTGCCCTTCTTCATTTAGCCAGGGAGTGGGTCATGTCCGGAAATGATGCACATCACTCTTGTCCACCTTCCCGTTGGCTGGAACCCAGTCACATGGCTGACCCTAAGGGCAAAGCAGGCTGGGAAATATGGGCTGGTGGCACATCCACGAAGAAATGGGAGATGGTTTGGTGAGCTAGCCAGTCTCTTCCATATCATCCTTAGGTCACCCTTCTCCAAACATGCTCCAGCACAGGCAGGGGAGAGGGTGGGAGCAGGGGCCAGGAATGCTGGGCCAAAGTGGGGTGCTGGCCCTCTAGACACTACCCACTGGCATCCCAGAGCTCCTGCACAGCAGGTGCTGGGGTGTAATCATTAGGAGCACTGATCTGTAGCATGCATTAAGAGGAAAAGAAGGGAAACTAAATTTTGTTTTTAATCCAATTAAGGAAAAATACCAGGGATGGCAGGTTTGTGTGTTTGTTACTCACCGGCTCATTCAGCCATTCACCTAAGCATTCTGGTTCAGCGGCACCACTATAGGGAAGCAAGTGGCGTAGGAATGAGTTGGTAGCCTGTGGGGGCTGATGGATGAATCTGGAAGGAGAGTGAGGGGTGCCTGGCAGGGGTGCATATCTGGGATGAATGAGAGGTGTCCTGAACTTCACTTTTCACTAGGGGACCCTAACACTGGCCTGTGGGCTAGACAGTAGGTTTCTAGATCCCAGCCAACAGGATGGAATTTGGCAAAGTTTTTCCCTGCCCTTGATGGTTGGGCTGGATTTATGATTTCTGGTCATCCTTTTTCCTGCTTCCTTTTCTCACTCTTCCTTCTTTTCCTTCTCTTCTTTATTCTCTGGAGTTATGAAGATGGTGAGGAGTGGAGAGGAGTTCCCAGCAAGGGATTCAGCATGAGTAAAATCAGGGAGAGACAGAAGGCAAGAGGATGGACCATCCTAGCTGGAGGAGGATTGGGTGGGAGAACACCAGGGGGTGGGACTGCACCAATTGTAAAGGACCTTGGGTGTCAGACTATGAAGTCCTTCAAGTGTCTTGTTTACTGTTGCATCTCTAGTACCTGGCACTGTGCCCAACACATAGTAGGTATTCAGTAAATATTTTCTGAGTAAGTGAATGACCATTGTTCTGTAGCCAATGTAAAGCCTGACCTTTAGCCAGCTGAAGCTGGCTGAGGGGTAGAGTGGCATAATCCAGACATGTATTAAGTGCCCACAAGTTTTACAGCAGTAAAGGAATGGGAGTTTGGGTTCTTGCCCTGGAGGAGCTCACTAGTTGGACAGCTAATCCACTCATGCATGAAGGATTCTAAGGCAACTTATGTGAGAAATAGCACAGACATGCTGAGGGCCACCAAAGTAAGGAGCATATAGTTGTGAAATACATTAGGGGAGGATTCTTGGAGAAAGTCGGATGGTGATTTGGATTGGTGGAAGGGTGCTGGGAGAGCACTCCTGGTAAGGAACAGCCGGAGCAAAGGCAGGGGGCCGTAGATGTTTGTTGGGAGGGGACAGTGAAGAGACTGACCCATCATGTTTAAGATCCTAGAACCCAAAACCCTTCATTTTTTTCAGAGCAGCAAACTGAGGCTCAGAAAGGGTAAATAAGAAGCCTGGGGTCACACAGCAAATGCTAGGAGGACCAACCTTCGGGCCCTCAGTCCCATGCTCTTTCTTCTACACCATGCCACCAGCTACCCTTTCAGGCAGAACACGGAGTAGAAATTTAACAGACCTAGTCACAATGTGTCAAGGAAGGAGAAGAAAATCCCCAAACTTTGGTGCCCTTTCTGGGCATGTGCATCATGTAAGACATTTAGTCTTATATCTTCAAAATGTTTTCCTTTGGAGATACTAAAAAGATCTTGGGCATTAGGGGATAAGGAGAGAGAGAGAGAGATGGAGAGATGGTGTAGTTGGGGGCAGAGCTCTGTCTCAGTTTGCCATATGGTAACCCTGGGCACCTGTCTGTTTGACTTTGACCTTGACCGTGGAGGTAGGTAGTTATGCACAGTGCAGGCTCACTTGCTCCCACCCTGGGATTTAGGAACTTGTGCTAGAGCTCTTTATTTGAGCTGTTAATCTTTTATTCTTTTGTGGTCAAAGTCTTCCCCATTATGATGGCTTTGGGGTAAGTTTTGCTTTTCCTTCAACTGACTCCCCACTGGCTCAGACTTTGCAGTATGCGCATTATATTTCTGGCTTTGTTTCTGGGACCTCTGCTGGGTTTTTTTGTTTTTTGTTTTTTTGTTTTTTAAAGAACAAAGCTGTACTTTTACTTCCAGGGAGTGAGTACAATTTGCCAGTATCTCCAGAAAGATAGTGCTATGAGGAGTGGTAAGGAATAGGCTATGGGGGCACTTCTCATTTTCCTTGATACTTATAAAAAAAATATCAGAGTCAGAGCCTGCCACCAATTGTCTGTGTGACCCCCTTCTCTGAGCCTCAATTTTATTCCTGGGAATATGAGAGAATTGGACCAGATTTTCTCTAAAGTGCATTTTAGTTTTAGCCATTTAGAATTTCATAATTATGCCTCAATTTCTCTCTTGGTCAGAGATATTTATTGAAAATTTCTTCTGTATAAAATACCCTGCCTATTTTCCCTCTCCACCTCCATACATGGAATGACTTAAAACACAGTTGCAAAGTAATGTATCTCATTACACATCTCATTACATAAGCAATGAGAGGGAATGTTAGCATTAGCATCTTGGTTAAGGGCATGGGCTCTGGAGGCAGACTTCTCTAGTTAGAATCCTGACTCTACTACTTATTAGTTTGTGACCTTGGGCTAGTTCTATAATCTGCGTGGATGTCAGTTTCCTCATCTTTGAAGATAAGGATATTAATAATACTCATCTTAGTGGGTGGAGAGTACCTGAGGTTATCTAGGTAAAATGCTTAGCACAAGTCTTGGCACATAGGAAGTAGTCAATAATTGTTAGTAATTCGTGTAATTATAATGACTGCTTTGCTATATATCACAGCACTCTCCTGCCTAAAATTCCTCATCCCCTCCCTCTCTGTCACCCATACCTACAGTCCAGACCACTTAGTGTGGCTCACAGTGTTCCCTCAGACATGAGCTCTGAGTATATTTTGAGTTCCCCATCCCTCTCGCCTCCAAAAAGCCATGAAAATTTTATGCTCTAATAATACTCAATGGCTAACAATTCTCTGAAATTATGACACTGATTCCTCATCAAATGTCTTTGTATAAGTGATTACCTTTGCCAGGAATGTCTGACCTCACCTTTTTCAACACCTGGTCCAGATACCCCCTCATCTGTGATTTCTCTAACCCTTCAAGCAGCTACCACCACTTTCACTGGGGGAAATGATGGGCCCAGAACACACTTGTCATCAGATGGATTCCCCTGGAGCTGACAGTATTTACTAATTTACCTTCTTTTCTGTGAGCTACCTGAGAGTGGAGACAACTTCATTTTTATTTCTATCCCTGGTGGTAAATACAGTGCCTGATTTCACTCTACTCCCAACCAAGCCATCTTTCTATTACACATAGAGCTTAGAGTTGGTGCTTAATGAAAATTTCTGAGCTTTACATGAAACACTGAAAATGGATGTTGGATATGTGAAGAGCAAGGGACAAGTTGAATGGTGTTGGGGGTGGAGATGCAGGAATAATCCAAGAAGGTTTACTGAAAAGATGAGTCTTGAGCTGGTTTTGGAAGCTGGTTCAAGATCTCCTTCATGGGAGCAGGTGCCTTTGGGGGCTTGTACCAGGTATCTAGGTCCCTACTTAGAAACAAAGGAATAGATTATTTGCTCACCTAATCTTCATGCTCAGTCTAGGTCCCATCACTAATCCTTTCTTTGTTCATACCTAGAACCTGGGCATTACTTAGATTGCTCTTTCTCTCTCAACCCTTTTATTCTTCCCCACTCCAAACACCAGGCCATAGGTTTAACCTCCAAATATTTCTCCAACTCATTCACTTTTCTCTCTTTCCACTGCCACCACCCCAGTCCAACCTGCCATTATTACTCTTTGCCTGGATTCTTTCAATAATTTTACAGTAGATGTATGTGCATGCACTCTAGAGCCCTCTTTCAGTTAGAATTAGTTTAGAGTATGAGTAACAGAGACCCAAAAGTCTGCAGGTAAGCAGTTCAGGGCTACTATAGTGGCTCTACTCTACAGCATTGTCAGGCACTGAAGCTCCTTTTTATTTTAGTGCTCTGTCATTTTTACTTTGTGACCTCATGAACCAATATGGATGTTTTAGCTCCAGCTATTATATCTGCAGTCCAGCCAACAGGGAGGAGGACAGTCCCTTTAAAGGTACTTCTTGGATAGTGCTTCCAGCACTTCCATTCACATCCCATTGGCCAAAACTGAGTCATATGGCCACACCTAGATGCAAGGAGGACTTGGGCTGGAGTCATGTGCCAATTGGCAGACAAGAAGCATTGAGGAAGGAGATGAGTGGTAGCACTGGGGGACAATTAGTGGCTTCTACCACAAAGCTCTACAACAAATTCATCATTTCACTTTCCTGCTTAAAACCCTCCAATGGCTTTCAGATTCTTTTAGGGTAAAATTCAAAATCTTAACACAGCGTACAAGATTATGATCAGATCCTACCTTTTTGGCCTCAAGTCCTTCCCCAAACCCTTTGTGTTCTAACCATCTTCTCTCTCATCTTTGGGGGCATCAATGGGGATCAGGAGTCAGTGAACAAATGTCCCCACCCTCTGTCCTTAGAGAAACAATTATAAAGTGCATCCCACATGGTTCTTCAGAGGATCCCAGCAGGGTTGAGCCTAGTTGCCCGCAGTGTAACCAACTCAACCATGTACCTTTATTGGTTTTTCTCCTTCCTTGTCTCACTGTCCCTACTCTGGTTTCCTTACTCTGGTTTGCTGGGATCATCTTCTAAGTAAACCATCTCCCAAGACCTTGTCTCAGGTTCCACTTTTAGGGGAACCTCAAGTAAGACAGTTAATACTTGAAGTGGTCCTAGAAAGTACATCCTCCACATGGGATTCTGGAACACCCCTTACCAGTGAGCTGGCAATAAGGACTCCATTATAGGTAGCTAGTGGGGGGTGTGAAAACCTCTGATGTACTGAAGTATCCTAATTACTGAAGCTTTCACTTAGTAGATTGGGTTAGGTACAGTTAGAGGTCAGACAGTGCAGAAGCCCAGGCCCAGGAGTTAATGATAAGAGAGGCAGAATGGCAAAGGAGACTGAATGTGCAATCTCCAGTCCTCCTAGGCTCAAGTCAGGTCTGTGATAGAGAAGGAATGAGACCCCAAGAATGGATAGGGACATTGGGTGATGCACCTGAGAACATTGAATTCCCAGATTCCCCTGAACCCTCTTGGCTGATCACAGTAGTCCCCTCCCCTTTGTTAGACTATGGCAGCATCTCTTTGTCTGAAGTCCATGCAGAAACCTCTTCTGAGGTGGCTAAGTTGATGCTTGTCCAACCTCAAGATCTGTCCTTCATTTCCTACCCAGATCAGTAATTAGAGTCAGGTCTTAGCCTAGCTCAAGGGAAATATAATCTCTATTGTGGGAGGAAATGGCTTTTTCACTGAAAGAGTTGCAAAAGGACCTGGCTAATATAAGTATGAACTGGGAAATCTGTATGGGAGTGGAATTTGGGGGTCAGACTTGGCATGGGGTGGAATAGAGGCTGGAAACAGATTTACTGACATAGGGACACTCCCTCATGACTCAGGATTTAATGTTCTATAGAGGACTCCTGGAACCAGTCCTAATCTGTTGCTGGGATGGCTCCTTGAAGATGTCAGAATAGCCTTGGCAGCACACTGAGGAAGGGGTCAGAAGGTTCAGAGAAGTGGATGTATTAGAATGGATTTATTACATGAAACCAGGAAACCACCACCTAATCTATGTGCCCTGGGAAGGCCAATAGAACACTCACCATTAAATTGATAAGGAATGCACTAGTGAGGGAGGCTCTAGCACCATTGGACTGCTCAGTGGTGGCTATCTTCTGGAGGCCAGGGCTGTAGTGGGAGATGCAGCCATAGAACTGGTTCCCTGTGCAATGGGGGTGAGAAGGTTCTGGACTAGCAGAGGTCTGGTGGTGGCATTCAGCATCAGAGGCAAGGTGGACATAATGATCATAGTGGGAAGCAGGACCAGAATGGCCACCAGGGTGTCTTGACACACAGGGAGCTGTGGTAATGGCTAACACACTACGGTGTTCCTAGGGACTAGGTAGGTAGGTGGCCAGTTAGGGTATTCCACGACTTGTATAACCAGGAAAAATAAAAAAAAAACTGGTTATCTGATGGTCAATATCAGCCACTGCAATAGAAAAATATGATTTCTCACCCATACTCCAAATATGAGCTAATTCTCAGACCTAGTGTTCATCAGACTGATGGAAAGACCAGGTCCTCTTGAGGAGGAACTCACAATGCCACCACAAGTATATACAATAAATATTCCCTTAATTCTTTCCCAAAGGAGCCCATGACATTCACCAAAGAAAGAGGAATGCCCAGACCTTTTGAGGAGTATTGGATACAGGGTCTGAACTATCAGTGATGTGAGGGGACCTGGAATACCATCAAAGTTCCCCAGTTAGACTGGGGGTATGTGAAGGCCAGGTGATAATGGAGTCCTGCCTATGCTCACCTTACAGTATATCTCACAGGTCCATAGACTGTTCTTATGGTCATTTCTCTAACCCTTGGGTGCATTATCAGGATGGATATACTTATTCATTGTCAGAATCCTTACGTTGGTGCCTTCACCTGTGGAGTAAGAGTTTTTATGGTAAGAAGAGCCAAACAGAATGTCCTGTAACATCCCCCTATCTAGCCAAGACAGAAAGGGAAAAGCTGTCCAAGTGGAATTGCAGAGATTAGTGCCACCCTCAAAGATCTGAAAGATGCAGGTTGGTGGTCTTCATTTAACTGTATTCAGTTCACATGTTTGGCCTTTATCCTCATTAGGTTTGATTTGTTGTTCCTGTTTACAGTGCTTCCATTAGTATTATTTTCTGAGGACTAAAGTGTGCCCGTCTTATCCACATGGGATCCCATAAAAACATCATCTCAGACCAAGAGAGTCATTTCATGGTGAAGGAGGTCAACATGATCATGAGACATGTTGGTGCTGTGCCTCCAATAGCTAGAATACACATGTCTGGGAAACAAGGGATGGAAGTAGGGTTGGGTCTAGCATTTCTAGTAACCTTTGTGGAGAATGTGTGCTTTCTGTTGCCACAAGTCTAGGCTCTGGCTCCTGTGGGAGATCACTTGCACTAGGAGATAATGAAGGGGTCCACTGTGAGTGACACTATGAGTATGCCTGGGTCACTTCGGGCTCTTCATATAAGTGGAATAGCAGGGAAGGAAGAGGTTGGGGTAATTCACTACGATTTTCATAAAGCTGGGTCTGGTCTTATCCAATGAGGGGAAGGAGGACTCTGTCTGGAGCTCAGGGATTCACTGGGACATCTTTTGATGTTTTCATGCCTGATGATAATAGTGAATGGGCTATTGTAGCAACCATAGCATGTTTAGGGCAAGGCAACCAAGGGCTTATACCCCTCAGGGAGCAAACAATCCAGAGCAGCTGAAGTCTGACTGAGGGTGAAGGAAATACAGGGTAAGTGGTAAAGGAATGAATATCAATGGTAACTTTAGGACCTGCTAGAGCAGTTGGTACTGTACCTTGATCCACTAACTTTCCTGCTTAAAGACTTTTTTTTTTTTTTTTAAGATTAAGGCCAGCTATATCTTGAAAATTCAGTGACAAGGTGCACTTATTTTGGGTCATGAGCAGATCTGAGCACAAGGGGTGGACTGTAGCAGACACTTCTTGTGCCCCATGCCACATTCCCTCAACTGACCTGATTTCAGTGCAACTCCAGTTCTGGGCATGCTGCCAGCATCTTATCTCAAGCCTGCAAAGTGGTGTCTCTGCTTTTTTGATTCAGGGCTTTCTCTGAAGCCAGAGAAGACTGTTCCGCCTGCACATGTGCAGTGTGGAAATGCAGGAAAATGAATACGTCTGGGGGTCACTCTGAAACAACAGGGACAGGAGTCAGAGGTGAATGTCCCAGCTTCTTCCCTTCAAAAGGTTAATTCTGAGATTCATTTTGCATGGTTATTCAGAGGGTCCTGAGTTTTCTCTATAAGTAACTAGTTCAGTAATCTGTGTTTTATTGCTTTTTTCCTTCTCTGTCTCACTCCCCTTACTCCCTTGCTCTGGTTTCCCAAGATCATCTCTCAAGTGAATTACCTGCCCCCAAAGACCTTGTTTCAGGCTCTGTTTTGAGAGGAACCCAAACTAAGAACCCAAACTCATTTTCTCCTTTGAGCTTATATAATTCCTATTCAGATTTTCACCTGTGTCACTTCTTCCCAAATTCTTCCCCAACCACCAGGTCTTGTTAAGATGCCCCTCTTATTATGACTACACTCCCAGCACCTAATAGAGCAACTGGTCTATAAAAGGCTCTCAGTAAATATTTGTTGAACAAATGGCTCCCCCAGTGGACTCCTCCCAGCAGGAGAAGAGTCCCTGAAGACAATTCTGAGTCTTGCCACCCTTTGACACAATGCTGCAGTCCCCAAAAACACCAGTGCTGGCTCCCCGTGTGGGACAGAAGTCCATTATCTGCTCATATCAGGCTCTAATACTCCTCAGCAAGGGGCCTTGGTAACTAGGCTGGATAAGTGCTGCACAGAACACCATCTCCCCCCTCCTGTCCTCTGCCTCTGCTCCCCTCCTCTCAGCCAGCCACATTAAGTGAGTAAGTAATGAGAATGGCTAGAAATTGAATTTTATGAAAAAGTAATCTGCGGCTTAGAGAACAAGCAGGGAGGAAGGGGGAGAGATTTGATGAGATGGGGGAGATGATTTTAAGGGCCGTCAGAGGGAATGAAGGAACATGGGAGCCGACAAGGAGAGTCAGGTAGGAGAGTCATTCAATTAGGGAGGCTGAGACAGTGGTGGAATTTTGTCCCCTTCTTCTGTTCTTTTCTTTTTTTTCTCCATCCTTTTCATTGTATCTATGGGTATTTTGTTTCCGTGTTCTTGGGGTGGAGGACTAAGACAGAGACGGGCAGTAGGTGGAGGGCAGAAGATGCTCAGACTGTGGGATAAATTACTCTGCCTGCAACTCAGAGAATACTGGCATTTGGGGCATCAGGAATGAACAAGGGGAGGAGGCAAGGAGCTGAGGACATGCAGGGATGGGTGAGGACATGGGTGATCATGGCAGACCTGAACCCTTGCTGTATTGCTCACAGTTAACCAACCTTCCTCACATGCCTACACACACCTCACCTGCCTTGCCAGCAGTCCCCCTACCTTTGTGTCTTCTTACAAGTCCCCCAGACCCCCTCTCTGGGCTTCAAGCCTCTCACTCACACACCACGTGCCTCCCACTCCCCACTGCCATTTGCAAACAGCTAAGTGGAGCACAGCTTGAGTTTGATGCTTGGTGATGATGAGTTTCCCAGCAGGGGAAGGGTTTGCTTTGCAGAGACAAAGACCAAAGCAGCAACATTAAATCTTCCTGCTCATCCACGCTCAGAGCTGCAAGGAGGCCCAGACAGCCTTCTTTGGGAAAGCAGCAATGGGGTAGAGCCAGAGCAAACAGAAACCCCAGGGGGTTAAATGCAGCAAAGCAGGGCTGATGGGATAATGGAGGTGGGTATATGCATAGCCATTAACTGGTGGATGAAAGGACAGAACCACAGAGGGAAAAGGCCACAGAGAGAGGAGAGACTGGGAAGTAGGGGGCTGGCTTCTAGCTCTGGCTCTGCCACCTAATCATGGAATGATTTTATGCTTCAGAATTTTAATTCCATTTCTTTTTTTTTTTTTTAATGGGAGGGGAGGATTGGATTACTTTTAACTCCAAGGAAACTGGAGTTTAACTAGCCAAAAAAGCCATGAACTGTTCTAGGAAAGGGACTATATTTTAGCACAGTTACTATGGACAGAAGGGACCCAATGATTTATTCATTCATCTACTGTATAACCAGGCCTTATGCTAGGGCCTGGATGCACAGTGGTGAGCAACACTCGTTTGCACCTTGCCTCCTAGAAATCCTATTCTAGTGGGGAAGGAGACATTAGTTAATAATCACACAAACAGCTATCTCCTTATAACCACAATTTGTGCTCTGAAGGAGAGGGGTGAAGTGCTATGGGACAGCATTATTTGGAGATTTAATCTGGACTCCGAGTTTGGGGCAGCCCTCCCTCCGAAAGTGATGTTGAAGCTGAGCTCTGAAGAATGAGCAGGAATTGGCCCTGTAAAAAGTAGGAGCACAAAACTTCCTGGGGATGGAGCCAGAAGCGAGCTTGTCTAGTTTGAGTAGTGGACACAAGGTGCATGTGGCTGGAGCACAGGGAATGAGGGGCCACTGCTGAGGAGGAGGCTGGGGTGGTAGGTGGAACCTGGAGTGGCTAGGCCCGGTTGGCTAGGGGTGGAACTGTCCGAGGTGCTGATTGAGAAAGGGAGCTAAGGCACCAGGGAGACCTTGGGGATAGTCAGAGGGAAACCTTGTGGCTTCAGAGTAGGTGGGCAGTGGGCCCCCTCCCTACAAATCCCCCAGATCACTCTTTTTCTGACCTTTGTGCAATGTGACATTTCAGCGTCCTTGATACTTCTCAGTATTTGGAATATTTTATAAACTCACTTCCTATCACCATCCTCTGAGGGAGCTGGGGCAGGAAAGATATTCCCTGTTGTAGGAAGGCAGAAAAATGAAAAACTTAGTGATTTTTTCATAAAGAAAGTGAGGGGTTTGGAACCCATTAGCTAACCATCTCCTCCAACTGTTTACACATTTATGTGCAGGATTCAGAATCATAGGACATAGGGAGACTGTGGCCAGTTTATGAGAGAGAAACCTAAATGTGCACAGGAAGGTACCAGAAAAGAGTGAAGTGGGTCAGGCATAAGAAAACTGAGGGATACAGTAGGGAGTGGTGAGGTCTGGGCGAATTGGAGAGTGCACATCCTGTCTAAAGGAGCAGTGGTTATGCAGCACCACGTGGCAGTTGCCACGAAGGGATGTGGGCCCACTGTTGTCCCATCTTCTATTTTTATTTATTTTTTATTTTTTTAATTTTTAAAAAGATTTTATTTATTCATCTGACAAAGACCTACAGCGAGAGAGGGAACACAAGCAAAGGGAGTGGGAGAGGGAGAAGCAGGCTTCCCGCGGAGCGGGGAGCCTGATGTGGGGCTCGATCCCAGGACCCAGGGATCATGACCTGAGCTGAAGGCAGATGCTTCATGACTAAGACACCCAGACACCCCCCCTACTTCTATTTTTAAAGAGGCACTAGAAATTTGGATTTTTAGATGAAATTTCCTATTGTCTAAATATCACCAAATAATTGAATTTAAAAAAATTTCCCTAGTCTTGTGAGTCACACAGAAAACGTCTGTGAGGCCAGTGGGCCTCCAGTTTGCAACCCCTGTTGTGGTCTACTCCCTCTCTTTGATAGATGAATATATGGCTCTAGAGAGAGGATGCAACTTGCCCAAGGTGTCAGGGAGTACATGTTATCAGGGACTAGAATGTACCTTCTCCAACTTGGAGTGTCTACTACATGCTAGGTCCAGTGGACACAAAGATGTGTTCAAAAGACATAGTCCCAGGCCTGGAAGTGCTCATGGTCTGGTGAGGAGCAGGCCCACCCCCTCCAGGACACAGTATGATAGTTGTTAGAGGTTGGCACTAAGGAGGCACAGAAAAGTCACATGCATACTGATAGGGTGGAGCTATTCCAAGAGATTTACAGTTTCCTGCAGCCCAAATAGGCCAAAGGTCCAGGTGCACAGCTTCCAGGGTGTGTCTCTGTGCCGGCAGGTGAGTGCTGAGGGCGAGGATCACCACTCCTCGCGGTAGAGCCTGGGATGCAGGAGTGCAGGCTGGAGTGTCTCTGCTGTGCCTGGCAGAGGCATGGCTGTGCCCGCAATTTACAGCCGCTCTCTGCTGCCTAATTGCACCATCAGCGCTTGGTGTTGCAGGGCCGTGATGAGGATGGATGGGCTGCAGTTATGGGCCTAATGGCCACAGTAAAGTGTGGTGTTTACAGTGTTAAATAGCCCAGTCCACCCATGCTTGAGGGCCACCCTCCAGCTCCATTTTGCATCTGGGCTGGGTTTTGAGAGAGGCTTGAGAAGGGGTTTTGAGAGAGGCTTGAGAAGGGGCTCCCCACTCTGTCCCCTGCATCTTCTCCCTAATGTAGGCAGCAGAGCTCTGTGTTGGAAATACAGGCCTGGCACTGGTCTCTTCCCCTTCTCTCTCTGGGTCTCTGAGCCAACTGGCAGCTCTCCACGGGTAGGACTGTGCCTTTACCAAAAGGCTGGGGCTCCCCCGAGGCAAGGGCTATGTCTCCTTGACAAACTGGGGGACTCCCACCAGGTAAGGCTTTATACCCATTATCCTATTGGGAGCTATATCTCTCTCATCAGACTTGGGGCTCCCTGAACTTGGGGCATATCCATCCTCCATCAGACTGACTTCTCTAAGAGGATGTGCTCTGTCTCCCACCAGAGTCCCTGGGGGTGAGGACTCTATGCTTTGGTTCTTTGTCCCTTTAAGCTTTCAGCTTGCTCATCTATGAAGTGGACTCCCACTGCTCTTTGGCAGGTTTTGTTTGTGTTTTGTTTTACTTTTAGAGTGGGCATTCAGCGCTGCTCCTCAAAGCGTGGTCTGCATGGTCTGCTGACCAGCAGCCTGGGCCTCACCTGGGAGCTTGTTAGAAATGCAGTGTCAGGCCCTACCTCAGACCTGTAGAATCAGGGTCTGATCTGAACACCATTCCAGGTGACCATCACGCACACTGAAGTCTGAGAGGTATTGATTTACAAAACTCGTAAGACAGTGCCTGACATATAGTGGCCTCAATACTATTTGTTTCTCCTTCACCCTTTCTGGTTTCCTGGCGTCTGTGTAGAGGCATTGTAGTGGCCACCAGGGGGTGGAGATGGGGAGCCAATCTCGGGGGCTGGGCCACAGTAGATGTTCAATAAATACTTGTTGAAAGCAAGAAGAGACCATTGCATCTGAGCTCTCCAAATCATCCACCATGCTCACTAGACTTTGGCCCCTGCCCTGTTGCTCTTTCTCTCCTGAGTACTTCCCCTCTTGCTGGCTAGAGGAAGGGTTTAAAATCTAAGGGCCAGCAAAACTTCCTTGTCACACTGGATGGTGTCTGCTCAGGCCACATCCCTGGGGATCTGGCAGAGGAAGGGTAGTGGACAGGCATTGTGCTGCCCTCAGAGAAGGGACTCTAAGCCCCTGGACACGGCCTCAATCCACTCTGGGGAAAGGGAGACGAGCCCCTCTAAAATATGTGGGCTCAGAGGGTGTGCCTCCTGACCTCACACTCAGTTCAAGAGTCTCCTTTGCAGGGCCTCTGATGAAGCAATGCCAGTCTCTGCTTGAGCATTCCCAGGGCTGGGGAGTTCCCTACTTACAGGGCAACCTCTCCACATGTGGAATGCCCTCATGGCTACCAGGTACCTGAACGACATCCCCCCTGTATTTCAGTTCAATGCGACTCAAACAAAATCCGTGCATGGGGCGAGGCTCTGGGAAGAGACATTGTCCCTGCTTTCAGGAAGTACTCAGGGGAAAGAGGGGCCAGTTAGACTCCTCTAGCATGGAGCAGAATGTGATTATGGGTTTGATAGAGATATCAATGGTCTGGGGACACGGAGCAAAGAAACCGTTATTGTTGTGGGTATGGAGGAAATCAGGGAAGCTGCATGGAGGAAAGGGTATTTGAATTGGACTTTGAAGACTGGGTAAGATTTCAGTGGATGTGTGTGTCCTTCTTGGATGTCTCTCAAATCCTCTCCTTGTCACCATGCTCACTGCCCCTGCCTTGGTTCTAGCCTCAGCCCTCTCACCTGGACTAGTCCAGTGGCCTCTTAACAGTGGCCCACCACTCTGTCTCTTGTCCCACCCCCTGGAGCCATCCTTCACTCAGCTGCCAGGGCAAGTGTGTGCTCACAGCCATCAGTGGCCCTGTGGCACGCCCCTGGCACCGTGAGACCCTGCTGTTCCTTGTCTCACCACTACTCCCCTACTCTTCACCATCCAGCAAGCACAAACTGCTCCAAGCTTCTCCAATGTGTGTGTTCTTTATGACTCTGAACCATTGCGCATGCTTTTCTCTTTGCTCGACACACCCTTCCCCCAGCCGTCTTACCCAGCTGCTAAATCTCTCTTTGCCCTTCAGGATCCAACCCTATACTGCAGGCGTCCTTGGTAGCTCTCTCCCTACAGTCACGGCCACCACACTATTTTTTAAATTACTTTTTGGGGAGATGGTCTTCTGCTATATCAGGCAAGGACTTGTTAATCTCATGTTATTCAGTGTTTTATTAGTAATGCCAACAGTAGGTGCTTACTGCATGTTGAAGGCACAGATGACCAAGTGAGTGGCATTCCAGGCAGAGAACACAGTCTAGGCATAGGTGCACAGAGGAGGGACAATGCGGTGAGCTGCTCGCTGTGGCTGGAATGGGAGGTGAGGGAGGACGTGGGCTTACAGGCAGAGGCTGCAGCCCTCTGGATCCTTATCCTGCCCTCTGGGAGGGCCCTTCAAGCCCTGGGTCCTCCCCTGGAATGGGTGGGATCCACCAGCCTCTTCAGCCTCTGCCTTCCTCACTGAGATCCCTCCCCAGAGACAAGGGGGAGGGAGATGACTCCGGGGTGGCAGTTCTCAGATGCATCCTTCCCCAGCATAGGGCGCATGCTGCTGCCCGTATATCAGGGGCTGTGTCGGCTTGTTGCTTGCTGGAAGGGGAAGTGGGGAAGATAATTGTGTCTCCTAGGGAAGAAATATGGGCTTAGGCAGCAGCATCTTTCTTCCAGCTTTGGGAGAAGAGATGTCTACTCAGCATCCTTCCCCAGAGTGGGCTGGGATAGGGAGGAGTGTTTAACTCTTTCCCTTTAAATGCCCTTTGCAAAATCAATTCCCAAAGGTGCATTGTGCCTAAGGAATCTGGAATCATCCAAAGAGGTGGTTGGGGGAGAGTTCTTGCCTTGGGGAGGGCTGATGGCGGGAGGGGTGCAGGGAATCACAGTTGTCCAAGGGGGCAGTGGGCAACGGGAGCAATATCAGTTGAGAGAGTGGTCATGGTGTTCATTTTAGTCTTCTACGTTTATCCCACTGTTATCCTTGTAGATTCTCCTGTTTCACCCAGCCTGGGACACCTACTTCCTGTTTCACCCCTGGGGAATCTGAGCCCTGCTCCAAAGCCGGAGGCTGGCTCAGAAGGTACAGGAGGGGCTCTTGCTTCAGTCCAGGCAGCCCTCCTTCTCCATCACTCAATTAATTTGATTTCCAAATGAGTTTATTCATGCCATTCTCCTTCATGGCCCCAATCTGCAATTTCCATTAATTAATGATTGTAAATTGCTAAGTAACGAACCACTTGGTTGTGCTGCTATTATTAATGGCTGGGAGTGGAGCTAGATCAGAATGGGGGCGGGGGAGAAGGTTCATTAGCCTTGTGTGGAGGGAATGGGGAGGGCAGAGTGAGGGCATGACAACCCTCGGGTCCCATCTTCTCACCAGCTTGGGAGGTAGAAAGCCTTGGGACCATGGGATACCCCCTGGTGGTAGCCCCAAGATCCTGGGTGTCAGGATTGGGGACTGAGGGAGGTGGGGTGTCAAAGCTATCCCTGGAAATGGCAGGTTGGGAGATTGCATAGGGCCTGGGCAGCCAGAGCAGTGAAGTGATCCAGCAAGATTGCTGGTGAGGGCTGGGGGTGGGGGCAAGGCTGGGCCCCCAGCACCTGCTGAGAACGGACTCCAGGCACTCAGAGTTGACCCAGCCATTCATGAAACATCCATAGAGGAGCCGGGTTGCAAGGCAGCTCACATTACATGCTTAACAGGGACATGGCTCTAGGACTACCGGAGGTTGAGGGAATAGTTTATTCTGCCTGGAAGAAGCTTGGAGGTCTCATGGAGAAAGCACTATTTGAACAGGAGCTCTGAGGGTGGGAAAGACCTAACTGATGGGGAGTGAGGGAAGGGCATTTCTGGAGGAGCTTCAGCAGAGCGCATGCTAGCATGTTCTCGCAGCAGTGAGGGATCCAACGTTGCCAGGGTGTATGTGCACATGTGTGCACATGTTTGCCGGCATGTGTGGGGCAAGTGAAGAGCAGTGAGGCGTGAGAAGGTAAGCTTGATGAAGTGGGCAGTGGCCAGCTTGGAGCACAGCCTGGCATGGTGGTTAAGGGTGTAGGCTCCATATGGGTTTCAATCCCAGCCCTGCCAATCATGGGTTGTCCTCTGGACCCGTGGCTTAACTTCTCTGAGCCTCATTTGTAAAATAGGGATGACAGCAGTAGCCACCTTGCAATAAAAGTTGCTGTGTGGATCAAATGAATTAATACACATGAAGTGCTTAGGATGGTGCCTGTCATAGAGAAGGTGCTCTACGAGGTCAACTATTATTATTTATTTATTTATTTATTTATTTTTATTATGTTATGTTAATCCCCGTACATTACATCATTAGTTTTTGATGTAGTGTTCCATGATTCATTGTTTGTGCATAACACCCAGTGCTCCATGCAGAACGTGCCCTATTTAATACCCATCACCAGGCTAACCCATTGCCCCACCCCCCTCCCCTCTAGAACCCTCAGTTTGTTTCTCAGAGTCCATCGTCTCTCATGGTTCGTCTCCCCCTCCTATTGCCCCCCCTTCATTCTTCCCCTCCTGCTATCTTCCTTTTTTTTTTTTTTTTAACATGTAATGTATTATTTGTTTCAGAGGTACAGGTCTTTGATTCAACAGTCCTACACAATTCACAGTGCTCACCATAGCACATACCCTCTCCAATGTCTATCACCCAGCCACCCCATCCCTCCCACCCACCCCCCTACTCCAGCAACCCTCAGTTTGTTTCCTGAGATTAAGAATTCCTCATATCAGTGAGGTCATATGATACATGTCTTTCTCTGATTGACTTATTTCGCTCAGCATAATACCCTTCACTTCCATCCACGTCATTGCAAATGGCAAGATTTCATTCTTTTTGATGGCTGCATAATATTCCATTGTATATATATACCAAATCTTCTTTATCCATTCATCTGTCGATGGACATCTTGGCTCTTTCCACAGTTTGGCTATTGTGGACATTGCTGCTATAAACATCGGGGTGCACGTACCCCTTTGGATCCCTACATTTGTATCTTTGGGGTAAATACCCAGTGGTGCAGTTGAGGTCAGCTATTATTATTATAATTATTCTGTAAGAAACACAGTGCCACCGCAAGATTTTCCAAGGACGACAGACATGGTCAGAGGAACTGGGAACAGAGGGCCCAGAAGGGCATCCAGAAATGGGGTGTTTTGGGTTCTCACAATGACTGGGGGCCACTAATTAATGAGGATATTAATTAGGATGGGCCAGGGGTGCTAAATATCTTGTAATGTGCAGGACATCCCAATCAATGAAGAACCAGATCCCCCTATGTGTCAGTGGTGCTCCTGTGGGAAACTCAGCTTGGATGACTACCTTTGGCTCTGGGTGCAGTGGGCTTGGAGAGGGTGGAGGTCAACTTCAGCCCTTGGTGCTTATGACCACGTGCCGGGCTGGCGGTCTAGCAACACAAACTTGCAGATGTCACTCCTTCATCCTTCTTTTCTTTCTTTTCCTCTTTTTTTCCTCCTTCCACCCTCCCTCCTCCATTCCCTCCCTCCCCCACTCCTTCCTTCCTCCCCCCTGCCTCCCTCTCTTCCTTTCTTCCTCTCCCTTTCTCTTTCTTTCTCTCTCTCTCCCTCCCTTCCTTCCTCCTTCCCTCCCACCCACCCACCCTCCCTTTCTCTCTCTCCTTTTCCTTTCCTTTCCTTTCCTTTCCTTTCCTTTCCTTTCCTTTCCTTTCCTTTCCTTTCCTTCCCTTCCCTTCCCTTCCCTTCCCTTCCCTTCCCTTTCTTAAATACTGTCAAATTCCAGGGATACAATGGCAAACAGGTCAGCATCTCATAGAGCTTTTTTCTAGAGGGAGAGACAGACAGGCTGTGGGGAAGTGCAGCATGGGAATATTTAAAAGTGAATCTAACCCAGTTCTGGGCTCTGTGGTCAGACCTTTGGACTTCAAGGAACAGAGACTTTCACTCAAGTTTTTCAACAAATGGAACTTATTATAAGACTACAGTCACAGTCTGATAGGAATCCTATAGGAAGTACCGGATTCAGGCATCCCAGTCATTGGATCCGGCGAAAAAAGTCCGGGTCCATGGCAACTATCAGATCTAGTTTTCTTGTTTCCCCAGCAGCATCGAGCATTGCTGGGGTGTCCCTCTGCCGAGACATCATCAATATGGCTCAGCTGTGCCCCACATGGGGGCTTCTGTCTGGCTCTAACAGCTTCTCCTGCTTTCAATAGCTTTCTTTTCCTTTTCTCAACATCGGAATGCCTCATGGTTTCTACTGAACTCGTAACCTTAAGTCACTCCAGGCAGCCTCATAGCCTTAGCAACTTTGTGTATCTTCCAGTTCAAATTCTGTGAAGAGAATCTGACTAGCTGAGCCCAGCACTTTTAGGCAAGGCCTTTCCCAAGTTGGCCACCTCTGAGGAGCCCATGTGCGGTCCAGGTGGCTGTGACCTGGCCATGCGCTATGTGCCCGGCTCAGCACGGCAGGCTTCACTGTCTTGTCCAAGCTATTGGGCCGTGTGTTTCAGATCCACACAGCCTTCTTGTCAAACAGTCAGTCCCAAAGCAGCCTAACAGGATCCTACAACCACACGCATGGTGGCAAGGGTGTTGTCTTTCCTTCCGAGAATGGTGATGACCCAAGTTGTAACTGTAACCAGAGGTGAGATCAGACAGCCCCTCTAAGAGCTCCCCTCTGAAAGCTCTGTTCCCCCAAACTTGTCTAATTCCTGCTGCCCTGATGGTGAAACTCCGCATTTTTGTTCTGGCCATGTTTAGCCTTGAGTCCACTGGCACGAAGGCCTGAAGAAGTGGGACATAGCACGATTTTCCAGGGACTTACCCCTGGCAGGGCTCTTTCCTTTCCTGGAATGTGGTCTGGTAGAAAACACAAACTTTGGGATTAGGCGGTGGCTTCATCCCTCATCTGGCTTCCTGAATCTCAGTTTCTTCCCTTGTGAAATGGAGATCCCAGTACTGACATCAGAGGTTCCTCTTGAGTGACTGGCCCGTGATGCGGCTCGTATGCTCTGCTTAAGGCCCTGCGTCCTCATCGGTTCGACATGGAGGTGTGGGGGGGAGAGGGGGAGGGACAATATGATCCCACCAGGCTCACAGCCATGAACCTTGGACTGATGAATCTGGGAGGAAGGAGTGGAGGGAGCTGAAGGGGATGGGCCCATCTCACCCACAGAGCTAATCACTGTCCTTTCCTGCAGTTCTGTTGTGCTCTCCACTCAGCTCGACCCAGCGCCTGTCGCCCACCCTTCTGATTCGGCGGCAGATGCGGTGCCTCTGCTCGGCTCTGCAGGCTGCCTATCTCAGCGTGCACCAGCTCCCTCTGCACGGGAGGATTTTCATCCCTCCTCCTGGGCCTGGAACCAACAACTCTGGTTATTTTCCCCAGATGTGCTCCGAGGAAGCTTGATATGCACTGTCTCCTTCCCCGTGTCTGTCTCACTTTTTCTTCGTTTCTCTGTGTGGTTCCCTCTACTTCTGTCTTTGGCTATGTTTTTGTGAGGACTCACAGCTGAGATGCCGCCACAGACCCTGTTCTCACTTCTGCCAAAGTCTCGGGGAACTGGGTAGACAAGTGGAAGAACTTCCTGACATCACATGTCGCCAGGGCAGTTTGTTGACCATCCTTCCGAGAAGGTGGTTTGCGGGAGACAGAGGCTGAGCTGCACGCATGTCTCAGGGGAGCCGGTGGGGGGCGGGCATGGAAGGGGAGCTCAGCGGGATTTAGGACACTCTGCTCCAGGGATTTGAATGCAGCCTTGTTCTCCGATCATTCATTCCCCTCCATTACTGTTGGATAACTTAAAAATCTCAAAATTTTGACATTAAACGACTCTTGGCAAAAAAACCCCCACCCCATCCCCATTGAACAATAAGGATATTTTCATCTCTCTTCATCTCCTGCAGCCTTTGTTAATGCACACATTTGTTTTGCTTGGTGGTAACCAACGTGTGAAGACACTTTCTGCCTTTTCTGCTTATCATTATTTTACCTGAATGTTCCTCTGTATCCACTTAGTCTACAGAGCTGTCTTTTTAAATAACTACAGCACATCAATATGACCACTGTTTGCTTACCACTGTAGTTGAGCATTTGAGTGCCGACCAAATTTCCAATCTTGCAAACAGTGTTGCCTCGAACATCTTTGTCAAACTGCTTCCCCCTAACCCCTTTCCTTTGGATTATTTCCCAAGGGTTGATTCCCAGAAGGAGAATTACCAGGTCAAAGGGTACAAATAGTTTTGGAGTTTCTTTTCCATATTGCAGATTTTTCCCCCTGCGGATAGACTTGAGTGGTAACATTACCACCAGCATCCACAGGGATGGAACAGTGGGGACGAGGGCTTCCATTTCTTGGGACTAGAGTCTGCTCCCAACTTGGTGTGTGATCTTGGGCAAGTCGGTTCCCCTCTCTGGACCTAGGTTTTCTTGTCTGTAAAATGAAGGAGCTGGGTGAGATGATCTGTAACGAGGGACACTGGACTGCAGGATGATTTGAATGGTAGACCCTGGAGTGTCAAGCTCCTTGGGATTTGCGTTCCTTTCCTCAGCAGTGAAGACAAAGCTGGGGTGATTTGTTGTTTGTATTTCAGATGGATTGTGTCGTGCATGTGTGTGTGGGATTGGGGTTGTGCTGGGTGCTAGGGAGATGTGGCATGGCTATCTTGGGGCCCAGTCACCTAGCATCTTTTCTGGTTGGTCAACACCCATGCCATGTTGCTGGTTAAGTATTTTGAATTTTATCCCTGGGCATTCAGGATATGTTTGGGAGTCAGAACCAGGTTTGAATTGTACCTTGACACTTGTCGGCTTTGTGGGATTTGAGCAGATGACTTAGTACCTTAGTTCTTCATCTGTAAAGTGGGAATAGAAATACCCACCTCACAGATTGTTCCAGAGAGTGAAATTAGACAATTCATGTAAAACACTATGGCAGTGACTGTCCCGCTGGAGCCAGACCAGATTAGTAATATTTTCCAAGGACCTTGTGCCCTTCCCATTCTGGTGTCATACTTGTCAAGCAGGATGCCCATGACCCACATTATTGCTGCCTCCTCTCCTGAGGAGGACTGAATGGGCAAGGATCCTGCAAGGTGCCCAGGAAGGGCCTTTAACTTCCTTGGGGGGTAGCCCAACCCTGGCCTTTTCTGGATTCGGTTCATGAGGAGCCCTGAGCTGGGCTGGCTGGCTGGCTACTCTCATTCCCTCTGCACTCACCAACTCCTTACAGAGCTTCTGGGTCGCCACGGCAATTGGAGGGGTCAGAGACTCACGGGGGCCCAGCCAACATGGCGGCAGCCTATGCTGGCTTTTCTCCATCTCCAACTCCCAGTCCCAGCCTTTGCCCTGTGTTCCATCCATACCTCTGCCTTGTCCTGGAGCCTTTCCCATAACTGTGGGCTTTCAGAATTGGGAACCCTTGGAACAGTCTCCAGCTTCCTGAAGAGCCCTGAGCCCATCCTCAGAGCCAAGCCCCTGCCACTTGTGACTTACTCCTTTTTCTGCCTTGGCTACAGGCCTGCAGCCAGGCTCTGCTGGGTCCAGCTGCTTGGGCTCTCCCCCTCATCCATCATGGTCTGTAGATTTTCCCAGAACGCTTGCCTTGCCAGTGCCTCTCTCCCTCCCCACCCCTGCCAAGGGATTGTCTGCTTGAGGAGAGAAACTGGTGGAAGGGCCTCCAAGGGACGGCCCATCCACTGGGAGATGAAGCCAGAGCCCCAGGCCAAGAATCTTCCAGGTCAGCAGGTTTGACAAGGGTGGTAGCCTGACTCTGGACAATAAGTCATGGAAGGTATTGAGGGAGGAGCAGAGGGACTTCTGGATTGGGGCCCAATGAGGACTTTCCTGATTGCACAGGTAGTCCCCCCTCCCCCCACCACCTGCCGTTCTAATGCCCGGACCATATCACAAGAACTGTGCTAAGTCCACGGACAGACACTGAGGACAAGATGAGAGGCCCCCATAGAGATTATAGGCTAAGATTCAAGTCCTCACCCTCCTTCCCACCCAGTCACTGTCAAGCCCTTGTGTCCCGCTTGGCTCACAGAACCAGCCTCTGTAAGTGCCCACCTGTGCCAGGGACAGGAGGACTGAGAAGAGGCAGGGTCCTGCTCCTGCCCATGGGAGATTTTCTCCATACCGGGGGTTGGAAACCTCTGGCCTGTGGGCAAATCTGGTTCACCATCTGCTTTTGTACATCAACTTCTCTTAGAACACAGCCACGCCCATTGCATCCACACTGTCCATGGCTCTGTTCCCTCTGCGATGGCAGAGGTCAGTGAGGGGTTGTGACAGAAACTCAATGGCCAGTAAAGCTTGAAATATTTACTGCTGGCTCTTTAGTGTCTCCTGAATGTTCGGGGAGCAAGTCAAGCCCCCTGGAAATTCAGGGACTTGCTGTATACTGGCTATGAGGGGACGGTCTGAGGACTGCCTGGGCCCAGGAGGGCCAGGCTGGAGCTAGCAGCCCAAGTGCAGACGCCCAAACCCCTCTGCTCACCGGGCCCCCTAGTGAGCTGGGCAGCCCCCCACAAAGGGGAGGTATTCGTCACGCTCCACTGGAGCCTCGGGCCTCCCCTAACCTCTTTGCACACACTTCCTCCTTCATGAGTGGAGGGAACTTTGGGGAAGAATCTGCCTGGTCCTGCCCTTGTCCCTGCCACCCTGCTCACTGGGTTTCTTGCAGACAGGAGCACTGTGGAAAGACGCCCATGCTGCTGAATCCTTGTGTCCTCTCTGGTCTCAGTTGGTCCAACTGCAACATGGAGACAAGAAGATTGCTGGGTTCTTGGCTCTCCCAGAGGAAAGTGCACCTCATTCTGTAGTCAGGATGGCTGTCAGCGGAGTTCTTTTATTGGGGAGGAGAGGGAGCAGGGTCTCTTCAACCAGAGACCCATGGTTTTTCCTATAGTGAGCCCAAGGCAGTAGGCTCCCATTCCTAAAAAGTGTCTTTCCAAATAACGGAAACAATGTAATTAGCAGCCTCTTTGTTCAGGGTGTTAATTAACTTGTTTTTTCTGAATACACCTTTTTCCAGGTACAGCCCATCATCTCTAGGGTGCTGGCAGGGGGAAGGCAATTAGATCCTCGTTACCGTGCAATTAATTATGGCTTGGAAATGGCTCAAGGAGGCTGGGGGGAATTCCTTGACAGCATCAGCCCCAGGAAGGGGTCTGGCTTAGGAGCAGGTGCTGAGCTGAGCCTCTTTTGTGGGATTGGAGAAAAGGCTGTGGAGCTCAGTTCAGGGCATTGCTGAAAGGCAGATCTGAGCACCTCACTCCCTGGCTCAAGAACTTTCAATGGCTCCCTAGTCTCTATCAAGCCAGACTCAGCTTCCTACCTGAACATTGAAGGCCATCTATTACCTGGCCTAAATCCATCTTTCCAGAGTTACCTGCCATCACAGCTTCCCATAGTCCATTTTCCAGGCAAACAAGGACTCAGCTACTTGAATGCGCTTTCCATGTCTTTGCCCACACTCTTTCCCCACCTGGGGAAAGCTCTCTGTCTTTTAGCTTGAACGGCGTGATCATCCTTGAAAATACCTACTCCTTCCTGGAGGTTTTCCTAAAGGGCAGGAGGGGTCTTAGAAAGAGTAAGGGCTTTGGATTTAGAGAAACTTGGACTCAAGTAATTAACCTCCTAGAGCTTCAGTGCCTGACCCTCCAGTGCTCTTGGTGCAAAGGGGACCCTGGGACTGGCCTCACAGACTGCGTGGGACAAGTTCCTAGCTTGGATGAGTCTCCTTTGTGTGCCCCCCCCACCCCCCGCCCCACACACATGCTCACGTTGTGGCTGTTAGCATTGCCTCTGTGGGAATGTTCACACCTCACTGGATCACAGGCTCTGCTTTTTTCAAACCAGTTTCCATCTTTTGTCCCCCCTGTCCTTCACATCAGTCTGCTGTGGTGGGCAGCTGCACTCGGGACACCCTGTCAGAGAGAGGGTCCAAGGTGGTTTTTCTCAGTGAGAGCACTGCTGCCCCCTAGGGGTATTTGGGACCGCTACCATAATCGGAGGGGGCGGGGCAACCCGCAAGGCTAGAGAGGCTCCCTGTCCTGCTAGATGTCATGCCCGTGAAACATGGAGTGTGTATTTGTCTAGGGCTAGAACTGAACTCTGTGTTACTTATGTTTCCACTATTTTGGGGCATGAGTTTATATATATATATAAAATTTTCCAGGAATGTAACAACCAAGTACAATCAAAGGAAGGTTGGACTTTGTTATGATGAGTATTTTACTAAGAATTGTTCATCAGTTGGAAAACCACATTGTGGATGGCAAGACTGCTCATGGAGTCTCAGTCTGCAAAAGAAGCTACAGAATCTATCAGCATTTGTAGGTTTTTGTGTTCATGAGGCATTCAGATGCAAGTGTTTGACTCCTTCCTGGGTCTCCATGGGGGCTCGTGCTCAAGCATGCGCATACTGAAATACGTATTGTTTTATTATAGTCCCTCCCCACTTATTTCTCCTTTATAATACAATTAGGGCATTTAAAAATTATGTATGGAAGCAGGTTGTATTCTCTATGAATTCCATTTCATTTCAAGAGGGCATTCCCAAATGTTTGTTATAAAAAGGGATGATGATAAGCCTGGAAAAATTCCTGGTTGGGCCCCATCCCTGTTTTGTGAGGACCAGGGACCAGGTGGCACATGGAGGGGAGGTGGTGCAAGTGCTTCAGACCCCTCCTGCACCTCCACTGCTCTGTGTGTCTGCACGTGTGCGCGCGCGTGTGCGGACATGACTGCCACGTGTGGATGTTTTGCAGGGTGTGCCTGAAACTGAGCCAGGCTGACTGTACTCCGGAGTGGCAGGAGTGTGTGTGCATGGCAAGGCGGGCTCTGGGAAGACACACGCGGTCCCTGGGGCACACCTGCTTCTGGGTGCCCCTGTGGGAGCCGGGAGCCAGGCTGGTCCCACTTGGAGCCTTTCTTTCTTTCTTTTCTTTTTTTTAAAGATTTATTTATTTACAGAGAGAGACAGAGACAGAGAGAGACAGAGAGAGACAGTGAGAGAGGGAACACAAGCAGGGGGAGTGAGAGAGGGAGAAGCAGGCTTTCCGTCGAGCAGGAAGTCCTATGAAGGGCTCGATCCCAGGACCCTGGGATCATGACCTGAGAGGAAAGGCAGATGCTTAACCGCTTAACCTAACCTACTGAGGCACCCAGGTGCCCCGCATATCAGGTTTCAATCTCCAAACAGTGAGGTGTTTGTCTTGGCACTTGGGAGGGCAGGGAGCTGGGCAGTGCTGGGAAGTGCTGGGAATATTAGTACCTGTGTGCTTGTGTATGTGTGTGTGTGTGTGTGTGTGTGTGTGTCTGCGCTCATGCGCATGTGCACACATGCACCTGCTCATATGCATGTGTTTAGGGATGGGCTATGTATAGGATGGAAGGGATTTACACAATTGTCAGTGGATGATGATCTTGAACTCCTTCTCAGGCCTGGGCCTGAAGTGGGTCAAGGTCCTACCTTGTGGCCCATCATTTCGGGTTGGACCAGCCAAGGCAGAAGCCCCTCAGGGTATTGCCAGTTACAGGTCCTTCCACTCTGTAACCTGGCAGCCTTATTCTAATCATCTGATCTCATACCTACCTCTTTCTCCCTGAAGAGTGGGGAGTCCTGCTTTGCTGCTGAGGGCTGTGGGGGAGGGGCTGGTGGTTTGGGGGGCCGTGGAGTGGTTTGAGGTGATTGTCACTAGGGGCTGGTGCTAGAGGCTGCTGGAAGCTGATGCCTTGATCCTCCTTCACAGATGATCCCCATGTGTCTCTGTCGGAAAGTCAGCAGGACAAACTTTCAGGGGAAGGCCCCTCCTGCGTTCAGAAGCCCAGAGGCTGGAAGAGCCTTTCATCAAATTGTTGGGCCCATGTCAAATGACACATACTTCTACCAAAAAAATTATTTGTTGTTGAAATTCCAAATTAACTGGGTATCCTGTTTTATTTTTGAAATCTGACAAACATGGAAGGGCACCTGGTCCACCAAAAATGGGCAGTGTGATATGTTTTGCTCTTGAGTGTGGCCAACTGGGCTTCTGAGGCTTCTCGTCTGTAAATGGTACCATGATGACAAGGTGGGAGGCTGAGGAAGACCGTGGGTTTTAATACTTGGGTCTGACAGCTTCCCAGGCTCCTCTTTTGCTCCTGGTGTATCCCAGAGGCTCTGGGAAGGCCAGGGCTGAAGAGGACTTTAGAGTTCACACAGCTTCCCAAGCTCGGCTGATCCCCATTCCTGGAAGGACTGATTTCCCGAGCCGGGGTTTAGGCACCTGCATGATTGGCAAGCTATGAGGTGACTCCAAAGCTCACCTGGGACAGGGAAGGGCAGACCCAGGCCAGTGTCCCCATTGCACCAAGGAGGACACGGAAGCAAGACCACACCGTGAGCTCTGGCTGAGCCAGCTCTCAAGCTCAGCTCTCCTGCTTCCAAGCTGGAGTTGTAAGTCCTTGTTCTTGCTGCCTCATCCGGAGCAGGAGCCACAGGGAGAGGCAAGGCACCGTGCAGAATAGAGCACGGAGGCGCTGGAGAGACAAGGCCTCTGTGAACCTAGGGCTATGCAAGGAGCTCAAACCCTTCATCTTGCCGGTGCCCCTGCCTCTGCCCAGCCTGGATTCTCTCACACCAGCCCCCTCCTCACTGCCTTGCATGCCTCACTCCCACCACCAGATCCTGTTCCTCTCACTGCCCCCTTTCTTCCCTTCTGCCTCCTCATCTTGAAATCCTCCTGGACATACATGTCAGAACTCAGCCGTGCATCCCCAATGCCCAGTGCACTGCATATAGTAGGTGCTCAATAAGTAGCTGCTGAACGGATAGATGGGTGGATGAAAGGACCCTGGAGTTAGAGTCAGGAGACCTGGATTCTTACTTCAGCTTGACCTGTGATGGGCTGTGGGTCAAGGACAGCTCATTGAACCTCTCTGGGCCTCCACTGTCTACTCCCCAAAGCTGTTAACACAGAGTCAATGAGGAGACACAGGTGACTTATTTCCTTATTAATGGGGTCTCCTTGACCCTAAATTGTCAGGACATTTTCTTCCTTGTGCTTAACTGCCTGTAACCACAGGACAACTTGCAGTCACATCTTGTGTGTGCCTCATCTTCCAAAAAAGGCAGGCTCCAGAGACTCTGCCACCTGCCCCAGTGAGCACCTGTCCCCTCAAGTCCCCAATCTGAACCTCCAGTTCTGCCTTCTCTTCTAAGCTGTCCTGAGGCCAGCCACCCATTACCTGAAACTCGACAGGACAGAATCTAAGCTCAGCATCCTCTTCTCCAGACCTGCTTTCTGCCCCTCGGTGCTCCTTCTCCTTGTGGAATGGCTCCATCATCCACCCAATTATCCCAGTGGAAACCCAGGAGGCAGATTTTCCTGTTGGTCTCCACCACACCCAGCCACCGAGTCCTGCTGACTCAACTTCGTACTCTGCTCCATCACACAGACCTCGGCCACAGCCTCCAGGATTCACGGCTAACCCCTTGAGGCCTACTTCTGAAATGCTCATCTGATCCCAGCACTTTCTCATCTCTAGTCCTTCAGTGTCTCCCTGTGTTCCTTATGGTCCAGTCCAAACCCTCTCAGGGTGCCTTACCTGTAGCCCGGCATGTTCTGGCCCCTTCCACCTCTCCAGCCTCATCTTTCAACACTCCCCTGCCCCCTGACTTCAGACTCCTGACTCCACTGTTCTGAACCAACTGCCTGCAGGCACCTGAATTTGCTGTCCACTCTCCCTCTGCTGGACCTTTGCATGTGCTCTTCCCTGCCTCTTTACCTGGCTAACCTCAATTCAAACTTCAGGTCCCTGGTTCCTGAAAACTTGCCCTGACCGAAGCCCCCAACCCCAAGGCTCAGTTAGGTGCTCCTTCTATACAATTCTACAGCACCAGGCTCTTATCACATCTTAGCACATCTTACCTTACCAATGCGCACGCCAGTGTGTTGTCAGGTCCCGTGTATCTTCCCCAACAAACTGTGGGCTCCTTGGAGGGACTGTGTCTGGTTCATCTTTGTGTCCTCAGTGTGTAGCCCTGTGCCAGACACCGGGTGGGTGGAGGCAGTAGTACACAGTGGTTAAGAATCCAGACTTGGGCCCAGCGCCATCCAACATGGCAGCTGCTTGCTGCATGTGGCCAAGGAGCACTTGGTGATGTCGAGAGTCCACTGGGAATTGTGGTGACTATAAAATGCACTCTGGATTTTGATAGCTTAGAATGAAAACAAGAATGTAGAGTATCTCATTAATACTTTGTTTTATATTGATTATATGTTGAAAGGATAAAATTTTGGATATGATGGATCAAGTAAAATGTCTTATCAAAATTAGTGGCACCAACTCATTTTTACTTTTTAGAATGGGATTCTTAGAAAATTTAAAGTTACACACACAGCTCATGTTATACTTGGATTAGACAGTGTTGCCCTGAGCTCCATCCCCCGCCAGGTTCAAATACCCACTCCATTACTCATGGGTCACATGCCTTGGGCAAGATGCTTAGACAGTCTGTACCTCAGTTTTCACATCTGTAAAATGAGGATAGTATTCGAATCCTCTGCATAGGATTGTTATTAATATTAAATGAGTTAACTTGTGCTCTGCAGATAGGAAACCCAATATAAATATTAACTGCCACCATGGTGATCACTCAATTAACATTTGTTGACTAAAGCATTGAATTCCTGAATCCTAACCTCCTTGCCTTCACCCTATCCCTGCAGCTACCACTTATCTGTCATTCAACATTTGTTCCGCAAATATTTATTGAGAAACTACAATGAGTCAGGCATTGTGATCGACACTGCAGGCAAAGAGGAACACTTAATCGATCGATTAATTAATTCAGTGAATCTTCGGGTAGCATATCTTTTGTGCCAGGTGCTGGCTGGGCTCTGGGATACACAGAGGCTGAATGATGCCCTCCGGGCACACGGAAGAGACAGATCTCAGCAAGGTCACGGCTGGTACTCTCGGCTGTGCGTGGGGACAGTGTGTCGCATGGGGTGATGGAGACAGAAAGGATGGACCAAACCCAGCCCGAGAGAGGAGGGCGTCAGAAACGCTCCCTGGAGGGGGTGAGTGCTGCGTGAGGAGGGTCCAGCCGGGCAGGGGGTCCGCGCCCCGGAGAGGAGAGACATTTCCTCCACCATCCATCAGATGCTGAGCAGAGAGAAGCAGGGTCACACAACTTAACCTGAGCCGTGCAGCACACATCAATATCAGTCGAGGCGGCTGTTTGTTCCTAAGTGGACAAGCCAGCTGGTTGATTGAATTTTTCACTCATCATTAGGATGTTGAATGCAATCTAGAAAACACAGCCCTGTGGCCAGAAGCCCGGGCGTCCCTGGGCTTAAGCTTGGGCCCCCAGACGGCAATACCCCTCGAGCTCCCCCAAACCCTTAGAGCCAGGCTCCTCTGCTGTTTATCACACAGCTGGGAAGTTAAAAGCAGTTTAGCGATAATTCCACCTCCGCACGGAAGACTTCCAGTGACTGTTAATGAATTTAAATGCTGGGGATTTTCTCTGATGCCTCATTGCATATGCTCCTCACATTAAGATGCTAATGAGGGATCTATTGGACAGAGGCTCTGGAGCCAGACCAGGGACGGTGGCAGGGGTTGGGCTGCCGGCTGGTCAGGCCTTTTCTCTTTTCTTATTGGCGCCTTGTCAGTGAACTCAGGTTAACTGGCCGGGGCCTCCACGGGGACTGAAATTCCGTCAGCTGGGGCCGACTTGGGTTGGCTCACAGAGGGCTTCTCTTCAAACCAGAAGGCTGCCGGGCACAGGCCTTAGTAAGCGAACAGGGGAGTTGCTGTAAGACTCCAAGGCCTGGGACCCCATCAGAGAGGCTGTGCCTTCGTCAGGGACCGAGCTGGCCCGTGGGGAGGGCATGGGCCACAAGTCCATGTTCTCAGCAGGCTCCCGTCTTGAAGGGCTGCACGGGTTCTCATCGGTTCCATCTCTTGGGATGGAAGTGACCTGAGAGATGGTAGGGGTGGGAGGAGGACAGGAAGGTGTGCAAGAGGCGTTGACCCTGGCCCTGAGTGGCAGAGGTGCTTTGAGGCTGGGGGACGGCCAGACCACAGTAGGTGCTATTCCTAAAGACAGCATGGGAGGTAGTTGGCCCCCAGGCCCAGGGGGTGGGGGAAGGAGCCTGGGCTTCCCTGGTCTCTCTCCTTTCTGACAGAAGCCAAAAGGAAGAGAAAGAGAGAGGCAGGAGACAGAGGGGAGGTAGAAGAGGAGAGAGGTTAAGGGTGTCGACTTCCGGGGCCAGGGAGCCTGGCTCGGGTCCTGGCCTGTCTCTACCACGTGTGACCTTGGGCCATAAGTGACTTAAGCTCTCTGTGCCTCAGTTTTCCCATTCATGAAATGGGGATAATAAGAGCACCTGACTCATTTATAAAGATGATATGATCAGTTTTATTTGTCAGTTATACCTGAATAAAGCTGAAAGAAATTTAAAAAAAGAGAGAGAAAAATGAGTTAATGTGTGTTCGGTGTCCAGCATGCTGGAAACACTCAGTTTCTTAGAATTATTTTTATTAGTGGCTGAAGTCGTCCCTGACCAATGTTGGGGTTCTGTTCCCTAAAGAAGAGACTGGGGCAGTGCAGAGAAGCAGGGGCCCCGCCAGGAGGTGCTGGGAAGGGGCTGTGAGGCCCCAGCCTCCTCCCTCCGTGACCGCTCCCCCCACAGCGGCTGCCGGCTCCCCCTGAAGCCACCTCCCTTGGCTTCCTGCAAATACACTGACAATTTTGTAAATTTGCTTAAGGATTAAATTAATAAGCTGCTTCTTCTTGTTCCCACAACTGTACAGGCTGGTACTTCTGTGCTCTGGGAAATGCCTTCTGAGGCAGCGTCTGGAGGAAGTAAAGCCACTTTCAAGCTTACCTCCTCCTCAGGGGTGGCCCCAGGATTGACCTCGGTCCTTCCTTCTACATTTATGCTCCTGTTCTCGGCACCCACATCTGCCAGTGGGCTAGAGGGCAGGGGACCTTCTCGCTGTGTGAGCCTTTGGGAGTCCGTCTCTGGGTGTTTGTCTTCCTCCCTCAGACTGGGTTGTTGATCTCAGAACTCCGTCTCCCCCATCAGATTGGGAGCTTTTGCAGGGTAGTGTCTCTGTCTCCTCCATCAGACTGCTCTTCTCCGACCGGAGCCTCCCATACCTCCCAACAGGGAAGTTTAGGGCCCAGAACCCCTGCTACCCCCAAGTACTTCTGAGAGAAGGAGGCAGAGGAAGGGGGGCTGGCAGGGCTCCTAGACCACCCTGTTCTGGACATTCCCTTACATGGCACAATCCCAGTTAAATACCAAAGGTGGGAAGGATCTTGGGGGTTGAGTGTGGGGGTGTTCTGTCCATGCCACCTTCCTCCACGTTTAGGGCTGGCGGCTCCCAGGGCGAACACAGGGTGATGTGGACAGGAGGCTCCCCACAATCTCAAGATGGCGCCCGTGTACCACCCCCAACTGCAGCATGAGGCTGTGCTTAGGGAGCAGTGATGCTATGGCCTCAATGCCCTCTTCCCCACTAATACCAGGGCCAGGCCTCGCTCAGCTGGGCTGGGGGCCTCTCAGGTGGCTGAAGCTCTGGTTCCCTAGGACCATTCCCTGTCCTCCATCATGGTCTCTGCTCCTTCTACCTCTTGCCACACATGAACTTGCTGTTGAGTAACTGGAGCTGGAGAAAGGGCTGCATTCATCCAGCCACTGTGCTCTGAGCCTTTGATTAAGGGTCAGGGGGTTAACTTGTTGCCATTCAACACGCGGGTGGGGCTGGGGGCCTCCTGTCCTCTCCTCTCCCAGCCAGTAGCTCTGCTGCGAGAGCAGCGGATGAGATGAGGACATCTTGTGGCTCTGGGAAGGCCAGGGAAGACAGAAAGTGGGGAGCAGGGCCCCTCCATTAGTTACCAAGCTTCCCGTACCCCAGCTCTGTCCCTGTACCTGAGGGGCACTCAGCCAGGGCAGCCCAGCCCTTCCCAGGGAACCTCAAGCTCCAAGAGACTGCGCAGGAACCAGGTCTGACCTTTCTACAGAAGTTCCGGTGGTGAGCGTCCAGCCTGTGCTTACATGCTTATAGGGATGGGGAACTTACTACCTCCTCGTATAGCCCATTCATTTCAGAGTGGGACAATTCTGTCCCTTAGAAAGTTCTTTCTTGTGGTGCCTGGGTGGCTCATCAGTTAAACGTCTGCCTTCGGCTCAGGTCATGATACCAGGGTCCTGGGATCAAGCCCCACATCAGGCTCCCTGCTCAGTGGGGGGCCTGCTTCTCCCTCTACCCTTCCTCCCCTGCCCATGCTCTCTGTTTCTCACTGTCTCTCTCTCAGATAAATAAATAAAATCTTAAAAAAAAAAAAAATTCTTCCTTATCTCAAACTGGAATCTGTCTCCTGATAACACTTATTCTCTAGCCTGGTGCTGGCCTTTGGAGACATGTAGAATAGGACATGTCCCTTTTCTGTGACTGGTCTTCAAGTGTTTCTTCCTTTCACGAAAGCATTCTCTCTTCTCTGCTGTCTAGACACTTCTGCCTCTCGCCCTCCTCCTAGACACCCCCCATGGACTTTGGAGTCCAAAGACCGTGGTCCCTGCTCCTCCACGAAGCAACTTTGTGCTTTTGGGTATAGCATTTCACACCTTTGACGCTCAGCTTCCGGATCTATAAAATGGGGACAGATCGGATGAAAATGGGCAGGAAGTGTCTTGCACAGTGTCTGATGCAGAGTAGGTCTTCGAGACTCGATGGTCCCTTCCTCTGTCTTCTACAGAAAGCGACCCTCCCCCCCCCCCCAATTCGAAGCCTCACTCAGACACACGTCATCGCTGGAGGGCCATTTCACTTTCATCCTGTCTCTGTCCCAGCCAGGCTTCCCTCCGTCTCTTCTCCGCCATCCACGGGCAAAGGAGACACTCTGGGCTGTGGTCTGACAGTGGCCCCTGGGGTTGAGAGGGGTTCTTGCTGACACTGAACTCCTCCAGCTGCTGCACTTGGGTGTTCTTTTGGTAATGCTGGCTTCCTCCTCCTCCTCCACCTTCTCCTCTGGCCTGAGGAGCCCCGGCGGCCACCCTGGGTTCGGCAGGTGCAAGGGCATATGGTGTACTGTTTTCAGAGGATGTTTTAATTACCCCTGGAGGCAAGCCTGAGTTATAGAGCCCCACAGGCATGTGACACACGCTGTTTATGTTCTGCCTTAAGTCATTGTATCTTTGGTGAATTATGCAGTCTTGTGGAAAAATACAAGTTTGGTGGTGGTACTAGAGATGCTAAGGAGGTCTCGCCTGCCTCCTGGCCTGTATGTCCACCAGCTACACCCCCGAGGTGGTACCGGCAGCTTGGGGCATGCGCTGGTGTTTCCAGAGGGCTCCTCATCGTCATCCATCTGCCACTCTGTCACACCGGTAGATCTCCTCCGTGTCCCCATTTTATCACTTGATCCAGCTGATGCCTTCAGTTGGGACTCTCCTCCTTCCCAGCAGACTCCAAGAGGAGGATTGTTTAATGCACACAAATCCCTCCCATCCCTGTACACACACCCCTTTACCACAACTCCCATCCATAGAAGAGTCTGTTTCCTCAACCCCGGCGTGGCCTGTGGCTTGCCTTGACCTACAGAATGCAGCAGAAAGGGTGTTGTTTGTGATCTGGGGCCCAGGCCTCAGGAAGCTTGCAGCTTTGTCTGGAGGGGTCATGCAAGGGAGCCAGTCTAGCTACTGCAGAATGAGAAATCAGGAGGAGGAGAAGGAAGTCCCCCTGGCCGACAGCCAACACTGCCTGCTTGATATGTGGGTAGGGTCAGCTTTGACCTCCCAGCAGAATGGACCCTCTAGCTGAATGTAGCCACATGTGCAAGACTCTGGAAAACCTTAGAGGAACTGCCCCCAGCCTCATCCTCACCCAGCATCAGGGGAAATAAGAAATCACTGCTACTTCAAGCCATTTGGGTGTACCCAGCTTCTTCTAGGTTCTGGGAAGAACACATTCATCTGCCCTCTGGTGGCTCACAGTTGGGTGAAAGAGACAGACATTCTCCACGGGGACAGCACCAGCCTTTAGGGAGATTTTTGGGAACAAGTAGGGGCATTTTCGATGGTCACCGTTACTGTAGGAGATGCTCCTGGCATTTACCGGGAAGGGCAAAGGCTGCTACAAGCCCCACAACAGTGGGATAGCCCTGCACAATCAAGAATCGCCCGGCATCCTGCATGACTTTCGAATACCCGGGTTGACATTCATGGAGGGGAAAAACCTGTTTATAATTATTGGAGCCTGGAACCTAACTTTGTCTTGTCTATAAACACAAAGCATTTGTGTCACGAATTTAATATACACTGAATTTCCCAGGAATACAACTACTGTGTAAATTGAAGGGAGATTGTACTTTGTTCTGTTGGAAGCATTACCAGGAGTTACTCATCATTTTTGGAAAATCACATTTCCGATGACAACGCTCGTTGTGGTATTTGTGTTCCAGACACAACCCCTGAGTGTCAGGCTGTATTTGAGACTGAGGTCCTCCCGGTGATCCAGCGTGTGGGGACAAGGCTCTGATTCTTCACTATGTCTCACAGTGTAGTCGAACCTGAGCATTTACATATTGAAATACATGTTATTATAAAAGATCTTCATTTTACTTTTCTATTACAGTTAGGTCATTATATTGATTTATTTTCAAATGATGTGTCTAGGTAGGTTATACTATCCATGAATTTCATTTCAGTATTATGGATGAGCCATTACAAAGTATTTGATATAAAAGTTGGGGGGGGGGCAGGATTTGATAGGGCCAAGAGCTAAAACAGCATTTCAAGCCAAGGACACTACCATGAGGTGTGAACATGAGGCTTGGGGGACCTGAAAGAGGATATACTTTTAGTCGGGGTGGGGAACGCTGGGGAGGTCAAGGATCAGGGAGGACTTCACAGGGGAGGTGACATGTCAGCCGGTCCCACAGGATGAATCCACGGAGCTCGTTATCCCCCAAACAGTTCTGAAGAGCAGACAGGCAGGGATCAGTGAGCTCTTGGTAACTGTTGGTGCACGAATGAACATTTATGCTGTTTCACAAATGAGCAAATTGCAGACTGAAGCTCAGACAGGTTAAATGACTCGCCAAGATCATACAGTTCTGAAGTCCCTGAGCTTATCACATATTTCCCCGGCGAACAGTTTTGGCCTGCCTACAACATGGTGAGGACATATAGGCACTGCCAGCCAACATACACTCCCTGCGCGTCTACATGGTGGCAGTACGGTGGGTCTAAGGGAGAATAAGACCGTCTTGTGTGAGGAGACGGAAAAGAAACACATCAACCAGGATTTGTCGGCCTTGGCGCTGCTGACATTTTGGGCTAGACAATTCTGGGTGGTGGGGAGGCTGCCCGGTGCACCGTGGGAGGTTTAGCAGGAAAGAGGTAAGAGAGTTTCCTCCACTGTCCTTGTCCTTGTCATCGGTGTCACTGCTGTCATGGCTTCTGATTATATAACACTTCCACATGCCAGGCACTGTTCTTTACATAGACTGACTCACTGACTCCTCTCAAGCCCCTTCTGAGATAGGTGCGGCTGTTGTCTCCATTTTGCAAATGGGGAAACCGAGACACAGAAGCAGCAGCAAAGATCTTGAGCGTAGCACGCTTTAGGGGCCAAATGATGGTCGGTGTGGCTGGCGTAGAGTAAACATGAGAGGGAGTGGTGGGAGATGTGTTGGGGGCGAGGAGGCCAGATCACGCAGGTCTTGTGGGCTGTGTGGAGGGGATGCTGGGGTGGGCTGCCCTCCTCCTCCAGCAGCAAGAAGCTCTCAGGAACTGTGACCCTCTCTAGGAACTGTGGTCAGCTCAAGAGAGCTGCCTGGTCCAATCAGGAAGACACCTTGTGCCTCGGGGGAGATAGCCCACAGCCATGACAGGTCGAGGTGGGAGTATAAGGCTTGACCACCTTGCCCAGGACAGCTCTGAAGGGCCTACCCCTGCTTCAGAGCTCCTGAGGGTTTGGCTACCACTGTATTGAGGTCCAGCCTTACTCCCCCATCAGTCCTGCTTCCTTCTCTTTCCCCACAGGCACATCCCGAGCATAATCCCTGGTAAATTTTCTGCATGCTGTTTTCCATCTCAGGGTCTTCCTGGGGGGAGCCTGATCTGCCAATCATGGTCAGGTATTGGGGGTTTTACTCTGCTTGCAACAGGAAGCCACTGGAGTGTTTAAGCAGGGGGGGCACAGTGGGACCCGTTTACATTGGGAATGTTTGCTCTGGCCACTGTGTGAAGCGGCGGGGGGGAGGTTAGGTGTAGGGGGTAGAAATAATAGTGCAGGTGAGAGGGTAGCGATAGAGGTGCGTGATAAATGGTCGGTTTGGGGATGTGTTTAGGAGCGGGAGCCAGCAGGATTCACTGTCCGGTGTGACAGAAAAAAGTATCCAAGGATATCTCTTTGACTATTTGAGCCACTGGTCAATGGAGGTGTTACTGCCCGAGATACAAAATGTGTGTGGGGAGAAGGAGGAATGGATTCGAAGCGGAAATCAAAGGTTCTTTTTGGACAGGTTGAGTTTGAGATTCCTCAGAGACTCAAGGGCAGATGCTAAATGAGCAGGTGGATAAGTGAGTCTGTAGGTCAAAGGGATGGTTGGAGCTGGAGCTATGCATGTGAAGGTGGTCAGCACCCAGATGATGGATAAAGCCGTGTGAGTAGATGAGAGCCCCTGAGAAGAGTGGGTTCATACAAAGCATAAGGGGGCTAGGGCACCCCCAGATTTAGGGCCCATGCAGAGGGGAAGCCGGGCCCGGGGATGGGCAAGGAGTGGCCCTGAAGGAGAAAAGCAAGGAAAGCAACAGTTTCGAAGAGAGGGAGGGGTCGACCACGAGGAATACTCCCCAGAGGTTACACAAGGTGAGAACAGGGAAGGGACAATGGACCTTTGTTAAGTGTGGGTTATTGGTGGCCTGGATCACAGCTGTTTCAGTGGACAGGTGGCAACAAAAGCTGATTGGAGGTAATGAAAGAATAGGGGAGCTGGGGAAGTGAATGTGTGTGACTCTTTGCAGGAGGTTTTCTATGAAGGCATGTGGGAGAGATGGGGCACCAGCAGGAAGGGATGGAGAGCCCCTGGTGGCATTTCTATTTATTGATTTTTAAGTTTGGGTTTTTTTGTTTGTTTATTTAAGTAGTCTCTACACCGAATGTGGGGCTCAAACTCATGACCCTGAGATCAAGAGTCGCACGTTCTTCCGACCGAAACAGCCAGGCGGCCCCCTCCCCCCCCCGCCTCGGTGGCATTTTTCCCACACACTGAAGGCACGCTTGTGTGGTGATGGAATGTTCCAGCAGAGCAGGGAATGGGGACAATGGTAGAAGCGACGTCCTTGAGTTGGCAAGAGGGGCTACAGGGAGCCCAGTGAGGGAGGCTGGTGACAGATGGGAGCAGAGGCTTGCCCTGCATTATTATGGAAAGGAGGACTGAGGAGGTGGGCTGAGATGTGGTGAGAGGTGAGAATGAGGGAGTCAGAGTGGGGAAGACAGGCAGGCTTTTTATTTCTGAGGCTATTTTTCTCCTGTGAAACACGAGACAAGGTCATGGGGTGAGAGAAGAGGGGTGAGAAGCGTGTTATAGATTTGAGGAGAGATGTGGGAAACAGTTGTCTCAGGCAGTGGTGAAGCGAATTTTCCAGGGGGCTGTGGTGGGAGAGCCTGGAGGTTTTGAGCACCCATCAGCATGAGGTAGGTCCAGCCATCATGCCTGCCTGATTTTCCTTCGCGGTTTTCAGCTGTCAGGGGCTGGCACAAAGCAGGGGGGTTGTCGGGTTTGATCACAGGCAGGGTCGTGCCAGGTAATGTGGCAAAAGCAGAGAGGGACAAGGGTGTGGGGGGCTCTTGTCATGGGACAGCTGGGGCGCTGCCCCGGGGAGAAGGTGGAAGGGCGTCTCGCGGAGCTCCGTGCACTGCCAGGATGGGGTGTCAGAGTGGGCTAAGCTGAAGGAGAGGGGGTGATGGCCAGAGGGTTCTCAGAGACGTTGATGACCCAGATCTCAGGGAAGGCACAGATGAGGTGATGGGAGGTTCAGAGAAGGAGCGTACGAAGGGAGGGAGGAAAAGGTCACTGGCGGTGAGGAGATCAAAGCACTGACAGGTGTATTGACTGGACCCTCTTCCTGGACGCTGACTAATGTCGGGGGTCTGATGGAGGGGAAGAGGGCGAAGGCAGTTTTCAACTCACCAGTGCATGAGGTCTGTCCGAGACTGCGGGGGGAAGGGGCCAGGCGGCACATGTCTGTGGCTGCGCCCTTCCAAGAAGTTAGAGGAAGAAGCTAGGAACACTGCTGGGAGGTGACACTTAGAAGTAAGGGGGTGCATGTAGTGTCAGAGAAAGTAGGCATCATTTGAAAGGGCTGCAGGAGAGTGATGTTCTCAGAGAACCAGTTGTCCCTGAGCAAGAAGGCCTGGAGAAGCGTCAGAGCAGAGGCGGAGGAGTGGTGCATTTGCTAATGACCAGATGGGATCCAGAGGGCTTGGCGGAGGGCCTGGGGTCTGGGAAGGGGTGGGAGATGGGTCGGACTAGGCCATGGGCAGGACCACATTGGGATAAGCCCTGGGCCAGGCCAGACGCCAGAGTGCATCAGCAGGGGGTTGATGGGCAGGGAGCGGAGGGGGATGAGACCTACACGAGGCTCTGTCCTGGAGGCCCCGTAGCTGTTCTGTCCTGTGGCAGGGCTTTGAGCACCTGAGGGATGGCAGAGGTCCCCCCTACAGGCAGCTCTGTGAGGCTGAGGCCGGTGGCTTGTGGGAGGGGGTCCTTGGAGAGGGGTGGCAGCTGGGAGCCACATTCCCTTTATCTTCTTGCTCTGACCGAAACTGGGTTTTCTCCCAGAACACTGATGCCCCTGCAGCCCTTTCGAGGGACTTTATTTCACACTATACCTCTTGGCCAGGGGTGAGATCCATTTCCTCCTTGCTCGAGGGCTTTGGGCTTCCAGGTCCCCGCCCCCAGGGAGAAGGGGCTGACCTCTGAGGTACTCAGCAGCTAAAAGCAGGTTTTCCCCCCTGCAAGTGGCCTGCATGTCCGGCACAAGTCACCAAGAGAGGAAGTGGGCCCCTGCCTCGGACGCAGGGCTCCAGGGGCTAGGCTGAAAGTTTGTTTGGGGGCAGGGACCTGAATTTGACCTGAGCAGGCAGACAGGTCTTCTTGGGGAGCTGAGGGTGTGGAGTTTGGAGGGCATAGTGCTGCACTCTCAGTGATAAGGAGGGGAGGAGCAAGGACCAGAACAGGTGACCTGACGCCAGCCACATGGTTCACTCACTGATGTGCAGACAGTGGGGAGGCATGAGAGCTGAAGCTGGGGGCCACATACATGTCAGATTCATGTTCTAGAAGCTTCCCCTCAGCAGCGGCATGGGGATGAGGGAGCAAGTATTGGTGGAGAAGAAAGCTGTGTGAACCCAGAGAGAGGGTATCATTTTGAAGATCGAACTGAGAGTTAGGAGTGAAGCTTTCAGCTCCCAGCCCAGTGGGCTCCTCACACTCCATGTGCCTGGGGCTGGGGAAGGAGCCTCTTTCTCTGCTGAGTGCCTTCAGCTTCCTCTTGGTTCCTCTGGACTCCCTACCTGCCTTCACCTGAGGTTCCTCCCGAGCCTGGAGTCTCACTCCCCAGCTTCCCCCCACCCCCACCCAATGGGAGCTGGGGGTTGGGTGTTGCTGTCCTCTTCCACACTCTGAGAATCCTGGGGCTTGGTCTCTGGCTTTGCGATGGAAGGGAAATGGGGGGATTGCTTGGGAGCAGGTCTGAAGGTCCCTGTGTCCACAGTCAGGCTTGCTGGGAGGGACCTTCTGACCAGGCTCCGGCCCACTCCCCATGTCCCTTAATCCCCAGGGCTGGAGCTGACTTGGCTGACTGTTTCCCTGCTGCATAGACAGAGGCGTCTGAGTGCAGATGGCTTCACTCTGGGACCTGGCAGCGGCGGGGTGGGAGGCCCCAGGCTGACAGCTCTTGTGCTCAGTGCCTCCCTGACCTCAAGCTCTACCCCCATGTCATGGCTGGAGGGTGAAAGCCTGACTCACAGAGGTGGCATGACTTGTACCACGTGACACAGCTTCTCCCCGCCGGCTCCGGACTCAGGGGCTGCTGAGCCCCTCCCCCGCTCCTGCTCGGCTGCGGAGGGGGGGCCAGGCCAGGGGATGCTCAGCGTTGGCCTGGCTTTTCATCTCCGTTCTGCTGCTAGTGCCGCAGGTGCCGCCCTCACCTGAGCCCACCGGGAATCACGTCACCTGTGTCACTGCAGCTCCCCCAGGAGGGCTTCTTTGTGCCCGAGTCACAAACAAGGAAACTGAGGCTCAGAGGGGCGAACCGGCTTTTCCAAGGCCATGTAAGTAATAAGTGAGAGAGGTGTGTTTGACTCCAAATCCAGCGCCCTTTCTGCTGCATGGGGCCGTGGTCTCTCATCTGGTCAATGGTGTCAGGACTGTTAATCTAGAAATTTCCATCCTGGTCTGTATTTCATGGTATCTTGGGGCAGCAGGCACGTTCGTGAACAGAGCTTGTCATGGAGGGAGTGGGGGGCAGGAAGGGGCAGGAGAGGCTTTCAGGCTGGGTCCCCCATTCTCTCATTCAGCTTCTGACATTATTTCCAAATGAGGTATTTCTCCTTGTCTCAGAGATACCCCGACAGGCTCAAAAGGAACTGCTCATCCAATAACTCAACACTTGGTCCTATCACCAGACCACACCATCTGCAGCATATTATGAATTAATTAAAAATAAACCTGTAATTATCGTGTTAATAGAACAGTTATATTACATTGTAATTTTTGTGTGAAAGCATTAAATTGTTAAATGTTAAGCTGTAATATATGCCACGCTTTCTGTAAGCCCACTGTGGCAGAGTCTTCATTGTTTGCACACACCGGGAACCTCACACAATGGAGGAGCCTCCGAGGGTCCCTGTGGTTGCGGGATGTGTCCCCAAGCCTGGTCTGAACGCTGCTGGGGAAGGAGGCAGGCTCTGTACTTCCTGCCCTGTGTTCTTTTCAATTATTTCTTCCTTGCAGAGAGCTGCCCTTCACCCCAGCCTGGAAGTCCAGGCTATCAAAGGAACTGCCATATCAAAGCAAAAGGAAATTGGAAAAGGAAACAGAAGCCCTGACTCCTGCATTTCTCTATTGGGCCTTGGGCGGGGTCGGAGGTCAGCCTGGTGGGGACACGTGGTCTGGTCAGTGGAAGACATGGGCTTGCGGGGCAGGGGGGCCAGTGTGTGAGTGCGAGGAGGGGGCACCCAGACAGGAATGGGCAGGAGATGGGGATGGCCACCATGTGTTCGGCTAGTCAGCGCCCAGAATAGTCACTGGAGCTTCCTGGAGGAAGTGGTATCCTGTCCCAAGCTGATCCAGAATCTAACCTGGAGATGGTAAAGCCCCTCCTTCATCCTCCTCTCAGCAGCCATGTGGCACTCGTCTCGTCTCCCTCTGGAGGGTGCTCTACCCCAGGAAGAATTGAGTTAGTACTGCTCCTGTCCTCTCCCAGCTTTTATCCTCAGGAAACACATAACCTCATGGAGAAAGAAGCTTCCTTTGAAGGCTGGAACCCTAGGCTCGCAGAGCTGGACTGTCCACCTCCTTGCCATAGTCCCCATGCCCCCATTTTACAGAAGAGTTAACTGAGGCTCAGAGTAGATCAATGACTCTCCATCTGGTATCTCCCCAGTGTTCCATTTTCTCAGATTTCTGGGGAGTTGGAAGGGTGAGTTTGGGGTGGGGGGCATGGAGGTCAGGAGGCTGAGGGCATTTACACTTACTTGGAGTTCTGGCTCTCCAGTAGTGAAGCTTGTGGAGAGACCCCTGTGTACCATACCCTCACCATAATATCTGTTTCCCGTGTTCTGCCATGCCACAAGCCAGCTCTCGGGGACACCAAAACAGTACAGTGAGGCTGGAAGTGACCTCACGGAGCATCTCCATCCCACTCTCCATCACCCCACTTCTCTGCTGCACTTTATTTTCAGAGGAGGAAACTGGGACCAGAGAGGGGCAGTGACTTGCCCAAGATCACACAGCAGGCCCCCAGGAATCCTAGTCTGCACTCAGTGCAACTTCTATCTGTCTCCACCCCTCATTGTACCGGCACTTCCTCCCAGCTGCCTCTCCTGTCCCTGCCTCCCTGTCCCATACACCTGCTTGGCCTCCCATCCGCCTTCCTCAACTCCTCTTTTGAATTTTCAACAACAAAAAGATGGCTCCCTAGATGCCACCCAAGCCCCAGGGATATTGGTCGGATCCACTATACAGGACTCGACAGTTTACGGTATGTCTGGCAGCCATATTATCAATTAGCTTTTTGTAGCATGCTGTGGGCCAAGTGCTGTCATTGTCCCCACTTAACCCCAGAGAACTTAGGGGCAGTGTTAAGACTTGCCCTCAGAGTATTTTTGGAGCTGGAGGAGGTGCAGGGCACTGACTCTGGAGCCAAACTGCTTGGGTGTGAGTCCAGGCTCTGCTTCGTCCTGGCCACATGTGACCTTGGGCCAGTCACTTGCCTGTAAAGGGGAGCTCATAATTGTTACCGTGCGGGTTATGTGAGTTGATTCATTTCTAGCACAGAGGAGGGCATGCCAAAGAGAAAACCTCCATAATGTTAACCCTCATCATTATGATGGTTTGGGGGTCTTTTTGCCTGTCTACTGCCTGAATGGCATTTTCTATTCATGGTGGGGGACTCATTTGCGTTGGTTCTCCCCTCCAAGCCCCGTTTTGCAGAAACGTGGAAGGGGCAGTGGGAGGTGACCAGGCACCTCTATACTTCTTGCTGGACCAGCTTCTACCACTTACCGTGTGAGCTGGGGAAAGTCACTTTCTCTGAGTCTCAGTTTCTTCATCTGGGAGATGGAGAGAGAGCTCACGGTGCTGTTATGAAGACCAGATGAGATTGGCTGTACAATGTTAGTAAGCAGTCATAATATTTACGGTGGGATTGCTGACCGGCAGGTGAGGAATTTGTCTGAAAGGAAAGGAGTGGTCCCAGTGGGAGGGCTTCCTGGAGGCAACAGATCCCAGCTCCCAGGCCCCACACTGGCTCAGATACCATCAGTGCCCTGGGCCAGGCCCACGTTGAGGAGGTGCCGGGCCCCCAGTGGTCCACAGTTGGGCTGAGGTCGCAGCCCCTGGAGTGGCCCCCATCTCTGCCCCAAACTGGCAGGGCTAGTGGGAAGCCACATAGAGCAAAACCTAAAATCACAGCAGGGCTAACTGAGTTTTAAGTAACATTTGTTTCTCAGTACTTATTTCTCAGAAGGAGGAGGGATTCTGGCAGTGCCAGGCAAGCAGTTCATCATGTTTAAACCTTTCCTGCCCTCCCTTTCCGCCTCCCTCCACCCCAGTGGAAAACCCAGCTCAGCCCAGGGCTGTGCTCAGGCTTGGGACTGAGTGTGGAGGAGAGGAAGGAGAAGGCTCAGGAAGCTGAGTGCTCCTGTGGGAGCACTGGAAGCTGCTTTGCCTCTCTCCCTCTCTCCCCTGCTTCTTTTATTCATTCACTGGATCATTCATCATTCATGCATTCCTTCACTTGTCCATCCTTCCTCTCATCAGTCCCTTGGCATTCACTGAACACAAACTGATGTCAGAGCAAGTTCTAGCTCCCACGTCATGGAATGGACAAATGCATCTGCAGTTCATGCACTGCTGTCTGTTCAAGGTCCTGGCGACCTGCATCTCAGCCTCTGGAGGCCGGCAGACCAGGTTCAAGCCCAAGTCTGAGCTCCTTCCACCACTCCGTGCTCTTCCCCGACAATTCTGCCTCCTCAGGGTCATTGGCTTCAGCGTGCCATCCCCGGGCCCATGCCCTCCTCTGGCCTCCTTCAGGCTCACTGCCTTTACTGCTAGCCTCCTCCTAACTGGCCTCTCCCTCCTCTAATCCGCTTTAGGTGTGGCTGCCACCTTAACATTGCAGTCTGATGTGCCACCGTCTTGCTCAAAAGTCCCCAGTGGCTCCCCACAGTCTGCTGAATGAAGTCCAGATTTTTAGTCCTGGCATCCAAAGCCCTCAACTTGTTGCTTCTAACTTACTTCTCTGGTCTTATCTCTGTCTTTCCCATTCATACACACTACCTTTCAGAAAAGTGGGCCCATTTCCTCCCTCCCAACCACCCCACTGGATTTCCCACCATGAGGTATTTGCTGACACTTTTCCCTCTGCTCGTGGTGCTCACCATGTCCACCGGTACACATCTCACCTGTATTAAAGGCCCTATTACGTGCCACTTGGCCCATGACTCTTTCCCAGGTCCTGCCCCTCCCCTAGCTAGAATCATCTCTCCCTCCTCTGGGTCCCGGAGCACTTCACCTGAGCCTTGGTTAGGACCCACAGGCTTTGCGGCATGGAAGTTAGGGACACGTCTTGGAGTTCTGGAGGTATGCGGCATGGCTTGGCCTTCTGTGCTCCTGATAGGCCTTGCACAAGGTGTGCATGCAGCAGGTGCTTCGTTATCTCCCAGTGCCCTTAGTTTCCTCCTGCCCACATGCTCTTCTTCTGGAGAGGGCCCCGGCCTTGGAGGCAGTGTGCAGTGGGCTGGATAGTGGCATCAGCTCTGGGCAGACAGACCTGGGCCGGCTCCACTGACTAGCTGGTGACCTTGGGTAATTTACTTACTGCTCTCACCTCAGTTTCCCCATCTGTACAAAGGCAGATATTGACGGTAGTGATGTCACTGGAGTATGATGGTGCAAAATAACATGTGGGAGCCCCTAATCACAGCACCTGCCACTCTAGATAAACTCGTCCCACCACTGCTGGCTGCGTGGTCTCGGGAAGTGAACTCACTCTCTCTGGACTTCACTTGTTCATCTGTAAAATGGGAACCGTAATCCCTGCTGGCTTGACTTGGGACATTATTGAGATCAGATGAGGTGGATGTTTTGTGAGTCAGTGGCTGTGAATGGCAGAATCCCAGCTTGGTTGTTTAGCGAAGAAACGAGGGATTTCATTGGCTCACATAACCCAATCAGAGGAAGGCCAGACCCATGGATCTGGGCATCTGCTTTTTGGCTCATTTTTGTCTTTTTGTACACATGACTTCATCTTGGCCAGTGAGAAAGGCTGCAGCTGTGCCCACGGGCAACTCTACCCACTTTCTTCTGGCCTCGTGACTGAACAGGAGGGAGGGTTCTCCACCAGCCTCAGAAAAATACCTTTGGAGAGCTCTGATTGGACGAGCCTGGTCACATGATCGTCTGTGTAGCAGGAAGAGGCATGAACGCAAGGTGCAGTGGGAGATGCAGTTCCCCGAGGCAAGGAGAAGCTGTTCCTAATGGAGGGGAGAGAGTATTGTGCAGGTAAGTGGAATGGATGTCTCCTTCAGAGTCCAAAGCACTTCACACATCCATCTGAGACGTGATAAATGAGCACTTCCTGTGTGTCTAGCACTGGGCTGGGCCCTGAGAAAATGAAGATGAGACGCTATCGTTTCCCAGAGCGCCCCCTAGTCTAGCGAGGGACTTCTGTAAATTAAAATCACCTTTACAGGAGCTGTGAAGTGGCATTATTTCCATTCCTATTAATATACGACTTTGAAAGTTTGTAAGAATCTCTAGGAGTCAAGAGATGGGAGAGAAGGAAGATCAGGATAGGAAATCACAGAGGCTAAGAAATAGATCATTTAACAGTTTGTAACAGGCTATTTTGCACATAACTGTCTCATGCCATCGTCACAATAACCTATCAAAGTGTCAAAAACTGACCTCTGTGCTTCGGAGCCAAAGTATAAGGAGAAGACAGTTTGGGATAAAGAGGAACTTTCTTGCTTCCGGGGCAAAGGAGGCTGCACAGGCCATGGCCTTCAAAAACTGCAAGCCCTACGGGAGGAAGGGGCTGGGGTGGTTTATAGGGAAATACAGGATCTAGCCGGGTTTGACAGGAATTGTGCAGGTGCTACCAGCCTCGTTCATCACGTCTTTAGGGTGGTACTGGGTTCCTGAAACAAAAGGCTAAGAAGGGAGGAGGGGAGCTTTGCGGAAGAGAGGAAAAAGGTTACTTTAAAATTGAGTTTCGCTGAAGCATTAGTGCGGCCATTTTTGTTTTTGTTCAACTTTATGTTTTTAGGCGGTCTCAAAAGTAGGAAATATAATGAGCATTTTAGAGGTGAAGGAAGAGAAGCTCGGAGAGGAAAAATGACTCCCAGAGGTCACCTGGCTAGAAAGTGGCAATGCTGGGATTCGAATCCTGGTTTGTCCCCAGTGGCACTGCATACTTTTTGCTCAGTCCCGGGAAGTGGCAGGGGGTGGTTGGCCAGTCCTTGCCTTAGAAATGTCTTCCACTCCTCCTTAGAACAGCCGGAGCATGCTTAGGAAGAGGTTGGGGCTGACAGCTGGGAAAAATCAAGAGTGGAATGAATAAATGGCCAATAGAGAAAATAATTCAGTAGGCAGGATTGAAAGGAAAGACCCGGCGGGGGTGTGTGTGTGGCGGGATCCTGCGCCTGAGTCCCCTCCTCCGTCTCCTACTTCAACCTTTCTCATCTTCAACCCACTCCAAATGGCAGATTTATTAGTTTTAATTAACATCCCAAATGCTGGGAAAACGTCCAAATTCCAGCTCCTGGCATCACTGGGTTTCCGCGGGAGGGGGAGCGAGGGGGCGGTGCCAGGAATAGGAATGGGGGTGGGGTGGGGGAGGGACTGCGGGAGGGGCGGTCCTCCCTGCCTGGACCTGGCCTGGGACTCCTTCACCTCTCTTCCTCTGGCTCCAACCTGACCCAATCTTGCTGGAGCTAGGACGAAGCTGGCTTTAGGGGAAGGGGAGGCCCAGCCCAGTGTGGGATTATGGGGGTTGGGAGTACTTGGCTCTGGTCTCAGCTCCCCTGCTTTGTGACCTTGGCCAAGCCCCTTGACTTCTCTGGGATGATTGTGAAATTCATCTGTGAAATGAACAGGATGATTCTAAGCCCCGTAAGAATCTTGGCAGCTCTAATTTGTGATTCAAAGTTTCTTCCAGATCTTCTAACAGCCCTGCTTTCCCAACTCCTCCCCTCCAGGGAAACTCCTTGGATTCCTCTGTTGGACTCTGCTCTTCTCTTAGGATGGTCTTCCAGTTTGGCACCTCCACTCCCAACCCAGATCCATTGCCTCCTCTTGGAGTCATGCGCACCCACCACCCACCCCTTTGATATCTGTCAATACTGGGTTTGGCCTTGGCTCCATCAGCCCTTACTGGGCAGGGGTCTCAGGCAAGTTTGCACTTCTGTTTCCTCATTGCATAGTGGGGATGACAATGCTTGCTTCCATGGGGTATGTGTGTGTGGGGGGGTGGGTAGAGGTGGAAGAAGTACAGCCAATACAGTGCTGGGTACGTTGATCAACCTGGGACCCACCTGTGACCACACCAGGCTGGGAGCCACCCATGGGCTCTTTCCCTTTGGGTGCCGCTCAGAGCAACGCACAGAGGGAGAGGCTGCTGTAATTAGGGGACCAGCAACAACTGCCGTGAGAAATTCTAGTCCCTGGCAGAGACCGATTTGTAGGGAGCTCTTTAGATTCCAATTCGACCCTTTGCCCGCAGTGCAAGCCCCTCATCCTTAGCTTGGCACTCTCATGCTGTGCTGAGATCATGCAAAATTATTCAACTAAAATCATCCAGCAGGAAAAGCAACCAAGCAATCACAGTTTACTGCTGAGAAGCTATGGCCTTAACCCAGGCTGAGCAACAGGAGCTCAGCGGGGCTGAGAGGCCAGCTTGTTTCAGTGTTTTCCAGAGATGGGAATGTAGGCCCCGCTGGGCTCCTCTCCTCCATCAGGTGCTTATCCGTGAGCCCCAGGACTGAGTGGCCAGACAGTCTGGATTCACCTCAAGCACCAGGCCTTTCTGAGCCCCTGCTCTGCCAGTTGCAGTTGCTGGTATAAGTTAAGGAGTTTGTAGTTCACACCATTGTTCCTGGGGCCAGATAAGAATGTCCCCTCTTGGGGTCTTGAGGGCAATGGGGAAAAGAGATAGAGGAAGAAATGACGGTTAAGGGTGAGAGAGCAGGAAGGGTGAGAAGGAGGACAAGTATAGGAGGATATCCAGGAATATTGTCCATGCAAGCACAGTTAGGCATCTCTGAGTGCTGTGCCTTATTTATAGGGTCCTTACTCCAAATTTGTGTGTATCTCTCCATCCCCACCTGGAATGCAGTGGAGACCTAGAGGATCCTTGGTCATAAATGTGCTCACTTCTCCACCCCTTCCTTCTCTCAACTGATCACCCATCCAGCCATTCATCCATCTACCTACCCACCCATCTATCCACCCACCCATCCACTCATTTACTCACCCATCCATCCATCCACCCAACCATCCACCTATCCACCCACCCACACATCCATCCATCCATCCATGCATCCACCCACCTGTCCATGCACCCAACCATCCACCCACCTGTCCACCCACCCACCCATCCATCCATGCATCCACCCACCCATCCGTCCACCTGTCCATCCACCCACCCATCCACCTATCCACCCATGCACCCATCCATCTATCCAAGCATCCACCCAACTGTCCATCCATCCATCCATCCATCCATCCATCCGTCCATCCATCCATTCATCCACCCGTCCTTCCACCCACCCAATGATCCACCTAGTCACCCACCCAATCCATCCATCCACCTGTCCACCCACCCATCCATCCACCCACCCATCCACCTATTCACCCACCCACCCACCATTCCATCCATGCATCCACCCACTTGTCCATCCAACCATCCATCCACCCCTCCATCCACCTATCCATCCATCCATCCATCCATCCATCCATCCATCCATCCATCCATTCACTCAACCATCCACCCACCCAACCATCCACCTATCCACTCACTCATCCATCCATCCATGCATCCACCCACCCACCCATCCACCTATCCTCCCACCTACCCACGCATCCATGCATCCACCCACCTGTCCATCCACCCAGCCATCCACCTATCCACCCACCCATCCACCATTTATAATGTTCACATTCCATAGCAGTCTTTTTGCAAAGGAAAAGGAGGTGAGAAATAAAATGTTAAAGTCTTCAAAACCAAGCTCCTCCCCCATCAAACCTCCTCTTTCCTATCTTGGATTTTGCCTCTGCCATCCACTGAGTTGCCCCAGCTAGAAACCTCAGCTTGTTCTCTGCAACTTTGCCCACCCCCTCACCATCCCTCTACCCCCCCCCCAGCTCTCATTTTTCCTTTCAATCCATTTCACCTTCCAGCACCCTAACTTCCTTTGGTGATTTCTCCTCCCCTCCATTCATCAACACCACCACCTCCTGGCCAGGGCAGGAGGGAGCCAGACGCTGGGAAGAGACTGACTTCCTTTCTTTTTTTTTAAAGATTTTATTTATTTATTTGAGACAGAGAGAATGAGAGACAGAGAGCATGAGAGGGAGGAGGGTCAGAGGGAGAAGCAGACTCCCTGCTGAGCAGGGAGCCCGATGCGGGACTCAATCCCAGGACTCCAGGATCATGACCTGAGCCGAAGGCAGTCGCTTAACCAACTGAGCCACCCAGGCGCCCCTGACTTCCTTTCTTGATTCCAGGCCAGGACTGGCCGTGGGGGGAGAATAAAGAGCTATGGAGTCAGACAGGCCTGTTTCTAAGCCTCCTCCTGCCACTTGCCAACAGTATGACTTTGAACAAGTTACTTCAGCTCTGAGCCTCAGCATCTTCCTTTGGAAAGTGGCAGTGTAAATATTGCTTCCAGATGTGTGAGGAGGCTGATTCAACCAGACACTGAGTGCCGGGTGCCCCTGCAGTGCACAGCACACAGTAGAGGCTGCACCTTTCCACCTCCTCCTTTCTCCCTGTCCTCTCCACAGGGCTCCCTGTCCTCTCCCTGTGCTTCCCAACTGTCACGCTGCAGAGGGGTTGCTGGGTTAGCCATCCCAGGACTGGCACAGGCAGAGAACCAGAAGTCACGTCAGACCTTGTGACAGAAGGAAAGAAGAAGCCCTGCTTGGCTTCTGGGTTCTTACCTTTTTTTTTTTTTTTTTAAGGGAAATGCTCAGAACTGAACAAAATTTTTCCTGGCAGGGATAGGGTATAAGCCTGGAGAACCCCAGGGCTCCCCACAGATTTGTGGGCAGGAAACCCCAAAACTCCATCTCCAAGGCAGGCACAAAGAGGCTCCCCCTTGTCACAAGTGCCCAGGGCTTGGTGGAGGAAGGACACCACCACTTCCCTGGAATGAGGAAGAAGGAAACAGCACCCTGCAAAGGTGTGTCCAGGTGCTTCTGATCCCTACTTCTCACCGCTGCACACATAGAGTTCCCCAGCAGAATTTTTTTCCTACTGGTTTAAGATTCTGGACTGTTATGGCTTGATGGGTCCAATCCTCTACTTTACAGATGAGGAAACTGAGATCTGAGAGGGGAGTGGAACTGGAACCATGCCTCTTGTTTTCCAGTTCAGTGTTCTTCATTCCCTTGAATTTCCCGGTGAGTGGGCTCAGTACAGGATAGAAAAATGTCCTCCACTAAAAGCCAGGATGTGATTTCCCTGAGCAGGGTGGGTTTGGTGGGGGAGCTGGCATGGGGATGGGTGGCTTCTGGCCACATCTTATTTCTTGGGGCCTGAGAGGTAGTTTCCTGGGTGTTCACTTTATATAACTCATTAAGCTCTACAGTTACGGATTATTCGCTTTTTGGTATTTGTGTTATATTTCACAATAAAAAAGGGTTTAAAAACCTCAATAAATCTCACTGAAATCAATTACACATACAAAAAGAAAGCTAAAGAGGCCTCAGGTATGGAGAAGACCCTATCCAAGTTCCACTCCTGGCAGGAGGTCTGTGCCCAGTTACCCTCCCCAGGAAACAGGTGCAGCTGCCCTCACCCCTCACCCTTGCCATCCAGGGAAGTGAGCCCTGGGATGGGGGGTGTGGGGTAGGGCAGGACATTTGTTAAGGGCCCCTGTTCTGCTTCAGGAGGGTGATGGTTATTGTGATTCCTGGATTAGGGGTTGGGTGAGGGTGCCATGAGGACAGATTTGTAAATGCCATCCCTGGCTTCACCCTCAAAGCCATGCCTACTCTAAGAACCCTCCGCACTTCTGATCTTGCAGAGCAGCAGTTGCTAAAAGTCTGATAGGCAGGGTCCCCTCTGGGTTCTACTTTCCTTTTCTGTAAAATGGGAAGATTGAGGGGAGGTAAAACATATCTTTTGGGAGTGTTCCCGGAAACACCTCGATTCTGTTCACTAAGGGGAAGTATGTCATCCAAAGGCCCAGAGATGTCATTTGACTTTTCCAAGGTCACACAGCGTTCAGTGCAGCCCTGAATGGAGGACCCTATTCCCAGAACTTCTCAGGGAAGTGTACCTCCCCCCTTCCCTCCTCTCCTGTGCCCTCGGCCTGGACGCTGGTGGGGCACAGGGTAGGGCTCAGCAGCATCGCTTGCTTCTGTCCCTGGTGATGCAGGGCTGGCCCCGAGCATTTGGGACTTTTAGATTTCCTGAGATTTAAGGCCAGGCTGGCTGGTGGCTTCCACCTCCCCAGGCTGTGGGCGGGAGGAGGGGGTATATGATTCATCTCTCCTCTCCTGGTGCTTAATAAGAACCTGGCTATAAATGTAACCGGGCCATTTATGAGCTCTGTGGGCCTGCCTCTGGAAGTCAGCTTCACAGTTGGCTCCCGGCCTGGCTCAGCCAGTGCTGCCACTCCCTGCGGAAGAAAAAGGGGGTTCCCTCCTCTGGCCCCTCCGCCCCCACCCTGGGAACCAGGAAGCCTCATTGGGTCAGCGTGGGTTTGCTTGGATATTATTAATTCAGTTATTATTATTAATTTGTTCAGCATTTGCTAAGCCCCTACTAAATCTGTCAGGCACAGCACTAGGGCCTGGAGACACACTGATGGGTAATTTCCAGTTCTGGCCCACAGGGGCTTACTGTCTGGTAGAGACCCATGGAAGGGCCGATAATGACTCCTGTGACAAATGCTCTGACAGCTGTCAGCACGGGGGCCATGACCCGCTGCAGGGCGGGTGGCCAGGAACGAGTCCCTGAGGGAGCTGCCTGCAGAGACCAAGGTGTGTGTGTGGGGGGGCTGTCCAGTTTAGGTGGGGAGGGGGGTATTCCAGGCAGAGCGAGCAGGTTTAGAGAATAATGGTTTACAAGTGATAGGGAAGGAAGGGGTTGGGGAAGGTGTGACTGGGAGGCCACTGGGGCAGGGCCATACCTGGGGGCCTGGCCTTTATCCTGAGGACCAAGAGGGGCCTCTAAAGAGTTTTAGAAAAAGACAGGGTCAGGGGTTGGGACATGTTCACAAGAGTACCTTAGAAAAGATCTCTCTGGCTGGTACACAGTCAGCTCCAGCTCACCATCAGATGGTATCCCCTTGCTCACAACCTCCCAAGGCATGCCACTGTGCTTGTAATAGTCCCCGCATCCTCATGTGGCTTGCAAGGCCGTGGGCGACATGGTGCTGCTTGCTTGGCCTCCTCCATCGCGCCGTCCTGGGCTGCTTGGACCACAGAGCGGGTCCCCACTACAGAGCCCTGTCCTCGCCTTGCAGGTCCTCTGCCTCCCTCAGTTAGGTCTCTGCTCAGATATCATTTTGTCAAGCAGGCCTCCCTGACTGTCCTTGTGGAACCCCTGACTCTGCTTTCTTTTCCTCCAAAGCACTTATCTCTTCCACATGAGATATTATTATAGATGATGCATTTATTGAACCATTCTCGCTTTCCCTAGCTCATAGGTAGGCCCCATGGAGGCAGAAATGCTCTCTGTCCTGTTTTGGATCCCAGCACCTAGAACATGTCTGGCCTGTGGTTCACCTCAGATATTTGTGGGTTGAATGAATGGATGGGTGGAATGGTGGTCAGGCCAAGGTCAAGGTCAGGAGGCATCTCAGGAGAACATGAAGGTTGTTGGAACCTCTTGAGGGCTCCCTGGGGGCTCAGGAGGCTACTTCTCCCTGATGGGCTCTGGCAGCTAAATTCTGCAACAACAGTCCTCCTCCTTCCACACACACATGCTACACACACAGTCCTCCCCTTTACACACACAGCTCTCCTCCTTACACACAAACACACACACTCCTCCCTTGTACACACACACACAGTCCTCCCCCTTCCACACACTCATGTGCACACACACACTATAAAAACTATTTTATTGTCTTTACTGTGTTTGATCTTCACAACTCCCCTCTATTTTCATGGGTGCAAAGAGAGGATAATGCTCTTTCTAGGGCTAAATTTGAGGATGAAATGAGTTAATATATGGAAAATGTTTAGATCTGTGCCTGAAAAATGGTAAGCCCTCTAATATCAGCTTTTTGTTATTTTAAAGGCATGAGAGGTGAAGTGACTCATCCAAGGTCACACAGCTAAGAGGTGTGGGAATGGGAGGGGGCTCATACTAGGTCTTCTGACTCCAACTAGTAACCTTTCCACTTCACCTTGTTGCTCCCAAGAATTCTCCCCTATCTCCCTCTCCCACCCTGGCAATTGGGTGTGGCTAAGCCAATCTTAAGCCCTATAGTTGCTGCAGAGGGTTCAACTGATCCACAGAGAATCCCATACACTCACCAGGAGCTGCCAGCAGGCTAAGTCCCAAGCCCCAGGTATCACAAAGGGCTTTTTCAGGCCATAGGAACCTTCTAGCTCTGAGTTCTTGAGGTCTGCCCTAAAGAGAGGTTTCTGTAATGCCCAGCCACTGGATGACTGCATGGAAGAGGGAGATGGAAAAAACCAGTCAGACATCCTGTTTGCTGCTGTGAAGACCAGGACTGACTGGCCTGGGCAACTGCCCAGCCAGCAAGCACACTTGTGTGCCAGACCACTCCATTGTCTCCCAACTGGTCTCCCTCCATCCCTCCTTGCTCCCCAACCGTGCCATGCTTCCTTTCCCCCTCACTGTCACCATTCCCTTTTCTTTTGACCTTTCTCTAGTGAGTTCAGAGTTTCCCCATCTGGGGGAATAACTCACACCATATTGCTGGCCACTGAGTGCCTTTGGGCTCTCTCTGTGTCACAGAGGGGCAGCATGAGGTCTAGAAAGGACCAGTTGTTGAGGCCCACATGGTGAACTGACCAATGATAAAACACACATGTCTGGCAGGGGAAGTGGGGGAAGATCCCCACCTGGACCTGCTGACTTCTGGTTATGCAATTTTGAACAAGTTTTGGAACCTCTCTGAGCCCCAATTTCATCCACAAAATAAGAAGAATAATACCACATTGGCTTGTTTTGTTTTGATTTTTGAAGGTAGAATGAGACAACAGGCATAAATCATATGCACAGTGCCTGGCACTAATAAATGCTCTGTATATGTTAGTTCTCACCCTTCCACAAATATAGAAGAGGGAGTCGAGTTGGGGGAGGGGTGGTGGTGGTGAAAAGCTAAAAAAAACAGAAAACCCAGCAAAAGACCCAGACTCCAGGAGCAGTCCAATCAATGCAACTGCAGAAGCAGACCATGCTATCATTGCTTAACCAATTTTGCAGAGAGAAAAAAAAAAAAAAATCAAAGGATAGCTACAAATGAAAAACAAACAGCGCAAAACCAATACTCATTTATCTAGAACTAGTTTGCTGTCAGAGGAGGGGCAAGTCCTTCTGCCCAAGGACCTGTCGATTCCAATTGTGCAGAAAGATGACAGGCAAGACATGCACTCTCTTCCTCAGCCCTGGAGGATGAGGGAGAAGAAGGGAAGGAGGTAGTTTAGCCAAAGAAGCAAGGCCAGGGGGTGGGGTGGGGGGCAGCCAGCCACGATGATAGAGATGTCAAGCTGCTCCTGTAGAATACCGTGTGAGCTTTCCTCATCTGGCTGGAGTGCATTGCTCAGTTTGCAAAGACATGGCCCAGAAGGTTCCAGAAAAGCAGAGCCATTTACTGGCTGAGGTGTGAACCCCTTGGCCCAGAAGTTTCCAGAAAAGCAAAGCCATTTACTGGCTGAGGTGTGAACCCCAGGGCAGGGCTGCCATGAACTGCTGGGCAAGTTGTGCACAGCACAGACTCCCAGGCTAAAGGACATGTGGAAGCTCAGATCCAATGTGTTTTCCCTTAGGGTTCTGGTCTGATGGGGTGACCTGGGATATCCTTCCTATCTCTGGAGGTCAAGGCATTTTATAACCAGCTCTGGGCTCTTTGGAAGGTCCAGCCCATGGGACTTCTCTGCTGGGCCAGATTGGAACCAGGGGCATCAATGGGGAGTAGATATGCTCCTGGCTTTGACCCCAGGCTGCCTGGGGGATTGTGGTGCTGCCACTCACTTACTATGTGGCTTAGAGAAGTTAGATATATACAATATGTATCTAATATATAAGACAACTGTAACCTAAATGGATAAAGATAAAGGAACATAGATAGTGGTAAGGTTCCACATTCTGCTTGAAGTGATAAAATAATGATTCTAAGTAGACTGTGAAAAGTTAAGTATGTAAAATTTAATTCCTAGAGCAATCACTAAAGAACATTTTAAAAAGTTATACAAAGAGTTATAGTAAAAAGAACTATAAATTAAAATAGAATTAAAAAAATGTTTACTTAACCCAAAATAAGTCAGAAAAGGAGGAAACAGAGAAACAAATTAAAAAAAAAATAGAAAGATTAAAAAGGAAACTGATCAAATGGTAGATCTAAATCCAAACATATCAGTAGTTACATTAAAAGTAAATGGTCTAAACACACCGATTTAAATGTAGAGATCATTAGAATGGATTGAAAAAACAACTCTGACCCAGATATATGCTATGTACAAGACACTCACATCATATATATATTGATATAGATAGGTTACAAGTAAAAGGGTGGAAAAACATATACCATGCAAATACTAACCAAAAGAAAGCTTGGTGGCTTTATTAAGATCAAAGTAGACTTAAGACAAAAAAAATCATCAGAGATAAAATTGGTTTTTACATAATGATAAAAGGATCAAGTCATAAAGAAGACAAAAGTCTAAATGTGGATGCACTTAACAACAGGTTCAAAATACATGAAGCAAAAACTAACAGAACTGAAAGGAGAAATGACAAATCTGTAATTGTAATTGGAAACATTAACACTCCTTTCTCAGTTATTGATAGAATTAGTAGACAAAAAATCAGTTGAATGGATTCAATCAACTGGATCTAATAGGCATTTGCAGAACACTTAACAAAAGTAGAATATACATTCTTTTCAAGTGCATAGAACATTCACCAAGCTAGGGAATATTCTGAGTCATAAAACAAATATTAACAAATTTTAATTGAAATCATACAAAGTATGTTCTCTGAGCATAATGGAACTAAACCAGATCGGTAATGGAAAGATAACAGAAAAAATCTCCAGACAACTTGAGTCGAAAAATATACTTCTAAATAATCCATGAGTCAAATAAGAAGCCTCAAGGGAAATTAGAAAATATTTTGAACTGAATGAAAATGAAAACACAACATATCAAAATTTGTGGAATGTAGTAAGGCAGTAGTTAGAATTTGGGGGATGTAGTAAGGCAGTAGTTAGAATTTGGGGGATGTAGTAAGGCAGTAGTTAGAATTTATAGCATTAAACACTTATATTAGAAAAGAAGAAAGGTTTCAAATCATTAATCTTAGATTCCATCTTAAGAAAGTAGAAAGGGAAGAGCGAAATAAACCCCAAGCAAACAGGTGGAAGGTAGAGCACAGAAATCAACACTATTGAAAACAGAAAAACAATTTTAAAAATCAATGAAACCAGAAGCTGGTTCTTTGAATATATAAATAAAATTGATAAATCTTTAGCAAGACTGATACAGAAAAAAGAGAGAGAAGACAAAATTACGAGAGAGAGAAGACAAATACTTCAATATACCCCCTGCTCTTTCAGGAATGAAAGAAGGGATATCACAATAGACATTAAAAGGATATTAAGGGAATAATATGAACAACTCCAGGCACATAAATTTGACAACTTGGATGAAATGTACAAAACCACAAACTACCAAAACTCACCCAAGATAAAATAGATAACCTAAATAGTCCTATAATTCATAAAGAAATTGAATTTGTAGATTAAAAAAAAAATCTTCAAAAAACTGTATCTCCCAGTCAAGATGATTTCTCTGGCAAATTCTTCCAAACATTTTAAAAAGAAATAACACAAATTCTACACAATCTCTTCAAGAAAACAGAGGAGGAAGGAATACTGCCCAATTCATTTTATGAGGCCAGCATTATCCTAACAACAAAACCAGACGTAGAAAGCACACAAAAAGAAAATTATAGATCAATTTCCCTCATGAATATAGATACAAAATTTCCTAACAAAGTATTAGCAAATTGATTCCAGCAATACATAAAAAGAATAATACACCATGACTAAGTAGAGTTTATCACAGGAGTGCCAAGCCAGTTAAACATTTGGAAGTTAATCAGTGTCAGCCACCATAATAACAGTCTGAAGAAGAAAAACCAGATAATCATATCAACTAATGCAGAAAACACACTTAACAAAATTCAGTAGTGATTTATGATACAAACTCTCAGGAAACTAGAAACCTAAGGGCATTTCCTCAATCTGATAAAGGATATCTACAAACAACAACAACAACAACAACAAAACCCCTACAACTAACATCATACCTAATGGTGAAAAATATAATGTTTCCCCCTAAGATCGGCAACACGTCAAGGATGTCTACTGACCATTGGAAGTTCTAGCTGATGCAATCAAGAAACAAAAATAAAAGGCATACAGATTGAAAAGTAATAAAATAGAACTACCTCTATTCCCAGACCAAATGTTTGTCTATGTAGAAAATTCTAAGGAATCTACAAAAATAAAAACTCCTACAACTAAATTGCAGTTTGGCAAGGTCACAGGATACAAAATCAACACAGAAAGATCAATCATATTTCTATATACCAGCAATGAATAATTGGACATCAAATTTAAAAACAGTATCATTTACAATAGCTCCCAAAATATGAAATACTTATATGTAAGGTTAACAAAACACATTAAGAGTTCTGTATCTGAAAACTACAAAATAAAGATGAAAAATATCAAAGAAGCCTTTTAGAAGAAAGCATGGGAGAAAACTAGTGATTTTAGGCTAGGCAAAGAATTCTTAGCTATGACATCAAAAAAATTATGTATAAAATGAAAATTTGGTAAGTTGGATTTCATCAAGATTAAAAACTCTTACTAAATGAGATACTGCTAAGACAAAACAGAGGCTGGGAGCAAATATTTGCAAATTACATATCTGATAAAGGACTTGTATCCACAATATATAAAGAACTCTCAAAACTCAATATTAAGAAAATGACCCAATACAAAATGAGCAAGAAATATTTCATCAAAGAGAATATAGATGGCAAGCAAGCACATGAAAAAATGTTCGGCATTATTAACTACTAGGAAAATGAAAGTTAAAACCAGAGTAAGATCTCATTACCCACCTTTAGGATGGCTAAAATAAAAAAATACTGACAAAAACAAGTGGGGGTGAAGATTCGGAGAAAGTGAAACTCTCATACATTGCTGGTGGGAAGGCAAATGGTAGTTAATCCAGAAAACAGTTTGGCAGTTTCTTATTAAACATATATGTCATATAACCCAGCAGTCCTGCTCCCAGGTATTCACCAGAGAGGAAGGAAGACTATAGGTGAGCATTTATAGCAGCTCTATTCATAATCACCCCAAAGTGGAAACAACCCAATTGTCCTTCGGCAAGTGAATGGATGTGTACGTCCACGCAACGAGATACTCCTCAGCAATAAAAAGGAATGAACTGTGGACACACGTACCACTCTAGATGCATCTCAAAGCCATTATGCTGAGTGAAAAAAGCCAATCTCACAAGGTCACATGTTGTTTGGTTCCATTCATATAACATTCTAGAAGAGGCAAAACTATAGTGATAGAGAACAGATTTGTGTTTGCTAAGGGATGGGAGTGGGGGAAATGTGGAAGTCCAGGGGGGCAGCAGGAGGGACTCTTCCCTGGTGATGGAGCTGCTCTGTTGCCTTGGGCACATGAATCTATGTAGGCATTAAAATTCATGGGACTGTAATCAAACAGAAGCCAATTTTATTCTATGTTAACAAATACTTTTTTTTTTTTTTAAAGGAGATGGGTTGGGGGAAGAATGAAAAGGGTATCTGTACCTTGGCAGGCCAGCATGTAGGAGGCCCCAGGGATGAAAGAAATTGAGTTGCAGAGGGACATGAAAGCAGGGGTCCAAACACCCCTGGTCCCATTCCAGAGCCAAGCTTGCGAGGTCCTAGGTTTTACTGTCATAAGAACACAGTTTCTGTTTTGATCACCACTTCCCATTGTCACCATCCCATCGGGTCCAGCTTGGGGAGCACTGGGAAACCCTTGTTTATCCGACTTCACACATTAAAAATATCCTTCAACCCCACAGGGGCATTTATCTCCTCCCTCTCACCTTCCTCTCGGGGAAGACTTCTCCTGCTGCTCCAGCCATAGTTGCATGCGTTAGAAGCCAGGTGGCACTTTCGTGTTTCCTTTCTCACCTGACTCTCTAAGTCAATTAGAAGTTCCTTAATATATTTTGAATCTCTATGGCTATCTTGCGTAACCTAGGTGGCAGTCCCTACCTCCCCCACCCCAGCCTCTCATTGCTCTTCCCGCTGCAGTCCTGCTCCATCCCTACAGGATGCTCTTTCTGGGGCACATACCTCACTTCCCTGCTTATAGCCACAGCGGCTCCTGGTGGGGAGGGTGGGGGGGCAGAGGGGTGGGAGAGATGGGAGGTGGGGGGCACAACTTCTTCCTTAGCCTGGCCATGTGGGGTCTGGCTCCTTCCAACCTCAGTTTCCTTGCAGCCTCTCTAGCCAATGCCTCTCTGTCTAGAGCCCCATCCATTCCTTCCCTCCAGAGTTCTGTCCCTATTGTTCCCTGTGCCCGGAATTACCTCTCATCCCCTTTGCTTGGCTACTTCTTGCTTTTCTTCCCATCTTGGACATATTCTCCTTCCGGAAGTTTTCCTTGACCTCATCCTACCAGGGATAGCTCATGTACCTGTAGTGTGAGTTTTAAGCTTTTCATTGTCAGGGCATCCATTTCAAAAGATATCCATCTAGAACAAACATACTGCCAGCTGTATGACCCAACTTCTAGCAAACAACAAGATGAGGGACTCGGCTGCCCTCCCTCATGAAGGCACACCCCGTCCAGAGTTGGCCAGGCTCTGCCCTGTGACTGATGGCTCGGAGTCCATCTGGGCAGTGGGTGGGGGGTCGGGGGTGGGGGGTGGGTGGAGATACCCATGCCCCTCTGCACTGCACGCAATCTATGGCCGTTTATGTAGCTTTATGTAGCAGGAGAATTCCAGATTGAGCCAGAAGCCCGAGGTGCCAGTGCGGGCTTTCCCACTAGTTCCCACCATGACCCGGGATAAAGCACCACCTCTCGCCAGACCTCAGTTTCCCACCTCTGGGACGGGACGCGTCAGACCTGTGCAGCCTGTGTCTCAGAGGGCCTGGTTGACAGGTCCTGAAGCTGGGGGAAAAGCTGCAGCCTTGGATCAGTGGGATGACCCACAGGACGGGCTCCCAGGGGCTGCAACATGCCCTCTCTGAACGCGCTCAGCCAAAGCCACACAAGGCAAAGGCATGTTTGTGTGACGGCTGAGGACCCCAGCCCTCCCTTCTCTCGCACCCCCTCTTAATTGCAGGGTGGGCAGCTGCCATCTTCTCCCCCCTTCCCTCGCCTGCCTTTGTTCAAACCCCTAATTTGTCAGTCAAAGAAGCAACAGTGCATTAGCAATGGGTGGAACGTGCCAGGCAAAAATGTGGCGTTCATTCAGTCTGGGGCCCGAGTGGGGAGGGGCACCGAGTTATTTCCCTGCCCGGGGAGCTGGAGACCGGGGTGGTGCCTTTTCCCCTCACACCCTTGCATGTCTTCACCCGGAGAGCATACTTCCGAACGGAGGCAGGCAGCGGGCACGCAGTGGGTGCTTTGCTTTCCTCTGACAGTTGCCTTTAATAAAACATGACATTAAATCGGAGCTCGGAGGGGATAATTGGAGCCATTTATCATGTCTGCAGCCAGAAAGAGGGCTGGCTCACCGGCACAGAGGATGGTGACCAGGCACTGAGGGGCGAGCTGAGCACCTGAGGGCTGAGGCTGTATGGGGGGGGGTGCACCGGGCAGAGGCAGGGTCTAGGTTTGACACTCTGACCCTCCCACCCAACCCCAGGGTTTTCAGCAGTGTTAAGGACCATCCCTTTGGCCTAAGCAGAGGCCAGGAGGCCAGCTCTGCTGCCAGATGGGAGACATTGGAATCCTGACCCCACTCCTTACCACCTGGGCAAGTTCTCTAACTTTCCCGAGGCTCGGTTTTCTCATCTGTAAAATGGAGATGGTTAGTAATACCCACATCTAGGGCTTTTGTAGAGATAATGTGAGCGCATGCATTGGAAGTGTGTAGCAGTTACCTAGCACGCAGGAAGGGCTCAGGAAACATTAGGTGTTATTTTATTCCTTTAGCTGGCTGAGGGAAGCATGGAGCGTAGGAGGGGTGCCGCCCACTTCCGGTGTGAAAGTTCACCATTAGGAAGTGGGGAAAACATGAGCTTCATCCTCAGGCAGACCATCTGGACACTTTCAACCCTGACCACTCAGCTCCTTTCTCACTGGGAGACTGTAGACAGGTCATACAACCCCCTGAGCCTATTTCCTCTTTGCATAATGGGGACGTTCACAGCCACCTCACGGAGCTGTTTCAAGGTTCCAGTATGAGTGGAGGTATAGCTTCTAGCTCAGAGCTTGTCACACGGTGGGATTCACTCGATTTGTGTTAAGGCTCTTCTTTTCTCTCTTAGAAGAGAATTGCCTCCATTGTTAAACAAAACATGCTATCCCTTAAGGTATGTAGAGGGCGGGGTTGGGGAAGGCAGATCAGTCAGACTCAAGTGGTGAGTCTGGCTCAGGCTCAGCTGGCTCCAGCACTTAGATTGCCTTCCAGCCCCACATCTTAACCTCTGTCCGTAACCTCACAGAGACGCCCTTGGTAACAGGACTTTGGCGTTCCTTCGACTTAAGGGGCCAAGTGGATTTCAGTTCCCCTTGACTCTGGGCCGTGTGACTAATTTTGGCCCATGGAAGGACTAGAGTGATAGTGTGACCGTTCTGAGTCCAGTCCTTACAAGACTTTGCGTGGTTCTGCTTGCTTTCTTGCCCGTTTGCCATTCTGTGAGAAGGACTATCTAGCCTGCTGGCCCAAGGAGGATGAGAGCCATGTGTTACAAAGTCAGCCCAGCTGCTACTGTTCCTACAGCAGAGTGGCCCAGCCGAGCCTGCCCCAGCTCAGCCAAGCCCTAGCCGATCTGCACGTCCGCAGGAATCGAAGCTTAGTGGAGCGTGCTGCTGCAGTGTCGTGGTTGGCTATTGCACATAAAAGCTACCTGATAACACCAGGAGCGCTCCCGCTCCATCTCCCGGTCTTCTTTCTCAAGAAGGTGCTGCCCTTACTGTGGCAAGTTGACCACCAACATATCCAGCTTACCTCTAATACCTAAGACACCCCAGAACAATCCCCAGTGGGTCCTATAAAAGTCCAGGACCTGACTTTAATTGACTTAGATTAGGTCAAATGTCTATCCTCAAACAATCATTGTTACCAGGGGTGTGGAATTCTTTGGCGGGCCTAGGTCACGTGCTTACCCATGCAGCTGGGGCCTGGGGTCAACCTAGAGCTCTCCACCAATCCACATGGACCGAGAGGTGGGAGAGGCCTTTCCCCAAAGGAAATCAGGGTGGCCTTATCAGAACAGGGAGGAATGGATGGTAGGCAGGCAAGAGCAACAGATGTTCACTACAGGAAGGCAGGGAGGACATAATTACATACTGAGGAAGGAGAATTTATGGGTATTGATGGCTGATTGAATAAGCAGAACATGACCCTAAGGTTTCTAACTGGTGGAGGACTGGTGAGGTCATCTGCAAGAAGAGACCTAGCTGTGAACAGAGGAGAGGGAAGACTTCGGGACAGAATCCCCATGGCTTATTTGGAGGAGAAAACAGTAATCCAGCCTGGATAGATTGGGGGAGTTCTTCCTTTGTGTTTAATTTTAGGTTCCAGAAAAGTCCCAAGAGAAATGGAGCATTTCACATTCAACAGGCCTCCCTGACTCTGTGTTTTTAGGACTAATGAAGGTTATTCCAGAAGGCTTGTCCCCAGTAGGCGGGATGGAGTAGGACACACTTCCATGGAGGAATCTGCACCTTGAGAAGGGGTGCATCAGAGTCTTTGGGGCTAGGCCAGGCTATCTAAGATCAGTCCTGATGCCTGGCCCCAGGGGCCAGAATGGTCGGGCACTGAGACGGGGTCCTGGACACCCAGCTGGACTCCCTTCTCTCAGCAAAGCTCAGGCTGGATTCCAAAGCTGAGATGTGGTCTCTGAAATGTGAGTGGTAAGCATGTCTACCATGTTGCTTTCAAATGTAGATGGACTGGATTTGATCTTCTGGGATCTCCCAAGAGATCACACACTGAGAAGACAGCTGTCTGCAAGCCAGGAGGGGAGCTCTCAGAAACCAACCCTGCTGCCCCCTTGATCTTGGACTTCCAGCCTCCAGACTGTGAGAAAAGAAATGTCTATTGTTTGAGTTACCTAGTCGGTGGCATTTTGTTATGGCAGCCCAAACTGAGGACTCTGGGAGAGAGAGTGGCTGTAATGGAGCTACCTGGGCCAGGTGTTTACCAAGTATCATTCCATGTGACCCTCAAGTGACCTCCCGGAGGAGGGGTTATCACTCTCACTTCCCAAGTGAGGAAACCGAGTCCTGGGGGCCGGGTCCGTCCAACTCTTTCCACATCGATGCACTCCAGACCCAAACTACCGATGGCCTGTGGTTCTGACAGAGGAGGACCTTGGGGACCTTGGTGGTCTCACAGAGATGCCACAGGACCTCCCTCACCCATTTAATTCCCTAAAGAATTGTGCAAGGTAGATACTGTTGTCCCATTTTATAGTTGGGGAAACTGACTTTTGGAAGAGTTCAATGTCTTGCCCATGGCTCCATGGCTGATAAGAATTTGAACCCATGCTTCTCTGACTACAGATCCTGCATTTTGGACCACAGACCCAGAAAACCCCTTGTAGAACATGCTCCCCAACAGATGGGAGCCTGCCTCCTCCAGACTGATTCTACTCTAATCAATGTCCCTTAAGGAAAATGGCAGCTGGTACTGCGACGCATGGTGCCAGGCCCATCAGAAGCCACGGCGGAATGCAAGGAAGATCTCAGGGTGCGCCGGGTCAGAGAGGAAGTGGCCCCTCGCCCTGTCTTTTCTGGATCTCATCTTCCTCTTGGGAAGTCTCTGACTCTGACCCACCCTTGCCCTCTTGGTGGCCAAACTGCTGCTCACCGCCCCTGTTACTCTTCTGTCGTCCACCAGCCCTAGCCACTCTGGTCTTCAGAAACTCAAGCCTCTTTCCCTCTTCCTGGGCCTTTTCCCACACCTTGCCCTCTGCCCGGATGGTCTGCCCTGACTCCAGATTGTCACAGGACGGAGGTGTCAGCTCCTCTACCATCTTCTCTCGGGGCCCCTTCCTGACCACGTCCCTTAAATCTGCCACCCGCTCCCATCTCTATCACTTTATTGTTTCCAGAACACTCTGACGTCCAGGCATCATCTTATTTATTTACTTGTTTGCTGCTCTTCTCACTGTCTCTGCCAGGGTCCAGAGCAGCTCAACATCTCAGTGCCCAATAAGTAATAGTTGAAAGCACAAATGAATGAAGGGCCCTTTAAGGTGGCAGCAGTGGGGAGTGGGCTGGGGAGCCACAGATCCCTCTTCGGGAGAGCTGCACAGTTTGATGGTGCCCTGGAGATGGTGAAGGCTGCTCCCCTTCGGAGATGCTCAGCAAAGGAGCAAATGGGCTGGTGTGGACACAGCCTATGAGGAACGTGGCCAGACCTGGGGAGCCTAGCCCAGCTCTCCCATGCCAGGGAGCCCCGGGAGAGGCTGTTCACTTTGCAGGAAGCTTCTCTACAAGGCTCCCCTCCCAGGGCCCCTCCTTGGCTCCTGGGCTGAGTGGGGCCAGGCCGGGCTGGGCCGGCTGATTTTCGCTTTATTATGTTATGATGATTTCCCCCTCCCCGGAATGATTAGGCCTTAATAAATAACACTTCTCTCCGATATTGTGCCATCATTAATTCTGCTTAGCTCTCCTCGGAGAAAATTTTGTGGAAACATTCTCAGTGCTGCTATTTAAAGCTAAATTAATTCGGCTGATTATTTCTGTCCAAGTAGATCTGTGCCCAGGCAGCTGGGGCCAGCCCTGAGGAGAAGCGAGGTGGGTGCTTGTCTCTCTCCCCGAGGCTATGCCCAGGGTCTCTGCTTCCCCCTTGCTGTGCAGACTTCAAGCTTGAGTCCTCCCTGGCAGGGGGAGGAAGGAGCGAAGGGGGCCGGGATCCTGGTTTGGGGGGCCCAGGTCCTCCCAGCCTCACCTAAGGTGAGGGCAGTATTGGGAGGATCCATCAGCCATTCTTCCTATCACTGGCCTCACAGAGGCTTGTACAGGGGCCCATGTCCTTACAGAAGCCTCTAGTGTGATGCCGGGCTTCATTGAAGAACGTGGGAATCTGTGAACCAGGACGGGGTCCTGCCAACCAAAGCTGAGCTCAGTGTAACCCACTAGGTTTCAATGTACCAATTCTGGGGTACTATGTCCAGATTGGGGTTCTGAACCTCCTGGGAGGACTCCGTGCAGCCAAAATGGGTTCTAAAGAACAATGAGATTGGCAAACAGTGCTCAGGCGGAGAGCAGGGTCCTGAACCCCAGAGCAGGTGTCCGAGTCAATGATACAGGCGCAAATCTGCTGACTTTTCTCTAATGGGGCAAAGCGGTTAGAGCTCAGCAGGTTTCTCTGTAACAAAGCAGGATTCTGTGAATTCAGATTTCTATAAAATCACCAAGGGTTCGGCACGACCAGGCATGGTTCTGAAAAGAAAAGGCAGGATTCTGTGTAATGGGGTGGGTTTCTGTAGAATAAAGCTGGTCTCTGGATGTCAATATTGGAATCTGTTTTTTTTTTTTTTTAAGCCAAGAGAAGAATTCTGGGAAGCTAAGTGGAGTTCTGCAGAATCAAGTGGAATTCTGCATAAGAGAGCAGACTTCTGGGTCCCTGAAGAGGGCTCTGTGGCAAGTGCGGGATTTCTGATAACAATGATGCAGTTATGCGTTCGGGGGCCAGAAAGCAGATTTTTATGATGTATAAAGACTGAGATCCAGATAAAGCAGGGCTCTAGCAACAGAGCAGAGTTCTCTAAGGGCTCCAGCAGATTCTCACTTTCAATGACCAAGAGCCTTGCATGCGTGCTCTGTGCCGTGGTCACAGTCCTGGGTGGCAGAGCAGGGCAAAACTTGCCTCGGATGGTCTGGCCCAGGTCCAGTGCCTGCATCCTGGCTGCAAGGGAGACTGGGAATGTGACTATTTGACACTTTTAGTGGCTATGGTGGGAAGCTGCTCTTGCCAGAGGAAGTAGGGGACTCTTCAACATAGCAAGGGGGTTCTAATATAGATGAGCCAAAAAAGAATGGCCAATTTCCATTGCATCCAGCTTCCATTGTACCGAGTCTCTGTAGCCCCAAGGCCTTTGCTCGTGCTGTTTTCTCTGCTTGTCTCCTCTCTGCCCCATCGCCGTCCTACCATATACCTGCAAACCCTCCATGTACCCTACGTCTCGATTTAAACATCATGAACTCATGGAGCTTGCCCTGACTTTTCTCATGCAATCTGTTTACTCAGATACAGCACCTTATTCTTTTCCTTCCTTGTACTTACCACACTGAGTACATTCATATTGATCTGAGTGTTTGTCCAGCTCTTCTCCAAACGCTTTGTCACCCCTGTTCCTGGGCTTCAGCTCCTTAGAGAGATGGTCCCTAAGTCTCCACTTCTGGCCCCCCAGGCTGCCCTGCATCCCGGACAGCACCCCCTGGAGGGCATGCACACACTTCAGTTCCCTGTGTCCCAAACTGGGCTCATCATCCTCTTAGATGGGCTCACCTCACAATCACGCCATGTAACCAGCTCTGTCATCATCCTTCCATCCTCCAAACAACACATGGACTCTGCCTCCATGTGTCGCTAACCCGGTCTGTCTAGTCTTTATGACCCATCAGTCTGCCCTTCCCCTGCCCACCCTCAGGCAGACCCTTCCCCACGTTCTTTTCCATTCCTTGCAATTGAGCTGTAGTGGCAAGCTGTGGTGATCCAGGAAAGAGAGTGTTATCATTTTGATGGGGGGACACCTTCCATTGCAATACAAAGGCCTAGGGTAGCAGGAGCTTCAAGAGGATCAGAGCTGATTTCGTTCTCATGTTTATAGGCTGGTCATGAGCAGTCCAACTTAACATGGCAGCCCCTGGGCATTGACTGTTCTCCCTTCCTTGGGGTGCTGCCCTCCTTAGCATGGGCAAGACGACTCATCAGCGTATCCATTGGGTCTGCTTTCCCGTCAGTTAGAAGGGAGGAGACGGAGCAGTGGAGAAGGAGGGCCAGCCAGCTGCCTTCCTCAACAGCATACCCAAGAGTTGCACACGCCACTTCTTCTCACCCACTGCTGGCCAAATCTAGCTGCAAGGTAGGCTGGGAAATGTGCTTGCTTCTGGAGGGCCATGTGCACAGCTAAAATCTAGAGCTTTCCACCACGAAGGGAAGAGGGAAACATAATGGGCAGTCTCCGCCACACAGGTTTAAACACTAAAATAGCAGAGACATGAAAAGCAAGCATCTACTGAGCCCCTGGCCGGCGTGCACTTTCATTTGATCCTCAAGACCCCATTGCAGGGGGAGTGTCCTCTCCTTTTCACAGAGGAGAACACCAGGGGGAGGAGGGGGCATTAAGTGACTCAGGCAGGATCGCAAACCTGAAAGTGGCAAGATGGGGTCCAAAGTGCTGGCATCTGAAGCCGGAGCCCAGGATTTACCCATCACACCACACAGGAGGGATGTTCCAGGAAAGGAGGGACATTGCGGGTTTCCCCCACAGCCCTATTCCCAGCACCTCAAACAGGAGGAGTGGCTCATGAATATTTTGGGACTGGCTGGATCTGCTTATTTCTGTTGGTGCCTTGACCGACCAGAGAGGAGGGACATCCACCCTTTCCGGCAGGAGGGCCTTCCCGTTCCTGTGGGAGGGGGCTGACAGGGTCTCCCGTCCCTTACTTACCCCTCCCAGCCCGGGCACCGGCCCTGCGTCTCCACTTTCCCTGCTGCGTGCGTGGCGTACGTGGCGGGGGTGGCGGGGGTGGCGGGGTGCATTCCTCCGTGCGGTCTGGTTTTCAAGGGTGAGAGCTCAGCTAGAAAGAACGCTTGCCACGGTTTCCTGGACCTTAAATGGTCTCCGCGCCTCTCTCTTCATAGAGTCCTGCTGGGAATGGGAGGCTGAGGAGCCCGAGGGGGGCTGTGCTTCTCTAGTTCCCTCCCGACGCGTCAGTAAGAGGCGACATCTCTCAGCCCCTTACCACGTGCTGGCTCTGTTGCAGGTACTGCATTTACTTCTCACCCGGTCCTATGAGTCGGGTGCTCTTTTTAGTCCTGTTTTATAGACAAGGAAACCGAGGCACAGAGAGGTTAAGTAACTTGTGGAAGATCACACAGTAAGTGATGGAGCTGGGATGAGGCCCCTGTAACTGCACTATAACTGTGTAACGCACAGCTAGATGGTCAAACACTTTACAGCGTACAAGGCCCTGTTGTAGCTGTGGTGTATTGTCATTCACCCTGAAACTCATTTGCCGGATAAGGAGACAGGCTCAGAGGGGCTAGCTACGCTTCCTGGTGGACCAGCTAGCCACTAGGCCTCTCCAGGGCTCCATGTGGTTTCCAGTTGGTGGAAGCTTGCAGAAGAATCTGGTCCTGAATGTCCCTTTGGCTCTGAAGGCAGCTGTCTGGCTCGTCTGCCTCCTTTCCCTCCAGGGGAGCTCCCTGGCTCTCCTTGGGGGCCACCCCCCGCCCCTGGCAGCCCTCTCCGCCTTCCAGCTGTTCCAGCTGGGCACGTGTAGGGCGGAATGGTGGTGGATGGTGGGCGTTGAGTGGGGGAAGAAGGCTGTTTATTTACGATGTGACAATTTTGATGTATTTGCTAGGGGGAAAAACACCCCAGCACTGCACAATTAAATTAAAGACTGGCAGTTGTAGGCGAAGCTCGTCTACAGCTGACTTAGAATCCAGTAGATTAGAGAAAAACAACAGAAATGGCTGTGGCTTCAGTCTCTCAGCCAGGCAAGTCCCCTGTAGCTCTTGGATGCTGCTCTGGACAGGTCCCAGTTTGCCCAGGTGTGTGCCCCGACTAGGACCCTGTTTATGGGGGGTGGTAGGGGCCTTGAGGGGGGCAGCTGTATGTGCTTATTGTCTTTCATGGTGCCATGGGCCTTCCTGGGGCATCAGGGAACAAAAGGCCTCCATATTCTCTATGGACTGCTCCATCTTTTCTCTGCTGTCCAAAAATGTGGCCATTATAGTCCTGTGTCTCATCTGAAATATGGCAACCGCCTCCTACCTGGCCTCCCTGCCTCCAGTTTTGCCTGATTAGATCTACTCTACACTCAGCTTTTATTCTCCTATTTGCATGGATCCTAAATGTGTTAGCATGTCATTCAAATTAGTATTAGTCAGGCTTCTGCTATGATAATGCAGTATAAGAAACACCCCCCCCTAAATTCCAGTGGCTTACAGTCACAAACACTTATCTCACTCCTGCGTCTTCAGGTGGGCTGGGGCAGTTCTGTGTCAAGTCTGTGACACATAGCTCCCATGCTGGGTTCAGCAGGTGCCCAAAGCATGCTCTTCCATGGCAGATCAGAGAAGTACAAGGCGCCATGCTGAACCACACAAGCTAATTTAAAGTTTCTGCTCACATCAAGTCCACCAGCACTTTATTGGTCAAGCCCAATGAGGGCAGGGAATATACGCCACCTCCTTTAATAGAAGGAGGCAAGTCACATGGCAGAAGGAGCAGATACGTCATTCTATTACAAGGAGGAACTGAAGAATTGGGAATAATAATCCAGTCTGTCACAGTCCTTTATAACTGTGGTTCTCAAAGGTGTAGTCTTGGGATGGGTATCATCAGCATCAGCTTGACCCCACCCCAGACCCACTGAGTCAGAAATCTGGGACTGGTAATTTGGGTTCTGATAAGCCCTCCAAGTGATGTAGGCCATAGTTTGAGAACCACTGCTGGACAACCAGGCTGTCCCCCCTCCTTTTTTTTTTTTTTTATCCCCGAGTCCCCTAAGCTACGCCCTTCCCTGGAGCCTTTACCTTCTCTCTCTTTGGGAATGCTCATTCCTCGTCCATCTGGCAAATTCCTGCTCATGTTTTAAGGCCTGAGCCAAATGTCTCCTCCTCTGGGAAGCCCTTCTCCATCCTATCCCAGGCAGAATTAATCATTCCCTCCTCTGTGTTTCCATAGGATTCCTACAGATACACTCCATACGGTGGGCCTTGGATTGTACGACCACTTTGTGTTTGGGACAGGGTGTCCTCCGGGGCCAGGACTCTGCCCTATTGGCTATTTCATCCCCAGCAAACTATATACATCGGGCACACAGTCAACCCCCCGTTACTGTTCAGTGATTCTGCTGCTGATTTTCAGGTACGCTTGCTGGGCTGAGGGGATGCAATATTTCTGCCTCAGGAGCCCGGGCTTCCCAGAAAGTTAGGTGGTGAGTGTGGATGGAGGGGGGAATCATGGGTGAGGATGGTCAGGACAACCCAGTCTGGGCTCTGCTCAGGCTCCAAGTGTTGAGTCGCAGGGAGGTCCTGGAAACCTGGGCATGGGCAGGAAGCAGATGAAGAGAGCATCTGGTGCCCAGATGTCCAGCAGCTGTCCTTGCTTATGGCAAATCTGGTGAAGGCTCACCCAGTGACTCTGCAGGGCTGGAAAAGCTCTGATTGTTTATCAGATGTTGGGAAAGCTGACCAACCTTCAGACTGGGGGATTTCGGCAGAACTACCTCCCCCATCAGACTAAGAACTTGTCTGAGGCAGGGCTGTGTCTCCTCTGTTAGGTTGGCAGCTGCTGGGCAGTATGAGTTTTCTCTGCCTGCCCCATTGACAAGGAGAACCTTTCCTCTCCAGCTGGGCTGTATCTTTCCCATCACATGGAGGGCTCCTGGTTCAGCAACTGGGTCCCCCTCTCCAGACTTGGGCATCCCTGGGATGGGGAGGGGTGTGTCCTTTTTAGTCCTCTGCCTAAAGAAGGAGGCAAAGAACTCTCAATTCACTTTCAATAGCAGAGGTCCTTGTAAGGCTCTGCTCCCTCAACCCACCCATTGCTCTGCCTTCAAACCCAACGCATCTCCAGATGAGCTTTCTCCTCCCTTCCCCAAAACACTGAGAGAATGAACAGTCAACCCAAGGGGAAGAGATTTCGGTGGCCCTGTGGAGGGATGGGAGCGGGGGCACCGGGTGCTGGGAGGAGGGTTAGGTGCAGGCCAGGAAGAGCCCCCGGCTCTCTGATCTTTGTGTTCCGGGCTGACAGGTACATTTCAAGGGAAATTGAACCTGCACCTCTCAGCTTCATTTGCGTTTAACGCATCTGGTTGGCAGTGGGCAGGCGGCTTTTGATGTCTGTGTCTTGGTGCCCAAGACTTTTAAGCCTCTCTTCTTTGAAGCCAAGGAGACTTGTATTTCTGCCAAGGAGTAAATAGACTTGCATATCCTCCAGTGCCTTAGTCTTTGGAGATCCAGCTCCCAAACACCCTAAGGCCTGGTGGCCCTTCTCCATTCGCTCAGCCTGCCAACGGCTTGTGGGGGACTGAGCTCGGGAAAGCTATCATAAAACTGTCTTTGCTAGCATGGGATCAGGAGACACCATGGGAGATTTCAGGATTGGGCTCACCAAGCTCATCCTAAGAAGCAAGGGAAGGGGGCCTGCATTCCTGCCAGGGCTTTTCAGCGGGCGTTTAGCTTCCCCATGATTTCCTCAGTGTCCCCATTTCCCCCCACCTCTAAAGTCATCCTTAAAATGGTGTTCTTATTCATAATATGATCAATTGATGATTTCTCAATCTCCCGGAAAGTGTGAATAAAGCACCTTTAGAAAGCTTTGCCGTTTTTATTGATCGGAAAGCATCTTCATGGTAACAGCAGGTTTGCCATGCAAGGTCGCTTCTGTGGCAGAGCTTCCTTTGGGAACAAATTCGTGCCCTGAGCCTCTCCTCATAGAAATTTTGCAAGAGACACAGGAAAACACCTAGGCCGCCCCTCTGCCCAGTCCCACTGCCTCTGGTTTCTGGCCCCCAGTCTGATCCCAGCCCCATCTCTACTCCTCTTGAGACTCTAAAGGGAGGAGTCCCACTTTGGGCCTTGACCTTTGTGAAGGCAGCTGCAGTCATTGCTCTGGTTGGAGCAGTGAGGGGCTTCCCAGGAGGGAGAACTGCAGCCTCCTTCCCTGTTCACCCGGCAGGCCCATGGACACTGGGATTCGGGGTCTTCTGATGCCTGGATGGTTTCCAGTGCTTTAGCGGGGTCTGGGACATCTCTGTGTCCCCCTGCCCACTCTCTGTGTACCCAGACATCTCCATGAGGGGTGGCATGCAGCTGTCAGGGTCTGGAAGGAGGTGGAACCTGAGCCTAGTGAACAGGGGTCGTGGGGCTTCTGAGAATAGAGGGGGAGCAGCACTGCTATGGCAAATGGGGCCCTTGTGTTTGGTTGGGGGAGCCTGAGCCCGGGGGAGACTCCATCCTTAAGGCACAGTTCTTTATGGGGATGGAGGGGGCTTTTGTCAACTATACCATAGTGTCAGAAGCAGGGACAGCTGGAGACTTTGGCCCCAAGAGCAGAGAGTGGAGTAGATGGGATTAGCTCCCTTTTCATTGTTTTATGGTGACCAAAGTGGGCAAGGCAAGCAGGAGAAGGGGCTCCCTGGCTCCCTGGCTCCCTGAGGTCTGAGCCACAGAATGAGAGTGATCTACAGGACGTCTTAGATGTGAGCTATAAATTGACAGAGCCTCAGTGGTCCCCAGCTAAAGTCCTGTGACCCAGGGGAGGGCACAGCACAGTGGTGGTGGTGGAATTGGGGCCTGGACTTGGGTCCCTTGACCTTCAGCCTAGTGTCTGAGCTCTGACCATTACAGGTTGAACTTGAGAAAACATGTCCTGACTCTGACAGCTGACACAAACACAGGGGCCTCTCGGAGTTGGCTGACAGAGAGCTCCAGGTAGCTCAGCAACCAAGGGCAGCCAGAGAGAGCCTCACCTGTGAGTCAGGGAGGGCGACCCTGACCCCCAGCTGCATGCACCCACCTGGCCTGAGCAGAGGCTCCCTGTGACTTGGAAGGATGGCCTGTGGAAAGCAGGCCTCACTGTGGAGCTGAGGTCACTGGAGGAGGGCACCAGGCACCAGCCTCCTGCTTAGAATAGACATAGACTCATTATCCAGCAAGTACCTATCATAATCCTGAAGACGCGCGGTTCCCCTCCGGTGCCTTCAATCACCACCCTGAATGCGAGCGGAAACTTAAAGCAGGCATCAAACCCACGCAGATGGAAGCTGACAGCTGTCTCCAGCCTGCCCCTGCGCTCCCAGCTCAGCCCGTTTCCAGGGCTCAGAGACACCTGGCTTGTGAGGAGGCGGTGCTTTGTCCTCACTAATGCTGGCCTAGCTGGGGGAGGAGGAGGGGGCCCTGGTGGGTGGGGGTGTGAGTGTTGGGGTCCCTGATATGGGAACTCTGATCCTGGTCAGGCTACGACAGGTCAGGGATGCTCACACCCATCTCTCACTTAACACGGGGTTGCAGGAGATGACATGTGGGACGCCTGGCACCCAGTAAGCTCTTTATCAGGGCAGTAAACCTACTGTGTTCCTAGAGCTCCATCCTCCCAGATGCTGGGGCCTGTCACCCCCACACAGACCCTGAGGAATAAATGTTGCTGGCCCAAGGCAACATTAATCCAGTCCTCCCCTCGAACCCCAACAGGGGCCCAGGCTTCTCAAATGGCCTATGCAGGGAGGAGCTCCCACCAGGTGTGGGAGTGGGGCAGAGTATGAGTGCTTTTGTCTCAGCTCCCTCGGCTGGTGGGCTTGGCTAAGCCCCTCCTCTTCCCTGCACCCCAATTTCTTCACCCACCAAATTCCAGGAGGGTTGGCTAGGAGGGTTCCTGATGGTCATGCAGATGCAGGCCTCCTGGGCTCTTTGAGCCTTTCCTGGAGTCCCCGGGGTCCCAGAGGTGACAGGGTAGAGGAACACGGATTCCCCATCCCTCAGACTTCCTCTCAGGAAGGAGGGATCCAGGAAGTGGCCCCTTCCATGGGTCCAATCTGCTGGGTAACTGCCAGGAAGCCACATGCCTCCTCCGCATCGGTTCCCACCCCCCTCCATGGGCACGGTCTATGTGGCTGCTGACACCTCCAACAAGGGACGTTTGACCCAGGGCTTCTGCTCATGCAGTGTGATGTCGTGGAAAGAATATAAATTTGGGGCCAGACAGACCTGGGTTCAAATCCTGATTCGGGTATTTCTAGGCTGTGTGGCTTTAGACCAGTCCCTCCTCCCATCTGCGGCCATAAAGTGGAGACAAGAGCGCCTTCCTCACGGGGCTCTTTGGGGATTCAATGCAGCCCTGGGCCTGGACGGCACCCGGGGGCTTGGCACTACTTGTTTCCCAGTCGGGGTTAACCCCCCCTCCCCGGGCACCTGGCCTCAGGGTGGCAGGAGGGTGAAGCATCCACTTGGGGGTCACGCTGTGCCTGTTTCCCCAGGACCTGGGCCTTCCCTGCCTGCGTCTCTCCCATGAAGTCCCAGCCGGCAGCAGAAACCCCAGACATGGTGCCTTTCAGAAGCAAGGCCCAAAGGCCAGATTTGGTGAAGAAGTCCTCTTTGAGGGATTTTTGTTTCCTTGTAAACATTTCTATTCAGGAACATGGAATGAGGCACTGACCCGGAGGCCGGTTCCGGGAGCCAGGCCGATGTGAAAGCTCGTGCTCTAGTTTCAGAGCTGTGCGAGGAGAGGAATCCAGACCCAGGGCTGTTCCAGGAGGCCTGGCTGCCAGAGCCTGGTGCCTTCTCCCCTGCAGCGCACCCCACCCCCTGCCCGCATCAGGGGGAGGGTGGCCAGGTGAGGAGGGATAACCACAGCTCAGAGCCAGGCTGCCCTGAGTGTGACTCCCAACTCAGCCACTAGGGAGCTGTGCGGCCTCGGGAGATGAAGTTAACTTCTCTGAACTTTGGTGTCCTCACCTGCAAGATGGGTACAACCAGAGTTCTCTGAGCACATTGGAGTGCAGATTAAATGAGGCAAAAATCTGTGCATCTTTGCAGCTGAGAGCCCGATTCATAGTAGGTGCTTAATGCGTACTTGTTTCTTTCCTCCTATTGAGACTTTTTTGTTGAACTTTGATGTAAGGCAATTTATTGTGTTTGATACTGAGGACCCAACAAGGAGTAAGATCCAACTGCTACTCCTCCGGGTGCCACAGTCCAGTGGGAGGAGCCCTCGCTCCCTCCCCCCAACCCCTCCCCCCCCTTCCTGCTTCACTCTGGGGCTGCAGGTGGGGACACGGGAAGTCATGTTGGAAGCTCAGAAGGGCTCAAGCTGGCGCTGTTGAAAAGGGGCTGCTTGGGGAGCCTGGGTGGCTCAGTCGGTTAAGCACCTGCCTTCGGCTCAGGTCATGATCTCAGGGTCCTGGGATTGAGCCCTGCGTCAGGCTCCCCACTCAGTGGGGAGTCTGCTTCTCCCCCTGTCCCTCTCCCTCCCCTTCCCCCTGCTCTTGCTCTCTCTCTCTCAAATAAATAAATAAAATCTTTAAAAGAAAAGAAAAGGAAAGGGGATGCTTACAGGCCCAAGGTATATAAACGGGCGGTCCCTGTGTCCCTAATCCCTAGGCCTTGTCTTCTCTTAACCTCTCAGTCGAGTGAGGTCCCTTTCTCGGGCTATGCTCCAAACCCCTTCTATTTTGAGCCTGGCTGAATATAGGTAAAATCCTGGGCCTGTGGGGCACCCGAAATGGCTGATCTTCGCTCCCAGCGCTGAGTTTCATCCCTTTCCTCTTGCCATTCAGGACCTTCACTTCATTTCCTTAACCAAGCAGAGCTCAAGGTCAGGTTAAAAGAAAAAAGGTTTTTGAAAAAGAACGGGAGCAGGTCTGGCTCTTCAGCCAGCCTCAGGGTCGGGCTGGCGCTGAGGTTTTGTGTTGGCTGGGACCATGTTGTCCCTTGGAAAGGCAGGGGAGGAGGCCCGTGGGCGAACCCCAGGGGCCTACTGCTGATGCTTGCTTATTACACAGCCTCCACTAAGTCACTCCATGGCCCTCGGTTTCCTCATCTGCAAAATTCAGGGAGGATGAGGTTGCGGGCTCCCACCTGCAGAAACCCTTGCCACCCCCTTTTCCTGCTCGCTGTAGCTGCAGCTCTCCCAAAGAGCTCAGGGCCCCCTGGGCCTCCAAAGAAGGGGGGCTGGGGAAACCAGGGTGACTCCTACCTAGAGGGGGGCTGCAGGGTCTCCAAGGCCCCTTCACATCCTGGCTCCTGACGGGGACTCAGAGGTGTGACTGTGGCATGACGTGCCTGGAGGTTTTGGAACAAAGAGACAGGAGGGCATACGTCACAATGAGTGCCGCTCAGGAGCTGGTGTTCTCTCGTATTCTCTCAGGAGACACAGCCACACTGTGTTTGCTTAGACTGTCTGGGAGGTCCCCTTTGGGAATGGCCATCAGAGCCCCTGGGAGACTTGGGGTGGGGGACCCACAAAAGCATCAATCCAGGCACCAGACTTGGCTGGTTCTTCAAATCACACCCTGCTCCCTGTGGGGGCGAGGGGCTGCAGAGCCTGCCAGCCACACCATGAGTCACGGATCGTGTGGTGGGAAGAGGATGGGGGTGCTTCCCCGACGCTCCCACTCTCCCTGGCCTCCATCCCATCCATGGCCTTTCTGCTGCTCTCCTTGCTTCCGTCCTCGCCCTCTCCAGGTGTCCCCCTGTCCTCCCCAGCTCCAGGCCCTCAGAAACTGCCCAGTGTCCATGTGATCCCTTCAGCCTGTGCTTTCCACATCGCCTGCCCCAGACCCCCACTCCAACCCAACACCCCACTTGCTGCTTTATAAAGTCACGTTTCATTTTCATGCTCACCTGGGTGCCTTTGTGGATGTGGTTCCCTGCCTGGAATGGCTTTCTGTCTCCAGCTTCTGAATAAGAAGGGCCAGCTTCTTATTCAAACCTGAGCTCAGGCATTACTGACTCAGGACTGCCACGCACCGCCCCCCCCCCCACCCTTGCTTCCATCCAGCACAGGTCACAGCATGGCATCTTCCTTCTGTGGGCTTCCATGGCCCACCTCCTCTGTGAAACCCACAAGTAAAGAATTAATATGATTTTTTAAAATTAAATCTTTGTATCCCCAGGGCCTCGAACAAAGCGTGGCAGAGTGTAAGCGCTTGACAGATAACTGTGGATGCATCCATAGAGAGAGGGTGCAGGCTGTCTGGAACCTACCAGTATAGGGAGAAATGAATAATAAACATGCTTATTGAGTGTGTACTATGTGCCAGGCATTTTAATGACAACAGGTGACATACATTGTGAGTGTATACTGTGCAAGCAGAATGATATTTATTCCTCACAATAACCAACAGAGGTAGATAGTTCCAAGATCCCTCTTTTATATAGATATGGAAACTGAGGCACTGGGAAATGCCAGCACTTGTGACAGCTTATTCGCCAACTGAGGCTGTCTGCTTCAGAGCCCAAACTCTCTGCCTGGCTCTGGGTCTACCCGTCTCCAGCGAGGGCACTTGCAGAGAGCAGCCAGGCCCCAGGCCTTCTCAAGCACTACCCCCTCCTCACCTCCACCCCCACTTCTTCCCAATGTCCCTCTCCCTCCCCTTCCCCCTGCTCTTGCTCTCTCTCTCTCAAATAAATAAATAAAATCTTTAAAAAAAAAAGAAAAGGAAAGGGGATGCTTACAGGCCCAAGGTATATAAACTGGCGGTCCCTGTGTCCCTAATCCCTAGGCCTTCTCAAGCACTACCCCCTTGTCCTGTGGACATTTCCTGCCATTGTCTCTTCACATAGCGGGGAAACTGAGGCCAGGGCCAGGAGAGTCTTGCTGGGCCTCCCCACCCTCGCTGCCGGCCATGTCTCTTGCCTGGCTCCACCCCCCCGCCCCTTTTGGCTTCCTCTTCAGAAAGAGGAGATGGGGGTCCCTCTGGTAGGACCCTGCCCATCCTCAGCCCTATTTCCAGGAACTTGTTTTCTGGGCAGCGCTCCTTGGTGCGGCGATGTTGCCATGGTGACCACAGTGGGTACAGGTGCATCTTCACGACGGTGAAGGATGCAGCTCCAGTTCCTTCCCTCTGAGAGACTCAGGGGTGCACAGATAGGTCCTCTGGCATGCAAGCTCACCAGGCACATGCCAAGGGAGGACAGGGTTGGGCTTCTGGTGGGGGCGGGGCCGGGGGCAGGACTGAGACTGGATGGGGTGGGAAGGGAGGGTACAGGACTCAGGGCCTGGTTCATGTGAGTGCAAAGAATTCTCCTCGAATTCTCCTCTGAATTCCTGCTTCAGAGTCCGGGGCATCAGAGCATCAGCATCTGACCCCTGGCCTCATCTTCCCAGATCAAGGAAGAGAAAGGGATTTCATATTCTTTGGAGAAGGAGTCACCTTTTTTTTTCCTTTTTTAACTTGAAAAATATATGAAAAATAAAACCCCAAGGAAAAAGTCACCCCCCAGTGCCACGACATAAAATTACACAAAAATAAATTAAAATTGACACTCCCCTCCAAAGTAAGACTTATCACTCAGAGGTTAAAAACTAACAGTTTGTGAAAACTACTTACTGATTATTTCTATGCTTAGACAGATATATCCACCTCTCTCTAAATACATTCATATCTGTAAAAATATATTGTATTAAATTAGAATCATACTCTACAAATTGGCTTACATCTTGCTTTTTTAACTTCACAATGTATCCTGGAGATTTTTTGTATCGGTTAAGTATTGATGTATTTTATATTGCTGAGGAGGGGATTAAGAGTAGAGAAAGAGGAGGCCTGAAACAGGGCAATGCCGGGGGGGGGGGGCTCCCTGGAGGAGGTGTGTGGGGGGGGTGACTGATGACCTGAGCAGAGCAAGGAGATGGTTAGAGCGACAGAAAAATAGTGCTTATTATAATTACAGTGTGCCAGGTATGGTAATCCCATCATCCCATTTACTTCCCTCACAATCCACAAAGGAGATCTGATCCTCCTATGTTTACAGGCACAGAAATGAGGCCCAAGCTCAGAACGCTGGGATGTGGGGAGAAACCAGGACCCGATGCCCGGCTGGCATCCACCAAGCCTGTGGGTTTCCCCCACCTCGGGTAAGGCCAGCTGTGCAGCCCCTGGTGTGTGGAAGCTGGGGGAACCCCTTCCCCTTTCCCCAGCCCCCTCTGTCCTTTCTCTTACGGCGGTCAGAGCCAGGTGGAGCTCTGCGCTCCACAGAGCACTTTGGAATTCATAAAATGGTAATTTATTGAACAAGCCTTTGGAGAAGGGAAGTAATGAAAACCGCTTTATAAATTACGAGGCCATTGGTGTTATATGGCTAACAGCTAATGCTGTTAGTCCCCGGAAGGGTGCTGGGAACCTCCCCCGACTCCACCCTTCTTGGCCAAGATGTCAGCCCCTGGGGAAGAGCCTCCAAGAACAATGGGCTGGTGGGTCCACGAGACTGGCAGGCCTACGCCTGGGCTCAGCTGGGGAGGCACCTCCTCGCCGCGGTGGAGAGAACCATGACGGGGCCATAGTGCTTTGTGGATGGACAGGGGCCGCCCGTGTTGGGCGCGCATCTGTTGGGGTTCTTACCACTGCTGCCCCTCCTCAGTCTGAAGGTCCCCGTTTTTCTTTCCTTCCAACATTTTAATTCCGGAGTCATGATGCATCTTACATGTAATGTAATGTAGCTCCCCTTTTGTCCCTGAAAAGCTGTTAACTTGACTTTCCCTTAAAATCAATGGCCTCTTAGAATTGAAGAAACATTACATTCTTGTTGCTCTTGTTGTTCATGGCCATTAGAATTTTGCAGGCCTGGATGCCACTACCTGGTCCTTCCCTCACAGGAAACCGGTTCCTGGGGCGGGGGGGCCGGGGAGGGCCTGTGCCGTGGGACCCTGAGCACGGGGCCCACAGGCTGAGGGTTTTCCCCGGATGTGGGAGCTTTAGGGCTACAAAGGGGCAAGTCCCGCTGCTATCTCTGGGCCCTGACTTACTTCCCCCATCCGCTGGGGACGACTGCTATAGGAAGGCGTGATGGATTTGTCGGAGACAAGCAGCCCCCCTGCCATGCAGGGTCCCCCTGATGCATGTCCTTCTGGTGGGGCCATGAGATCCTAACCTGAATGACGCAGATGGCGGTGTCTGTGAGCAGGAACCCGAGGCTTTGGGGGTGGATCGTCCTCCTGTCTGGTGACCCATTTCCACGTGGCCCGGGGAGTTGGCCAGAGTCACCACTTGCGTTTGTGGGAATTTCGTTCTCACTGGATTCTCGACTCCCCTCCAGGAAACAGAAAGGTCACCTCGCAGAGATTCAAGTGACAGAAGAAATGAGGCCTAGAGAAGGTAAAGACCTTTCCACACAGCACATCCTTGCCAGGCCAAGAAGGGCAGGGATGTGTGGTCAGGCCACTTCTCGGCAAATGCCCTGCTCTAGCTTTCCTGGTTTGGTTACTTGGGAAGAAGTGGGGGTGGAGGTGAGGAGGGGGTAGTGCTTGAGAAGGCCTGGGGCCTGGCTGCTCTCTGCAATGGCCCTCCAGGTTGAAAGGCAGCTGGGACTTAGGCCTTACTCTGGGCTTTCGCTGTGTGACCTTGGGCTGATTGCATATCCTCTTTGGGCCTCAGTTTTCCCATAGAGAATTTTGGTAAATAAACTGGTTTCTAAACCTATTTGCAAATCGGAGCCACTAAGGCAGGTTGTTAAAATACAATTCCCTGGGCCCCACCCCCGGCCAAGCTCCTCTGGGAGAGGGCTCAGGAACCTCTGAATTTAACCAGCTTCCCAGGCAACTGGAAGCAATTAGTGTCTGAGTTGATATTTGGGTACCCTGGACTGGGTGGCCAGGAGGTGGGTGGGAGAAGCCAGACTGTGTGAGCCCGGTGGGAGTGGGGTATGAGGAGGTATTACAGACAGGGGGAGCACGGGAGGCGCAGGGCTGGGCTCCAGAACAGCTGATGTTTTTGTCTTTTGACTGGGCGACCTTGAGCAAGTTACTTAACCTCTCTGAGCTTTCGTTTCCTCATCTCTAAAAAGTAGGGTAATAATTCCCTGGAAGGGCCGTTGAGAGGATTAAATTCTATGATTGATGCCAGGAAGATTCCTATTTCCCCCTCGGACCACACATCTCCCACTTCAGCCTGGCCCAGCTTGGCCCACTCAGTCCTGTGGCCCTGACTGAGTCTGGCTCCCATCTCTGTCCCCTGGAATCTGGGGAACCAGTGGGTGAGTGGCAGGGCCAAGGAGGGCGGCGGTTGGGGGGGCTTGGCAGAGGAGGAGAAGGAAAGGAACAGCAGAGAGAGAAGGGAGGGGGTGGAGAAAGGCGGAGGGTCCTCTGGGGACTGAAATATGGTTCCTTCATTCCAGAATGTGCTTCTTAATCAACTTAATGGGCCTCTGACTGAGCAGGGGCCTCGGAAGCTAGGAAAGATAGGGATGGCAGCCAAGGCCGCCCACTCCGGGGCTCCCAAGGAGGGTTCCGGGGGGGAAGCCTGGAAGCTGGGCTGGCTGTTGAGACCTTCACCATTCTCACTCCTGACCCTCGCCCCAGCCCGGGCCTGGCTCCTCCTGGATTTGGTGGGAACTGGGAGCCCCTGACCCTGGGCTTTTGATTTCTGACCTCTGACCTAGCTTAGCAGCCTCATGAATCCAGGGTGTGCTGGAGCGAAGGTGGAGAAGCCCACTGTGGGGTAGGTCAGGGGTCGTGGTCATGGCCGGGGCACCCAGGGGTGACTCTTTCAGATGCCATCAATCAGAGGAGCTCCAGAAATGTCCTGTAGGCGGCGGCATTGACTCTCGGCCTGAGTCACCGGTGATGCCAGCTTCCCGAGCAGGGAGCCTTGTGCCTCAAGGGTGCAAAGGTGGGAAGTGGGGCCGCCATGGTTCTCTCCTCCTCCTCTCCTTTCTCCGCCCCACCCCGGAACTACCGCCCATGGGAAGGAACCCGGCATAACGGGTCTCCTGCTCAGGCTTAACCATTCTAGCAGGGTGACTTCTCTCAGGTGGCTCCATCCTGAGCCTTGATCTTCCCGACCTTAAAGTGGGGATCCTGATATCACCCTCCCAGCAGCGAGGGAGAAAGTCGGTGAGTGAGTGAAGCACTCAGCGCAGAGTGGGTGCCCTGAACACCTTGGTGAGATTTGATCCGCCAGTTGGGGCCTTCTGCAGACGTGGTGAGGTGTCTCAGACCTGGCCAGGCTGAGGATGGGGCACCAGGGTGGCAGGGTGGGCGCGGTGTGGGGAGGGGAGGGGTGGAAGCGGGAAGACGGAGCTCTCCCCAGGTGACCAGGCAGTGTCCTTCCCGCGTGTAGGAGCACAGGAATGCGTGTGTTCCATGCGCGGTGCACCTGACGGGCTAGCAGCCGGGGGACAGGCTGGGATCTTGCGCTGCCCGACTGCATCATAGCTTGAAGGGCACCTGGGCCATCCCTTTGGGGGTACAAAGGCCAAGAGGGCCAGAGGATGAGGTGGGCAGGGTCAGAGCAAAACCCTAAATCTCAGGTTCCTGGTCCTGGGTGCATCTTCTACCCCATAAGGATGATGGCAATGATGGTGATGATGATGGTGATAAAAACAGTAGAAGCAGCGAACGCTTACCGAGCATTTTACTAAGTATTGCACCCATGTTCACTCATTCAATCTTCACACCAGCCCTATGGGGTCGGTGTTATGCATTATTCCCATTTGACTCCTGAGGGCACTGCGGAACAGACAGGCTAGGTGATTTCCCAAGGCCACAGAGCTGGATGTGGCAGAACTGGGATCCACACCTGGGCCATGTGGCCCATCACGGCCTGCACTGCAAGTTCACGGTGAGGTGTGCCTACGGTCCCTCCTTGCCCTGGCCCCCCAGCTCCTGGCCTCTGGCTGCCCCGGCACAGACCTGGGGACGGGGTAGGGGTGGAGGGGTGGGAGAGGCAGGGTCCCTCTGTCTGCGGCTCCTGCCCCGAGATGATGAAGTTGAATGCCTTGAGAACATTTTTTATCTCCCCGGTGTCGAGCCCAGAACAGCCAGGGAGACAATGGCTGCAGGAATCGCATTTGTTAATCTTGCATTCGTTAATTTATTTTATTTTCCATCCTTAGAATTAGGATGAGCCTCTTGAACTCAGTATGCAAATGTGTGCAAAGCAAGATGAACAGGCATCTTTAAAACCTTGGCACTTTGTTTCCCCCCCTTGCGTTAGTGGAATTGCCGCTCTCCCCAGCCAGCGGGTGGAAGGGTGGGGGCAGTGGGCAGGCCTTGGCGAGGGGGTCCTTTGTCACAGTCCACAGCAAGTTTCTGTCCATGAACTCATCTGACCCTTCCTGGGATGCTCTGCAGGGGGTCCACATTTTACTTAGGAGCCAATGAGGCTCAAAGCAGTGAAGTTACATATGCTCAAGATCACATAGGAAGGAAGGGGTGGAGCTCAGGCCCGGGGTTTTGGACTCCAAACCCCATTCTCTTTGCTTTGCATGCACACCCTCTCCTTCTGCCCACGGCCTCAGCACTAACTTCTTTCCTAGCCCTCCTGCAGCGGGGGTCCTGTGGCTCGGTGGCCTGGCTGGGGCCGAGCTGGGCCTGTGGCCCTTGAAAGGTGGCGTGCAGGGAAGGACTTTTGAGGCCTGCAACACCCCCGCAGTCCCCAATACCTTCTCCTCCCCCATAGCCCTTCCTGCATGTGGCCTTGGTCCCATGGCCCGGTGGTGGAAAGAGGCCCTGACTGCCGCCCTGCCCTCCTCCCGCCCTCCCCACAGAGCTCAGTGGAGCGGGTTATTGCTCGCCAGGTGTTTAGCAATCTCTCGGATCAGAGGCCTTGGCCCAATTGCTAGAAAAGCCTCCCTCGGCTCCCCAGGAAGCAAAAGCTGACAGATTTCCCAGCAGCAGTCATGTTGCTGGAGGGGAGATGGAGAGAGAAGGAGGAAGACAAAGAGAATCAGAGAGGGGCACAGAGAGAGAGAAGTGAGTATCCCCTGCATCCCTCAGGGGACTCCTCTGTGCTCTTCCTGATCAAGTCCTTCTCTGACCTTGCAGGTCTCCCGAAAGGGGGACCCTTCCTCCCTCCTCACCTCTCCCCCTCTCTATCTGCTCCTCTACCCTCTCTCCCTTACCCGGAACCCAGTTGCAAAACTAACATCCTGAAGGATGAGGACAGGGCCATAGAAGGGCCTGGGGACTGGCGTGGGGCAGTGAGCTGGGGTGGGATGGACAGGGAGGATGGGAGCAGGCCCCTGGGAAGAGGCAGAGAACATCAGGGAGTCTGGAGGAGGCTATGCGGGCCGGGAAATGGTTCTGCATTCTTTAGAACAATCCCCACAGTGGGTTTGTGCAAACTCTAAACCCTGAGCTGGGAATATTATCTAGCCCGTGCCCTGCTTCCCTGCTCGGACGGCCCCACCCTTGCCCAAGGCCCTCCCTGTCCTTAGACCCAGGAATGAGGAGTTTGGAGGCCCAGGAGAGGGGTCATACAGACAGGCCAGGACCGCCTCCCTGGGCGTCTTGCACCTGGTTCCTGCACCACAGAGCCTGTTGCTTGGAGAACTGTGCCCAGGCCCAAAGTGAGACTGCAGTCTGGTGTCAAGGGAGAGGGGCCCACCATCTGTTCTGTAAAGAAACAGATACCATCAGCTCAGCCAAGTCAAACAGCCTGGATGAAAACAGGTTCTCCCGGAATCCCAGCACCAAGAGCCAGCTTCTCAGTGAGCGATAGGGGGTCCTGGGCAGAGGGAACCCCAAGAGCCCTGCCCCGGGGCATTAGCGAGCCTGCCCTCTCCAGGGCAGGTGTGCACCAGCAGGCCACCCACCCCCATGACGCTTCCCCCCAGCGATCCCCTTCCCTTCATTGAATTGTTCTCCAATGTCAGGTTTTACTGGGAAAGAATGAGAGGGGGCTTGGAAAATAAATGAACATTAAAAAAAAAATCAATAAATAAGAGAGCAGGCCACTCTTTTCCCCTTTAATTTTTTAAAGGAAAAATTAATTTTCCCTTCGCCTAAGTACCTGTCACCTTAAATTAATGTCTGTGAGAGCAAAAATGATGGAGAACTTGGGTCATTAGGCAAATTTTAATTAGAGGCTCAGATGTCCTTTACTAATAAGATGCTACATATATTTCCTTCTGTTCTTGCCTCCCGACTGCCAGGACATCTCTGCAATGTAACCGAGGAGCCTGGCCAAGGAGCTGGGGCCTTGGGGAGATGGGTGTGGGGCAAGGGAGGGGAATGGTGGGGGCTTTTTCCATGCAGGGGAGGGGATTGTGTGGAGAGGGGTCCACTCTAGGGCCCAGATCAGCTTCCCTCTTCCTAGTGTGTGTTGTGTGCATGCATGTGTGTGCAAAGAGACTGTGTTATCAGAGATAGCAGAGAGGGTTCAGAAGCCAGACTAGTCCAGACACACATTTAAGCTCTAATTATGTATCCTTGAGTGGTTACTTAACTTCTCTATGCCTCAGTTTTTTTGCCTGAAAAATGAGGCTAATGAGTACCTACCTCCTATAGGGGTTGAAATGGTTCAACTTGACTTAATAAACCCTTCGAATGGGGCCTGTTGGTGGTAAGCCCTTGATGTTGGCCACACCCATGTGCGGGGGAGAAGGTGCGAGGGCACACATGTGTGTCTTTGTGTGTTACACCAACGGAGACAGCACTGAGTTTGGACTCAAGAGATATGACTTTGAGTTGGACATCTACAACTTTCGGTTTGGGTGACTTTGGTAGGTCGCCTTCCTTCTCTGAGCCTTTTTAGGTTTGCCGTCTGCCAAGAGGCTCAAAGATGAGACCTGGAACTCTGACCGTCTGTCCCTGGGTAGGACAAGACTCCGATGAGACACGAGGCAGATGCTGGGAAGCAGTGGCCACGGGTCAGGAGGCGTGTCTGCTCACACCTGCCCTGCAGCAGTGCCGATCAGCACGCAGGACGGGATGCGTGACCTGCCTCCAAGCAGGTGTGTCTGTCTGTGAATGTGGTCGGGGACAGGCTCTTTAAAAGGCTCCCTCTGCATCCCTCTGGGGACTCCTGTGTGCTCGTCCTGATCAAGTCCTTCTCTGACTCTGCAAATGGGCATCATTTCACCCAGGCCCACATTGGCCATGGTGCGGGCACAGAGCTCAGTGGCCCCTCCACGGCCTGGTGGTGGTCATGGACAGTGGCGGATGCAGAGATTTAGCACATCCTACCCTTCTCTGTCCAGATCTAATATGCTCAGGCTCAGGGCTGGGACATGATTCAGCAGGAGCTTCTCTTATCTTGTTGTGGGAACTGAGGGCCTGAGGGACCCTCTAGACTCCTCTGGGGACACGATTTTCCATTTCTGGGCTTCAGTTCCCTCTGGAAGCCATTCAGCACAGGGCAGGAGGACACACTGGCTGTGAGCATCACCCTGGATATTCTTCGATATTCTTGTTCCCTCCAGCCATGTTTGGGGAGGAAACAGAGAGTGGAGAAGTGCACAGGCTCTGTGCATATTAAGCACCTACGTACATGTTCCAGGCTGACCTGTTTAATTCTTTAACCACCCCAGAGAGACTATCTTTACCGCCTTTCCCAGAGGGAAACACTGAGGCTGGGTAATTTTCCTAGGTCCCTCTGGTTTTAGTTCTTTCCTTTGTAGATAAGCATGTAGGCTAGTGGCAGAGCCCTGGGAGGGTCAGAATGTCCCACAGCCTCTGTGGTTGGCAGGTGGTAGGGTTCTGAGCAGCTATGTGCCTTCAGATGAGCCCCTTCCCCTCTCTGGGCCTCCATCTCCCTCTGGTGCTGAGAATCAAATGAGTTCTGGCAGCTTCTCCTGAGACCAGGTCTGGAGGACTCCCTGGAGAAGAACAATAATGCAGTGTTGAGGGGCTGGTGCAAGGGGTGGTATGGCTGAGTTGAGGCTGTCACTCCCCCTGGCTCATTGGCCCTAAGTTCATCTTTAGGGCACAAGGTACAAGCGAAGGGCAGAGCCATTGCTGGGCCATTACTCACCAAGGCAACACCTCGCCGCTGCTGGCTCACTGGACCCAGCTTCCCGCAGAAAGGAAGGGAAATTGCACTCATTTTCCAGGAACAAAGAGGCCAGCTCACTGACCCTGCCAGTTTCCTCCCACCTTTGCTCTATTCCTCCACTTGGTTGTATAAGGACTTCTGCTACTTCTCAGAGATGGGTGGAAAGACAACCCCCCCCCCAAAAAAAACCAAAAACAAGCAGTGGGGCAGAGAGCTCAGAAGTGGGGCAGAGACCTTGAAGTCCTGCTCATCAATCCTTCCTTCCCCAGCTTACTCTGGTGGGGTGGGAGGTAGGGGCACTTAGGTAGTGGCAGGAAAAGTAAGGGTGGAGGCCCTCCAGGGAGAGCAAATTTGCTGATGGGGTTGCGAAGGAGCCGGGGGTGGACTGCAGGTGAAGAGGAAGTCCAGACTGGGGAGAGAGAATTCACTTTTTTGATCATCTGTTGCATATGAAGCTCTTCTACACATGCTATCTCATTAAATTCCCACAATACCCATCATCAGCCCCTTTTAAATACTGAAACAGACTCAGAGAGGTTAAGCGATTTGCCCAAGAACACAGAGCTTCTCAGGTGGCAGGGTAAGGATTCGAACACCAGCCCTATATGACTCCAGAGCCTTTTCCACTCTCCCATGATGCCTCTCCCCTGCTCAGGAGGTGGGAGTTCTGAGTTTCAGACATGGAAGGAATGTTACATTACTATACAAATCTCTCTGAGCCCATATTCACCAATCTGTAAAATGAGAAGATAGACTAAATTATTTCTAAAGTCTCTTTTAGCACTTTCTGTGCTTAAGAGGTGAGTTTTGGGGCTCCCCAACCCAGAGTTGATAACCACGAATGGCTTGGAGGGGCATCAGGGCATCATGGCTGACCTTTGTGATGAGTAAATTAGAACGAAGTCTTTTTGGCTCTCAGGACTTCATCATTACCACCTTCAGACACAGAGTACTTTGTCTACTGGTTCTGGCTCTGCAGACATATCCCTGCCCCCAGGAAGGGAGTAAAGAGACAGCCCCATCTCAGGGAGCCAGTAGGCAAGGACACATGAACACTTTCTCTGTGACACAAGAACCCTTGTCTCCAAGCCACAGACCCCAATTAGCAACTTAGCACCAAAGTTCCCAAGATGCTTTCCTGCCTTTGGATACACTGAATAATGGAGATGTTTCTGGGGCTGGGATGAGGGGGATGGGAGTTAACGATGTGAACCTGTAAAAATGTAGAAAGAGAAATTTCAGACTCCTGGGTGTTGCACTTCCTTCACACTTTTAGGAAGGTGTCTGGCTCCTGAAGGGACTCCTGGCCCAAGTATAATTTTCTTGTAATTACCCCCCTTCCTCTGAGCTCACACTATCATCGTAAGTATTGAGGAGTGAGAGAAAGAGACAGGGCTCTGCCTCCTGGGGGAGACCAGTCCTTGTCCTGTGGGAATGTGAATCCAGTGAGGGAGAGAGAGCTCCCAATGGGGAGGAGTGCCTAACCCAACAAGGTATCATGGCTGCCTCCCTTAGGACATTCTTGGGCTGGTGAGGAAGATAGTATCCTTGTCTAGTGGGGGGCTGGTCTGAAGGAGTTAAGGGGACTGAAGGCAGAAAATATGAAGTTCAAATGCAAAAAGATGAAATAACTGAAGAAGAGCATTCAACTTGATGCTGGAGGGAAGAGGGAGAGAGGTAAGTCACCCTCAGGGAGCCCAAGGATAAAGTTGAAGGATGTGTGTGTGTGCGTGTGTGTGCACGCGTGTGTGCATGCACACATGCAATCACATGCCCAGGACAGGAACTCCTCCTTTCTAATTTTGTTTGACAGAGACTGTAACAAGGAAACCTCAAGAAAAGGATTCTCTTGTCCTGTTCCTCATCATCTGGGGCAGAAAATCTCAAATCGGAAACACACATATAAATATCATACCTCCTTCTACCAAGTTGAAGTTGTTAGACTTTGTACTCTTTGTTGAGTTATGAAAAAAAGGTCTGGAAGTCAAAAGAGCACACTTGGTCACTGTATGACTTCAGAAGGCTCCTTTCCCCATTCTGAGCCTCACTCTGGTTGACTGAATTTAGAAAATCCCTCAGATCTTTCCTAGTTCCTGACATTCTTGTTTTTGTTTTGCTTTTCCTCTTTTGAGTCTTCTCAACCAGCTTCCTGGAGGAGGCGGGATCTGTTTGTTCTGAAGACCATGGGGCCAATGAGAATCACCCATCTGGCCCAATTACAGTCATAACTGAGATAATCTGAAGTTCAAGGGGCCTTTGCCTTCTTGGATTTCTGAGGTGGTGTTCAAAGGCTTGTATATCTGAGATGATTGAGGCACAGAAGGGAGGACAGAAGAGAACCTGTCATTCACTCAGTCCTCAGGAGAATCCTGTGAGGAGGGATTGTTATTATCAGACTAGTTTTACCAATGTGAAAGCAGAAGTCCAGAGAAATGAAATATTTGGTCCAAACTGACCAGTTAGCAAGTAGTAGATCTTAGTTTCCAGTACAGAATCCATACTTCTTCCACTCCAAAATGAATGGCAGGACAGGGGTAAGAATAGAACGGGCCTACAAGAATCTCTTAGTGAGTCCTTTCAGATTTCCCATCTCTTTCCACCTGCACCCCTGTCTTGGTTGCGGCAGGCAAAATACCAGATTTTTTCTCAGAGTGAGTCCATCCTTCTCCTTTTTCTGGAGAGTGAAGCTGGGTGGGGCTTCTCCCTATTTATCCTTGCCCTCCAGATCTCAAATATGCCTCTTGAGAGAGTTTTTGTCACACTAAGTGGCTTTGCAAGATTGGAAGTGTTCAAACAGCCCGCTCTGCTCCACAAGGGTCGTTTGGCGGCTCCCTAGAATAGTAAATCTGCAGGTGGGGAGGCGTCCTGCTGGGACCAACTCCACTCACCCCAATTACTCCTGCTGAAGCCATTCTTTCCCCACTTCTCACCTCTACATAGTGTGTAGGGAATATGTGAGTAGCAACAGTGTGTTAAGGGGGAAGAACCCCCTCAAATGCCCAAAGGAAAACACTTTCTTGTAAATGTTGGAAGTGTGATGGACTTGTCAACATTATTCGAAACCAATTGCATCAGTTGTGAAACACAAGTCATGATTCTGTGTATTCTGCATCAGTGTAAAAAATTGCTAAAATGTCATCAAGAAAAGGAAATAAAAGCAAAAGAAGCTGGATGAGAATCTCCAGCATCCTGGGTTTAGGAGGCACCAATCAGGAACAAGTTTATAAGCATGAGTCAGCACCACGGACAGAGACAGAAGCTTGTTACCGGCCCTCCTCCTTTCTCTCTTTTTAATGTTGCTGTGCCTGTGGCTAAGGTCAGGTCCTCCAACTGGCTGGCCTCCTTCCCCTGACCCCTGCCTTCCCTCTTCCCTAGCTTGGGCATCTCCTGGGGGCTGCGAAAAGCTGGCACTGTCCTGGCACACTTACAGGAGGAACTTGCTACTTTTCAAAGCTCAGGCCTCCGACACGGAGGGCATCTGGGCCGCTCAGGCCTCCTCCCCGCAGGGTAGGTGACCTTCTTCTTTGATGAAGGAGCAGGTGGGTTGGTTTGGCTCTAGTGAGAAGTTTTGCTGTGACAGGTGGCCTAGAGCGATTGGACAGGAACCCTCTCCCTTCCCCCCACATCCAGGAGACTCTGGCTACAGGGAAGAAGGAGAAAAATTAAAACTACAGTTTATTATAAAATTAGGGCCATAAAACCACAGGCTATAGCAATGCAACAGCTACAACCATAAATATAGAGCCCATTTGATAATCAAATAGGTGATTTTACATATCAAGTAGGAACACTTATGTACAGGTAACAGAGAACAACTCCTGTGCTTCTGTTTGTGGCAGTAACTGGCCCTTTATGGAGTTCTTGTGGCTGCTTACTGGTGAATGGACAGAGGTCTGGGATGGGGTAGGTCAGTGTATATAAAACTGTGGATATCCTCCAAGAAGCATGAACCCAGTGTTCAGGTCAGATTGGTAATGCTCACTTTGGGACATAGGAAGCAGGATGTTGTTTGCTTGTTGTTGTTGATTTTCCTAATCAGCATTTTTATTAAGTTTTGCTCTGTGGTATGCAATGTAACAAGGGTTGAGGTGAGAAGTGGGGAAAGAATGGCTTCAGCAGGAGCTATTGGGTGAGTAGAGTTGGTCCCAGCAGGATGCCTCCCCACCTGCAGATTTACTATTCTAGGGAGCCACCAAACGACCCTTGTGGAGCAGAGCGGGCTGTTTGAACATCTTCTGATGAAATCTTCAGCAAAACTGGCTTCATTTGCTAAGACTTTATGATGTACTTGGAACAGCTGTTGGGGTCTTGGCTAAAGTTCTAGGTCCTCCTTAAGGGTGGGTGCAAGTTGCCAACAGAGGCTATACCTGGAGCTCTCAAACTGGTTTCCATCTCTAGGTAATTTAAAAGTGGTTCAGCATAGAGCAGAAGCAGAAAGATCTTTTGTCTTGAAACACAATGAATAATGAAAGTCCTGTTGTGTTTCGTGAGCTATCATCAAATGTGATACTGCTTTTCCATAAGACTGGAGTTTTTTAGTGGCAGGTTATTTTTCCTCCTAGTCCTTCTGTTTTTCCTGGCTCCAGCCTCATCAGTAGAGTACCTTTCTCTGCTAACTCCAAGGACGATGCCAGCCTAGGCTCTTCCAATTGCCCAGGTGTCCAGCTTGCCACATGGAAACAGAATGTTTTGAAGTATTCCTTGGGTTTTTCTCCCCTCACCAACCCAATTTTTATTCAGTGAGTCATGGCCACTCTTAGCATTCAGAACGCAGCTCTAGGGATGATTTTTGAGCTTAGGCTCCTCTCTTCCCATCTGCTAAGAGTTTCTGTGGCCTCCCCCGATCTGTCAGGGTGGGTCACAAGGCAAAGGTGGATTTGTAGAGTAGGTTTTTTTTTTTTCTCCCTAAGTTCTAGAAAAGGCTAAGAGGTACAGTTTATAGTTACCCAGAAAGGTCTCTGACAACTAGTGACACATTCTAATCTCTAAATTCAACAAACATTCATTCAACAAAATTCAGTGAGCACCTATGGTATGCCAGCCTCTGGACACAGGGGTGTAAAGCGAGTTAGACACAATCCCTTCCCTCAAAGTATTCCCAATCTGATGGGTGGGGGAGTTGTAAAGGTAACAAATGACAATGTAATAGGGGATATATAACAATAAGACCATTGCCATGTCATTATCTGGAGGCTAACTAATGCATTACCTGTGGCTAAAATACTTTAGAAACTTAACTCCCACAAAGGGACATAGAAGAGGTGATTAGTGCATACTGAGACCTCTTTTGTGAAGGGAGAATGTCTGTGATTCCATGTTAGAGGGTCATATCTAAGCCCCTACCTATGCCCCAACTGGAACAGCCCACCTCATCTTCTCCATCCCTACTCCAAGCTTTCTGATCCCAAGGTTAACTCCTTTCTGTAGTTACACTCATTACCCCCTGCCCAATTGCCAACTCCCTTCTGAGAAGTGAGCACCTCTGGGTCCGGTGTCCACCTACCCACATGATAACATGTGATGGAGGATTGACTACAGTTTTGCTTTATTTGTGACTCAGCTCTATTTGTGGCTTCCTTCCATGCCCCTGTGTTCCATTACTCTAGTTAATTGAGATTTAGACGTTTATGTAAGCAGCAGAACTATCCTGGGGGAAGTGGTGAGGATCTCTTGCTGGAGGACTCCAGGCAGTCTTTCTGAAGGAGGGGACGTGTGTGATATGGGACTTTGAAAGATGTAGAGATATATAATTAGCTTGGTTTCATATGTATGACTGTTGTAGGATGTGGAGGCTGGTGTGGAGTAGGTAGCTGACTTACCCTGTTCTACCTCCCTTGTGTCTACTCTGGGGAGGACCCTGACCAGGCTTATGCCACAGAAGACCCTGAATATCCTTCCACTGTCAGAAAGGATGGCAACCCAACATTCTGTGAGCTGGCTCTTGTTTGCATTTTTCAGAGGCAGGAAAAGTCATACCCTTCCCTCTTCTCTCCTGCAAAAATTATTTCAGCGATCTATACTGCCAGGAATAATCTAATAAGTCCACAGAACTTTATAGTTTATGAGACTTTCCACTTGGGTGTAAGCAAAGCCCTATAGTATGGACAAGGTGGGAAAGAATTGTCAGTTTCATTTTATAGACAAGATGCTTGGGCCTCAGAGAGATTGCCTTAGGTGACAAGCTGGGACAAGAACTCAGGTCTCCTGACTCCAAGGAAGGACCTTTTGCTTCTACTAGACTTGAAGCTCTACCTCAGCCTAACCTGAATACCTATTGCTGAACATGACTCTCACTTCTTCATTCTTGGTATTTGAAAGGTTCCACAAGGGAGATCCCCACATGATTTGAAATCTCCTGGGTTTAGCCCAGATTTCCTGAATGATAGTGATAGCTGGCACTTACTAAAAGCCATTTGCAGGCATTGTTCTAAATTCTTCACATATATTAACTCATATAGTCGCACAACTCACTCTGTGAGGTCAGTACTATTATTATCCCCACTTGACAAATGGAAAAATTGAAGCACAGGAATGTTAACTAATTTACTCAAAGTGGCAAATGGCAGACCAGGCAGCCTGCTCCAAAGTCTATACCGTTAACCACCACACCACCCTGTCTCTGGAGGGTGACGTATGTTCAAGCCCTTGTTCTGCATTTACTTGCAATGTGACTTTGGACGAGTCACTTAACCCCTCTGGTACTGAGTTTCCTTCCTTGATAAATAACAGCAATACCTCACATTCATATGGTACTTTGCAGTTTACAAAGTGCTTTGTCAGGCATCATCTCATTTGATCCTCACAGATATCAGTGAAGATGATAATCTTGACTTTACACATGAGAAGGCCCAAGGTTAACTAGTATGCCCTGAAGTAAGCCCTGGAACCCAAGCCTCGGTGATCTCCTTGATGTGGATTATGTGCATCTTGGACTAAATTCTATCCAAGAGTCCTTCCAGCCCTTATCTTCTCTATGCTGGGAAAATAAGAATCTGGGGTGGTCTCAGTCAATTTGGGGTGCTATAATAAATTACCATAGATCAGGATGACTTATAAACAACAGAAACTTATTTCTCACAATTTTGGAGGCTGGATGTCTGAGATCAGAGTTCCAGCATGGTTGAGTTCTGGTAAGAGCCCCATTCTGGGTTGTAGACTACCTACTTCTTATGTCCTTACATAGTGGAAAGAGGGTAAAAGAGATCTCTAGCATCTCCTTTATAAGAACACTAATCTCCTTCATGAGGGTTCTACCCTCATGACTTAATCACATCCCAAAGGCCTCCACCTAATACCATTACACTGTAGGTTAGGATTTCAACATATGAATTTAGGGGGGGACACAGACATTCAGTCTATACTAGGGACAATAGCGAGCCCTTAGCTTGGGGCAGCTCCTCTGTACAGAACACTCAGACATCTGAAGCTCTCCTTTGTAATCCCTCACCAACCACAAGGCTTAATGGGAGCCTCCCACAGACCGTCCTCCCAGTAGAAGCTGACTTTAGAGAACAGCCATGAAACCACCTCTCGACCTTCTCTTCCTCAGTCTGAGAAGCCTCTTCTCCCGTGCCCTTTCATTTTTTTTTTTTCAGATATCAACCCTGGGGATGGCCAGGAAGCATCTCTGAGCTGAGGCTTTGTCCCCAGAGAGGCAAAGGGAAAAAGGGCAAAAATATAAAATAAAGATTATACAGAAGAATTACCCTGCATGTTTCTCCCATCTCCCTCATCTCCCTGTGTAAATTACCCTATTATTCTGCTCCCTTAGGACTCCTGATCATCCTTATTTCTTCTTTTGAGCTAAAGTCATTCATGCAGTAAATTAGTTCTTTGCTTTGAAACAGCTCTGATTGTAGCAGTTGCCCCCACGAGCAGCAGCACCACATCCCCCGGACAGTTTCCCAAAAAAAAGGAGAGAAGAAAGGAATAAAGAAAAAACCCTCAACAACTCTCCCTTCCTCCCACTCTATTCACATGTATGGAAAGACATGGGGTGCCCATTTCCTGGGAAATGTTTTCTTCGAAAGGCAGGTAGGTGTTGAGAGGGAGTCCAGATGGAGTCCTAACTAAGAAACAACTCAAGTTGGACGTGGCCTGAAAACTTCCACTCAGCTGTCTACCCTCAAAAACCAAACCTTGGTCTAACCTTGGGTTACCGGGGAAGCAGTATAATAACATAGCGGTTAAGGACCCAGTTTTGGTGCCAGACCCTCCTGGACTGAGTGCTGGATTCTGCCACTTTTTAGCTGTGTGGCCTTCAGCAAGTGTCTTAAAAGACCTTAATATGCAAGTTTCCTTTAAACATTTATACATATTCATTTTATTTTTATATCTGACTATCCATCAAGTATTTATTTAGTGTCTACTATGTGCCAGTTTCTATTGTAGAAGTTGGGCATTCAACAGTAAACAAAACATACCTGCTTTCATGCAGCTTACACTCTAGTGGGATAATTCCAATATCTGAGGTCAAATGATTTGCAAGTAATTTCTCTCATTCTGTGGGTTGTCTTTTCAATGTTTTGATAATGCCTTCTGATGCCAATACCATACTCTTGTTTACTATGGCTTTGCAGTAAGTTTTGATACTGGGGAAATGTGAGTCCACTGACTTTGTTATTATCTATCAAGATTGTTTTGGCTGTTCAGGGTCCCCTTACAACTCCACATGAATTTGACGATTGGCTTCTCCATTTCAGAAAAAAAAGGCTATTGGAATTTTGATAAGGATTGCCTTGAATCTGTGGATCACTTCGGTTAGTATAGACATCTTAATAATATGGTCTTCCTACCTATAAACATGGGATGTGTTTTGTTGGGGAGGGAGAATTCTCCTCTACCCTTTGAAGGTCTTTTGGCTGGTCTAAGAATTAAATTGACATGAATACATTACAGGAGAAAATCAAGTTTAGTCATGCACCTACAGGAACTCCGTAAGAATATGAGGCCTCCAGGCAGTCAGGCAATTGGGGCTTATATGCCATCTAGAGCTAAGGAAAAGGGGGTATGGGTCTGGGACTTCAAAGAGAAGGAAGACAATTCACAGGAGGATGAAAAGGAGTAAATATTTGGTAAACAAATATTTGCTGGGTTGTACAGAAACAATGAGACACAGAGCAATTTTAACAGGACTTTGTAGGGTTCCTTCCTGTCTACCACACGTAGTTCATATTATACTGTAGTAATCTATGCTGATAGCTCTCTTCCTGGAACAGGTCCTCTATCTAAATTTCTGTTAGGCAGTTAGAGGGGAGGCAATAACAAAAAACTTCTTGAGTCTTCTATTTCTCAAAAGTAATCAGCGTAAAATAATTCACAGGCCAAAGAGATACATTTTGGGGTGGTAAATTTTGCTCCCTTAAGTTTCCATTTAGTTAGGCCTTCTTTAATTTCTTTTGGCCATTTTTGTGGTTTTCAGCATATGAGTCTTTCATCTCCTTGGTTAAGTTTATTCCTAAATATTTTTTTCTCTTAGATGCAATTATGAATTATTTGGTTCTTTTAACTTCCTTTTCTATCTTGCAGGTATATAGAAACACAACAGATCTTATACCCTACAACTTTGCTGAATTGCTAGCTTTCTTGTGAGTTATTTGGGATTTTATACATAGGGGATCATGTTATCTATAAACAGAGGTAGTTTTACTTCCTTCTTTCCAACATGGATGCTTTTTATTTATTTTTCTTGTCTAATTGCTCTAGTAGTTAAATAGTAGTGGTGGAAGTAAGTATCCTTGTCTTGTTCCAACACCTGTCTTTTGAGTTGCCTTGCTGCTTATTACTCCTTGCCCTAGTTTCAGTAAATTTGGGGGGAGAGATGGGACTATCACATATTTCTCTTACTTATGTTGACCCTGGAAATGCACTTAAGTCTGTTTTTGCAGGAGCTAGTTGTTTTGTAGTGAAAGACCTCTTAGGTTATTTAGTTTCCTATCACTGGAAGCAACACAGGATGATGCTTTCAAAAACTCTGACAGAAAACGGGGGATTAGTTCTCATGGCCTAGCTTAATGGCCCTCTCTCCATCTCACCCAGAATAATAAAAACAAGCTGTATTATCACATTAGAAAGTGAGTCCCAAAGAAAACCTGGAAGTTAATCAAACTTATAGGGGTCAGAGGTTGGGGGAGGCTCTGGGAGAAACTGGCTTGAAGGATGGGAGATGAATAGATCTTGTATCCCATACAATAACCAAGTTTGTTCCATTTCTCAGCCAGGTGTCTATTGTCCAATCGTGCAACCCCTTGAAAATGTGTCATCAGTTGCTAAGGAACTTACCCTTAAGAACATGAATCATACTTTAAGCTGTGCATCTGTATATTCATGAGACAGCAGGGGTGGGGGAGAGAGAGAGAGAGAGGGAGAGAGAATGAGATATGGGGGAGATATACTAGTTGTCTCATAGAGTCCTCTAAAGAAGAGAAGCTCTTCCCTCTCTCTCTTTTGCTGTCTGTTCTTCTTCCTGGGGCCTTAGCACCATCCCCCTTTCTCTGGATATCTGGGCACACCCCACCCTCAGTTCCTATGAGCCCAGGTGTGTGAAGGCGGATGTGCTCCCACCTGCCCAATAAGCTGTTGAGCACTGTGACCTGCTGCCAATGCCTGGGGGTGACGTTGCCCAGCTACAGTTGCTGGGGGAACCTCAAGTTAGAATTTCTTCACTTTAGGGCGTGTAAAGTCTCAATCACTACACTGAATTAATGTTGCTTTTCCCTGGCTAAATGTAAGTGAGTGTCGGCTTCTGGGATGATTGAAGTTAGAGTGTTCCTGCTTGGATACTGTCAATCGCTCCTCCCTCACTCTCGGCTGAGTGCACTCAGCCTACACAGTCCAAGTGGAAATCATGGAGGAAACACAGGAAACCATTGGCAGGCCTCTGAAAAGCCCCTATCAAATGGCATTTACATCCAGGGAGGCCTTCTGATGGTGGAGTTAGTCCCCATCCTGAGAGTTCCCAAGCAGATGGAAAAGACAACTTCTAGCCTAAGGAAGCTCCTGGTGTGATGGGGAAGACCTAGGTCCTATTTAAAGTAAGCACTTAGTCTGATAGGGGATACCTAGTCCCTGCCCTGGGAACCTCCGGTTTTATGGGGAGGACACTCTCATTGGGAGATGGAAAATGTGATGGCACCACGCTGTCCTTCAGATGTCCTATCGGATAGGTGTGATCAGGCTGGCTAGGCAGGACTGTTGACAGAGAACTGCTGGGACTCATGCTGACTGGCTTTCTGACACACAAGGGCTGTAGAACCCTAGCTGAACCCTATTTTACCCAGGAAATCCTGACCACTCCTTCCTGCTCTCACCCCAAGGCAATTCTTAGTTTTTTCCATTCTTGACCAGCTTTGCATTCCCTCTTTGGACTCCCCTTCCCCCAAAGGTTTATTATAAAATTTTAAACCTGAAAAGAAGTGTGAGTACTCACAATTGAGTACTCAGCATGTAGATTCTACAAATGTGAACATTTTGCTATATCGCCTTCAAATATCTATCCATATAGCTACCCTTCAATACATCTTATTTTTGGTATATTTTAAAGATGCAGACCATCAGTATATGTCACTCCAAAACACTTCATCATGTATATCATTAAGCAGAATTCAGTATTTGCTAGTGGTTCTTTGTGTGTGTGAATGTGTCAGGGGGTGTTAAATTTATATCAGTGATATGGTAAAATACACAGATTATAAGTATATTCTTCCAGAAGATTTGACAAATGCTTACACATGTGTAACCCAAATCCCTATCAAGATATGGAACATTTCTATCACACAGGAAGTCTGTTCATGCCCCTTTCCAGTCAATCACTGTTCTCATCTTGCAGAAGCAATCAGTTTTCATTTTTAAAAAAATCTTTCTAGAATTTCATGTAAATGGAACCAAATAGTATGTACACATCATGTTTTGGGGGTTCATCCATTTTGCTGCAAGTGTTGATACTCTGTTCCTTTGTGTCATTGAGTAGTGGTTATAATTTGTTTATCCATTTTTCCTGTTATGTGGTGTTGTTTCCAGTTAGGGGCTACTGTGAGTAAAGCTTCCATGGATATTCTTGTAAAAGTATTTTTGTGGATTATGTTTTCTTTTCTTTTGGATAAATACCTAGAAGTGGAAATGCTGGGTCATAGGGCAGGCATACATTTAGTGCATCCATCTTATTTTGAAATGTCTGTTCAAATATTTTGCCCTTCTCTTTATCGGGTTGTTTGTGTTTTTATTGTGTTTTAGTTCCTTATTTATACTTGATATAATTCCTTTAATGGACATATTTTGCAAATATTTCCTCCCAGTCTGTGACTTGTTATGCATTTTCTTTCTTGGATAGGAAGTAGGGATTTATTGGTGGGTGTGAGTAAGGAGGGGGTGACGCAGAAGCTCTCAGGAGTGCAGGGCTCACCATTTGTCCAAGGGGGTCACAATTGGGGATGTATTTGACCCTACAGCCATCCAGGATAAACTGCTTTTCAGCTGCCCTGTCTTCAAATTCATCTGTATTAAACTTGGTAAAGCCCCACTTCTTGGAGATGTGGGTCACGTGGCCACCTGGGAACTTGAACTTGGCTCTGTGAAGGGCTCCAATCACATGCTCCTTGTTCTGCAACTTGGTGTGGACGGGTGAACCATGGTCACTATGCCCTGGGGCTTTCCAAAGGCACCTGGTCTGGAGCCTAGACTGGGGACAGCATGAGGTCGGACATGCATGTTCACTGGAAAGTGTGGTCTCCAAGGTCCCTTAGGACAACCCCTAGGAGCAACAGGCTGCATTCACTACTGAGGAGGCCACTGTGTGCAGCCACTGCACACCATCATTTTCTTAACTAGGTTTTGGATGAGCAGAAATTTCTAATTTTTATAAAATCTAAATTACGATTTTTTCCTTGGTAATTATTACTTTTTGCCTCCTGCCGAAGAAAATTTTGCCCATCTGCAGGTCATGAAGATACTGTCCTATGTTTTATTTTAGAAGTTTTATAGTTTTAGCTTTTACATTGAAATCTATCATTCATCTCAAATTAAGTTTTGTGTATTTTGTGAGATAGGGATCAGTGTTCATGTTTCTCCATATTAATAGAGAGTTGTGCCAGCCACACCTGTTGAAAAGGCTGCTTTATGCATAGGATTGTTTTGGTTCCACACTGAAAATCAAATGACCATATACATGTGGGTCTATTTCTGGACTCTCTATTGTGTTCCATTGAACTATACATATCTCTTTACACTACCATCCTGTCTTAAAGATTGTTTACTAGCTTTATAGCCAGCCTTGAAGTTAGGTAGTGTTAAGTCCTCTAACTTTGTTTCTCTTTATCAAGATTGCCTTCAGTATTCTAGGTCCTTCGCATTTCCATATAAATTTTAGAATAAGTCTATCAAGTTTTACAAATAGAGCCTGCTAGAAAATGGGATTGGGATTGTGTTGCACTTGTAGATCAAATTGGAGAGAATTGATGTTTAAACAGTATTGAGTCTTCCCAGAAGAAACATTTATTTAAGGCTTCCTTAACTTATCTCAGTATTTTTAAAGCAGTTTTCAGTGTGTAGTTCTTGTACATCTTTTGTTAAATCTATTCCTAAGTATTTTTTAATGTTTTTTTGCCTTACTGTAAATGAAAATTTTAAAAAATATCTTTATCCAATGATTTGCTGCTAGTATATGGGAATATAATTGATCTGTAAGTATTGCTCTTTTATCTTGTGGTTTTTTTTTTTTTAGATTTTATTTATTTATTTGAGAGAGAGAGATAGAGAGAGAGCACAAGCAGGGGGAAGGGCAGAGGGAGTGGGAGAAGCAGGCTCCCCATTAAGCACGGAGCCCGATGTGGGGCTCGAATCCAGGACCCTGGGATCATGACCTGAGCCAGAGGTAGCCACTTAACCTACTGAGCCACCCAGGTGCCCTTTATCTTGTGACTTTGCTAAATTCATGTATTTGTTCTAGTTGCTATTTGTAGGGATTTTCTACATAAAAAAATCACATCACCTGTGCATAAAATTTTAGTTCCTCCTTTCTGATCTCTGTGCCTTTTACTTCTTTATCTTGCCTTATTGCCTTGGCCAAAGCCTCCAACGAAATATTAAATAAATGTAGTGAGAGTGGACACACTTGCTTTGTCATAGATGTACTTTATCAGGTTGAAGAAATTCCTTCTCTTCCTAATTTGCTCAGATTTAAAAAAAATGATGAACAGGTGTTGGATTTTATAAAAACAGTCATGGTTTTTCTTCTTTATGCTGTTAATGTAGTGAATCACATTAATGAGTTGGAGTGTTCAAACAATCTTGCATTCCTAGGATAAACCTACTTGGTCATGATGTATATTTTTGTGTATTACTGGTTTTATTTGCTAATAATCTGTTAAGGATCTATGTTCATGAAAGATATTGGTTTGTCTTTTTTTTTTCTTTTTGTAATGCTTTTGTCAGGTTTTAGTATCAGGGTTAATCTAGCACCATGAAACAAGTTGGGAATGTTCACGTTCCTTTATTTTCTGAGTTTGTATAGGATTAATATTATTTCTTTCTAAAATGTTGGATCAAATTCATAGTGAAACCATCCAGTTATGGAGTTTTGCTTGTGGGGAGGTTTTTGATAACAAATTAACTTTAATAGATAAAAAGCTATTTAGATTTTTCTATCTTATCTTGTGTCAGTTTTAGTAACTTAAATTTTTCAAGGAATATGTCCAGTTTGTCTAAAGTTGTTTATAATGTTATTACCCTTCTAACGTCTGTGGGAAATGTAGTAACAGTCCCTCTTTCAGTAGTCCCTCTTAAGTCCCTGATATTAGTAATTGTGTTCTTTTCTTCCTTCATCAACCTATGGACCCTCCCCTACGCCCTACTTTTTTGTTTTAATTAATGCTCTTGCCTCTGACTTTTCTGGAAAAGTCAAGGGTGGACCTCCTAGGCCACTCAGTTCTCCACTCTCTACTTCAACTCGCCTTTATCTTCTTTCTTCCTTCCCTCCGACCTTAAAAGAAGAATTGTCATTGATTCTTCCTGTTTGAATGCTCCTCTGACAGGAAATCCATGTCCTGAACTCCCATTAGGGTTCCAATATTCCCAACACAACATTTTTCTTGATCCTTCCCTCTTTCCATATTATGGCCCACACTGCTATCTATGCCATGCTGTGTTTAGGCATCTCCAGCCTCAGCTCTGGATCTGATAGTCCCAAGTATCAGAGTGACTTATAAGTCTAGAACGTGTTATGTTTCACTCCCTGGTATTTTCCTCAGGCTTTCCCTCCATATGGAGTATGTTTTCCCCCACAGTCTTCCTGGAGAACATTTACACAGTTCTTGAGTAACTTCCTCCTGGAAGTCTGGTGAAATCAATCATTTCCTTGTTCTGCGGTCTACTTGGACTGCTACTGTGGATAAAAGCATCTGTTATACTTCATTGCATGCATTTGTTGATGTCTTTGCTTCCTCCACCGATACCATAAAGTCCCTGGGGCAGGAACCATGTCTATTTATATTTATATTCTTAGGGCCTGACACACTGTAGGCTCAACATATGTTTGTTGACTGAATATAGAACACTCGCATTTTGTGAAGATCAGGGTTTCCAGTGTGGAACCACACACCCTTTCCCCATCAGTCCTTTCTTCTCCTATTCTCTTACTGCCCCTCCCTTTCTTAAAAGCGTGATGTCACTGATGAGTCCTTGCTCTTCATTATTTGCCAACTTCTGCTCTGCTGAGTCCTTCTCTTTTGCTTGCTATCAGTCTCTGTTGTCTCCACTAAATTTTGAAGCAGCATTACATTACTCATGAACCATTACCTCAAAATCTAGCTCTTGGACTTTCCCTTTGCCCCACTCTAATCCGTCCTTCCTACCATGCAATGATTAATTTCCTTAAAACATATTGTGAAAAATGGGACTACATCAAAATAAAAAGCTTCTGCACAGCCAAGGGAACAGTCAACAAAACAAAAACAACCTACTAAATGGGAGAAGATATTTGCAAATGACATATCTGATAAAGTGTTAGTATCCAAATATATCAATACAACTCAAATTGTAAAAACCCCCAAATAATCCAATTAAAAATGGGCAGAAGATATGAACAGACATTTCTCCAAAGAAGACAGATGGTCAACAAACACATGAAAAGATGCTCAACATCACTCATCATCATGGAAACTCAACTCAAAGCCAAAATGAGATATCACCTCACATCTGTCAGAATGGCTAAAATAAAAAACACAAGAAACAACAAATGTTGGCAAGGATGTGGAGAAAAAGGAACCCTCATGCACTGTTGGTGGGAATGCAAACTAGTGCAACCACTGTGGAAAACAATATGGAGATTCCTCAAAAAATTAAGAATAGTATTACCATATGATCCAGTAATTCCACTACTGGGTATTTACCCATGGAATATGAAAACACTACTTTGAAAAGATATATGCACCCCTAGGTTTATTGCATCATTATTTACAATAGCCAAGATAGCAGCACAAATGTCCACTGATAGATGAATGGATAAGGACATACACACACACAATGTAAAAAAGAATGAAATCTTATGATTTGCAACATGAATGGATCTAGAGGATATAATGTTAAGTAAAATAAGTCAGTCAGAGAAAGACAAATACCATATGATTTCACTCTTATGTGGAATTTAAGAAACAAAATAAACGAACAAAGGAAAAAGGAGACAAACCAAGAAACAGACACTCAGCTACAGAGAACAAACTGATGGTCACTAGAGGGGAGGTGTGTGGGGGGATGGGTGAAATACATGAAGGGGATTAAGAGTGCACTTATTGTGATGAGCGCTGAGTAATGTATGGAAGTACTGAATCACTATACTGTACACCCGAAACTAATATAACACTGTATGTTAACTATATTGGAATTAAAAAATATATATCAGGGAAAAGCTTCCCTTACTCTTCATCACTCACAGGACAAACCATAGCTCCCTTGAGTACCATTGCTTTCCAGGTGCTGCATAAATGTTAGCTTAGTGTTACTTTTTAGGGGCATGTATTAGTGTCCTGGTAAGGATAAGAAAACTGAGGCTTAGAACCATAACTTACTCAAGGTCACTCAAGTACTAGGAGGAAGTGGACCCAGATCTCTGCCTTCCCTGGCAAGCTTGAACCTTGTTGCTTGAACCTTGTTTCCTAATTCTCTTCTCTCCCCACCTTCAGGCAAAGATGCCTATAGTGGAAGCCCGGACAATTTTGTCTTTTTACTTTTTTGTAATGCAAGGGCTGGCTTATGCTTTGATTACCAAGGCATCCACATCAAAGACCGCAATCTCACCATCTGGAATAAACACTTAGCTGGCCACAGGCTGGGTAAAGAGCCAGGCCGCCTCCTCCAACTGAGGCTTCTTTGTTTTAGAGATCATGGCTGATTTTGATAAGTGACCATTGGGGCCACTAGTCTTTTCTCTTCTCTGTGCTTTCAATTCCCACCTATATATTTTAAATTCACCAATAGAGTGAGCCTGAGAAACCCTCAGCCTCCAACCCTGACCCCAATAAAAACAGAACCCCGGTCCAGATGGGCTCTCTCTCCACCTGTGACCTCGCTGTTTGGCCCCAGGTGTGCTGTGTGATTTCCAGGTCTTATAAGTAATAATCCTCTCTCTCTCTTTTTTAAGTTTCCTGATGGTTGTTGCTGAAGCGTGTCTTGCAATCATAACGAGAACCACAAGGGCTGATCTAGTCATGACATTGGTTTGGAAAGGGGAAATGTCTGTGGGAAACTCACCCAGGCCGAGGTGAGTGCCCCCAGGCATTTCTAGCCCATAGCATTACCGCTGTTTGTTGAGACTTCACAAAAAAAATGCCCTGTAGAGAAACCCTGGGGCCTATCCTTGTGTGTTCTTCACTATCTTCCAGAAAGGCCATGTGCTGCTACCCTGGGTCTTGGCTCTCACTGATCCCCTTTCCAGAATGCTTCCTCCCCAGCCCCCACCCCCATTTCTGGACACTTGCCAAATTTCCACCCCTCCTTCATGCCTCATGCAACTCTCTCCTCTTCCAGGAAGCCTGACTGGTTATATAATTGGGGATATCATGACCCTTTGATCGTTTCTTCCTGAAGGTGCTGGTTGCCTAAACTCCACATGAGCCCTGCAAGGGCAGGTGCTCTGCCTTCTATCAGCCAGCATAGGGCTGGTTCTCACAAATGCTTCTTGTCGTTGAGGGTTTCCTGTTCACCTCAGAGCTGGCTCATTCGCTCGCTTGATCTTTATTCCCACCCCCCGCCAGCTTTACTGAGATTTAATTGACATATAATATTGTGCAAGTTTAAGGTGTATAACGTGATGGTCTGATACATTTATATATTGCAAAGTGATCACTACGGGAGGGTTAGTAAACACCTCCATCACCTCACATAATTACCATTTTCTTTTTATGGCGAGAACATTTAAGATCTACTCTTTCTGCAACTTTCAAGTCTATGAGATAGTCGTCACCATGCTGTACATTAGGTCTCAAGCTTATTCTCCTTGTTACTGGAAGTTTGTGCCCATTGACTGACATCTCCCCATTTCCCCACCTCCCAGCCCCTGGTAACCATCAAGCTACAATCTGTTTCTACAGGATTGGCTTTTTAAAATTCCACATGTAGGGGCGCCTGGGTGGCTCAGTTGGTTAAGCGACTGCCTTCGGCTCAGGTCATGATCCTGGAGTCCCGGGATCGAGTCCCGCATCGGGCTCCCTGCTCGGCAGGGAGTCTGCTTCTCCCTCTGACCCTCCCCCTCTCATGCTCTCTCATTCTCACTCTCAAATAAATAAATAAAATCTTTAAAAAAAATAAAAAAAATAAAATTCCACATGTAAGTGATAGCATACAGTATTTGTCTTTCTCTGTCTGACTTATTTAACTTAGGATAATGTCCTCAAATTCTATCCATGTTGCCACAAATGACAGGATCTCATTCTTTTTTTTTTTAAGATTTTATTTATTTATTCGACAGAGAGAGAGACAGCGAGAGCAGGAACACAAGCAGGGGCAGAGAGAGAGGGACAAGCAGGCTCCCCTCTGAACAGAGAGCCCGATGCGGGGCTCGATCCCAGGACCCTGGGATCATGACCTGAGCTGAAGGCAGCCGCTTAACCGACTGAGCCACCCAGGCGCCCCAAGATCTCATTCTTTTTTAAGGCCGAGTAATATTCTGTGGTATATATATACCACATCTTCCTTATGCACTCACCCATAGGTAGACACTTAGGTTGTTTCCATGTCTTGGCTTACTGTGAATAATGCTGCAGTGACCACGGGAGTACAGATATTTCTTCAAAATTCTGATTTCATTTCCTTTGGCTATGTGCCCAGAAGTGGGATTGCTAGATCGTCAGGTAGTCTTAATTTTGTGAGGACCCTCCACCCTGTTTTCCATAGTGGCTGCACCAATTTGCATTCCCACCAAGAGTGTACAGAGGTTCCATTTTCTCTGCATCCTAGCCTGCGTTTATTATGTCTTGTCTTTCCCCACCACCCAGCTTTATGGATGTATAATTGACAAATAAAATTATAAGATATTTAAAGTGTATGTGTGATGATTTGATATGCATATACGTGGTGAAGGGATCCCCCCCATCAAGTTAAGTAACACATCCATCACCTCACATAGGGCATTATGCTAAGTGAAATAAACCAAACAGAGAAAGACAAATACTCTTTGCTATCACTCATATGTGGAATCTAAAAAAAAGAGTCGAGCCCATAGAAATAGAGTAAAAAGGTGGTTGGCAGGGGCTGAGGAGTGGGGGAAAGAGGAAGAGGTTGGTAAAAGGGTCAAACTTTCAGGTATAAGATCAATAAGGTCTGAGGATCTAATGTATAACATATGACTATAATTGATAACACTGTGGTGTATAACTGAAATTTGTTAATAGTAGAATTTAGATGTTCTCACCCTTCCAACAAAGAAACACACAAAATCCCAAACAAAAAAACCCCACTTTGATCTTTAAATAGGCCCTAACAAGAATTAGTCATTGAGAAGGTGACCTAAAGCTAAAGCTTTAGGGATCCCGGGATGATGACGTGAGCGCACAGGTCCTGGACACTTTTTCTGTGCTAGGTTCTATTCTAAACCTTTTACATTGATTGTAAATTCAATCTTCACAATAATCCCTTGAGGTAAGAACTATTATTAGCCTCATTTTACAGATGAGGAAACAGAGGCACAGAGATATTTTTTTTCTTTTAAGAAATTTGTCAGATGGTAACTACACGTGTGGTGGGCAGAGCATAATGTATAGAGATGTTGAATCACTATGTCATATACTTGAAACTAATGTAATTGTGTGTCAATTATACTCAAAAAAAAAAAAAAGAGAAAGAGAGAGAGAAATCTGCCCACGATCACACAGTGAATGGCAGATCAGGAGCCAGGCATCTTGGCTGAGTCCAATCCAAACAGCTGGGGAGCTCCTGTTCCTGCGTAGGTTTACTCATTACAGACTAATAATGATAACCGCCACTTATTGGGTACTTAATATGTGCAACATATTATTCTAAGCACTTTAGATGCCTTGTTTCACTTTAATCCTTTCCCAAAAAAAATCCTATGAAGCCGGTATTATGACTCACATTTCACAGGTGAGGAAATAGATATTCAGAGAAAGTTAACTTGCTCAAGGTCACACAGTAAGTAAGTTGCAGAGCTGGGACCTGAGCCCAGGTCTGTCTGTCTGAACTCCAAAGTGCTTGCTCGTAACTGTCCCATCCCACTGCCTCTGCTATCACAAGATCTCAGAATTAGAAGAGCCGCCTTTAGAATCTCCTACTTGAGGTGGAAGTTGTTCTGTTAATCTCTGACAGAGGATCTTCCCAGCCCAGTTTGAATGCTTCCAGGGATGGGGAGTTCACTTCCTCCTGGGGCAGCCCAGCCATCGTTGCACAGAGCTGATTGCCAGAGGACTCTTTTTTCCAATGAGCCCAAGAAGTCAGTCTCCCTAAGTCCCCAGAGAGTCCCTTCCAGAACTGCCTCTATCCCCATCCTTCAGGACAGACTGTGTGTTCCTCCAGCTTTGCCTGTGGGAAGATGGAGTCAAATTTCCTGGGCCAGAGAGGGGCTGACTGGCCTAAAGTTGTGCAGTGGGGGTGGGGAACCAGGATGTAGCAGGCATCCCTGGGAAGAGATGTTCCTGGGTCTTTCATCTTAAGTGGTTTCTGATCTGTCTGCCTGAGCGATTGCCTAGAGCCACTCCTGTTTAACATTCGCAGACTCCAGGCTGGGCTGTTACAGGAGTAAATCACCCTGGCTTGATTTAGCCCCCACCCAATCCCAGCCCCCCAGGACACGTAGCTCCCTGATCTCCATGGCAACAGGACCATCTGTTTCACACAGCATCCCAGGCCAGGAGAAGTTCATTCTGTCCCAGCTCTGCTAAGTTATGGGTCACGCAGGAAGAAGTGGGAGAAAGGAGCCTCAGGGGAGGAGGGTGGGCTTTCGTAGTTCCTTGTGATTCCGTTTAGAACAAGGAGCCTGTCGGAACTGGAAGAGCCCTTAGAGGTCCACTGGCCCAACACCCTCACTTTATGTATAGACACTGGCTTGAGAGACGAAAGTGGTAGTCACACAGCATGTTAGGGACAAAGCTGGGGCTAGCGGGTAACCAATAAACATTTGCTAAATGAATGAATCATAGAATCATAAAGAGTTGGAGGCAGCCAACAGATTAGGCCAAAATTCTCATCCAGTGCATGCAAGTGTCCAGAAATTATACTCTACAAAAGATGGTCATCCAAACTGTGTTTGAATGCTTGAATTTCGCTTGATCACTATCTTAACTGCCTCCATTACTGGCCACTGGGACAGAGAACGCTTCTTCCACCTCCTGAATGGAAGCCTGAATGCCTGTCCGTTTACCCATGGGTTGTGATTCTGTCCTTTGGAGCCACGAAGATTCTTCCAGCCCTTCGCCGGTGATGTCTTATCTGCCTAGCTCTAGGGGGACGTCTGAGAAGAGGTGGTTCTTCATCTTCTGGGAGTCTCGGGGGTGAAGTAATTGACCAGAGGTTGAGTGAGAGCTAGTTAAGCGTGCCCTGGCCCTGCGGTGGGGGCAGTTGTCTTCTGTCTCCTCTGGGTGCTTCCCATTTCCCCCCATCTGGTGGGCTGGCCCAGCCCATTTCTTGTCTATACCATCGGCGGAGTAAGTTTCCGAGCTGCGTCTTTTGCCTGCCCTGCTGCCTGCCCCGGCCTCCCAGGGACCTCTGGTCTCTGTAAGGCAAGAAAGCAACCCCCTGCCTGACCTCAGGCCCAGGCCTTGTGGATGGGTGGAGATGGTGTCAGGTCCTGAGTCCCCAACCCAGCCCATCCCCCCCAGCTCCTTCACAGCTGCTTCAACAGCCTCCGTGATCCCTGGTGTGGAGGCTGGAGAAATGCAGAAGGGACACGGCATCTCTCACCTTCCTGCTGTAGAGACTCTGTTCTGTAATTTGGGGGTAGCTATGAAGCTCCTCCAAACATTCCTGTTTCCCTTCTCAATGCCCCTAGTGCCTTGTATTTCCTGCAAGAAGCTACACGTGGGGAAGGGCTTGAGGGGGGTGGGCTGCGCGGGCCATAGTTCCCCAAGGGGGGCAGACGGGGACAAAGGAATGAGTGTTTGGGGCAGGAGGCAGAGTCAGGGCTGAGAAAGGCACAGCAGAAGGTGATTTTGGGAGACTCTCCTCTTTCATTCCTTCCCACGCATCTTAAATTCTGCCCCTTACTCCTATTCTTCCAATGAGGCTAAGAAGCTCAGAATGGTAACAGACCATCCTTCCTGGACCTCAAAATAAGCCAAATGCTTTTGGGTGGATTGATATCTGGATTCCCTCTGCCTTAACTGGGAGCTTGCCCTCCACCACAGGGGGCAGTGGTTTAGCCAATCAGTGCAGGCATGCAAATGAGAGAATCCTGAGTAGCCTTTTCCCTCGCCATTCATCGGCAGAGTTACACCCTCAGCTCTATGATTGGTCCATCACAAGACTGAGCTTGGGAGTTCAGGCTGTTATTTTCTTTAATAACTGGGCCAGTGGGCAGGGGAGGGAACACAAGAGTAGATAATTAGAACACACACACACACTTTCAGTTTACTTTGGAATGCATTATATCACAATTTTTACATCCTGTTTGACTTCAAATAATGCAACAATTAGTTGACTTTTCTTAGGTCGTGTGGGTGATTGGGAGGGGTTGAGAAGGGCAGCCAGGGACAAACATGGGATGGATATGGTAGCTACCACCGCCACCCCTACCCAGTCACACTTCCCCACATTATGTCCTGTCTCCTTTCTGGTTGGTGTCAGACCCCTCTCCGTTGCCCCCTCCCTCAGATGTGTTCACTGAGACCGCTCCAACATTTAGCACCAAGACCTCGGGTGTGCCCTGAGTGGGGCTCTGTGTGCACAGACCAGACATGAAGATGGATTGTTCCCTGCAATAAATATCGACTGATTCATAAATCTGGTTGCCAGATTCAATCAAAGTCGCTGCCTGCATAATCCAGGAGCATAAGACCCCAGCTAAGTGTGTGCTGGGCCGGCTGATTCCCAGCGGAAGATGTTGTATAAACGTCAATGTCTCTTAGCTCCGTGCAACCTGGAGGCTGTGTGCGGGGGCTGGGAGAACAAATTTTCCCAGCCGAGAGGGCAGGTGGTGAAGACAGAGTAAGCCAAGGGGCAGAAGGTTCCACAGGGCAGGACTGCCACTGCTTCTCCCTCACCGTCCCCTGGCCTCCTCAACTCCAACCTGTCTCTACAGCAAACCACTGTCAGCCTGAACCTAGGGAATGCTGAACATCTGGACGAAAAGCATAACCAGCCAGTCCATCACTCAGATGTTTCTAAATACCGAGAGCTTTGTACGGGGCGGGGGTGGGGGGGGGCGGAATAAACCACCTTGACAATGATGATTTTTCACTTTTCATCCAGATGTTGGATTTCAGGTAAATACAGCCTTGGGGGCCTTAATTGCTTTTTCTTAGAACCCCCTCTTATTGGCTTGGGATCCCACAGCCCCTGTGAGGAATTTAATAAAAGGGAAAAGGCAGTTGCTTTTGCTGGCACAGTCCTTTTGGGTGCTTTGGGGAGGTTTCTACTTATACTGTGGCTGGCTGTGTGGCTGGTGCCGCTGGGGTTATTTGAGGGGGAGATAGAGGGGACCCGCCCCATCTGCCCTCCTTCACCCCTCCAGCACTTGGACCCAGCCCCCACTCACCTTCGCTCTCACTCATTCCCTCGTGAGGCATCCTTTCATTTTCTTGCTTTGTGCAGCCCTTCTGCTCTCGTTCTCTTCTGGGCTCAGAGTCAATAATCCAAACTGCTCTCTCATCCCCTGCTATTACAGGAGTGACTCCAAGAAACCAGCCCTGCCCTGCCCGACCCTGGACAAGACTGGGTTCCCTGTGCTCCTGATGGAGGAGGGGCAGGGCCGGGGGTGGTCAGGCCAGGGGCTTGGGGAGGGCCCGCAGTAGGTACAGCTGCTAAGAACGTGGGCTAGGCTGCCGGACCCTCTGGACCCTGCTGGACCCTCCGGGCTCTCATCTCACTGCCACCAGCTCTGTGGCCTCAGGCAGTCCCCTGAGCCTCAGTGTTCTCATCTGGAAGACAGGGGTGGTAACAGCGCCTGCCTCACAGGATCATTGTGGGGTGAAGTCGGTCAGTGCGCGAATGAGCGGAGCAGTGACTAGAACAGGACATGCACTCGGGCGTTGGTGGGGACTTCATTCTACAAAGTGTGTGGAGCACCCAGAGGGCGCAGGACCCTGGCTGATGCACAGAGCCTGCAAAAGTCAGTCAGAAATAGTCCCCGTCATGCTCCTCTGTGATGTACATAACGACTGCAGGCAATGGGCAGAGGGCAGGCCTGGGTCAAATGTTCCAACCGTTTGGAGAGTCAGGGAAGGTCTAATGGAGAGAGGGAGGATGGCCTTTGGTGGGGTCCCTGGAGGATGAGTGAGTTGTTATGACTGGCATGGGCGGGCACTCGAGGAGGGGGCCCTAGCAGGAGCAAAGTCACGGAGATGGGAAAGCACAGGGTCTGGAGAACAGAGGATGAGAGGGGGAGCCGAACTGGGAAAGGGAAGGTGGTGCTAAATCGTGGGGGGCCTTGACTGCTCTGGGAGGGACTGTGCCTGATCCCATAGGCAGTGGGGAACCATCGAAGGATCTGCAGGGGGTGGCAATCAGAGCCACGCGGTGATATGGTCTCTCTGGCGGAGGTGTGACAGTGGAGAGAAGGGGGCGAGACTGCAGAGGTGGTGGGGTGCCCTGGGCCTGAGCGAGGCCCCGTGGAATGGAGTGGACAGCGACCCCACTAAAGCTAAGGGTGGGATCCCGAAAGCTGGCATATGCCACCAGGAGAAAGAGGGCGTGGGCAGCGGGGCGGGACACACGCGTCTCTTTTGGTGCTTACTCAGTTTCCCTCCAAGGAAGGGGAACAGCCACCTCCCTCCGGGGGTAGGTCATGGAATTTGGAACAAAACCCTCTTAAAGCCACGAAATGTTAGAGCTGTTGACACCCAGAGAGACCACGTGCTGCAGCCCTTTATTTCCTGGGCGCCCGAACGAGGTCTCCAGAGGGTGGCGAGCCGTCGCTAAGGGGCAGAACAGGAGGAACCCACCGCTGCCCCCACCCCGGCCCAATCGAGTCAGTTCCTCATAGGTGGGCCGGGCAGCGCTGCCCGCGGGGCACCAGTGAGGCGCGCGGGAGGGCAAAGCGAGAGCGGCACTCGCCCCCCTTGCAAGAGGCTGAGCTGCGGCGGGAGAGGGACCCGTGCGGGCCCAGCCACACATGTGGTCGTGCAGCCAGAATTCCAACAGCATGAGGGGCCGCCGCCTTCCAGCAACTGCGAGATATTCTAGGCAACTCGAGCTCTCCCGCTCTCCCCCTCTGCTTTCCCGGCAGTCTCTGGCTGCCTGTTGACTCTGAATATCTTTTTCTAAATTTTCCCCTCTCCTTTCCCTCCCTCCCTCCCTCCCTCCCTCCCACTTACACCTTCCGTGGCTGGTCTGGACCCTCCTGATCGAATAGAAGCATATGCTGCAGTGGGGAGAAATGGGCAGCCGTAATGACCACGATAATTGGGACCACCCGGCGAAAATTTCCTGCCTGGCCCGGCCTGACTCCCGCTACCCTCACTCACACACTCGTTCGCAGTTGGGTGGTTTTACAGGTGCCTGGATGTGACATCTTCTCGTCGCTTCCGAACGCCAACCCAGACTGTGGCCCAGGTGGGCCTGGCTCCCACCTTCAGAAGGTGAGGGACCCAGGGATGGTGCACACGTGTGCCAGGCACAGTGAGATGCTCCGGGGACAAAATCCCTGCCCTCCCAGAGTGCGTGTGGGACGGACAAACACGTACATACATTAGGACAAAATGTATTATACTGGATGGCCGGAGGTATTAAGGAGAAAAGGCAAAGAAGGGAGTTAGGCCATGGTGGGGTTGACTTGCAATTCTAGCTGGTGTCGCTGGGGGTGGGGGGATATTTGAGTCAAGACCAGAAGAAAGTGAGCCAATCATGTGATGTCTGAAGGACGTGCGGGCAGAGGGAACCACAATTGCGAAGGCCCAGAGGCAGGACTGAGCCTGTGGTGTCTGAGGAATGGGGAGGTGGCCCATGCAACTGGGGAGGGGTGAGCAGCAAGGACGGAAGTAGGACGTGAGGTCAGTGAGGTCACAGGGCCCGGGTCATACAGGTCCCTGGTGGCCAGCACAGGACTGTGGGCTTTTCCTCTGGCTGAGCTCCAACCCCTGGGAGAATCCTCCTAAGACCCAAGCCCCGAAGGAGAGCAGCTTCGATGTTCTCCACCAAGAGCCTCCTCCTCCTCCTCCCCTTCCTCCACCAACCATCCAGAACTTTCTGGGATGGGGGTGAGTCCTTCTGTGCTCCTGGTGCAGTGTGTGAGTTTCCATCTAGTCTACACACCTGTTCTGGGGGTGTCCAGGTGCCCGGGCCTTGGGGCAGCTGGGCTGTCCACACAGGCAGGGCGAGCCTCTGAAGGGAGAGAAGAAAGGCCAGATCCCAGGCGACCATCTGATCTGTGGGTGCTGCGGGCTGGGGTCCACCCCGGCTGGAAGCAAGGTCAGCTGTCTGTTGCTTTGCTCAGACCTAGCACTCGTGACAGACAGCATTGTTTTTTAGTGGATGAGATGATCCCCAGCCCTACTCTGACCCTCTCCACCTGGCTTCTTCCCAGCTTGTGGGATTTCCAAAAATTGAATCCGAGGGTAGTCTTGGGAAGAGCGTGGGCTCTGAGGCCAGACAGCTTGCAGTTCTAGATCTACCATATGCCTGCTGTGTGATCTTGAACAAGTTGCTCAGCTCCTCTGAGCCTCAGTTTCCTTATCAGTAGAGTGGGCAGAGTGGAATGGTGCCGCTGTGGGAGGGCTGGATACGACGATTGTGCCTGGCATGTAGCAAGCCTTCAGTGAACCTCGGCAGCAGCCAGAACAAGGGTAGATCCTGGGGTCCCAGCCTCGCTTGGGGGGGTCAGGGAGGCAGAGGCACGAGAGCCACTATTTCTCAGTGCCCAAGGCCCTGCTTGGGGCCCAGAGGGCTCTGGAGGTGGCTATGGTTCTAGCATTACGGGTCACCCAGGGACTGTCCTCATTATCGTGCTACTCTCTGTGTGGCTACTGCCTTCTCTCAGGTGCCGCTTGCTGGTTCAGTGACCTCCTGCTTTTCTCTTTAAGTGCATGTTTCTGCAAGTTATAAAAAATGACCATGTTTAGCAGAGGGAGGAGAGAGAAATCCACACAAGGGGCCTCAGGAAAAGTGGGTTCTCACCCTACCTGTGCTGTGTGGCCTTGGTCGGGTCACCTCTCCTCCCTGGTTCCACGCAATCATTTCTATAAATGCTCCAGCTTGGCCCAGAGGATCAGGGGGTCCCTCAGGCTGGGAAAAAAAAAATCTATTCTGAGGATCAAAAAATAAATCAAACCCAAGTTCTAGTGCCAAAGTTGAAAGCCTCTCGTCTGTGAAAAGAGGGTTTAAATTACCCTGTGTTTAAAAAAGAAGAGAGAGGGAAAAAATTAATGGGGCTTAGAATGGAAAGTCTAAGTGTGACCCGCTCAGTGGGCAAAAGGGGTGTGTGTGGGGGGGGCAGGGTTATTATCTTCAGCATCTGAGCTTTTGGAATCTGTAATCTCTGATTTAAAAAGTTTTGCAGGTGTGGGGAGAGGGTGGGGGAGTTCCAGATTAGGTATTAGAAGGGGAGGAGGTAGGCCCCAGAGTGGGAAACTGGGGAAGATTGGGGGCGGGAGGGGGGACAGCTGGAGGAATCTGGCCAAATATGGCTGGTCTGAGGGTGGGGGTAGCTCGGAGGCTGGGCCAGGCTGGTGGGAAATTTTCTCAATCTAGAGAAGGAGTCAATTTTGCTGAGGAAATCCTGGCAAATGGTTTTTGCCAGTGAGGTAGGCTCACAGGCCTGATTGGGTCATCAGAATTTGCATTTGCTTCCCCCTATAAAATTTGCTCGAACATCAATGCTGGCCACTGGGGTCAAGGTGAGGGCACGAAGGATGTGCCCAGTCCAATTTGGGGCCAGACAGGACCGAATCAGGCTGTGTGGGAAGAGCCGGGACAGGCCAGGAGTGTGTCTTTGGTGGTGGCCATGGTGTAAGAGGTGGGGTATGGGGCCATCTCAAGTGTTTGGGGGACAAGTGTTGTTAACCAACGGGAGGACTGGAGCAATCAGATAACCTGGTGTGGACCACGAAGGACAAAGATTTGTGGGAAGGGTGTTCCAGGTGGAGGGATGGCATGAGTCAAGGCTTGGAGGCGGACAAGTATAGGTCTGTTGGAGGAACAGGAAGTGGCCCAATGTCAACCATTGCTTCCAGGCCTATTGCTCATTTTAGAGACCCATGACCCTCTGACAGGACACTCATGTCTAGGGAACTCTGGCTCTTGTTGGCACAGCTGATTGCATCACGGTATGCTGAGCCAGTCAGAGAGCCCCGCTCCTGGGAATTGGGAATTTGGACTCAGAACTAGTCAGATGGATGGTGAGGAGGTGAGCTGACAGGAAGCCCATCATGGGAGCAGGGATTGGGGGCAGACCAGGTAAAGCCGCCTGCCAGCCCAGGTTATGGGGCCCTGAGTAAGCAGAGAAAGCTGGTGTGCAACAAGGAGCAGGAGAGGAGAGCAGAGAGCAGAGGGAAGCGGATACGGACCCCGGAGACCCATACGAGGTATCCTGTTCTGCTTCCATTAAACTCCCTTGAGTTAGTACCAGTGGGTTTATGTTCCTGGCCACCAGTGACCCCTGGGCTGGGACCCCTGGCTTGCTACAGGATGGAGCACGTGTGCTGGGGAGGTGGTCTGAGGCGCGTTGGGGGCCAGGCCGGGCAGGGCTTTGAATGGCAGGTTTCCAGATCCCATGTAACTCTGTAGGTCATATGTGGACGGAGGGTCACTGAAGTTTTTGAGTGCCTTGAAAGCCCAGATGTAGTGGAAGGGAAGGGGACAGACGGACCCTGAAATGAAAGTCCTGAGTGTTCCCAGACAGAGAGCCTCAAGGGCAGGAGGCCGCTCAGAGAGTTGCCGGGTGCTCCTTGCAAGGCATGGGCCCAGATCGCCAATGGATGAAGGAGGCACCTTCCATCAGATTCCATAGCCTGCTCTCTCCTCTCAGGACTGGCAGTCTTGAGGAGCCTGCTCCCAAACCCAGTAACCCACAGCCATCCACAGGTTCATGCCTGCCCAGCCCAACCCATGAAAACAAGAGCCCTCCAGCTCCCAGCACGGTGGTATCAAAAGAGCTGGGCATTTGGATTCTGACAGATCTGGGTTCCGATTCTGGCTCATACTTAAGAGCTGTGTGACTTTGAGCAAACCCCTTAACTTCTCTGAGCCGCAGGGACCTCATCTATAAATCTCAGTTGATAATCCTCCCACCTAGAATTGTCCTGAGGATTAAATGAGGCACAAATGTGAGAGGCCCAGCACTTGCTTGGCACGCTGTGAGTACCCAGAATTCCCTCCCCTCCCTCCGCTTTCCTCCCGCAGGGGGTAGGGCTGGTCACGTCTACAGTGCTATAATCACTGTGCTGTAGGGTCCAAGACGGTCTCCCCTCTCCAATGACGAGGGCGCACCTGGCACTTCCTAAGTGTTTAGTATGCGCTCATTGAATAAATGAATGTGAGTAGAAATGATTCCTGGAGATCTCGTTTCTGGAATCCAGAGGCTACCACCTCTTCACTTAATTCTTCCTTCTCTCCACCATGAGCATCCAGTGTGCGGAGCTGGCCTTCTGCTCGGTCCGGGGAAACCAGTTCCTTGTCTGCTCTCAGCTGGCAGAGTCCCTGGGGGCTAGACCCAGCTTCCAGCTACTTCTCATCTCCTTGTCCAGTGGCCTCTCCCACTGGTGTCTGGGTACCATGTCCCCCTGCCCCCCACCCTGTCCCCACCCCAGACTTTTGGCTGAAGCTTCTTGCCTCCCTGGTGCTGGGTCCCTCTGAGGCTGTGAGTGGCCCCAAGTTTGCCTCCCACCCTATAACTTGATATCAGTCTTGCTGTCTCTGATACCCTATCCTTTCCTCTTTTACCCCCTCAACCCTCTCTCCTCAGGGATAACCACTGTTCAGAGCATGACAAGTGTTCCTCCAGACCTTTTTCTATACATAGCTTAAGATCCTTCCCTTAATATAAAATCCAAACTCCAGACCTTAGCTGACAAAACCTTTTCTGAGCTGGCCTCTGCCTTCCTCTCTGACCTCACCTTCCCTTCCTCCCTTCCTCCCCTCCTCCCCTCCTCCCCTGCCCCCACCACGCACACACCAGCCTTCTGTCTGGCTTCCAAACACAATAAGCTCCTTCCTACCTCAGGGCCTTTGCACGGGCTCTTCTTTCTGCCAGGAACCATCTTGGCCTCATGGTCACATGACCAGCTCCTCATACTTAAGTTTCCACAAAATGCTACCTTCTTCTTTTTCTTTTTTTTTTAAGTTTTATTTATTTATTTGACAGAGTGAGAGAGCACAAGCAGGTGGAACAGAAGGAGAGGGAGAAGCAGGCTCCCTACTGAAAGCAGGGAGCCCGACGCGGGGCTCGATCCCAGGACCCTGGGATCATGACCTGAGCTGAAGGCAGACGCTTAACGACTGAGCCACCCAGGAGCCCAAAATGCTACCTCTTGGAGAAATCTTCTCTAGCGATGTTCCCTATTTTTTTTCACAGCGTGTATTACTGTTTAAAATTACTAACTGCTGATTTACTCATCAATGGACCATCTCTCTTTCTGGAATATAAGTTCCACGAGGGTGGGGCCTTACTTTTTTTTTGCTACCCTGTATTCCCTAGTAGCTAGATGAGAAACAGCACACAAAGCTCTGGTGAATATCTGTTGAAGGAATGAATCTTTCTGTGTGTGTGCGTGCGTGTGTGTGTGTGTGTGGTGTGTTCATTTAGGTGAAGTGGGAACACACTGTAGGTTTTTTTTTTAACTTGCTTCTTTCGCTCAGCCGCGGGGCAGGGCCGTCTTCTACCTCCAGGGTTCACTGTTGGTTTGTCTGCCTGTTACCGCTAGTCTGAGCGCTCCCAAGGCAGGGCTCCCCCAGGGAGGAGGGGAAAGGAGAGGCAGGGGTCTGCCTATAGCATCTCACAGATCTGGCTTTGGTTCTGCCACAGGCTGGCTCCGTGGCCCCAGGCAAGTTCCCTGGAAGCTTCTGTTGCCTCAGCTGGGGTACTGATGGCTCTCTCTTTTCTTTCCAGCTGCTGAGGGTGAGTGACAGCGTGACAGGTGAGTGACAGGCCCCGGCAAGCTGGCTCAGGATACACGGCCCGCAAACCAAACGAGGGCTTGAGCTGGATTTGTGGCACCAGGTGCCGGGCTGTAAACACAGAGGGTGGCCCTGCCCCTCTGCCCCACAGCCCTGGCCTCTGGCCTCCCACCTCTGTCCCCTGGGCAGGGAACCTGAGGCCCCAGGTGGAAGTGGAAAGGCTGTCCCCAAGGAGACCGGACAGCCCTGAGCAGTCAGCCTGGCCGATTCAGCAGCATCTGCCTCTCTGCTGGGAAAGCAAAGAACGAAGACAAACCTTGCTGTCATCATGCAATTAGTAGAAATCAAATAATCCCAAGAACCGACAAGCCAATTAATAAAGGAGCAATGGAAACTAACAGAACCACGGGGGCTGTGAGGAAATGTTGCGCAAACACAAACAGAGCCGGATGCTGGAGGCTGTCGGGAGATGGCAGGGCTCTGGGTTGTGGTCTGGGGGGGGGGGGGGGGGGGCTGTCTGAAGGTGCCCTGCCATGGGGGATCCTCTTGGGCACAGCCCAGCCCAAGCGGGCTGCCAGACTCACTGAGGAGACATGGTCTCTGCCCTGGAGATTAGGGATTCGAGTTTATTAAGCTGCTGTTATATGTCAGACCCGGTGCAAGGTATTTTTACACAACATTAATTCCCCAAAAGTTATTATCTTCAACTTGACCATCTCGTTTGGCATAAAACCCAAAGTGCTCCCTCCCATGGCTCACCAGGCCCTTCTCACTGCGGCCCCCATTGCCTCTCCAAAGTCCTCACCTACAACTTGCTTCCTTCTACCATCCTGGTGCCCTCATGTTCCTTAAGCACTGCAGGCACACTCCTGCCTCAGGGCCTTTGCATTTACTGTTTCTGCCTGCCTGGAACATGCTTCCCCTAGACATTCACAGGCCTTGATCCACTCACTTCATTTTGCTCAAATGTCACCTCATCCTCGAGGCTTTTCTTGACCACTTTTCCTAAAATAGCACCCTACCCCACCCTTCAGTCCTCATTCCCTTTCCCTGCTAACTTTCCTCCATAACAATTATTCCCACCTCCTGACCTTTTGTATGTTGATTTGGTTCTTTCCCATCTCCTTCCTACTAGAACATAATGTCCGTGAGAGGAAGAGTCCTTACTTTATCCCCCACACTCAGACCAGCATATAGTAGGTATTCCACGCATAGGTGTTAAATGAATGACACAAGTGAAGCACAGGGAGGTGAAGTTACTCGCCTAGGATCACCCAGCATTAAGTGGCAGACCTCCTCACCGGCTAGCCCAGACCCTTTTGCCCTCACTACACGGCGTTCCAGGCTCTGTGGCTCCTGGCAGGATGTAAGCAGCCAGGGGCCTCCCAAATGTGCCCGCATCCTACCCCCGGCACGGTGAATGTGTTAGGTGAACAGCAAAGGGGAAATAAGGTTGCAGATGGAATCATTTGTTAACTGGCTAAGCTTACGAAGAGGCAGAACATGACCCGTTATGCATGTGGGCCCAGAGTAATCACAAGGGTCTTTCGATATGGAAGGGGAGGGCAGAAGAGTCAGGGCGGGTGTGATGGCAAAGGCAGGAGTGAAACGATTCAATGGGAGGGTTCCGCAGGCCCTCACCGCCCAAGCTGGGGATCTCCGGGGGCCTCTAGAAGCTGGGAAAGGCAAGGAAGCAGGTTCTTTCTCAGAGCCTCCAGAAGGAACCCAGACCTGCTGACACCTCGATTTCCACCCAGTGAGACCCGTTTCAGACTTCTGACCTCCAGAACTGTAGAATATTAAGTCTGTATTGGTTAATACACATTATGTCCAAAAGCTGACTGGTCTTAGGGGGGCAGGAGCCTGAGCAGAGGAGGTGGCTGGGCCTGGGGACAGCACAGGGCACAGGCCCTCAGTAAACCCGAGCCCCTGAGGGCTGGGGCGTGGCCCCCCAGAGGCGGCCCTGTGGGCTGGGGGGAGACAGGCAGGAGGAGGTCTCAAGCCTGTACCCTTGGCCTGGTGACTGTGGTGGGGCTGGGGTGGAGAGGTTTTTCCGGAGCACCGTGAAGCCATGCCCCGGACCCACAGTCCCTCAGTCATTGCAGGGCGCTCTGTCCTGATCCCTCCCGCTCCATGTTTGCCTTTGGCTCACCATTAAGCACACACATACCCCAGTGGGTACCAAGAGCGGTGGACCTCTGCCCCTGGCCTGAGTGAGGCTGGGGGAAGGGTTGGAAAGAGAGGCCAGCTAGGCAGGGAGGTGGGGAGCAGCAAGGACAAACCGCATCACTCCCTGGTCTGGGGCAGACGTTAAAGCCTCCCAGGCTGCTCCTCAGAGGCTGACGGGATAGAAGGGAAATCCTGACCTGAAGGCACCGGGTAGGAGGCACAAGGCCAAATCACATACTGACACCTCCCAGTGTGCAGGGGCCAGGGAAGGGCTCAGGCCCTGGATGTGGCCAGGCCGGAACCCCATGTGTGGCCCTGCTCACACTCACCTGGTGTCCCTGGGCACGTTTGTTGCCGGAGCCCTCTTGGCTTCTGGCTTCAGTTGCCACATCCATAAAATGGGGACAGTGACTCAGGTCCACATTCCTTACCTGGAATTCAGGAAGCCAACAATCCCTGAAAGCTAAGCTGGTTTTCAAAACTCATTTGGTGACAGACTTGATTTGAATTGACATGAGGCTGTAAACACGGAGTTTACTTACTTTGCTTGATGTGAAGAGTCACATGTCTCACTGCAGATACGTTAATGTATTTGATGATGGGATGCACCCCTGGAGGCTTTATCAAATAAACATTTTATGCACTGAATTACTTTTAAAACATCTGGTTCCCAGGGTTTTTGAAAACGATTTGGACCTATTGCATCCACGCTATGGGGCTGAAAGGAAGCAGTCTTCTTGGGGCTCCTGGGATGCTGTGGGCACTCAGCAGATGCTTAGATGACCCCTGTAAGGAGGAGGTAGTGTTCTCATTCTACACATCAGAAAACAGAGGCTCAGAGAGGTTAAATAACTTTCCCGGGGGCATCTAGCAGCTAAGAAGCAGAGCTGCACGCAAACACAAAATTCCCGGGCTTAGTCACTCTACAAGTCACTGAATTAGAATGTCTACCGTCAGGTGACTCGTTCTTCCGAGAGTCAATCCAGGATGAATTCTATCCCATGACTTCTGCCCTGTGCACCCCCACCTTGGTCCTGCTAGACGCAGGACTTAGAGAAAGCCTGGCTGGAGTTCTCGGCTCTTCCTTTCTGACCAGGTAGAGGTTGGGAACCCATAATTTCCACATTCCCGGATGACCTATGTGCAGAGAGCTCTTGAATGCCAGTCCTGGGAAACTGCTCTGTCATCCAATACCCTTCCCTCCCTGGCCACTTTTACCAAGGTCTCTGGGCATTGGAGGTGCAGGTTCTTGCTTACTCCCAGCTGTAGCTGGGAGTGGGGGTGGGGTGGGGGGTGGCATTGAGGCCCCTCTTTGCTATCTGAAGCCTGTGTGACTTCTAAGTTCATGGAGTCAGGGAACTGTGGGGTGCTCGGGGGTCAGGGAGGGCTGGCTGGAGGTGCCTTGGCACCACTGGACCACCTGGGGCCACGCGGGGGCATGTCTCGTGAAGCCGGGGTCCCCAGTGAGGCTCTCCGGCGTGTCTAGGCAACAACATGCAGTATGAATGGAAGGCCTGATGGCAGTGGGCGGTTCAGGGAGCCAGAACAGCCCACGCATGGATCACCCCCTGAAGAGTCAGGGGAGATGCGGGTACCTTGTGCCCGACAACACCCAGAGTGCCCCCAGAGATGCTCAGGAGCCCAGCCACCAGAGGTGGAATAGAGGCCAGAAAGGACTAGAGAATAAACTGGATGATAGAATCAGAGACCACGAGGATCTCGGTTGATTGGAGCAAACACCAGAACTGGACAAGATGAAGCTTAACAGGGACCAAGGGGACATCCTGCTGTGGGTGTCCCAAGAGCCAAGGCAGGGCCCAGCAGCAGGAGGGACGATGACCTGGGGGCTTTAGCAAATAGTCAGACAGCAGACACCAGGCAGCAATGATTCTTTTGGGGGGAGGTATGGATGCGCAGGCAGGAGATGTTCTCCTGGGCTCTGTTCACACAAGAGCTGCAGCCAAAATAAGGGGCGAGATGGTTCTTCTGGGGCCAAGTCCAGTTCCTAGTGTAAGATTCAGGAAGGGTATTGACAAAGCAGGACGTCCACATCCAGGGGTGGCCCTGGGGGTCTGGAGCCTGACTCTATACATCAGGGTTTAGAGTTAGGGATAAAAAAATTCCTACGGGGCGCCTGGGTGTCTCAGTAGGTTGAGCGTCTGCCTTTGGGCTCAGGTCATGATCCCAGGGTCCTGGGATCGAGTCCTGCATTGCGGTGGGGGGGGGGGTGCCTGCTCAGCGGGGAGCCTGCTTCTCTCTCTGCCTCCCCCCACCCCCGCCTCCCCCGGCTTGTGCTCTCTCTCTAGCTTACTCTCTATCTCTCAAATATATAAATAAAATCTTACAAAAAAGAAAAGAAACTTCCTATCTGAGAGGCCCTGTCCCCCGTCCGGTTTTAGACAGCTGTGACCAAGAAAGCCTCAGGTCTAAAGGCTGTAGGGCATGGAAAAACAGGAGGGATGGGGCCAGAGACAAAGCACTTTGTGAACCGTTAGGAATGCCAGGCTCAGTCAGGCATCTGTTGGGACTAAGATGCCCTCCGTGGTGGGTGGGCTGACTCAGGGCAGGGCAATGGCCCAGGTGCCCACGGGGTGTCCCTCCCAGCCCCCCAGCATGGCTGTGAGCCACCCGGAGCCAGGAAGAGAGGAGCACAGTGGGGAGTGGGGTGAGGAGGCCGGGGACCGCTCTGTCTGAGACAGACTGGCAGCCTCAGCTGGCTCCGAGGCCCTGGGAGGGAAGGAGGCGGGCAGGGGCCTAGCGGAGCGCACTCTCCCTTTTAATTACCCCCTCGGCCTAATTGGGCTCCCAGCCTCTCCTCCTGCTGTGAGGAAGAGGCCTTTGTTTGCCGCCTGCCTGTTTACCAAGCAAATGGTTTTTAAAAGCTTTCATAGACACAGAGAACCCATTTAGGAGGCTTGGCAGATAAAATTATTTATAGAGATGAATGGTTATCGTTCCCATGCCTTTAGAAAATCAGGAGCCATATGCCCAGGCCGGGGTGGGGGGGGGGGCGCGCCTCTGCTCGGCTCCCCGCCTCCCCTGCACTCCTGGACGGTCCCTGGTCCGGGTCCTTTCGGTGTCCTCCGCATCTTGTCTGTTTCCCCTTCGGAGTTCCCTGTAGCTTTCTGCGCCTCTGCTCTCCCCCAGCCCACCTTCCTGCTCTCTTCCCAGTCCTCTAGCCCCTGCTTCCCTTGGCAGGCTTCCTCAGCTCTCTGTTTGCTTTTGTCCAGGTGTCTCTGCCCCTCTCTGTGTTCTCTGTCTCCCTGAATCTCTGGCCCTCCTTTCTCTGCTTCTGTCTTTGTAAGCCTGCAGCTCTGTCTCTCTGTCTCTCTCTCTGTCCTCCATCTTTGTGTCTCTCTGTCCTCCATCTTTGTGTCTCTCTCTCTTCCATCTCTGTCTCTATCTCTCCTCTATCTCTGTCTCTCTCTCTCCAACCTTTCTGTCTCTATCTCTCCGTCCCCCCTCCATCTCTCTGTCCCTCTGTCATTTCTTTCTCCCCCATGTCTTTGTCTTGGCCCCTCTTTCCCTTTCCCCCTTCTCTCTCCCTCTCTCTGGCTGTACCCTGTGTGTTTTGTCTGGCCCACCACACTGGGCTACAGGCAGTGGGGGTGAGTCCCTCTCTCCAAGGGTCTCCTAGGCCATTGTGAAGCCCTGTGAGTGGCTGGTGGGGTGGGTTCCTGAATGATCTGGGCCTGGCTGCCTCGGCTGGGGTGAGTACATCATGGCTCCATGTGTGCAGAGTCTTGAGGGTGGGGCCCTCTGCTTCCCCTGCAGAAGCAAGGCCCAGGAGGGGAGCAGAGAGAGACGAAGCTGGGAGCCAGAGCACCCCTCAAGCCCTTGCTTGTCCTCAGGCTCAGACTCCCCGGGATAGGGGAAAGTCCTAAGAGGGTATGGGAGGCTCCAGGGGTCAAGGATTCCAGGAGAGCTCTTGAGAACTGGGCAGACTTTGTGAAATTTCGCTGAGCTCAGGTCCACAGAGGCCTGCCCCAAACAGTGCCTGCTGTCCACCCACTAAGCCTACCAAATGCACCCCAGTCCTTCCCTCCAGTCTGATGGGGACCCTCAGGGATGGAAAACCCTACAGTAAGCCCACTAGTCTGCCTTCAGGCAGCTGTGCCTGAGGAAGCATCAGCTCTACACTGAGACACTCCCAGGTGGGGGCTCTGCGTCTGGAAATAGAGGATCAAGCAAGCCCCTGACTTTGGGAGGACCTGGTCCAACGGGGAAGACGTAGCCTCCACCTACATGAGGTAGTACTGTGGTATCCCAGAAAACAGTGGTGCTTGGAGAGTGGGGACAGGCTGGGCTCCAGTGCTGATTAATGTGTCACTAGCCCTGTGCCCTGGACTAGTCACTTGGCCCTTGAAAGCCTGGTTTCTTCCTCTAGAAAATGATTTGGTGATAATACATCTCAGGGTCGATGGCAATATGCACAGTAATTAAAGCCCAAACTCAGGGTGGGAGATCACTAAAAAACCCAGGTCCTAAGTCATATTCCCTTTCTTCTTAGCTGTGTGGTGTTAGGCAAGTTACTTAACCTCTCTGAGCCACGTTTTCTTTCTCTATAAAATGGTGATAAAAATAGTCCCTTTCACCATAGAGCTGTTGTGAGCACAGTTCAGTAAGATCGTGCATGCACAGTCTTGGCTTGGACAAGTTACTTAACCTCTTTGTGCCTCAGTTTCCTAGTGTGTGCAATGGGGGTAGTAATGGCACTCACCTCCCACGGTGGTGAGGAGGCTAAGGGAAATAGCACTTGGAAAGCACTGCTGCTTGGTCAGGAGTAGGCGCCGCCCGAGGCTCACCTGTTGTTACTAGCACAATGCCAGGCCTGCAGTAGGATGTGGTCCCATCCACACCTCACCCCCCACGGACACTGACCCGCTTCCTCGGACGCGGGGAGCTCCCTTTATCCCTGTCCTGTCCGCTCGGACTGGCAAGAGGGGAAGCAGGGGGCTGTGGTCTCCTGGGAAGAGCTCTGTCCACATTCCTGCTCATCCATCCATCCACCTGTGGACTTGCAGCTGGAGCCTCCAAAAATCTCTTTAATGAGCCCCCATGGGGGCTTTCAGCTCACCTGCTTCCCAGGAGGCCCACGTGTTGTTCCCAGTGGGCTCGTGCAGCCCAGCGGAGGTGGGCTGGGAATGGGGTAGAGCATCCTGAGCAGACGCCCCAAGGGGGAGGAACCTCTTGCTCCCCATGCTTCCCGGCAGGGGTACCTGGCATTCCAAGCCAGCATCGGGAGCAGTGTGCCACCTGCCTGGCTCCTTCACTACACCGAGGTGGACACAGCAAACTGGGCATGGGACTCCTGAGATTTGGGTGGCTGGGCCTCTCTGGTCATCCTCATTGTCCTGCTTGATCTGCTCATTAGATGGTCCTGCCCTTCTCCCTCCCTGGGGAATTGATGAGAGGACTTCAAATCAGGGCTGTGGGCGGCCCACGATTCTGGTTTTCTGACTTTGTACTTGAACTTACGTTGAGACATTTTGAATCTCCTTATCATCTGGACCTCAATTTGCCGGTTTATAGGATGGAATTAACAACTCTGACCCCACTTAGCCTTTCATGGGGGGGTGGATTAATAATTAATAACCATACTGATGCCAGCCACAGAGGCCTGCCCCAAACAGTGCCTGGGCACTGTGCTAAGGTCTTTTTGCATGGTCCTATTTACTGCTTGCAACCTTATGGGGTAGGGGCTATTAGGGTCCCTGTCCCGCATGTGAGAGAGCAGACAGGTGAAGCCCTTGGCCCAAGGTCACACAGCGAGTAATTTGTGGAGGAGCTGGGGCTCCAGCCTCGACCTGTCTGATGCACTTTCCACTGAACCACACTGGGGGCTCTAAAGACCCAGGAACTTTGGTGGGGAAGGGTGCTCATTTCCAATCTGGGGAAGGAGGCCCCACTGTAAGGAGGTCTTCCCAGGGGACACTGTGGCATTGAGGCAGGCCAGCTGCCCTGGAGTCTGGAGAGCCCTGGCTTTTGGGAGGGAGGATTTTTGGCCAGGCTTGCTTGGAGGGGTGGGGTAAGGACATAGGGTCTCTCTGGTTCCTTAAGGCCTTACGTGATGCCAGGGCCAGTTGGAACATGAGTGACACCAGGCCTGAGGTCTAGGGAAGTTGAGAGAGATCCAAAGGGGGAGTCCTCCTGTTTGGCTCTGCTCTCAGAGCACTTGGCACAGAGCAAGTGCTCAGTTAATGCTACTCGAATGATGACTGAGGAGCCCAGCAAAAAAGATCCTGAGCTAGCTCCCTGTTTTCCAGAGCCCCCTTCTGTGAAGCCCATGTTCTGGACATGACTGAGAAGAGGGAGGCCCTTTCTGTTCAGAATGTGGGGCTGGGGCGTCTCTTCGGGAGGGAACCATGAGGTCTTTCCATGTTTCTGTTAGCAACCATGTAGTGCAACAGCTGTTGGGAGAGCTCACTAGAAGTCCCCCGCCGCCTTGGTCATGCCCCATGAGAGGTACTGGGACCGGTCAGACAAGTGGGGTGCACCATGCCCCTAACCCCTGCCATCCCAGTTTCCAGATGAGAAATTGCCAGCCATCTTGGGAGTATTAAAGGATAATTTATTTTGAAAAAGTACCATCATGATTCTCATACAGAAGTAAAGTGAACACGTGTCAAGATTGTATTTAACTCATTAATTAGTGAGGGACCCCATGAGATGTTACAACCTGTTCAAAGGAGAATTCAAAGTACCTCTCATATATAGTCAAATAAGGTATGCTGGAATGAATTTATGAATAGATGCAAAAACTGGCAAATCTAGTCTGTATCCACACAACAACAATCAATGGCATGCCTCGGAAAGCAATTTGCGTTTCTATGGGCAAGAATTATTTGCATTATCATCACTTGGGATGTGAATGACGGCAGGGCAGGGGTCCAGGGAAGGAGATCAGAAGGTCCCCACGTTTTTGCATTTGCCTCCCTGCCCTTGGCTGGCCCGCTCCCTGTGGGCGGGCATCACCTGCAGGTGCTGTGCGTGGTGCACCTGCGCACAACCTGGAAGCAGGCTGAGCTGAGCGGCCCCTCCGAGACCTGCGTTTTACCTGCTGGTGAGCAGCTTGTGGCCTGAGCACTCCACCCGGAATAGTCAAAGGGTGCCCGTGACCCCACCCCTGGAGGTGCCCTCTGCATTATGGACAAGAGACCATGGCGGGCAGATCGGGGAGGAGGTGAAGAAAGGAGGAGGAGCCCTGGCTGGGATGGCGGGCTGGGGAGAGAAAGTTTGCAGGGAGAGAGGGCGAAAAGCTGAGAGGTGGTTTGATGAGGAAACAAAAGTGGCAGCCTGGAAATCTGGGGCTGAGGTCCCACACTCAGCCCTGGCTGCCTGGCCTTGGTGGGTGGAGCCTTGGTTGAAGGGGTGACCTAAGATCTGCAGGGCCCCGTTAATTCTGACTTCTCTGTGGGTCTGGCGGTACCCGGGAGGGCGCTGTTCCCCCAGACCTGCCACTGCCTTCCACACCTCTGTGCCTTTGTCCATGCTGTTCCCTTTGCTTGGAATGCTTTTCTTCCTTGTCCGCCTGATAGAGTCCTATTCCCTGGCAAGGCCCGTCCTTGTCAGAAAGACATCTTTCTTTACCGTTCCAGATTCTCCCACGCATCATCAGCTCCTCGTTCCTCGGCTGTGCCGGGTTATGTGGTAGTAGGTAAAGAACAAGGGACTTGAGTTCGGACAGACTGGGTCTCAACTCTGGCTCTGCCACCTAGACGTGCTACCTCGAGCGAGGCTAGCCTCTCTGAGCCTCAGTGTTCCTGGGTCTGAAAACAGGACCATTTCATTCCAGTAGTGGCACCCACCTCCCAGTGTGGTGATGTTTCCGGGGATCATGCTTGGAAATCCCCCCGCCCTGTCCCTGGAGCCTGTGAGATGTTAATATACACCTGAAGCTGGCACATGGCTCTCTGGTCACTGCGGTCAGTTGTGACCATACGCCCCACCGAGCCGGGCTGTGTCTCATTTACTTGTGTGCCCCCATGCTGGGTCCAGTGCCTGGACCTTATCAGGCTCACAGTGAATCCCAGTAGGATGCAGTGATTTTGGAAATAAAAGGCAGAAGTGGAGCGATGGGGAAGGACTGATAGGAGGAGATGCTGAGCTGGGCAAGGTGTGGAGGTCTGAGCTGCCAAGAGGAGCTGCCGGGGACAGTGATAATTAGCTTGGGAGGGAGAGGACAGGCCCAGCCAAGGCTGGCTGCTGGTAGGAGAGCTGGCATCTGGCTGGGGACTTATCTCTCAGGGCAGGAGCCCTCTGGATTTTCTCTAGGACACGGGAACTCCCCTCTGGACATTCCCAAGGATGGATGTAGACGGGCGTGTGTGTGAGACTCAATCCTTGGCTTTCTTGAAGGGAAAGAAAAGAAAACTTGATGCTCATCCCAGGCGGCTCCAGCTAGGAGATGCTCTCACCCTTCTCCCTGAGATGGGGACCAGGGCAGGAAGGAGCGATGCACTTACTAGCTTTTTTCCTAGGGCTGCCTCAGGAACTGAAGCACAGAGAAAGGCAGTTACTTGCTTAAAGTCACACAGCAAGTCGATCCATTTGACTTGCATGATCTCATTTTACAACCACAGAGTTGCGGGAGGTAGGGAGGACAGAGCGGGTTCTTTGCATTTGACAGATGAGAAAATGGGCACTTGGAGGAGGCAGGCACAAGCCCAGGACCAAGACTGAGACAGCAGCAGAGCAGTGAGCTCGAGCTCAGGATCTTGGTCTCCTGTGTGGAGCCAGAGGCTGTCCCTGGGCTTGGGCGGGGCTTTGTTCCAGAACAGCTTATAATCAAGCTTGGTGACAGGAGCTGCCCTGTCAGGGCCCAGGCAGGGGCAGCTCACCCCACTGGTAACTAGTGTGGCAGAGTCCCAGGCTCCCAGGCTGCTCTGGAAATGGAGGGACCAGGGGCTGCCAGGTTTGTTGGCAATGTGGCAGCCCCACCCCAGGAATGGGAAGAAGATGGGATTTGGGAAGCAGCGTTGGGCGGCCCTCCAGCATCCTGAGCCCACTCCTGGCAGTGCCCACTTAGATCCCAGTTGCTCTGGGCCTGTCCTGCCGCCACACAGGGTCCATCCTGGCAGCTGATCCCAAGCCTGGATGCTGCTTAGAGAAGCCGCCTCTTCCCTACCCTCCGCTACATTGCAGAGTGGAACCAATTCACCCCATCCCTCGGGGGGCGGGGCAGGGAACCCAGGGGCCCTGAGCTTCCAGCCTGCCTCTGCCCCGCTCACTCCCTGTTCTAGCTGCCTGTCTGCTCGGCCAGGCTATGCAGAGGCTCTAAGGGCAGGTGAGGGGGGTCAACTCCCCTCCCGCGGGGGTCCTGGACCTCCCAGGCAAAGGTGGGAGGATGGGGGGCAGGTGAACACTAACATTTACTCAGAGTCTGTATGTGCCTGTAGACATCATTAATCCTCCAGAAGACCCTATGAGGTAACTGTCCTTGTTCCCATTGTACAGACCGGGAAATAGGCGCAGAGACACTAATTCACCTGGACAAAGTCATAGCTCGTGGTTGGTGGAACCAGGACTCAAACGCAGCCCTCAAGCTCATCCCTCCCCCATCTCCTGGCCCCCAGCAGAGAACTCTCAGTGGGGGGAGGTACAGATGCAGTGACCAATGACCCCCCCATCTAACCTGATGCAGGAGATAACAGAAGGGAGAGGAAGGTGCCCCGGGAGCTCAGGGGAAGGGGCACAAACTTCAGACGGGGACAGCAGGAAAGCTTTTTCACAGGGGAGGCCTTTGGAGCCGGGCCTGGCTGAACAGGTAGGGGCATCTTCAGGCAGAAGAAAGAGCCAGAAGGCTCTGCTCTGGCAGAGAAGGCAGCAGCAATAGGGCTTGAATGTCCATCTAGAAAGTTTGGCCAGGATCCTGTAGGCTTTATCCCTTGTGGGTGTGACTGATTAAGATCTGTCTCTCTTCCCAGTTTGTAAGCTCCCTGAGTGTAGAGGGCATGTCTTTTATTTATATCTCCTTCCCAAACTTGGCACACGGGGGGGTGCACAACAGATGCTCAGTACATCTTTGTCAGTTGAATGAGAAGGGCCTGCCTGAACCTAGAACTCAGGACCCCTCGCTCTGCCCCTCCCTTCACTTCTCTCCCACCCACCCTGAGCTTTCCAGCCCTTCGTCCTTTGTAAGGGATTTCTCCTCTGGGGCTGAGTCACACCACCCAGCCGGGCTCCTGAGCTACGGGGTGGAGGCTCTTCTGCTGCTTTGGCCTCTCTTCTCTCCCTCCTCGGCCCACCCATGCCTACCGTCTGCAGGGCCCTGGGCAACAGCGCAAAGGGCGGCCCACACAACGCACATCTAAATACCTAAATATCATCAAGACAGCCATCCGACTGGCAAACATACCTTCGTAATGACAAAATTGCAAAGAATGTATGAGGCTACGGTGGTAAAATATCAAACAATTTAATGATGACTATGCATGTCCCGGAGTCCTGTTGGTGGGTTGCTGTCTGGATGAGTAATAAAATAAAAACACATAGAAGAAGCTGGACGCCAAAAAGTAGATGATACAGGATTCCGTTCATGTGAGGTTCAAGAACAGTCAGAATGGCATCTGTGGTGACAGAAATCAGAACATCAATTGCTTCTGGGAGGTGGGTTTCAGGGAGAAGGAATACGAGGGACCTATCTGGGGTCTGGGGTTGTCTTCTATCTAGACGGGGGCATTGGGAGAATGGGAATATACACCGACCCAAACTCATCCAACTGGACACTTAAAATGAGGGCGTGGCACCATACGTCAATTATACCTCAAACACGGTAACAGAAAACCCAATAACATCAGACTCATGAGAAATTTAGAACAACTCAGGATTAAAAATCACACAAAAATAGCTGTGCACAATGCTTAAACTGTCATATATTTACTCCACAAAATTTATTTTTCCTGCCACCATGTCAGCAAATCACCAGTTTTGCAATCAGGATTTTTATATAATTTGTGTTCTATTTACAGGAATGATCTAAGGCAACCTTTTCTGGTAGAAATAACATGAGTTGGGCGCCTGGGTGGCTCAGTCGGTTGAGCGGCTGCCTTTGGCTCAGGTCATGATCCCAGGGTCCTGGGATCGAGTCCCACATCGGGTTCCCTGCTCTGCGGGAAGCCTGCTTCTCCCTCTCCCACTCCCCCTGCTTGTGTTCCTGCTCTTGCTATGTCTCTCTCTGTCAAAGAAATAAATGAAATCTTCAAAAAAAAAAAATGAGTCAAAGATGCGAGTCACATTTATAATTTTCTAGCAGCCACATTTTAAAAAGAGAAAATAAACTGGTGAAATTCATTTTAGTAATATATGTTATTCAATCCAAGGTATCTAAAATGTTTATTTCAACAAGTAATCAATATAAAAACCTATTGACATAGTTTGTGTTCCTTTTTTCTTATTAGGTCTCTCTCTGGAATTTGGTGTGTATTTTACACTTATAGTACATCTCAATTCAAACTGGTCACCGTTTAGGGGTGCCCGGGAGGCTCAGTGGGTTAAGTATCTGCCTTCCGTCAGATTGTGATCTCCCAATCCTGGGATGCTCAGCAGGGAATCTTCTCTTTCTCCCTCTGCCCCTCCCCACCACTCATTCTCTTGCTCTCAAATAAATAAATAAAATCTTAAAAAAAAAAAAACTGGCCACATTTCAAGCATTCAGTTATTATATATAGAGTGCCTACTGTCTAGGACAGCTCAGCTAAAGGTTGAAAAAAATCATAGCAATCTTATTCCAAGTGTACAAAATTTGAATATATTTTCATTAAACACTTAAGTTCAACTGATAGAAAAAAATTCAAAAATTAAATTTTGTTCATGTTTTTTAAAAAGCATGCAAAATGATTGATTAAAACCAAAAGATGTAATTACCTATTATAATTATATATTATAATTAATGATATCAAAAATTTATTTTTTAATTTTTTATTGTTATGTTAACCACCATACATTACATCTTTAGTTTTTGATGTAGTGTTCCATGATTCATTGTTTGTGCATAACACCCAGTGCTCCATGCAGAATGTGCCCTCTTTAATACCCATCACCAGGCTAACCCATCCTCCCACCCCCCTCCCCTCTAGAACCCTCAGTTTGTTTTTCAGAGTCCATCATCTCTCAGGGTTCGTCTCCCCCTCCGATTCCCCCCCTTCATTCTTCCCCTCCTGCTATCTTCTTCTTTTTTTTTTTTCTTAACATATATTGCATTATTTGTTTCAGAGGTACAGATCTGAGATTCAACAGTCTTGCACAATTCACAGCGCTCACCATAACACATACCCTCCCCAGTGTCTATCACCCAGCCACCCCATCCTTCCCACACGAATATCAAAAATTTAAATCAGAATTATTTACATAATGAGGAAATTTTATTTTAATTTTTTGGAAAAGATATTTATCATTCAATATTTTTGTAAAAAATTTTATAAGAAAATAGCAGTAGCTGTTCACTTTTTTGTTATTGTAATGGATCAGTATCATGCTTTTTACATCTCGACCTGCATAAAGACCATATGATTAATGTGAATTGCTCAACGTAACAAACTGTTCCTTAGTTGCTGTGTCAACTGTAGCAAATACTACACGTAATAACTTGGTAATTGTGAGTACTTCCAGAACCATTAATTGGAGCAGTCAGATAGCTAGAAAAGGACACTTGACGTTACTTGGAAGCGATATTTGTTTTTCAAGAATCTATTGCATTCATGCTATCTAAGAGCAAGGATATTCGAAAAGCTAATTAATTCTTCTTCTTGGTTTCCTAAGGGCTTCCGCGGCTCTATGCTTTTCCACGTTCCCCATTCCATCAAGTGGAGCATGATGTCAGCGGCAGCAGGTCCCAGAAAACTTCTCAGATATCTGACTGTTGTTTATTTTGCAAACCTGGAGCAAATGATGTGGATGAGGAGATGCATGTTCCTGGGGCCTTCACTGGGCAATCACGAGGGTGGGTATTTAGGATTATGGGCCATCTGATGCCGGCACTGAGCATAATGTTCCTGAGTGACAAAAGGTGCCCTTGTGTTCTTTATGGGGGTGTGTATGTAGTGAGTTCCAGCAGCTAGCTGCCTGGTTTTATAAATAAAGTTGTACCACAGTCACCCCGATTTGCTCAGGAATTGTCTGGGGCTGCTTTCGAGCTACAGGGGAGAGACCACAGTGTGTGGCTTACAGGCCCAAAATAGTTGCTATCTGGGGCTTTAAGATAATTTGTTGACCCAGGGCACGGTCTTGCCTGGGTCTGAGTGGATCTTCTCCTTGGGGCTCCTTGAGCTGAGACCTCACATGCAGTCCAGATTCATACCAGACTTCTGCTGTGGTTGTGAGCCTCTTAAAGGAGGCAATCTAGGGGACCAGGGAGGTCACCCAAAGCAGGTCCTCCAAATTCAATTCTGAGGGCCTCGGGTGTTTTCTACAGTGAATTTGCTCTATGCATGGCATTTGGGATCATATTCTTTCCTTAGTGAGGCCAAAGTAAGCAAGGGGTTGGGGCTGACCAAGATAATGGTTCTTTTCCTTCCCCGCTTCTGTCAGCCACTCTCCATCCCTCCACTCTCCATCCCTTATTAGAAGAGCCGTGATGGAATTTCCCATAATTCTCCACTCTCCTCTGAACGAGCAGAGCTGATACTAAGCTCTGTCTCCTGGCCCCAGTGTCCTGGACAAGGGATGCTGGTGAGCTGGGCCCTTGCCTGCCTGGGGAAGCCCGATTCGGCTCCAGAGGATGTGCCAATGTGGCCAGAGATGCGGGGTGAGTAGATAAAGGGCAAAGTGTTGGAGTGGGGGCTGCTCACCCCTATTGCAGTACTGGTCACAGTAGCATTTTGTTTGATTCCATACCCGTCTCCTCTAGTAGATGCATCGTTCTTCGTCAGCCCCGTTGCCCACGCAGCACCCAGCACATGGCGGCTCCCCAGTCAGTGCCCGTGGTCAGCCATCTTGGCATGTTGTTCAGTGCCAGGCATATAGGTATGGGTTACAAAGATGAATCCAATGGGTTTGTGCCCTCAAGTAGCTCACTGTCCAGTGGGGGAGACAGAGAGACTAGCAGCTTGGGTCCTCTGTTTGAGGGCAGAAGCCTCAAGGAAGAACTCCCTCTGAGAGCTCCAGGTAGGACACCATAGTTCAGCTTGCAGGGATGGGAAGGCTTGGGCAAAGGGTGACAAATTAGACGACTTATTGAATGAACATGTGAACAAATGAGAGATGAGGGTCTAATGCTGGGTCTGTGAACTTCAAAAATGTGGGAAGGGATTGCTTCTGAAGTTTTAAATTGAATCCGTTTAAAATGTTCCTGGGCTGAAAGAGGGAAAGGAGGCGAGGCCTGGAGGGAGGGACTGAACTGGGAGGGGCTGCCGGGAGCAGGAGGACCAAGGCCAAGGGGATGGGCTCCTGGGCCTCCTGCCTAGACTCACTGGGGCAATCCCCACAGAGCCACCAGCCCAGGAAGGTTGTCACTGCGGGCGGGGGAGAGAGATGAGCTGTCGCAGCGGCTGGAGGACAAATCTCTTTTAATTTTGTTCTTTGGAGGAAGGGGTGGGGTGAAGCCAGTGTCAGAGTGAGAGATTGGCTGCGTGAGTAATGGCCATGCCATCTCCACTAACACCCCTGCTGAGGGATGAGGAGAGAGAGCGGCCCCCTCCCCTCGCCTTTCCCGGGGCTTGCCACCAGGGCACAGGGAGGGACTTCTGTTCTCCTGGCCTCCACCTGGGCAAGCAGAGGCCGACCATCTCAGAGAGCTGAAGCTGGAAAGGTCCTTAGGAACCATTTTCCAAGAGCTTCTGAAGTGGCCTCCATGAAGTTTTAAGGAGGAGTCCATGGGAGGGTCTTCAGGGGTCCACCACCCCCACTGAGAAGCAGGTGAAATTTTGTATGTGTAGGAATTTGTTTTAGAAAAGTGGTGGGGGTACATTCATGGTTTTCATTGGTTTCTCCGAAGTGTTCGTACTTCTCACCCCAAGTTAAGAGTCTGCCCTCTTGCTTAGCAGATGGGGAAGGAGAGCAGCCTGTTCCATGTCCCATGGCAGATGTGTGGGTCCTGGGGGCTGCGCTGTATTCAGCTTCATCTCCCCATGATCTCTGCTAAAGGGAGGTACCGAATGAGAGAATCCCAGTCTCCCCATCTTCCCTGCATGGGCTTTCTCCTTGTGAACCATGTGGTGGAAGGGCTGGAGGGGTGAGAGGTAGGGGTGAGACCAGGGGGTTCCAGCAAAGCCTGTTACGTGTGGTGTGTGCATGAGCTGCCCCACCTGCTTCCCCAGAGGTTACGAGGGGTGGCGAGGGGGCTTTGGTGCTCCATGAGGCAGACTGAAAGCACCTGCAAGGACCCCTCAGCTGAGGCAGACTTTCTCTGTACTCCCGCAAAAGACACCTGTGTGGGGCGGGGGGGGGGGGCATAGGGCAGCCTCACTGAGGGGTGAGGCGACCACAGGTTGCAGTGGAGGCCAGGTAGGAGGGTGTTGTAGAGGTCCTGGTGAGAAGTAGGAGGAGGGAGGACAGAGAGAAAGAGTAATGGAGTGGTCCCCGTCCCTGGTGGTGACAAAGGGGGGTAGGGCGGACTTCATGCTGGTGCTGGGAAATTTGAAAATGTGGAAAGGGATTGCTTCTGAGGGTTCAGACTATATCTAGCCCTAGTCCCTGCTTTGGCTTCGTGTCACTCTAGGCAAGACTGGTCTATGGGTTGGCCTCAGTTTTCTCGTCTGTTAAATGGGAAATAATCATAGTAGCATCCCTTCTTAGTAAGCAAGGCCAGAAGGCAGGAGGGGGCGGGGCATGAAAGCACTTTGATGCCTACGGAGAACAGATGTGGGATTGTTGACAAGCCTTCCAGAAAGGTTGCGTGGGAAGAAGCGATAGGGGTGGGGAGGAGAGGACGGGGCAGGGAGGGCCAGAGAAGGAAGCATCAAACTCCGCTCAAGGTGTCTACTTGCCTTCCCCAAAGCACAAGCTACTTGACAAGAGCATCTGACAGAGCCTGACAAGAGGCGGCCTTCGACTGGGGAGGGAAATGGTGAACTATGATTTTCCACATGTTCTAGCCCAGTCCCCGACTGCCCTGGAATACAGATAACTCACTACAGGGGAAGATGGGAGGAACGAAGTCCAGAAATAATACGGCTGCGGGAAGCAGAAGCGGGATAAGAATTATTCAAATGTTGAAAGCCAAATTGCTCGTGAGATCCACACTCAGAGCAGTGGGAAATAAAGAAATAAAGCTGGGAGGATCTGGGAAGGCTCCCCAGGGGAGGTGGCTTGTGTGCGGGCTCTAGGTAGGATCCCGAGAGGGACAAGAGGAGAGGCACAAGAGGAGAGGCACAGCCCAATGCGGGGGACCACACAGGCAAAAGCAGGGCATCAGGAACAAGGGGAGCCCAGCCGTTTTTTTTCCTGGATCCATCTCAGAGGCAAGAGAGGTCACGAAGTGGGCTCACGGTCCAGCTGACTTCCCAATTTTTGCTTCTTGAGGGTGTGTGTGACTCCACCGAGGGTCCCAGCCCGTGGGTGCCCACGACTGGGAAACGCGTCCCAGTGCTTTCTGTCAGCCTCCCAGCCCCTGCAGGAAGCCCGCTGAGCTGGGCTCCGCTCCAGGTTGTTCTCCGAGAAGCTCGCCTGTTTACCACCTCGCTGCAGAGCAGATGGATGATGCGGAGGCCACATTTTTCTCCCCGAGCAGCGGGGAAAATGAATCTCACCAAGTGCTGCCGACACCATCCTACCAGGTTCCACATCCATCTCGGACCGGGGCTGCTGACAGAGCACCGGCCTGTCCCTCCGCCGTGCTCTGGGACCCAGGAGAGAGAGTAAGACAGAGGAACATTCCTCCCTGCGGCTCCTTCTCTCCCCACACTGGGCCTCCGACCTGCTTGTCACTTGGAAGCAGATGCGGCGCCAAGACAGAGGGAAGATGAGGCTGTGGTTGGGGGAGACGAGATGGAAGGCTTTGCATTCAGGCCTGATAGCCTTACACAGTCTTAAAGCGTGACGCAGGGCTGTCACTTCACTGAAACCCCAAAGCGTCAGGCCTCCCAGGGATGAGGCAGCTGGCCAGATGGGACAGTGGTCTGCAGACCCCGATCTGAATCCTGGCCCCTTCCATGAAGCTCTAGGACTTGGGGCAAATCACTCTACTGCTCTGGGTCTTGTTTTCTTCCCAAATTGGAATGGATTCCTCCCAGTGTTTGTGAGTGATGACGCACTGGGGATTGAAAGATATGATACGAATTGTCCCACCATTTATTGAGCACTTACTGTGTGCTTTAGACTGTATGGAAAAAAAGGGCTGATCTTCACAGGAACCTTGGGTCGAGGCCAACTTCAGCCCCATTTTACACTTCGGGTAACTGAGATGCTGATTCGAGGTGACTTTTGAGAAGGAAACCACAGCCCCAAGACTCAAACCCAGCCCTGTCATCTCCACAGTCTTTTCTTCTTACTCGATGATGTGCCCATCCAGGGCGCAGGGACTCTTGGGGGCCTGGAACTTGGGGAATCTCACAGAGAAATAAATAATTGAAAGGAGGGATTTGAGAGTCTTGAGAGAGACCTTGGGGAAAGCATTTCCATTCTGGGACTCAGGTAGCACGTGTAGCTCTCTCTCTCAGTGGGCCCCCGGCCCCCGCTGCCATCTTTCCAAGAGCTGATCTTCTGGGGCCACTCTCTCAGTCCCCATGGGTGCACACTGGCCCCAGGAGACAGTCCACCCTCCTAGTTCAGCCCCGCCTGCCTCCCCAGTTTGCCTGCTGAGTTCTGGGGTGGGGAGAAGCCTTGTGCGTCTCCCCAGTCCCCGGGCCCTTCTCTTACTTCTCTGTCTCTCTGGAGTCTGGGTTTCCTTCCAGCGTGAGTTCTCCTTATGCTGTTTCTAGAAGAAAGTTTTGACCTTCCTTGGGCCTTTTCTATTTGGCCATTGGACTTTGTTTGACCTCCTTCCCTAGCCCTCGGGAAACCCTCCAGGCAAAAAGGTAGAGCCTATTTTTACAAGAGACTGAGGCACAGGCAGGGGTGAGCCTGAGCACTCCAGGGTAGGACTTCTTCCAGTCTGGTCTTTGAGTGCAGCTCCTGCCATGCCTGCCTGGGGCCTATGGGTTGTGGGTGGGCCAGGGAAGGCAGGCACCGCCCACCGCGTCACTGGGGACCAGCTGGGACAGCCTCTCTGCCTGTGGGCCCCGGTGGGTGAGAAACAAGGTCGATGCACATTCATTCCCTTCCAGCAGAGGGGCCTGGAGGACAGAGTAGCCCAAATAGAATCACACACCCTATCCCGGTGCACAGTCTATGGGGGGACTGAGTTTCAGGCCTCGGAAGGGGAGAAGAATGGGGAATGGAGTGGGGAGCCCTGGTGGCAGGCCCCCCAGCCTGTGAGCACAGCCCAGAGAAAGGCCAGTGTGAGATAAGCTCCCTGCCGTTAGGCTGGGAGCTTATCTCCAACCTGCAGATATCTATCTCTGCCCAGCTGCATGCTTATGGCCCACAGTGGTCCTCTGAGCCCTGTACCAGGTTGAGGAGTGGGAGCAGGGTCTGTGTGGCCGGGCAGGCTGCTCCCTGGCCCGCCTTAGCTGAGGGCCTGCTTCTCCAAGCTGAGTGTCCTGGCCTCGGTTCCAGGGGCCCGCTCTCTCCAAGCATTCCTATCCCTTATGACGTCACCTGGACCAAGATTAAGTCACTCCACCCCTCTCCTCCCTGCACACACAAAGAGTCAGTTCAGACCTCCTAGTTTTAGAATAGCTCCAAGGAATATGAGTAAAGGGTCTGTCCTGAAGATGATTTTAAATGTAAGTATTATGACACCAGCCTGGATTCAGATATCTTTTCGGTTGTCAGACCGATTGATTGAACCCCTCCTGCCCCCCAGATTAGCAAAACATCAATATCTCTCTTTTAGGGACTCCAAGCCTCTCCTCCAAATTGTTGAAATACCCCAGAGAGGTGGCTCAGTCTAAGAGGGAAGTCCCACATCTAAACACTAAGCTGAAAAAAAAATGGGAGTATCATATGGAGAATCAGATCATATGTCATATCATTTTAGAAAATTCATCTTTCCCTGGAAAATGATAAAATAATAGCTAGCATTTACTAAGGTGAGTCGTGGGCTGGACATTTTCTGTTCTTCACATGCAAGAACTCATTTCATCTTCTCCAGAACCCTGTGAGGTGAGTGCTATCTTGTCCCCATTTCACAGACAGGGAACTGAGCTCAGGGAGGAATCGATTTTGCTGCTTTCCATGGCAAAGCCATATTGGCTGGGGTGACCCCCAAGTCACTTGGGGTGCCCTTCCTGTCCAGCCAGCCTCAGCGGGGCTCCTTCCATCCACAGGAGGGGTGTTAATCTCTCCAGATCTCTGTCCCCTTTTCCCGCAGGAGTCTTCATGACTTCTGCGCAAAGAATATCAACCCAGAGAACCAGGGCGCACCCCACCCCCCATAAGGCTTCTGGTCCTAGGTTCTACCTCACTAGGCACCAGTCCAAAATAAATCATTTCATTAGAGTTAATAACATAGTCCCTTTAACTGCAAAGTGTTTCCAAATAGAGGGTCCTCCAGTCTGCTTTAATGAACAGATAAGAATCTTTGTAATTAACTCAGTGATGGCTTGCATGTAAATGGGAATGCTTCTGAGTGCCAGGAGACTATTTACTTATTGTTTTAAGTATGGGGTAAATATGGCAGGGCAAAATATGCTCCTGACCAGCCCTCCCTCCAACAAGGTCCTATGCAGTCAGCCAACCCCCCCACCGGCCCCGCCAAGTTTATTTCTGTGGATGGGCAGCAACGCCTCTTTGCAGAGACCCCCTGGGTACACGAGAGCCCAGAGTGCTGCCTGTCTTCATTCCAGCCCCTCTTCATTAGGCCCACCGTCCTTCCCTCTGCAACTCTGGGCCTTCCTGTCCACTGGCGCGGTGGGGCTGGGAGGGCTCTGCCCCATGATGCGCTCAAGCATTAGCCACCCCTGCTCATTCCCGCGCTGGGGCTGTAATGAGCATGTGCCGTGTGCGCGCGTGCATTTGCAGGCCTGTGTGTTCTCGTGTGTGTGCGCACGCGTGTGTGTGTGTGCGCATTGTGTGTGCACGCATGCGTGTTGGGGGCAGCGAGCTTGGCGGGCATGTGAGTGTGCAGTGGCGCTCAGAGAACGTGCATTTCTGAGTGCTCTGCCCGCGCGCCCAGCCACTCACCAGAGCCTGGTTCCTCATCTTTTGACAAAGGCAGCAATTTAATCATCTGATGTTTCTGGTGCTTTGTGGTGTCTGTTTATGGAGCAGGGCTTGCTGGGGTGGAGGGTCACCTCGTGGCTCTGGCATCTCTGCAGATATCCTGGAGGAGCCCAACTGCTGATGGATGCTTCTCCTCCCTTATCCCCTCCCTGGGAGAGGTAGTCCCTGCCCAGAGGGCTAACCACTAGCTCCCCTCCCCTGGGCCCACCCCTTCCTTGGATACCTGGTTAGAAAGCCATCTCATCCGGGGGACTGGAATCTGGACCAGAGCAACGAGGAGGAGGGGGGCAGAGGCAGGAGGACCCCGTAGGGTGGGCAAGTGTGTGTGAGGGAGGAGGCCCGGGACCAGTGTCCTAGCTCCAGGGGAGGGCGGAGTATGTGTGGAGGTGGGGGGGGGGGCGTAAATAATTAAGGAGAGGCAGGGAGGGGGGAGGCTGGGGGGACCCCTCACTCTGTAGCTTTCTCCCGCCCCCTCCCTGATAGGTCCGGGGTGCAGGGCTGTAGGTGGAGTCCACTTTCAGGGCCAGTGCTGGGCTGCAGGGCTAGGTGTTAACCATGGGGCCCAGAGATCCACGCCAGGGCCCTGCTCACTTTCCCTCCTTCCCTCGGCTTGCTGTCAGTTCTCCTAGCTGGCAGGACCCCTCCTGGAGGGAGGAGCTACAGGGAGCCCCCCAGTGCCCCTGCTTGAGGTCCATGCTTAGCACCCAGGGCGGGGTTGCCAGGCACCCTGATGTCTGTGCTTGAATTTATGTATATAGGTCTGCATATGGGTCACCTCTGGGCTTCTGATGGGAGGGCACAAAGGCACAGTTCCGGGAGGGCCCTCTGACGACATCCAATCCACACCCCTTGTCTCTCAGAGGAGGGCCAGAGACTCCTGCCAGGTCACACTGAGGGGGGTTGCCCAGGGGACTGGAAGCCAAGCCTCATGGCCCCGATCCAGGCGTCCCCGCTGTGCACCAGCCTCCTTTTCCTCCCTGAGGGGCAGAAAGGGTTGGGGCCTCTCCCCGGCCTCTCCCATGCCTGGACAGCCTGGGGCTTCTCCAGGGTCACCCGAGGGAGGGTCACTTCCTCCCCTCCTCACACCCACTCCTCTTGGTTGGGTTCCCGTAGAGCTCCCTCTGTTCAGCCAGGAGAAATCCATCCCACCTCCCAAGCCCCTGAGTGCCGGGTCCCGACTTCCCAGCCGTCTGGTAGAAACTACCTCATGCCTCCCCTCAGCACCGCAGACAACCCTGCTCCAGGCTGCCTTTCTGGATTCATGCCTGCCTTCCACGTTTACTTCATCCCCTCTGCTCTGTGGGCTAAGTGTGTGTATCAAGTACCTTGGGCTTACTTGCACCAGTTTGTATGTCTGTCTGAATACACGCTGTCCTTTCTTCAGGGTGTGACCAGTCTCCCTCATCGGACGGGGTGTTTGTCAAGGGCAGGTGGCTTGTTTTCCCCCTCAGATTGGGAGCTGCTGTAGGACAGGGCCTGTTCCTCTTCTCTAAGACTGGGAGCTCCCATGGAACAAAATCTGATCTCTCCCCTCAGACTGGGAGCTCCCTGAGGGCAGGGGACCTTTCAAGCTCTGTCTTAGCCCCGAGACTCACTGCCCCTCTGGCACGCACAGGATAGTCACCATTCCCACCCCCCTTTGCTCCTCCACTATGCTCTTCCCACCCCAACATGGCAAATGCAAACCCATGGTGGCATCAGGTAGAGGATGGCAGAGCTGACAAAGCTTTGAGGATAGCCAAAGACCACAGGAGCCTGTGACCCTCCCTCCTCCCCCACAGTAGCTATATCTCTATGGTGGGGGAGGTGTGACATGGCAGGGCTGGGTGGTGCCCAGGACTTCACACCTAAAGACACACAAACCATCAAGATTGAAGGCACTCGAGGGACCATCTGGGCCCTGGATTCTAGCTGAGGGTCCTGGCTTATTCCACACATGGGGCTCAGTCTGTGGCTGAGTGAGAACCCGCCCCAAACTGCTGGGCTTCCAGCCCGGTGTTCTTACCTCTGCATCAGAACGATCCTCCGAACTCCAGGTCCCTGAGAGGTGGGCAGTGTGGGGCAGTGGGAAGATCTGGAACTTGGAGCCATGTGATCTGGGTTTGAATCCTGCCTGACGCTGTCTGCTATTTATTTGTTCGGTGCCATGAGACACGTCGTATGATGCTCTCAGTAAGGGAGGGGGTATTGTCCCGCTAACAGCTGCAGCGAGGCCATGGTGCTCACAGTGTTCCATCTGTCCCCCCACACCACCCATGATCTATGCCTTCAGTGGTGGCCCCACGGGCTGCCCCCATCCCTGAGCTCATCAAATCTTTAGAGACCCCTCCTTCATCCTCCTCTCAAGCTCCAAGTCTCTGCAACCTCATTCCCCTCCAACTGCCAATGTGGCCTAAAGATGTAGCAGAAAGAGGGTAGATTTGTGGGTGCCCGCCAGGTCACTTCCGAGCTGGAGGCCATCGGAAAGTCACTCGCCCCCTCTGTGTTCCTATCTCTTTAACATGGCAGTTATAATTCCTATCTATCTAGACTCTTGTTGGCGATATAGGTGTTGAAACAGTGGGGCCTCGTGAGGGAGGGCAGTGGACACTGCCTAGCAGTGGTGATTTCCATGTTTGTCCAATTGGGGAAACGAGGGCTCAGAGCTGGTGATAGACAGGCTGAAGGTCACACAGCAAATGTGCTGTCAGATTCCGGGAGTCCTTACCGACTTGTCGTAGGAAGTATCCTCCCTTCAAGTGAGGGTTTCCTTTCTCTGGCCCATTTATTGCATTTTCAGCGTTCTCAGTTTGGCTCCAAGACCTCTCCCTCTCCTCCTGAAGTCTTCTCTTAAGGGGAGCATCGTGCCTGGCACTTAGTAGGTGCCTGTGAAGATTTGTTGAAGACAGGCATGGAGGCACATGCAAGGCTGGGGTGGGCAGGGAGCTGGCAGGGGGGTGGGGGGTGGGGGGTGGGCAGGGAGCTGAGCACCAGGGTGGGCACAGGCTTGAGGCCATTTCGCCGTCCCTCCGGCTCTGCCTTTGCCAGGCCTGGCTGTTTGAGAAATTTCATTTTGCTAGCAAGCTGATTCATGGGCCTGGGGTCCTGGTGTTCCCTGAGCAGCTCTCCGTCAGTAGCTATTCTTTACAAGGTCCCTCGATTCGTTTTCGGGGTTGAAGACAAATTTTTAAAGGGAAGTTCAGTGCCAAGGTCATTCCAGAGGGGCTGTTAACTTAATGTCCTGCCTTGTTCCCTCCATGCCTGCTCTCTTTTGAACTACACGAGGGTCAAGACTTGCCATTTCTAGCAATTGCTTCTGAGTTCTCGCATTTGGACAAGGGGTGAGGAATGGAGAGGAAGGGGTACGGATTACAGGACAGGGCGGCAGGCAGGGCTCTGGCTCCATTATGAAGTTTGCCAGGTGACTCTGGGCCAACAATCCCCTTCTGCGGGGTTCCCTGTGTGTGAAAACGTGGGTGCTGACAAGACACCATTATGGTAGCATCCACTTTGTCTCCTGGAGTGGCCTGGTCTCCGAGGTTCATTTGGGCAGGAAGTCTCGGTGTCCAGCAGTGGCTCATGTCCCCTCCCCCTCATCCCCACGCAGGACAAGGCGGTTGGCAATTCCATAGCCGAATGCCATGGTGTCCACCCAGCTCTGTTCCCGCTGCCCTGGTTCTTGTCCCTTCTGCTGCAGCATCCTCTGAACTGGTTCCCCTGCCCCCCCAAATCTTCCTTCCAACACCAGGTCAGAGGGAAACAGTCTGAACTGCAAGTCTGAGCCTGACCCCCCAGTCCATGCTGAACCCACCACACTGCCTCTGGCCTCTGCAACTTTGCATGTGTGTTTCGTGTTTCTCCCACCACTGGGGACTCATATTCCAGAAATACGTGCATAGAGAAACAAAGAAAACATGCGCAGAGATATGGCAGCAAAAAAAAGCACGGGGTATGGGGTATGCGGCCTCCGGGCCTTTATGCCCACTGGCTTTCCCTCCTGGAATGCCCTTGGCTCCGTCCTCAGCAAACCCAGTTTGATAATGTCTCCTCCCTCCTCCTTTGTGTCCCACCAACCCATGGTGAAGCTTTGACACATGGCATCAATCATTCCAGATAACCGTGGCCAGCTGACACGTCCATCTTCCCCGCAGGGCTGGGGCTCCTAGGGGACAGGCCCCTGGGTTTGCCTCCATGCTCCCCGGGAGGGCCCGATGCACAGTAGGAGCTTAGTGTGCTGAGTAAACCAATGGATCCTGAACGTTAAGGCCTGAGAAACTTCATTTGCTGAGAGCCTCTCTGAGCAGGGTCTGTGCTAGGAGCTTTGGTCCTCACAGCACCCCGAGGGCTGCCATGATCCGTTGAGCAGATGACTATGGAAGGCAGGCTTCCTTCCGTGGTGGGCAACAGCATGTTGGGGTGGGTGCCAGTGCAGCCCTAGGCCTGTCCCTGGTCCCTTGTGGGACAGATGTTGATGGCTGTAGCTCCCTGGCTGGGGCCCTGGAGGCTGGCCAGGCAGCCTTGGCTGGGCTCTTGCCTCTGGCCAGGCCCCCCCGTCTCACCTCCGTTCCTCGGGCTACTGCCCGTTCTGGGGAGTGGTGACCCAGGGCCATGGGAGGCCCTGTGCATACACACAGGCCAGATGTACCCTGACAGGCTGTGGGCTAGCCCTTGGCCTGCTGAGAGGGAGAGGCCTACCCAACAGCCTTTGCTTTCTCCTGCCTGGCTCTCTACCATAGAGACCCCCAGGCTTTCCTCCATGGAGACGGGCAGCCTCCCTGAGCGGTGACAGTGACAGTGAGCGGGAGGGACCTGCTCTGGGGGATGGGCTGAAGGTGGAGAAAGAGTCCAGAGTGAGCTCAGGTGTGCACACCAATCCTTTCCCACCCATCTCCTTACTCTTCTGTGCCCCGCCCCACCGCCCCCCCCAGCCTTTTCTCTGGAGTCCCTGAGGTTTGCCCCACCCTCCCAAGTCAATCAGGGCAACTCCTAGAGGAGATGCCTCTTTGTAAGGGCACTTTCTGGGTCAGCGAATCCTTCATCTCCTGAGGAGGGCAGCCCCTCAGCCCTAGAGGGTCTGAAGGGATGTGGATGTTGGAGGAGCAGAAGGACTGTGGCCCGGTTCAGCCGCGTTTTGAATCTCATGTCATTTAGCGTGTCCACCGTGTGCGGGTGCATGTGCGTGTGCACGCATGCACAAGGACGAGACACAGAGCCGGGCACTATGCACTTTCTGTTCTCCAGGAGCCGTTGCTCCGGTCCAGTCTGGTCACCCCCATTTATTTAAGAAAATCCGACACAGTGGTGGGTAGAACCCAAGAGAGAAGTGGCGGTGGGCTGAGAGGGGTAGGGGAGACGCCCGGCTCCCTGCTGCCTTTGCCCGTCCCAAGGTCCTCCACAGCATCCCCTCGTACCCTCTCCCCCTCCCACCAGATTCCACTTCCTGGGGGGATGGGTGGCTGCCCCTGCAAAGAGGAAGGAGTGGTCAGCAGAGCAGGAGGGGCAGGGCTAAGGCGCAGTGTTGACCTCGCTCTGGGCTCAGCAGGGAGACCCGGCCTCCCTGGGCCGCCCAGACCACAGTGCTGGGGTGTGGCTTACTAGGGGCGGGCCCAGGGCTCCTCCCCATTTAGGCCCCTGCCCATAGCTGGTGGGGACAGAGGAGGGAGTCCTGAGATCTCAGGAAGGTGCCCGGCTTGGCCCAAGACTCCTCTGTAGGGTCAGCTCCCAGGTCCTGGGAAGGGGCTGGGGAGCACCTGGAAGCCAGCAGATGCTACAAGTGTCCCCCCATCCTCCCGATATTTTGTCCACAGCAAGATCCTTGGCAGGGCAGGCAGCCGCCGCCTCCCCCCCAGCAGGACAGAAATCCCTGAATAGTGGTTTGAGAAAAGTCTTTGTGCAGCTTGTGACACAAGACCCCCCAAAGCCCCCCCACACAGGGGGAAGACAGGGGACATGGGGGGCAGGGGCACAGTGTGGGCCCGCCTCACCCCAAGCTTGGCCTCCATGCCTCACTTTTGGGGCAGGGGGTTGTCTAAGATGGGAGGAGGTCTGGAAAGTGTAGAACAAGGGCTGGGATTGCTTTCCTCCTAGCAAGCTCCTGAGGAAGGAGCCCTCCACCTTCGGTGGCAGAATCGGGTACGGGGTGAAGTGGCGGGAAGGACCATGTGGGGTAGGCGGCTGCCCAGCACAGAGCAAAGCTGCAGGGGCAGGGAGTACAAAATCCACTTCAGCCGCCCTGCATCGGTGTGAGCATGGCTCCCAGCCGTGGCCCACACAGAGCCCAACCCCTGGGCGGACTGCGCCTCTATGCCATCTCTTTGATTCTGCGCATGTAATTGTGCAGGTCTGGGGGCGCAGTGGGCCGCGTGGTGCCCGCCACGTCCGGGCAGCCCCAACCCAGGTCTTCTTCGTCCTCCTCCTCCTCGCCAGCGGGCACCGAGTCATAGCCAAGCTCCTCCGTGGGCAGCGTGGTGAAGGTGGTAAACTTGACCCGCTTGCGCTTGGAGGTGGGCGAGCTGGCAGCGTCCTCAGCCTGGTCCCGGGCCGAGCCCCCCGAGGAGCCGTCGCCCCGCCCGTGCACCTGGCTCTGCACGCTGGTCTGCGAGCTGCCGCTGCTGGGGTGGTCACCGTGGCAGCAGGCGGGCACGGTCTCCAGCGGGTTGCCTGCGGGCGGGGACAGCTCCCCCTGCACCCGCAGCGGCTGCCCGTTGCCCAGGAACACCCAGTGGTGAGAGTGGTCCATGCTGGTCTGGCCCTCGGGCGGGATGCGCTTGTGTTGGTAGCGCAGCACGAAGACGATGCAGTTGATGAGGAAGACGAGGATGGCGAGGCAGAAGACGCCCAGCAGCGCATACATGCCGATCTCCAGGTCCGTCAGCCCACGCGGCATCTGCAGGAAGCCGGTGGGCAGCGGCAGGAAGTCTTCCGTGGGCGGCACGGTGGGGCTGGCGGTGCCCGGGCCCGGGGCCTCGGCTGCCGGCACTGCCGTGCCCGGTGGGCCGGCTCCCCGGGCCTCGTCCTCGCCCCCACCGGGGCCCGGCTGGCTGGGCCCTGGGTAGTCATAAGTGGGGTCCTCCTCATCCCGCCCAAAGTGTACCCGCAGACCCACAGGGGTCGTGGCCAGCACACTCTTGCGCTTGGTTTTCTGGCAGCTCTCGGCGATGGTGAGCTCGGCACGCAGCAGTTCCCCTGCCCCCTCAGCCTCCGCCACCACCAGCGGGAAGGCCCGGTCCTGGGTCACTGTGGCCACCCGCTCGTCCAGGCTGCTCACCAGCAGCCCGTAGTCCCGGGTGCTGTAGAGGGAGAGGGGGGCGGTGGTGCCATCACTGTAGGAGAGCCAGAGGCTCAGAAGGGCTTCCTGGAGGAAGAGGAGGAGGAGGAGGAGAAGGGGACAGGAGTCAGAGAGCTAGTCCTGGCTGGCTTCACCGCTAGGTGCTGAGCAGATGCCAAGCTCTATGAGGACAGGGACTGCGGTACTCTGGCTCCCGGATGTATTCCCGGCACTGCAACCATGCCTGGCAAGTGGCAGGTGCTTAGGAACAATTGTGGGAGCAGGAAGTCCTCCTCTGGAGGTTGTGGGCAGGTAAGGGGTATGTTATGGCCTCATATTGCCCTAAGAATTTCCTTGTCCACTCATCCTTCTCCCCTTGATGAGCTGAACGTATGTTCTGCCTTGGGTCTACCTCGAGTCCCTTTTGCTGCAGGAGGAACCCCGTATCTCCATGCCTGACTTGGGATCATCCCCATTAGACATGTGGAGATTGAGAACACATACCCCACCCCAGCCTTCTCCTCTGTTAAAACATTCTGAGAATTGCCTTCCCTACAGATGAGGAAGCAGGGCCCTAAGAGAAGGGATTGGCCTGTGGTCATGGAGCAAGTTAGGGGCAGGGGGACTCCTGGCTCAGTGCTCAACACCTGCCTTCTTGCTCCCTGTGCTCCTGCCTGTCACCTTTCCACCTCTGTCTTGTGCCCCGGCGTGTGGGGCTGCAGCTGGGGCTCCAGAGATGGGGGGGTAATTCCTAGGGGTGGAGGCGGCCAGACTCCCTGTGCAGATGGCAGGAGAATGGGGTGAGCCAGGTGTATTGGGCACCAAGGGTAGGCAGAGCTTCCATTAAAGCCTGAATTTGGGGGACTGATGGCACAAGGACAGACTGGAGTTTCCTTCTTCCTTCCACACCCCCAAGCCCCCAGTTTGGTAGGCTGGGCATCCGGTTACCTGCTTGAGGAAGCTGAGGGTCTGCTGGGCGGCTGTGGTGGCCAGGATGGTGTGGCTGCTCCCTGGGCTGGGCCGCAGGGAGAGGGCAAGGCTGGCCACCACCTGGGCCTGTAGTTGTGTGATGCTGACCTTCTCCTCCGTCACTGTTAGCAGCGTCTCCCCAAGCACAGACTCCGTCAGTGGGGACACCACCTGAGGCAGAGTGGGGCAGGGGTGAGCGAAGGCCAGGAAAGCAGCACCCCCCAGGATTCCCAGCCACGGAGGAGTCCCAGTGCTGCTGGAAGAGAGGCCCGGAGTGCAGGGCCGGGTGGAGGGGTGGGGGTGGGGGGTGGCAGGCTGGGAGGCTGGACTCTTAGGCTCTGCCTTAGGGCTGCAGCTGGAAATCAGGGTCCAGGGGCTCACAGGAGCCAAGCAGGAACACAGATGAGAAGAGGTGGGCAGAATTTAAGGTAAACAATAGCCCCACACAGTGATGAATAGCAATTGATGTTTGGCCTCAATGAGAGACAAAAGGGAGTGGTGGGGACTGTGACAAATAGGAGAACTTGTGCTCATGGGGGGGGCGGGGCACCAGTATTGACTCTAGCCAGTTACTGCCAGGTAGGAATGTAGGCCCAGGGTTGCCAGATTCATATTTTGTAAAACCAGAAGTCTAGATTTTTAAAAATGAGAGAGCTGCCAATTGTTTCAATGTTGGATCAGTTGCTTTACAGATAAATACATCTGCAGACAGATTCTAGCCAATGGGTCACACTATTCACCATCTCTTAGAGGGATGATTTCTACCCAGGCACCCAGATGTAGAGGAGGAGGGTCAGCTTTGAGTTCCTAGGTCCCTGAATTCCCTTTCCTGAGCCCCCTCCTCTCACCCACACCTGCTCTCTGGGACCACACCGAGCCATACAGGGTTGGTAAAAGTCGACCGGGCTTGCAGGGAGATCCTTTGCCAAGCGGAAGTGAAAGGAGCTTACCTCTGATGGTGGGGTTTCAGGCGGGGGGGTGGGGGCGGGCTGAGGGGCAGAAAGTGTGTTTTGGGGGACTGCTGGGGTTGATCCCAGAGGCCGAGGCCCTAGAAACCCTGTCCCAGGGACGTCTGTGTTCTCTGCCCACGCAGTGCCCCTGTGCCTACCTTGAAGGGGGTAGTGCCCGGCTCCAGGCCCGCCAGCGTGCTGCTGTCCACCATGCGTGCCACTCGGGGGTCCCCCACCCGCATGAAGTCGCTGACCAGGTCGGTGACCTCCACCAGCCAGTCCGGGCCCAGCATGGGGACCACCTGGTCAGCGCCCTCGGACGACGTCGTGTGGAACTGGGTGAAGACCTGCAGGGTGGCGTGCTGGTACTGCAGGGTGCAGCCTCGACTGGCGCTCTGCCGCCGCTCCTCCTCGTCCTCGTCCTCGTCCTCGCTCTCCCGGGCCGACCTGGGGTGGGGAGGCCGGGGCTCAGGGCTCCCCGCTTGCCCCTGACCTGCACAAGTCACCTCCCTCACCCGTGTGGGCTGCAGGCTCCTCCCCGCCTCCTATGGGTGGGCACTGGGCACACGGCAGCCTCCCCCCCAGCCCCATTCCTTCTGTCTCCGACCAGCTTAGAGCCAGGAGTCCCCAGCCTTTTCGCTCCTAGAAAGGGGCCTTCTTGCCCCCCCACCCGCACCCCTTGGCCCTCTCGGCCTCTGTGGGGCTTCACCGATGCCTGACAATAGCTGGGGTCCGATCCTGACAAGCGCGGTCTCTTTTTCAGCGCTAAGCCGGCGCCTGGCCCTGTTCTCCACTCTAAACTGGAGTGAAGGCATTCCTTGTTCAGAGGGCCAGACCGCTTGGCTGGGGGGTGCCCTTGCAGCTGGGGGCGAGCAGAACTTGGAAGTGATGCACTTGGATATTTGGCTGAGGAGATTTCCAGGCACCGCGTGGAATGTGTGGCCTGGTTCCTCTTGCTGCTTATAGGAAAACCCAAGAGGAGAGAGGTAAACTGAGGGAAGCACCAATAAGCAAAAGGGAGCCAGGACTGGATGATTCGGGAAATTCAGCCTATCCAGGTTGCCGAAGATGCTAAAACCAGGAGATCCGCGGTCAGGAGAGCATGCTCTGGAAAGAGCGAGCCAAGGACACAGCTCGTGCTTTGCTACTGCTGTGGATGGATCAAACAACTACAATATCCATTTACAGGGGGCTCTTTTACCTGGGTTAACCCATCCTCACAACCACGCTGAGGTGTCAACGTGCCCATTTGCAGATGAAGAAACGGGGCGCACAGAGACATTGTGTAAGTAGTCCAAGGTTGCCCAGCTAGTAAACAGCAGTCAGGATTTAAACCCAGCCTGTCTCCCTTCAGAGTTCACTACACCCTTGTGACTCAAAGCTGGCCCAGGAGCTGGGCCCAGGGCAGAATCACAGGCCCCCTCCCAGACCCACGGGATCAGAATGTGCACTTTAATAGGCTCCTCGGGAGCTCATGTGCACCTTCAAATTTGAGAGGCTCTGATCCACACGGTCTGGCTTTTCCTCATCTCTGTAGAATTGAACCGAGCCCAGCTATCCCTTGGCCACCGGCTTCTCCCCCAGCCCAGCCCCTCCCCTGTTAGTTGCCCGCCCCTCTTCCTCCCTCTGCCCTGCCGGCTCCCCTCTCCAGCAGCAGAGTGAGGGGCGAGTGGAGTGCATGCCCCAGAGATGCACACTCAGGTGCGTGAGGTCCCCCTCAGCAAGGGAGCCTGGTGTGAGTCACTGTATGCCTGGGCTGATGCACTCACGAGTGTGCCCCTGGTGTGCACAGGCTGAGGTACACGTATATAGGTGTATGTGCTTCTGTGTTGTGTGTCTGCTCCATTTTGTCTGTGGCCTGGCTACTCTCTCATCCTGTCTTCCCAGCCAACTCCTTTCTACTCATTCTTTAAGACTTAGCCAAGAGTCACCTATTCCAGGAAGCCTGCCTTGACTTGTCCTAAAGGAAGAGGCGGTTCTCTCCTTTGCGTCACCTGATTCCCCGCACAGAGGGCTTCCTGTGTCTACTGTGTCCTGTGGCACGTACAGGACGGTCTCCCTGATAGACCCAGAGCTTGGCTGGGTCAGGCACTGGCCACACTCACCCCATGTCTCAAGCACCCATCAGTGTCTGGCACACAGTAGCTGCTCAATAAAAGTTTGTTGATTGCCCAACCGACCTGCAGCCTGTGTACACCTAGGGTCTTACACACATATGTGGATCAGACCATGGGCCAGGGCTGTGTCCACCTGTGAGTATGCCGAGTATCCACTGTGTGTGGAAGGCTGTACCTCCGGTCAGGGAGGATGGGTACCCTCCAGCCCTTCACTTGGCTGAGGCGTGCGTCCGAGAGTTCGATGTGCAGGGGCAGCTTGGGGACCCAGACTGTCATTTCCAGGGGGGCACTGAGGATGTCATAGCGGAAGGTGACCCTGGCATTCATGGACCCGCGCGACTCCTTTCCGCTCACAAACACGTAGTCGCAGCTGCTGGATACCTGGGGAGGGGGAAGGAGGTTGGTTGGCATGGCTTGCCCTACAGGGCCTCCTGTGGGCTGAAAGAGAGGAGCGGGGGTGGGCGGGAGGCACCAGATTTATTTCCCTTGGGAGGTGTCAGCTTTGGGTGTCCCTGTTCCCATTATTTCTTCACAGATCATCTCTCAGCGCTTCTATGGGAGGTGTTTGCTCCCTGGCAAGGAGCCACCATGCACCTGACTACAGGAGACTGTTTCTGATGAGGCAGACCACACCTCAGAGGAGCCTTCAGGCTGAGGGGCCCCTGGGCTGGTGCTCTGGCAAAGGTGTCTTTGGTGGCAGCCTCCACAGTACAGAGGGGCATGTCTGAACCCATGATTCCTCCACGGCCCATCTGGCCCTGCGGCCGCAGGAAAATAAACAGCTGGCTCATTTCAGGTGCGGGGATGGTTCTAGCCAGGGGTGGAGGTGGGGATGGGGAGAGGAAAAATTAGGACAGACAGGTGGATGGCTGCTACCAGTGGGTGCAGCTTTTACAAATGCATGCCCACCAGGACCCCAACTCATATTCCTAGAGGTTCCTTGGATGACCACGCACCTGCCGAACACATCTCGGGGAACACCTGTGGCAGTACTCAGGACAGATGTAGGTGGGTGTGCATACGTCAAGTGTGACCAGTATGTACCTGGCACACTCTGGAGTGAATCTCATGTGCAATGCATTGAGGTGTTCCTGCTAGTACACCCCCATGGGTGCACACCCTCGCATTTGGGGAGGGTCTAATCATGCGGCTGGTGGGCTCGACATTCCGAAGGCTCTGGTGGGGGGCAGGGAGGGTGCCAGCACGGTGGCTCATTTCTGATGAGCCCCTGGCTATTCCTAAACTCCTGCTAGCTCCCTTAACCATCTCGGATGGGGGTGGTAGGACGTGGGAGAGCAGCCCCGCCAGAAATGCTCATTTCCCACTTCAGAAGGCAGAGAATTCCATCTGAAGGCTGGTAAATTCCATTCGGAGTGTTTGCAAACTCCATAAAGAACCTGAGCGTATTTCATTGAGAGTGGAAACAAATTCCATTTAGAATCTTTGTGAATTCCCTTTGGTATCTAAGCAGTCAAGACTTTGTTCTGGTCCACTTTGAGGCTGGAGGCGGGGAGTGGGGGAGTCTGGGGGGCAGAGGCAGATGCTGGATGAGGGCCTTTGAAAGCAGGTCCATTTTTTTTTCCTGTCCCAGCCTGCCAGCCCTGGAAAGCCCCACAGGCCTGGGCAAGGCTTCTACTCTGCAGGGGATGGGGGTGTGGCACCAAGCCATCTGCTCTGGCTCACCTGGGGGGCATTCTTCCTGGGGGGGGGGATGAGGTGAGGCTCCAGCTCCCCAGACCTGAGGGATCTGGGGCAGAGTGTGGAGAGAGAGAGTGCACACACCCCAGGCTAGCCCCAGTTAGCCTGAGGGAGAAGGACACCCACGGCCCACTCCTCCTGCTCTCCTTCAGGCTGAGCTATTTACAGGCTCAGGGAACAGACTCCCTTGTCTGATCATCTGATTTGGGCACCGGCTAGAAGCTGGCCTGATGAACAGCTCACCCACCACACTGACACCAGGATTGCCACTCCCCTGCGTCACTGTCTGTCCCACTGCCTGAGACGGCTGTCCGAAGGGGCAAATCTGAAGGCCCTCCTGGGGAGGTGGCAAACTGGGTCATTTGAGTCAGATGGCTGTCCTGTTTGTTGGGCTGTGAGGACCTGGGGCCCAGAGTGGGTCTCTGGCGAGGGAGCTGTGGGAGGGGCCCACAGGAGTTGGAGGATTTGGGGTGTGTGTGCCTTGAGTGGGTCCTTCCTTACACAACCTTCACTCCTGGCCTAACTTCTTACACAACCTTCACTCCATGCTTCTGGGGCTTCCGCTCTGAGCTGAATCTCCTCCATTTGGGCACCAGCACCTGGGTTCAGGGCGTCAGGGTGTGTCCTTGAGTCCCCCCCCCCCACCCAGTTGCCTTGCCCAGTGTCTGTCCAGGCAGGGGCTCAATCATCACTTGCTGCACTGGATTGAGCTCAGGCTATCAACACTGCCTTCTCCCCTCTGCCTGCCAAATGGTGTCTTTCATATTCCTGCAGGAAGCCCTCCAGGACCAGTAGTACCCGGGGCTTTTCCTCACCCCCACCAGCCACGGATGCCTGAAGCTATTCCCACTGGTACCTCCCCACCCACCACGTTTCTCCTCCTTTTGCCTGCAACAGGAAGCTGCCTGGGATGCCAATTCCCCTCTGGCTTGGAGTTCCACTCCCCCTGAAGGTCTGAGGCCTTCTTCCCAGGGTTCCCACCTCCAGGAAGCCCACCTTGATGATGTCCTCATTGTCAGATTCGCATTCCACCAAGGCAGAGACATCTAGGACGAGGCCAGTCACCTCGATGGCGATGACCTTGACCGGGATGGCCACTGTCCTGCCAGTCAGAATAGCCGTGTTGATGATCTCAGTGTCCTGCAGGAAGGGTGGGGCTCTGCTGAGTGGGGACACTTGTGGTCCTCTGCTCTCCCAGGACACGCCAGCCAAGGCCCAGGCACCTGGCTGCCCTACTCCTCAGATGCTCAGCCTTCCCCTGGGGACATCTGCACACATGTGCGGAGAGGTGCAGCCGCTCAGTCTCAAGAGTCTTCTCAGACACTCTGCTCACTTGGCCTCCTGCAGTAGCCTTCTGGTCTACCTCAGCCCACCGCCAGGAAACAGTCCCCAGTGCCCCATCATCTTCTTTTGACACCTTACATGCTCCTCCGCACTCACGGAGTTGCATCCAACACATCTGCCCGGCCATTCCAGGCACCCTTGGGCTGTTTGCCGACGATCCCTCCAGCCTTACCACCCATGGCACCCTTCCCCCATCCACCGCGCCTTAGAACAAACTACTCACATTCCCATCACCACACCTTTGTCCGTGTGATCCCCTGTCTAGAGCACCCTCCTCACCGTCTCTGGTTGTATGAGCCCTTCCTTCCACATGTCCTTCAAAGCTCAACTGCACAGCCACCTCCTCCAGGAAGCCTCCCCTGAGTGGCTTCTCCATCGGTGACTTCTTCCACCTCTGTCCCCCTGAGCATCTGCTGTCCTACTCCAGCACGAGGCACAGAGCACCACCCACCTCCAGTGAGTGCGCGTGCACATACACACACACACACACCCCTACACTCACAGGCACACCTGGGTGCAGGAGGCACTCACACTCTCGGGCGCGGGCCCACATGTACACACACATCAATCCATATGCACGCTCAGCGGGGCACATGCCGGTCATGCGCACACACCCGCGACAGACGCACGCATCCACTGGCCAGTCACCGCCCCGCTCACCATGGCTAGGGGCAGGATTGCTTGGACATCCCGCTGGATGACTGTCAACTCAGTGACCGCCCGCTCCAGGTCAGGCTGGGCGCTGGGGCTGCGGTAGTCGATGTGCCACATGATCCTCCGCTTGACCGACTGGCTGGTGAAGTTCTCCATCTCAAAGTCCAGCTGCAGGATCTCCAGGGGCCCCTGGCCTTCCCTGCAGGGTTGGGGCAGGAAGCAGAGCCCAGGAGGAAGGGCTGGGAGCAGCCAGGAGCTCTGAAATCCCTGGTGGGACCCCCAGCCTGCCTGCTGGGGCCTTCTGAGCCACCTGAGGTGCCCCAGCCTGGACCTCAGAGTCCCCACCACCTGAGCGCCTGTCCTTCTGCCAGCCTGGCTTCCTCCATCAAGAATGCCCCCACCCCTTCAGGTGCTGTCCTCAGAGAGGACAGAGGTGCTTACCAGGGGGGCAGCGGGGTGCCCTGGGCCCAGGCCACATCCACGGTGGCTGTTGAGTGCTTTGCCCCCGTCAGCAGCTCCGAGGTCACGTGCCACTGACCACTCCGTGACTTGGTGCCCAGAAGGGTCACACCCTTCTTGGCCTTCACCCTGGGACAAAGTGGGAAGAAAGAGAGGGAGACGGTCAGCCTAGGTCCCAGTGGCTGCCCAGCTGGCCACTCCCCCCTAGGCTGGGGCTGGGAGTAGGGGGAGTAGGTGAGTAAATGACCTCAGTAAATTATCTTGGACTCAACGCTGGAGATGAACCTGGGGAATCTGGTATCATGTAGCTGAAACCTCCGACCCTCCGTGGAGGCTACAATTGCTTCTACCATATCTCTCTGCCAAGTTCTTATCAAATCTCTACTTGCATACCTCAGTGACAGGGGACTCACTACCGCACACATCCAATTCCATTCTCAGAAAGCCCCTAAAGACTAGAAATGCCTTTCCTATATTTAGCTGAAGTCTAACAGTCATGGGTTCTGCTGGGGCAAGAGAGAACAACTCTCCTTCGCCTCAATTGTATCAGTTCCTTGGACAGCAGGAGGGAAGCACGTGTTCCCTGAGTCTTCTTTTCTCCAGGCCTAAAATCTCTAGTTCCTCTAATTATTACTTTCTGCCATAGTTTCAAGTCAATCTTTGCAACTAGGGTTCAACCCTTGCAATCCTCCTCTGGACACTGAACACACAGGCGTTGTGGCCTCTACTAAATACTGATTAATACTGACTAAAGCAGAACTGTGACCTCCTTAATTCTACATGTTCTACTCCTATTAATGCAGCCCCAAATCTGTGATGAGTGATTTAAGTCATATTCACATTCAGGTATTAATCATTGGATCAGGTCTATCCCTTCCAGGAATATCTGAACTTTAAGGTGGTACACTCAGGAAAGAGGGCAATACTTAACTCAAAGAAGTCGGAGGTTAATGGTGATGTTTTGAGTCCTATGCATAATGTCTGGGGTGGGGGGAATATTTTGGTGGGGCCTTGATACGACTTAAGGTATTTCTGAATTTGTAAACTGTATCCCGTTCAGGGTGTAGAAAAGGCTGGGACTCCTGAAATGTTTTCTCCCATCTCCAGGATTGGGCAAATGTCCTGACACATGGACGAGACTCCTGCTCATCTTTGGCTCCCAGCCAATGGGCTGCTCTCTGATCTCCATTTCTTCTCTTTGGCCTTCGTCTCCTCATCTGTAAAATGGGAGAGTTGCGCCAGCTAACATCTCCGGGCCCTTCCAACTCCGTTCTATCATTTTGACACCTATGCTTGTGGGAACTGACATTTCTGTGAGCTACAGAGGTCGGGCAGAAATTTTTGTTGCCATCAAGCCGATGAGAACACAGGCTTAAGTAAATAAGATGTCTTCCTGAGGTTTCTCAAGCGATAAACGGAAGAGGTAGGATGAGGGTGCTGGCCAGGCAGGTGTGGGCACACCCCTAAAGGGAGCGAGCTATGCATTTGACCTCGGAAGGGAAGGCAGACCCCTCTACCCACAAGCCCCCTACCTGAGTGTGAAATGCTCCACACTGGCGCTGGAGGGAGAGGAGGAGTTGGGGGCCAGGTAGAGGAGGATGCTGAGCACCTCCCCAGGCTTGAGGGGCCGATCCGGCAGGCGGATCATCAGGTTGCTGTCCAGCCGGTGCTCCTGCAGGGTCCTCCTGGGGGGCGGGCGGAACAGGCTGATGCTCCCGATGCGCAGCAGGGGGTGCTGGGTGGGGCTCTCGGCGCGGGCAACCGGCCTCGGCCCCGCCCCCCGACGGGCGCCCCCGCAGCCCCCCGACGCGTCCGGGGGGTGGAGGGTGTAATAGAGCTCGGCCTGCTGACTCTCCCCCGCGGCCTCGGGGTCCAGCCCGTCCGGAGACTTGCGGCGGGCGGCGGGCGGCGCGGCGGGGGCGGGGGGCCCGAACCAGGCCAAGGGCAGCTCGGCCCGCACTAGGCAGGTGGCCAGGCCCCCGCTGAGGCGGCAGGAGCTCTTGACCTCCCGGGCGTCCCGGAAGGCGTGCAGGCGGACACAGGGCAGCCGCTCGGTGACGCCGAAGTCGTCCCAGTCGCGGCCGGCCACGTAGAACAGCACCTGGGCCACGGGCTGCGAGGCGGGCACGTGGGCGCGGACGATGAAGGCCCGCACCTTCCAGTTGACGGTCAGGCGCTCGGGGATGTCCAGGGTGCTGGACGGCTGCAGCAGCTCCCGGGCCACCACCTGGCTGGTGCTGAAGGGCCCTAGGGAGACGTTGAGGACGGGCAGCTCCTTGGTCTGGAACACGACGAAGGGCTCGGAGCGCTGCAGGGAGCCGTTGGCGACCGCAGGCGGCGGGGGCCGCGCGTCCCGCAGGAAGAAGGCCAGTCGCGTCCGCGACAGGTGGTAGCTGACCGGCAGCACTGGGCTGGCCTGCGGCCCTGGGGGGCTGGGGCTGGCCGGGTGGGAGCGGCCGGAGGCTGGGGACAGACAGAGGCAAGAGCCCGGAGGGGTCAGCAGAGGCTGTGCTGGGACCGCAGGGCACCCCAGCCTCCCACCCCACAGGGGGCATCAGCTCTGAGCCCGCCCTGTGCTGGCATGACAACTGTCCCCTCGCCATTGCCTCTTTTGCCCCAGTGTGGGGGTGGACCTAATACCACCGCAAAGCACTGTGAGGCTTTAGAGAGGTTTTATTCCTGGGCATCCTCATCTGAAAAATGAGGATAAAATGGGTTTCTGCCTCGTGAAGATTTACCAAGTAGTGTGTAGAAAGGGCTGAGGGCCGAGTGTGGCGTCGGGAAAGTTCGGACTCTTGCCGTTACAACCTGCTCAGCGCTCTGCAGGCATTAGTTTGCTTGATCCTCAGATGGATCCTCCCAGCTAGGTATTCTACCATCTCCCTGGATTCAATCCATTTTCTATCAATAATTTCTCTTTTTTGAGAGCCTATTCTTATATCTTACAAGTCAAGGTGAAGAGTGCTTAAGTAACTTACCCAAGTCACGTGAGGGACAGGGGCCAGAACGAAGATTCGAACCCAGGGCCACCTGACTCTCAAAGCCAAGCCCGTTCCTGTTCCAGCTGCCTCAGATGGGGCAGGGCCCTCAGATATCCCTTATTTCCCCCTACTCCCTGCCCCCATGTCACTATACATGCAGGGAATTTGACCCCAGTCTCCCAAACCCAACATGGGCCTTGGATCTGATGTCTCTGGTCCCCTCCCCACATCCATGCAGGACCCTGCCAAATTCTAGCAATTCCACCTGTTGACTCTGTAGTGTGTCCCGAGCTACCCCTGTCCTCCATCCCCAGAACCCTGCCCCAGTTCTGGCCTGGATCCTGTTGCTATGACAACGTAACATGGCATGACTGGGTCTCCCTTCTCCCCCTAACCGCCTCCCTGGCATATCCTCCCCTCCACAGCAGCAGAGTGATGTGTTTGCCCTGGACACAAATGGGACCTGGCTGGCCCCTCGCTGCCGGCTCAACTCCTGTTGGACACTGTCAAGGAATAGGAAGGAACAAGATGTGGGGGTTTGAGGTTTGAGAAGCAGTTCTGGATCTTTCCATGGACCCCCGAGTCACTTTCCTCACCTTTAAAAATCAGGGTAATAATAATAATGCTGATCTTGAAGGATGTGGTGCTGTCATTGTTCTGTTTTCGAGAATCAAGTAAGAAAACTCTCAATTGTGCAACACAATGCCCACATCTGTAAGTATTATGAAAGAATCTCTCCCTTCTGCTTACAAAACAAAATCCAAATTCACCTTGAGCCTGAGTGTGGCCCTCAGGGTCCTCTACAATGGGGTTTCAGGCTCCCCTTTCCCCAGGACTGCTCCCTCCAAGTCCCCGCTGCCAGCATAACTGGACAACTTCTGGCGTTAGCACTCGCTGATGCCACCTTATCTCCCCTCCTTTGCTCATGCTGTGCCCTCTGACTCAAATCCTCTTCTTTCCTAACTGTACACGTCCAGGTAGGAATCTTCCTCCGCGGGCCAGCTCCAATGCCACCTCCTCCATGAAGCCCTCCAGGATATGACCTCAATTCCTGGGATTTTCCTTCTCAGAGGGAACCTCTCATTCTGTCTTGTATGGAAGCTAGTTATCTGTGAGGCCGTTCACTGAGGAAGCCTTCAGCAAATCATGGCTGATTTATGCTGAGTGATTTGTGTGGACCTGTGTCCCAAGGAGGAGACTCCTAATCAACGCTATAGTGGTTACTTGCAGTTGATGAACATTTATCATTTTATCACCATCAATGAAACCTTGACAGTTCTACAAACCTTCATAGCCAATTCCTCATAAAGGCAATGAACTAAAAATTCCCAGCTCTGGAGACTCTTGTGGCTCTGGGTCTATGTCCTTTTTATTTATTTTTTTAAATCTGTGGTTTAATTTCCTCATTCAAAAAAAAAGGTATTTGGCTTGGTGCAGGGCATTGGCCCTTTGGGTCAGGTGATCTAAGAGGAGTGGCACCTGCTCTCATGTACCTACTTAGGGCTCTCTCTGAGTGGCCCTTAGGACCAGCTGGGGAGACCACCCATGGGGGTGCAGCCCACGCTCTGACCACCAGACTGCTTCTTCCATTCCCAGGAGAACTCTGTTCCTGGGCCACTTTCCCCCCTGGATGCTCTGCACCCTGCAAGGTACACCGGCTGCCAGTGGTGGGGTACAGGAGGGCAGCCAAGTTCAAGAGGAGGACAGGAAGATGTCTGGAGAGATGGGGAGAGCCTTCCTGGCTGGAATCCCCACCCCACAGTTACCCCAGGAGTCTCCGAGGTACCCCTGCCATCGGGGTCGGGGGGAGGCTGGCCCAAGTCACACATGTTGGGGTCCAGGGTAACAATCTGAGCCAGGGCACAAGGAACCAGCCAACTGCTTTGGAAGCAGCAGGAAGCAGGCAAAGATTTCAAGACTCAAGTTCAAGGTTTTCCCTGTGACACTCGCTGGCAAGTTACTTCCCACGTTGGGCCTTGGTTCCCACATCAGAAACTGAGTGACATTGGCTCCTTCACAGGGATGTTGCCTAAGAGGCCAAGGGGGAGGAGGGGGGGCACTGCTCTGTGTGGCAGGATGGCCAGGGCTGAGACGGGGAGGGCCACCGTGCTTGTCCCACTGGGCTTGGAGAAGGGCAGCTGCTGCAGCTGGAAGCACTCACTGCCCCCAAGCCGGGGTGCATAGGATGGGGCTGCCGAAATCATAACCACCGGCCCTGCCTTGCCTACCGTCCCCAGGACATCCCAGAGGCTGCTGAGTGGCGCTTAGTTCCCTCGGACTCTCTCACTGTCCCAACCCCACGGTGGGCCATCTGGACCCCTGGGAGGCCTAGTGGGGGCAGGAACCACCAGGTGGGCAGCAGATGGGGGCATGGAGGAAGGGACTGGACACCACCCCTCTGCCCTCGGTAGAGTTTTGTGGAATGAGTGGGGCTCTCGGAATGAGCTGCCCACCACTGACGGGGGTGCCGTGTGGGGTAAGAGTGCCTCCTCCTGCAGCAGAGGCGACTGGGTGGCCGCTCAGGGGGAGGGGTCCTGGCGCAGGGCCGGTAGCCTCGCAGATAAGGAATCTGAGTTTCTGAAAGGGGGAGTGACTTGTGTTAAGAAAACAGCTTGCTTTCAGAAAGGGGAGCCGGAAGAGACAGTCTTAGGGTGCTATGGCTTTTGTATTTACGTTGTCGTGACACACGACACCCCCTCCAGTCACCACCATGAGTCATTCTCTCCTCCCGGGCCCTGAGGCCTCCGCTGTGGGGGAGGCGAGTGTTTCTGAGATTGCAGCACTAACCCCTGTTCTCCTGTGTTCACTTACTCTGGAGCCTGAGTAAGGAGTTGCTGGACCTCTCTGGGCCTCGGTTTCCCCAGGGACGTGGGAGAGGCCCTGGAAGAGTTCTAGGGTGGCAGGGGCTAGAAGGGAGGAAGGTGAGACCTGCGGAGCTGTCGGCAGACAGGTCAGGTTTTCAGGGACGCTCTGTGGGAAGGTGTGTGCACGCTGGCCTGCATCTCAGCACGGAGCAGGGCCCGGCCGGGGAAGGAAGGGCCACAGATGGGGGAGGGGAAGATCTACACGGCTCTGAGGTGCTGTAGGGGTGTGACGGGGGGACTTGGCGGCCCGGATCCCCAACAGAGGGAGAGCTGCTAACCCGGGCTGCACACTTGCCCCTCAGGCCCCACACCAGGCAGCCCACACACAGCGGGTCTTCAGGCTTGGCTCTAAACCCCGGCCACGCTTGGCCCCTCACCCCGCTCCACTTGTTCCCCAGCGCACTTGCCCTCCAGGCCCCCACCTCCCACTCTCGTGTCCTGGGCCCCGCTCGCCCTGCACGCCAGGCTTGCCGGGCCTCGGCTCCCCCCCTGGAGCGGCTCCCCACAGAGGAGCAGCCGGGCTCCCCTCTGTGTACACAGCCTTGGGCCTCCTGAGGCGTTTGAGCCCAGCCCTGGGATCCTCTCCTTCTAGAAATGGCTTCTCCGCATCCTCTCGGGCGCATGAGGGGTGTTATGAGTTGAATTGTGACCCCCACGCCGACTCATTCATGCAAGGCCTGACCCGCAGGACCTCAGAGTGCGGCTGTGTTTGGAGACAGGGCCTGCAAAGAGGGGATTAGAGTAAAACGAGGTCCCTAGGGTGGGGCCCAATATGACTGGTATCCTTACAAGCAGAGGGGATCAAGACACAGACGCGCAGAGGGAAGGCCACGGGAAGACGCAGGGAGAAGGTGGCCATCTGCAGGGCAAGGAGAGAGGCCCCAGAGCAACCCGCCCCGCTGACCCTCTCACCTCGGACTTCTAGCCTCCAGCACTGAGAAGCAAGTGTCTGTTGTTTTAGCCCTCCAGCCTGTGGCGCTTTGGGAGGGCCGCCCAAGCAGACTCACACAGGGAGTTGGCTATGTGTTCCCCTCATAGCCTCAGTTTCCCCAATGAGAGGAGACACCGTATCAGGGGAAAAAGATGGGCTGGGGTCGCACGGGCCTTGCACACAGGGATAATGATGGTGGCCGAGGCACTCCCAGCCCCTTCCTGACACCATACCTCGCATGTGACCCTTCCCAGCTGATCCGAGCAAGTTCCTTCCCACAACCCCGGAAGGCACACCCAGCTCTTTACAGCGTGGTAACTAAGAATGGGGTGCCTGTGGATGCCACAGCCCGCACTCCCATCCTCCTGGAATCCTCCCCCACAACCTCCCTGGGCCTGAATCTGCCCAGCCCCTTGGGGAGCACCAACCCAGGGCTGCTTCGGGGTTATGCTCAGCTGAGAGGCAGCAGCCTTCATTCTTTCTTGTTCCAGAAAGAGATGATGGTGTGAATAGAGGCTTCACTGGCCCTGTGTACAAGGGCATTGGACTGGACCCACTAGCACCCAAGAGAAGAAGACAGGAGATGGGGTGTGGGGTCCCCTCATCCTTCCATGCCTGGTCCTGGCACTGCCTCTCCCCACAGCCACCTGGATGGTACTTTGCTACTCCTTGGCTCTGTTCAGCCCCGACTGACCTGGAGCGTGGCCCTGGTGTGAGTGTGAGCTGCAAATGACCATCGAACTGTTTCCTCCGTCACTTCTGTGAATGCCCCCTGCAGGCAGGATGCCGGCCCACGTGCTCCTTCACCTGTGCAGAGACCTCTCAGGCCAACCCCAACACCAGAAGGCACCTACTTATTTATGCTTTTGCTTCTCCAGCTGGACTGGGATATGGGCAGACACTGGGTTCACGAATCTCCCTTCTACCCTCTTATAAGGCCTGGGGCACCTGCGCAGGCCAGAGGCCCTCCTTTCTCATCTCAGGCTGGCTGTTGGTGTCTAGGAGCACAGCAGGGGCCTCTGGCCACCCCCACAAAACCTTCCCAATTTCTCTCCAGGCACACAGGCTAGCCCCCGTCCCCGCCCCCCAAACCGATTGAAAATATAATCTACATGGAGGCTAGAGCCAGGCAGCCTGGGAATGGGGGTGCCTCTGGCCATCTCCCTGCTTCTAATCAAGATCAGATACCTCCTGCTTCTACCTCTAATTGTCCCAAAATTAAAACTAATCGCTGGCAAATCAGAAAAAAAAAGATTGTCATTAGCTTTGGTGAGTTTGAGGCTGAGGGACACGGCAGGGTGTGCTAGTAGGGCCTGAGGGCGCTGGGCTGTGCTGGGAGGGGGCTTGGTTACTCACGTGTGTGTGTGTGTGCGCGCGCGCGTGTGCGCCTGCAAGGGCCACACCAGATGTCAGTGTCGGGGGATCCTTCGGCTGAACTTGCCTGAATGTAAGATTCAGCAGGAGCAAACAAAACAAGAGCAAACCGACTCTAGGGCTGGACCCAGGCTTAACACAATCCGAATCGCCAGGGGAGAGACCTGACCGTCTGCATCTTTATCAAGCATCCCAGGCCTTGTTATCACAGGCTTTGGAAAACAACAGTGCTAAGCAGGAAGGGTTGGGAGACACTGAAGGTTGTGACTTGTATGACATAATTTGGTGTTGCTGACAGTGGATGATGAAGGACCCAGAGTCTAGAACAGTGTCTGGCATATACAAGTGCCAAATCTATGAACGGATGAAGGAATGAATGAGAGGCCGCAAGAGATACGGTTGCTGCAGGTGGCAAGGATCCTAGGGTCCATGTGTCCACTGTCACTCTTGACAGGGATGGCCTTTGTGCAGTGACAGCCCCCCCACCCCCCAGCTCAAACCTCTAGGCCCACAGCAGGGGTGGGACTTCGGGGAAAACATCTCTGGCCCAGGAGAGCTTCGGGGAAGGAAGCTTCCCTCTGAGGGTGCCTGGAAGAGGGCTCTGGCCGGGAGGAGGGGTGCCTGGGTTCCAGTCCTGCTCTTCTTCCTTGGCTAATGGGTTAGATCTCACCAGGGAAGCATGCCATTTCTGAGGCCCCATTTCCCCATCAGCAAAACGGGGAATCATCAACCAATATACCAGGTACCATGGAGCCGGGTGCCAAAGTGAGGTTGAGTGAAGTTTTTTGTTTTTGTGTTTTAAATTAGTGATATCAGTATTAGCAAGGGTTTTAAGGAATGGGACATCTGCACACCCTACTTACTGTCAGAGGGTACACTAGACAATTTTCTAGACAGCACTTTCAAAATATGCTTTAAAGGCCTTGACACTGTTCATGCTCCTTGTCCCAGGGACTCCCCTTTGGGAATCCCGTACGTAGACATCAGCTCAAAGATTTATGTAAAAAGATATTCACTGTGATGTTACATTTATTAGTAAAAAATTAGAAACACCTAAATGGCCAAAAGCAGGGTATGGTTAAATAAAAGCAAATGCTTAAGAATGGATGTGCGCAGCCATTACAGATCTAGTTTTCAAAAAAAATACTGACTCCAATGGGAACATACTCACAAAATAGTTTGAACTAAACAAAGAAGGGTGTAAAACTGGCTATACGGTGTGATACCAATTTTACATAAAAAGATGTAGACATTGGGAGGAAAGACATCAAAATGCTAATGGTGGTTATATCTGGGGGGTGGGGATTATGGGTGATTGTTATTTTTTACTTTAGGCTTTGATGTATTTTCCAGTTGTCTGCAATGAACATGTATTGCTTGTAAAATTAGAAAGGAAACAATAAATGTCATTAAAAATGAAGGAAAGTGTTTGAAGCTATTCCAAGATTTTTTTTAAAGGAAATTGGGGAAAAAAAGAAAGAAAAGAAAGAAAGAACCTGTGTGGTTGGGGGGCCACACAAACCCCCGCTCAGATCCCAGCTTTGACACTTCCTCGCTGTGTGAACTTAGGTAAGTTACTTAACCTCTCTGGGCCTCAATTTCCACACCTGTAAAATGAGGATCCTAGAACGTATTTCATAACGTTGTCATGATTAAATAAGCAAATTGCTGGTACAGAGTCAGTGCTCAGTGTTCATTTGTTTATTCATTCAATACTTATTGGTTATTTCATTCTGAGGAGAGAAGTGCTGACCTGCTTTTCTCTAGCACTTGATGCATTGTTTAGCTCACAGCAGGTCATCTGTCAGTGTCTCTTAAGTTAAAAAGGACAAGTACAGAGATGATAGGTGTGTGGAGCAGAGCGTCCCAGGGAGCTCAAAAGTGGCACAAGGCTGGAAGGAGTACTAGTTTTGGGGGGGCCCTGAAATATACCTCCGGCAAATCTGCTGTGTGACGTCAGGCAGTGTCCTCCCTTCTCTGGGCCTCATCGAGGAGAAGCGGATAGTCCCTGCCCTGCCTGCTGCATGGGTGACCTAGGCGTGGACAGATGCCATGTGTGCAGGAGTCTGGTGGGTTCTGGACCAAGCCGGGGTCAGCGGGATAAAGGGGAGGTGACAGCTGGGCCCAGTGGGCCCCGAACACTGCCCTCCCCTATCTGCTAGGACAGGGCTTCCACATCCTGGGAAATAGTTTGGGTCTTGCACAAAGATGCTGGGCCCAGGGAGCCAGCAGGGGATTAAACCCAGCCCCAGGCTCTGTTCATCAAGCCCAGCGCCTAGTGCAGAAATGCTTGTCTTTCTCTGAGTTGACAAAGATGCCATATAGGCTGGTCCATAGAGGTATGTCCCCACCCAAGGCTGGGGCTGCCCTAAACCACCTCTTTGAGGAGGAGCCCAGCATAGGAATGGGGGCCTCCCTGAGGTCTGGGGTCTGGGCTGTCCACCCTCCCCCTGAGCCCCACTGTCCCTCCCTCCCCCACTTTGCTATACCCCTTCCCAAGGCAGCTCTGTCAGGGTGGGGCTGTCCCCCTCTCAACCCTCACACTGAGGCCCCGTGTGCCTGGAGCCTTGGCTGGTCTGGGAGCAGCCAGTGTGGATGAGAACTAATCACTCCCGTCGTGGGTCGTGGAGGGCGGGCTGGAAGCAATCGAAGCTTCCAGAAGCCCATAGCCCCCAGGTGGCTCTTGCTCTCCTCCTTGGAGGCTGTAAATCCTGGGGAGGTGGCTTCCCTGTACTGTCACACCCCCTGCGACACCTGGCTGGAACAAGCTTGGGGAGGGGCCAGTGGGAGGGGCACCCGTCCCCCACTCTGCCTCAATTCCCTGAGGCCTGCTCACCGCAGGAGCACCAGTGATGGGCCACCAGGTCACCTTCTGCGTCTACCGGGGAACTCCCTCTTAGCTGCAGGGACGGCAGGGTCCCTACCCCAAAACGGAGGGTCAGGAAGGCTCCCCTCAGATGGGCTCTGCCACTCATCAGCTGTGTGAGCTTGGGCGAGCAGCAACTGAGCATGCCTCTTCCTCAGTTTCCTAAACTGTCCCAGGGGGTGAAAAGGAAATGCACGTGTTGTAAGATGACCCATAAGCCCTTCAGCCAGGCCTGGCACACAGTCAGCCTTTTTAAATGTCAGCTTTTGTTTGGGAGTTACTGTCCTCGTCACGGAACGGAACCCATACAGCCTCCTGAGTCATGGCCCAGGGATCCCCGAAACCCAGCGACCGGCTCCCCTCCTCGCTGTGCCTGAGCCTTCTGCTGCTTTGACTGGGGGTGACCAGCCTGCTGCGAGGTTGCTTCCTTTATCCCTGGCCCCCAGCACAGAGCCATGAACAAATGAATGACCGGGGGTCCTGAGAGGTCGTGCCTGCTGCTGCACACGCATGCACACATGCACACACACTGGGTCTGTACCAGGGGGCCCTGGGAGGTCGTGTCTGCTGATGCACGTGTGCGTGCGCGCACACACACACACGCACACATACACAGGATCTGTACGCATCTTCCCCTTGCAGGCACCCTGCCCTACCCCTGTCCTGGGACAGCTAACCCAACTGGGCCACTCCTTTTGCTCCCTCAGCCTCAAATCCTTCCCTCCACCAGCTGTGACCCATCATCTTCAAGAATCAGGAAGGAAATCAGAGAGACGCAGGTGGAAGAATGGAGGGGAGGAGGACCCACTGGTGAAGGAGAGAAAGAACCAAGCTCAGCTAAGTCAGGGGCTAGGAGCTAAGTCGGAGGCTTCCCAAGGGCCCAAAGGAGGGCCAGGGCCCCAGGGGTTCAGGCAGCCACAACCCCCAAGGTGCTGCCACTGGGAGGGCCCTGCTTGCTGGCCCTGACCACCTGGTCCTTCTCCAGGGCACCTGAAACCAGGAAGGAAAGAGCTGCTCAGTACGCAGCACAGCAGATCGGAGACCCACTGGAGCCAGGGCTCTTGTGTCCTGGCTCCCTGCTGGCCCCAGGGCCACCTTCCTGCCAGCCCCGGAGCCTCGGAGCCAGAGGGAAGCGACTCCAGGAATGGTTTCCTGGTCCTGAGAGCCTGGCTGGGCCCACTCCCTCCCTCCCCCTTCAGCCTCTGCTCTCTCTCTGTGGGATGCTGTAAGCTACACCAGTGAGGCCAGAGGGTACAGAGTCTGTGGGCCCATGAAGAGAGGGAGGGGGAGAAAGGAAAGCCCAGGAGGGGGTGAGACAGACCTCCTGGGGGAGTCAGGATGGTGACCCTGGGCTGGAGGAACCTGAGCACAGAGGCAGGGTTCCTGGGCTGCGCAAGTCCAGGAGAGGAGGGGTTATCAGCTTCAGGGACAGAAGCTCTGTCCCTTCCAGAATGCGCAGTGGCCCTGGCCCCCGTCCGAGTGCCTGCTCTGGGGGCCTGCCCTTCGGAGCTGTGAGTGTGTGTCTGTCAGTCTGTCTGCATCTGTGAACTCAGGATGGGGACCAGAGGCTCAAACAGGCTGGTAAAGACAAGGAGGCTTTGTATTTCCAGGCAAGCATCCCTCACCCCTGGGGAACAGCTCTTTTACTGATTTCTGAAAATCCAGAGGGGACCCCATCCTCACCTCTGCCCCCTGCCACAACTCTCAGGGCGAGGGCAAACCTCAGTCTGACCAGCTGTAATGGGCCTGATGAGAGGTCCCCTTTGTGGTAGAAAGGGCTGGGAGGGGGGCTCCGGGGTGGAGGAAGAGGGGTGGGGGGATCATATGTGGTCAGGTCTGGAGACTCCTAGCGGCCGTGGGGCTCAGAACAAAAGGAAACTACTGGAGTAGCCCCTGGTACTCGGCTGCCCTGTCCACCTCCGGCCGTGTGAGATGGAGGAACTCCCCACCTACACCCCCCAGAACCCCAACTCGCTCCAAACACCACTGTTTCTGGGATTTCAGGAAGACCACAGGTGCATGGGGGAATAGGGCAAAGGAGTCCCACTGCTGTGCTCATGGTAGGGGGCTTTTGCAGACAGACCCCTGCTCTGCCAGTCGGGTCCTCAGGCCTTGAGCAGGGAGGAGGGAGGGGAGGGCAGCTAGAAGCAGGGCGCCCTCCACGGAAGCAGGCCTGAGGGAGGCGGGCCCCCACGAGGTCACACCCTACACTAGAACTGCCCCTGCCCAGGGCCTGGAAACCCAGGCTTGACCTCCTCGGCTGGCCGATCTGCCCAGACCTCTGCTTCTGGCTCCCAGGAGGGCTGGGGAGGGGGCACAGTGGAAATGAGGCAAGGGTGAGGAAGCCCGGCGGGGGGGGGGGGGCGGCGGGAGGCGATGGTTGGGAAAAGGAGAGAGAGAGCTAGAGTCAGGAGAGAAGAGGGGAGGTAGAGAAAGAAACCAGGAGAGGGAGAAGGGGGGGAGGGAGGAACACCTCAGCCTGGCAGGTGCCAGGTGGGGGGGAATGGAAGGATGGGGCAGGGAGGTGGGCAGAGGGCAGCGGTGGGGTACACGGGCCACCCAGCCTGGGAGCTGCAGCAGGAGCTGCGGGGGAGGGGCTGCTCTCCGAGTTACACTAAATGACTAATGTGCATTATCCTAATTATAGCGGAGCAAGCTGAGCCTTCCCACTGGCGCAGCCGCCTGCATCTCCTAATAAACAATTAGCCGCAAACAACAGAAAAAGAAAGAGTGTATGCGCATGTGCGTGTGTATGTGTGCGTGTGCGTGTGTGTGTGTCTCCAGGATGTGTCTCCCTGCCCTGGGTGGGGGTGGGTTTGGAGCTGGGCCTTGGGAGGGGGCAGGCTTGGGGACAGCAGGGAACTCCATCACCCCTGCAGCCCACTCCATCCCAGTCTGGGGGTCAGGGCTGCAGAGCACAGAAGGGCCACGAAGGGCAGGGCAAGCTCCTGGGGGGCCCGGCTCATCCTTAGAGGCTGCTTATGGAGTGCAAGCACTGGGCTAAGTGTGTCACTCCTGTCCCCACAATAAATCCAGGAAATAACATCTCTCTTTCTGCCAATGAAGGAACCACAGCTCAGAGAGGCTAAGAGGCTTGCCCCAGGCCCCCATCAGGCCTCCTGATTTCCCTGGCCCCGGCCTCACTTCCTGGGAGTACTGGGACCTGGAAGTTGAGGACCCGGTGTATGGACTGACTGAGCTGTGTTTCCAGAGCCGCTCCGGTGGAGGGTACTATTATGAACTCAGGACTTGAGGCTCATCCGCAGTGCATGTGTACGCGAACCATCTCTGATGTTCTGACAACAGTCCCGAGAAGTGGATTTTCCTCCGATCCCGTTTTCAGGGAGGCCTAGTGACAGGAAGGTAATCTGTTCACAGTCCCAGAGATTTCATGGCAGAACAGGGTTCGGAAGTCAGACTCCAGGGTGGGGCGTCTGCTGGGGCAGCATGGCTGGGCCCAGGGAGCCAAAGTCCAGAGTTTCTAGTTGGGGAGGAGAGAGCCACCCACCGAGGGGCAGAGCACATTCCAAGCCAGTCTGGGCATCCGGACCTGGAGGAGGAGCCCAAGATGGTCCTAAGGCTGAGCCTTGGCTGGGTTTCCCTGACTCAGTTACAAACTATCTAGGGCCTTCCCTAGGGAGTCTTTGGTGGCCCCCAGCTTGGGGCCTTGGGAACTGGGAGGTTGGGGAGGGAGGCCCCTTCTTGAGCTAGCCCCTGGGCTGGAATATATGTGTGTACTGGAGGTGGGGCAAATTTGGGGACCAGGGCATTTGCCACCTGCACACCTTGCACTCCCTGCAAGGAGTGACTTGGGCCTCAGTTTACCACTTGCAGATGAGTAGTCTGACCCATCTGTCTTGGTTTGCTTGGTGTCATGGGTTTCATACCAACAGCCCCTCAGTCCTGGGCAAACTGACAGAGCTGGTCACCTTAAGAACTCCTTCTAACCCTCTAACCTTCTAAACATCTAACCATCCCTTCCTGCTCTGCCCCATAGGGTAGTGACAGGGCCGAGACAGAAGAACGACAAAGTGTGCAGGGCGACTGCAGGGCCTGGGCCAGTTTCCCACGGGTGGGTGGGGTGGAGGGTGGGAGCCTTGGGTGATGGTATCTGCCTGCCAGTTGGGGGGAGATCAAGCCACTTAATCTTTGGGCCTCAAATCCCTCACCCACAAAATGGGGCCAACAAAACCCACCTATATATGGGTGTGGTGAAGAGTAGACATGGGAATCCATACTGAATGTTCTCACGGACCCCAGCTCTGGGGTGCCCCCCATCACCCCCATGGAACCCTCCTGATCAGCTCTGCCCCACCCTAACTGCCCCTCAAAGCCTAGGCCCTCTTGTACCTGGTTTCTCTTGGTGCTACACTGACTGATGGGCAGTCGTCTAGTTGAGGCTCCATGGGCATTTCTAATCCAGAGCAGGTCAGGGGTCTTCAAGATTCTCTGATTGGAACCACTCACTTTACAGGTGAGAAGACTGAGGTTCAGAGAAGACAAAAACCCTGCCCAGGTCTCAGAGCTCCCGCCTCCCCCATGGACCACGCAGCCTCATAGCAGCCCATTCCTCCTCCTTATGGGATGCTTTCTATCCTGCTCCCCGGGCCAACATCCTCAGGAGTGTTTCATTCCTACAGTGCCCTGCATTGTGCATCCCTACCTGCTCTTGAGTCATCTCCCACTCCCCACCTCATACACTTGGGTCTGGGCCACCGAGCGGCAGAGCACATTCCAAGCCAGTCTGGGCATGAGAGCCGTGCTCTCTGCCTCTGTGCCTTTGCAATTCTGTTCCCCCTGCCTGCGATGCTGTTCCCCATGCACTCTGCTTGGTAGGTGTCGCTTGTCCTTTGACTTCTCCCGAGTGTCACCTCCTCTATGATGCCCTCCTTGACCACCCCCAAGGCTGGGTTAGGCACTTCTGAGCTGCTTGCCTCCCACATTCTGCGTTTTTCTCTGTATGGCGACTTTTCCAGGTTTTGCTTTCTCTCAGACCGAAGCCTTGCTGAGGGCAGTGCCTTTCACCTTGAAGCCTGACTGCCCAATACTCAATAAAGCACTCAATAAAGATATTCAACAAGTAAATATTTACTCAGCCCCTATTCTGCTCAAGACCCTGCTGGGAACTGCCAGGGAGACAGAGATAAAGAAGACAGTTTCTGCCTGTAAGGAATTTACCAGCTAACAGGGAGGCCAGACAGGTATATAAATAACCATGCTAAAAGGTAGGAAGTGCTGCGAGGCTCAGGGGGAGCCAGATGCCCTGGGGGGATGAGGAGGGACAGAGTGGCAGGGCTTCCTAGAAGAATGGGAGAAATGGATCAACTAAGGAGTGTGATGGGATCCAGCGGGGTCGGGGGGCTTCCAGGCAGAGCGAGCAGGGTGGCAAATGGGGCCAGGGATCAAGGTAGCTCTGGGCTGGGTGGCATGAAACAGGGAGCTGGGGAGGATGGCACGGTGACAGTGGCGGGGGGTGGGGGTGGGTGGGTGGGGGGAAGGGCCTTGGGCGCCAGATGGAGGAATCTGGGGATTTTATCCCAGGGGTTTTCTAGCTGTATTCCCTGGAGCCCTGGGGCACTGCAGATGGTCTGAGGCCCTACAAGGCCCAGGGTGGCCCAAGGAGGGGGGTGCTATAGGGGTCCTCAGCAGCTTTTGTAGTCAGGGATTTTCACAGAGGCTTTCACATGCGTAATAGCTTTTAAAAGTTCACCCATCATGCCGAGGGTAATGGGGAGCCACTAGGGTTCTGGAGCAGGGCAGTAATGCCATGAGGTGGTGCCTGGCCTTATTTCCCAGCCCCCTCCCATACACCCTGCCCCCAACATAGGCTCAGGACAGCAGGGCAAAAGCAGGGGACCTGGATGAAGCTGCGGCTCTGAGGGGCTGATACATGGCATGAGAAGCAAGCGCTACAATGTAAAGAATTTCCCGAGCTTATGTTACTGCAACAACATGTCAAGTGAGCCTGAGCTCCAGGCATCCTCAGGCGAAGGGGCCAGACCCCTGGCAGGCACCTGCCCTGGCCCCCAGCTCACCCAACAGCCCCCTCTGCTCCTAACGGCCTTTTTCTTCCTCCTCTCCCGCCCGGTCCCTGTCCCCAGTCTACTCGACACCAGCCCCGCCTGCTCTGTCTCTTGTGCCCCTGATGGGAGGGCAGGAGGACTGAGCACAGGGCCTTCCCCATCCACACCTGGAATGTGCTCTCCCCTCAACTCCTTCAGGAAGCCTGCGTGGGCTGCTGTAAAGCAAGACTGGTTGAGGAACTCCAATTGCTCATGTGGAGGAGCCCGAGTTGAGGGTGACTGAGACTGAGTCCACACTCAGTGGAAGAAGAGAGCCGTAAATGCTGAACTATGTCTGCTGTGAGGGCTGGATGGGGACACAGTGGCCCCTGCATCTGTCTTTAGTGTCCTGACCCTCCTGACTCCAAGCACTGAGATGGGGTATTCAACGAGACATTTTGAGCTTCCTTACAGCCTTCAGATTCCAGAAGAGGCCACACAAGAGCAGATGATATCTTTTCCATGCGAAGACCACCTGCTCCCCGATGTCTGTGGAAGAGATGCGCCCTAAGGCGTCTGGGGTCCTAATGCCGCCAGTGGTTCTCCGGGCGCAGTGACTCTGGTCCTCCTTTCTGAGAGGAAGCGACAAGAAGGCAGACAACAGACTCCCATTCTCAAAAGTCCTTTGCTCACTCCAACTTGGGGGCGACTGTGAAGTCCCGCTCTGAAGGTCAAAGTTTGAACTTGCTGAGTGCAGATGTGCTAACCGCTGACTCCATCTCGGGGCGCGGGATAAACAACGATGATGGCAACAGTGCCATTCGCGGAGCCCTTCTGTGTGCCAAGAGCTTTAGGCACCCTTCCTTCCATCCTCCCACGGGGGCACGTGTCCATTATCCCAGGGTTATACAGGAGGACACTAGGCCTAGCCATGCCCAAGGTCATGGCTAATAGATGATGAGTCCGGAATTCAAACCCAGGTCTGACTAGCACCAGAGCATCTCAAGATGTCCTGGGGAAGAGATCTGTCTGTTACCCCAGGAGGCGGGAAGGTTAGGACACCTCCCAAGGACAACCATGATTCCCTGACCCGAAAACCTGTCACCTCGTACCCTTGTCTGCCTCCCCTGTGGTCTGCGGTCCCTTGGGCATGAGGACAGACTCTCATCTCATCTCTGTATCCCCAGGCCCCAGCAGACATGTACGTTTTCCTAAATATTGGACTAAGATTAATGAGTGGAATTTTGGGGCAGGCAGACTTAGAACTAAAAATGAGTTGGTAATTTCTTGGGGTCCGAGCTGCCTAGCAACAGAAGGGACGGCCTTGTGGGGGTAGTGAGCTCCCCATCCCTGGAAGGAACCCAGCCACCTGAGGCTGACGATCTCCCACAGGGGCCTCTGCGCAGGCAGAGGGTTGGCCTGGAGGACCTCCCAACCATGAGATTTTGTGAGGCTACCGTTCTTAGGAACTGCGTCTACTGTGTAAAGCTGGAGGAAGAGAGGAAGGAGTAAGGGAAAGGAGGAGAGAGGGAAGGGCTGAATGGGAGAGGCAGAATGGGGAGGGGTCCTTTGGGCAGGGCAGGTGTAGCCAGGGAGGGCAGCTGGAGAAATTCAAGCAGTCATGTCTCTGCTCTTTAGGGGAGGTCATGGGATTGGGATGGCACACTGCCCCCAACCCCAGGTAGTCCAGTCCCTCCCTCTCTCCAGGGAACACAAGCACAAATGCAGGGTATGAGCCTGGGTCCCATGTCTCCCTGGGCACATCCTGTCTCATCCCTGGGCCTCAGTTTCTATGCCTGTGATCTCTGGGGCCCTTTCCAGCTCTGAGCCTGGCTCACTTTCTCCCTGGGTGGCAGACGGAATGGTTGGTCTCGGTTCTTCACTGCCCTGTACCCAGCCATAGCCTTGTGTAGGTGGGGTCGACTTCCCCACCTCCTGATTTGGAGTTTGGCCATGGCACTTGCTTTAGCTAATGAGATTCCAGCAAATGAAACACACACAGAGACTTGAAACATGCTTGCACCATTGGGTCTTTTCACCATGAGAAGAATATGCCTTAAGTAGCACCTGGTCCAAAGAGGATGCGAGAAACATGGAGGGACCAGCGCCCGAACAGCAGCTTGGGAGTCCCACCGGCCAAGCCCAGTGCAGAATAGCCAAACCCCAGATACCAAACTCACGAGAAAGAGGCACCCCTCGATATAGAGGGGAGTAGTCTGTTATGTGGCCTGATCGTGGCAGGAGCTGACTGCTAATTGTTCCTAGCTGTATGGAATCCTGATGCTGACAAGGGGCTTTGAAAGGTTGTCTCAGCCCTTCTTCTGCCAGTTGACAAGCCCACAGCTTACTGGAGGCACAGGGCAGTCTCCCGTCTGTCTGCAGCCTAGGTGGGACAGCAGGACAGGGTCAGGCTGCCCTGAGGCTAGGGGTGTATTTGGGGGAGGCTGGCGCCTCATCCAGGCTGGCTCTGGATGACAAGGGAAGGGCCTCCATAGGAGCTTGCCTGGAAGGGGCAACCCTTCCTGTCCCAGGTAGCCATTAAGATGGGGGTGCCGAGCTCACCTGACCCCCTTATTCTAAAAAGAAATACCTTCGCAGGGCCCAGTGGTGAAGAGCCACATAGTTCCGGCACTGGGCTGAACCTCACTCATCATATGGTTCATGCTCAGAGGGCCCCAATTGCCCGTGTGACAGTCAGGAACAAGGGACCTGAGTCTGCTCACTTAGGACTTCATGGCCGATTACATACGGAAGTGCAAGCAGCTCGTCAGGCAGCGAGGACAGGCACATCCCTCTCAGCGCTGCCCACACACGCATGACCCCTCCAGGCTTGCCCCACTTTTCTGGGCAGTTCTGGGCAACGGGGTTGCCAGCAGTGGGGGTCTGCAGCTCAAGTTTGGAAGAAACCTGGCTTTGAATCCCAGCCCCGCTTTTCTTCAGCTGTGTGACCTTGAGCAAGCTGCTCAACCTTGCTGAGCCTCAGCCACCTGTCCGTTAAAGGGCTGACAACAGTAATGGATGCTTCACGGGCCTGCCGTGAAGATAGGAGGGTATGATGCAGGCTCTGCACATGGCGCCTGGCAGATACGTGCTCAGTAATAAATGCTAGCAATTGCTATTAATAATAAATCACTCTCATTAGACTTAGGACTTTATCTTCCTGAAAATGCATTTGTTCCTTTATTCAGTCCTTCAAAGGCTTTCTGCGTGCCAGGTAGGGGAGAGAGAGGTCACCATTGGACTCTGAGGGGGACAGACCCACAGGTAGCTAACTTGGCTGCTAAGGGTGTATAGGGCAGGGAATCATGGGGTCCGCCTGGGAGGCTCAGCAGGCCCCTCCACTGGGGCACGTGAGTAGGATTTTGCCAGGAAGAGCCAGGGCTGGGTGGGTGAGCACGGTGACATGGGACATTTGGGATGTGGTGAGTTCAGGCACCAATGGCCATCTGGGTGGGGGGAGCACCCCGAGAGCATGTGTTTAGCGGGAGAGGGCAGAGAGGTGGGTGAAGGCACAGGAGAATGGGCAAGGCCAGATCAGGGCTCTGGATGCCACCGTGAGGAGCTTGGAGGATTCCATCCTATACCTGGGCAGTGGGAGAGGGAGGCTAGTAAAGGCAGGAGCGCAGTGGTGACATGGTCAGATTTTCATGTTGAAAACAGACCCCCTGGACACAGGACGCAGTTGCGGTGGTCCGGGGGAGAGACGCGGGGCCCAAGTGGGGTGGTGACGGTGAGGAAGCAGAGGACCCTTCCTGAGAAGCCACTGTGAAGCCCAGACTCAAGGGCCCATCTGTCTGAGCCTGGTCCCAGCTCCACAGCCCAGCTGCTGTGCGGCCTCGGGCAAATTACCACCCTCTCTGGACCTGCTTCCTTGTCTGCAAAGTGGAGACAGTACTGGTACCCACCAGGGTTGTTGGGAGGATTCAATGAGTTAATATGTGCAAACCCCTTAGAAAAAATGCCAGGTCATGAGTAAGCACCAGCAGGTGCTCTGTCTCTCTCTGTCACTTTATAGCAGCATTGCCAACCAGACCCAGGCCAGGTGAGGGAGGAAGGAGGTGGGAGAGGGAGAGGTCTAGATGGTGGGCACTTTGCCCACTTTGGCCTCCGGGTGGAAGGAGGGCAGCTCCACTGAGGGAGGCAAGGCTCAGCGGGGTGACCGGGCCCGGTGGGTGACAGAAGTGAGGAAGCCGTGCCATATCCCGAGCAGACGTGGCTGGGTGGCTGGGTCTGGCGCCCAGGGCTCTGAGCGTGGCTGAGACGGCCGAGGGGGAGGACTGCCCCCAGGGCACATGGCTGAGAGGGGGGGGAGGGGGGGCGGGGAAGGAGAGGAGCTGCAAGGAGGCTGAGAAGGCGGGGTTGGGGTGGGGGGGCGGTGCATGGGGACGCCCAGGGGAGAGAGCTGGCCAGAAGAGGACAGCACCACAGATCACACCCAGGGAAGGAATGGCCCCTGCGGGCTCCCTCCAAGGTCGGGGCCAAAGTCCACTCAGCATCACCACCCACGTCGCCCTGTGTCCCCCGTCCAACGGATGCCTATGTAGGAGCAGGCACGGCACACACCCTCCCTGTCCACGGCACCTCCCACGGTGTGGCGGTTTAGTTAATATGACCAGGAAGGCACCACTTGGCTAAGCCTGGGAGTCCTCAGCTGGCTTCCGTGGAGCACATCTGCACGTGTGCTGGCCGCTGAGCTGTATCCTCCCTTGTGACCTCTCTGGGCCTCGGTCTCTCTCCCAGGAACGATAGCAAGGAGCTAAGTGGCCCCTCCCCGGGCCCCTTCCAGCCCTGACAACCTCTGCCCCAAGGCCACAGGTGGTCTGTGGGTCTGTCACTCCAGCCTCCTGCCCTGGGGGCCCCCGACACCCACAGACTGGGCAATCTGAGGTCCCTCACATCCGAGAGGCCACCCTGGCTTATCCTCGAAGGGAGTGTCCCAGGAGAGGACACCTGGGAGGTGAGGGTCTCCTGCATTCGTCACTGTCCTGCACCCTGACCCTCACCCACCCTACTTCCTGTCAGCCAAGATGCAGCCCCAAAGAGCACTTCCCAGAAGAGCTTAGCACCAAGAAACTACCTCTGGGCCCCACACAGGCCAGCTGGTCTACCTCCATCCCTGGTAAGCCAGGCCTAGGCTAGGGGACAGGTCTCACAGGAAGAGCTCCTCGGGAGGCCATGTCCCCACGTGGCCCTGCACAGCTGCCTCTGGTGTTCTGCACCAGCACTTCTGGGGCGTCTCCTGAGAGGTGACTCTCTTCTCTCTGCAGACGGTTCACTTTCTTCAGCCCACTTGGACCTGCTTCCCCATCTTCTGCCCTTGGCGTAAGTGAGTCTGTTCACGAGGCGGGTGAAGAAAGCCATGTGGTAGGGTCTCCAAGGGAAGCTCAACTCATTCCATGGTGGACGCTGACCCTGTGTGTGGCCTGCTTCCAGATTCTCTTCTCCTGCCCACCTCCCCCAGAAACCAGTGCCCTGGGCGATGCCCTCCCTGCCCTGAGTGTTAAGCCCAGATTGAGTCCATGGGGAGGAAATCTGAGCCATAGTGGCTTTCAGGAGACGTGTGAAGGCATGGAAGAGAGAAGGGCTCCTTCCCCTCCACCCCCCACCCCTTCTAGGATGACTTGTCAAATGTGAGAGCTGTAGGGCCCTAGCCCAACTTCCTCTCCAGGTCCGGAGTTGGGTAAACTGAGGCCCAGAGGAGTGAAGGGGCCTGTCTCAGCTCCCACAACTCAGGGTAGATGGAGCTACGTGTTGGTCTGGGGACCCTCGCCTCAAGTGCTGCTACCCCCACTCCTCTTGTGGGTGAGGCCAGGCCCAGGTACTCACAGGGCCCAGCTTCCGAGCAGCACTGTTGTCCCTTCCAGAAGATGGCTGTTCTCTCCGTGGCTGGGCGGCCAAGCAGACGCAGCTGGCTTTTCTCTGGAGACATGGATTTTTGTCCCCACCTCCCTTTTCTGGTGGACGGTGGAGCCTGATAGAGTGGGGAAGTGGTTTCCAAACCGTGTTCCTTGGCACCTCTTGGCGGCACAGACTGAGCGCCTTTGGGAAGCTGTAGGGTCCAAATGGTGTGGGGAGAGGGGCGCGGGACCCAGGCTCCGAATGCCAGGCGCAGATCCTTCTATTCCGCTAACTTGGAGCCATCTCCTCCCTGGAGGACCCCTAATTGCTCATCTCTGGAGCAGGGATTAACCCTGCCTGACCTACCTTACGGGGCAACTGCAGGGGTGACAGCTGTGGAGGCCCTCAGGAAGCGCACTGGGAGGGGTCACAAGGTTCAGGACTGTCCCTGAGCCTGGGGCTTTGGGATGGGGGTGGGAGAAAGAGGCCAGGGCACTGCGTCCTCCTTCCCTCCGCACTGCTTCCTTCCTTGGAAGCCCCAGAGGGACCACAGCCATTACAGAGAAGGGACTTCAAGTCGACAAAGACAAATTGGCTTAATTGACCCAAATTAGCAGCAGGGAGGGCCTTGATGGCCCAGCTGCTGGTACATTTAATCACTGTCACCCTGTGTGGTCAGGGATGGGCCCCCTCCCCCAAGGCCATCAGGGTCACCTCCTCTCTGAATGGCCGCCTCTCTGAAGTCCTCTGGCAGCAGGAAGTAGGGCTGGGACTTTGGGGACAAAGACAGCTTTCGGCCAGAGGTCGGAACACCCTGCAGAGCTGAGCCCGGCACTCAGGAGAGACACCCTGGTCTGGGATTGGGCCGCCTCAGGAGCTGGGGGGCCCTCTCAAGGCCCTCAGTCTGAGTTCTGTGGCTGCCCTTTGCGGCTGACTGGCCCACAGACGGACCATCATCCCTCCCCTGAGATGCTGCCCCACTCCTGCACTCTAGAGGCTCAGCGGAGGGAGGGCGCTGGCCAGACCTCTGAACCAGCCTCTTCTCTGTCAGTTGTCCCCCGCATTCCTTAATGACTCTGGGATGATGGTCAAGTCGGGGTCTCCTGCAAACCTCCAGAAGGTTGAGCCAGAGCCCTCCTTGGTGTCTGGTGACACCCTTCCCAGGACTCTGGTCAGCTGTTACTGCCCAAATCCTGTGTCCTGAGAAGGCAGTAAGGACACTCCTCCCCACCCCAGCCCCCGTCAGGTTTCTGCCTGCTCCCTGGTGGGGACCGTCCCCTCTCTCTTCCCACAGCAAACACTGTTAGACACCCACTGTGAGCTGGGCCTGGGCTGGACCTCCAGGTCAGGGGGGGTCCCGTGACCTCATGGCCTCCCTCTCCCAGCTCCCCATCTCCAGCTGCACCTTTTTTTCTGCTTGGAATCTCTGATCTGCCAGAGCTGTCCTTGCATGCCCTGTGGAGGCCGTGTGTGCAAAGGACCCTGACGTCTGTGTCCTTCACAGCTGCGTCCCGGGCCCCAGCTCTGCTGGCCACTCTAACCCCTGGCCCTCTGCCTGCCCCGGACACCTCAGCCCTTCTCTGGCTTCTCTCCTCAACTGCCACTCAGCCCCCCTCCCTCTGACTCCTCTCTGCCATCTCCACAGATGCCCCACGGAGTTCAATCTGGGTATTCAGGTCCCAACTCAGCACAGGCCCCAAGGGTGGGGCCCATGTTTTGCTCACTGGGAGTGGAACATTCTCTCCCTCTCCCTCCCTCCCTCTCTCTCTCTCTCTCTCTCTCTCTCTCTCTCTCACACACACACACACACACACACACACACTCCAACTGATAGACGGGCTGCTTATCAAAGTTCCCCGGAAATTGGGTATTAGGACCTGGAAGTGCATTCCAACGCCTTCCTCCACAGAGCCAGTGTTACCAACAGCAGTTCTGTTCCCAGGCTAGCCCACCAAACGGAGGTTGCCTATAATGTGTCCAAAAGATATTTATTGGGCACCTACTAGGTGTCTCATGAAACTGAACAGCGGTTCTAACAGTGTCCCCTTGAGTTCTGTGCCCTGAAACAGAGGACTATGTGAGAGAATGAGAAGACAAAAAACAAAACCAAGTCTCTCTTAAAAATCACTTAAAAATAGGACAGGCCTGTCCTTCCTATCACCTTCTCTATCCCCTTCCTCCTTCCGAGGGCCTCCAGCCTCTGGACCCCAGGGCCTCCAAGTCCCCTCTGCACAGGACCCCAGCATGGCGGCAGCCCCCCTGGGCTCATCCCGGTTCTAGAAGCTTTATAAGATGCAGGTTCCCAGGCCCCTCCCCAGCCACACAGGTCAGCAGGTCTGGGCGGGTCCTAGAAGGGGACACCTGCCTACTACCAGCCCTCCTGTCTTGTTCTAGTAGTGCGTCTCAAGGATCACCTGGGAGCCCATGCCATACCCCAGACCAGTGGCTTCAGAATCACTAGGGCTGGGACCCAAGGCACAAGCAGTTTTTTAAAAAACTCCTGAATGTGTGGCCAAGATTCAGAAGTGCTGTCGGAGTTGTTCTATTTCTCTTTGTCTCCCCTTTCCCTACACCTGAACCCCCAGACACCATAACTCACACCTGCCCCCTCCCCCTTCTCACTCCCGTGTCTTCTGGGGACCCACGTCCCTGCCTTGATGGTGACACTTAATTCCATACACCCGGAGTCAGACCAAGCAAGTGTCTGCGGGACCTGGGATGAGGAGTCCACATCTTGGGGCAATCAAGTTTGGCTGAATGGGATCCCGGAGGCTGGAGGCCAAAGGCCGTGTTTAGGCCTGGACAGGATTGCCCTGCATCTCTCCCAGCTGGGGGGTCCAGGGTCCTGTGGGTTACCACTTCCTCAGCCCCGGAAACCCTGCACTGCTGGGCCAGGGCCGGGGTCCCCAGCCTGGGTCCCATAAGCTCATGACGAGTGCAGGCTCACAAACCCAAATTGGTGGAAGGTGATTTCACATTTGTAACAATTACTCACTTAATTGGGTTCCAATTAAATTGGAGAGGAAGCGCGGGGCTGTGTCTGTGTTTATTCTCCTCCTTTCTCCTTCTGTACATCAAAGAAAGTGCAGGGAGGGTGACAAACGGGCTTTATTCCATCTGGAACAATCCGCATCCTGTCAGGGGCAGCCAGGGCTGTCCTGGGGCCCCACCTGCCGCCTCCTGAGCAGCTCTCATGCCTGCATTTCTCATCAGAAGCTGGACTCATTCAAGAGTCCTGGGGGGGCTGGGTGCCCAGGCAGGAGCCAAGTCTTCTCATGGGCTTCACCCTCACCAGGGGGGCTGAATGTGGACCCAGGGGATCAGGGGCAGGGAGGTGGAGCGACTGCCCCCAGTTGAGCAGCACTATCCAGGCAGAGTGGATGGGGCCTCAGAGATGGATTAAGGAGACCCTGGGCTTGCCAGCTGGGCTCACTAGGGTGTCTCCAGGGCCACCCCAGGGTGACAGGGGAAGGTGGGGCAGATGAGCCCTCAGGGAGACACCTCTACTCTCCATTTAACCCATAGCTCTTTGACCTACATCATCTATTAACTGTATTATATGTAATTTATGTAATATATATTATATATTATGTATTTCCCTGGCCAGAAAAGAAAATTACTGATTGAGTCCAATTCTGTCACATCTTAGAAAGGGAAACTGAGGCCCAGAAGGGGGAAGAGACTTGTTCAAGTCCGTGCCACCATTTTAGGGCCTAGTTTGTTAGGATCAAGGTCTTCTGGTCCTGATCTCAGTTCCCTGTGGCCAAGAGATGGTCAGGGCAGTGGGGGGAGGGGGGAGGGGGGAGGGGGGACTTGTGGAGAGGTTGTGGAGTGAAGGATGGCCAGGCCAGGGTCTCGTGGAAGCACCTCCCTCCTGCCTCTGACCTCTGCTCCCCAAGAGGGCCCTCTCTGTGGTCCACACTGCAAAGAGGCCAGGAGGTCATGATGGTGACCAGGGGCTGAGGCTGGGCTCATGTCCCCAGGGGGTGCTAGCTCATCCCCTCTGGCTGGATACCCTACCCCCAGGAGAACCAGGCTTGTGCCTGGGGGCCCTGGTCACAGGAGGACATCAAAGGGGCCAAATATGTGGAAAGACACCTACCTCGCCAGTGTCTGGTGCACAGGAGATATTTAGGAAAGCTTTATACAATGAATGAATGAATGAATGCTTGACTGAGTCATGGAAATGGAGCCCAGTCTAGGAATCAGGGCCTAAGCTCCTAATGTGGGGTGAAGGAAGTGAGGCTCTACAAAGAAGTGGTTGCAGAACAAAGGAAGTTAGCCCTGCCCAGAGAGAAGCCCCTGCTTGATGGGGCAGGCACAATCTCTCCTGGGAAAGCCTCTCATCTGATGAGAGAGGCACTGTCTTCTCTGGAGGAGCCCCAGACTGATGAGGGAGGCACAACTTCACCCTGGGAGAGTCCCCAGCCTGATGGGGGAAGGAAGAATGTCCCTGTCCTGGGGAGCTCCCTGTCTGATGGGGGATGCACCTGACTTGGGCGGCCTCCTGCCTGAGGGAGGAGGCAAAGCCTGGTCTATGAGGCTGTGGTACCTCTTCCTGGGTTAAGGGGCAGAGAGAGGGCTCTGTGTCTGGGTGCCGGGCAGGAAGGAGCTGGGAGCGGGGACCAGGCAGGAGGAGAGCCATCCACATTCTGGTCAGGCAGCCACTCGCTGAGTTATTATTATTTCTTTTCTTTCTTTTCTTTTTTTTTTTTTTTGAGCTACTTAGAGCAATTTAAAGAAATCATTTAGGGGCCATTTAGGGAGAAGAGAAAAGATGAAGACTTTTAAAGGCAGGGCCCGGGGATGGTTTTATGCAGATCAGCTTTGCAGGGCTGCCAAGGAGAATCTGGATTCTGAGGGGTGTGGAGAAGGGGAGGGGGCCTGCAGGGTTTCTGCTCTGACAAATCTCCCGCTGGGGTCCCAAGGCAGCAGCCCGGGACCGAGGAAAGGGATGGGTGTGGAGCATATGTTGGGCAGAGGGCTGAGACACATGAGGATGGAAGCCAGCACCAGTGGATGAACCAGTCACTTTGTGCTTTGGTTTCCCCTTTGGTAACTGGGGCATCTGCATGGGTGAGTTGACGGCCCTGGGACCAAGCTGAACAGGGATGACACTTCCTCTATGATATTGGGGCAATATCACAGGGGGCCCTTGGACCTGGAGCTGCAGACTCAGGAGCTAGGGCCCAGCAGGAGTGGAAGGCACAGTGTCCAGAGAAGAGGCAGACTTCCCCATCTGTGACCTGGGCCCGTCACTTCTCCCTTCGGATCCCCTCCTCATCCGTGTAATGGGGATCAGGATGGCCCATTTCACAGGCTGGGCTTACCTGTGATAAGGTGATAGAGTGTGTGCTAGCCATTTTTGAGCTGCCCAGGGCACCATGCTCCTTGGTCTTGGCGGGGAATGGTGGCAAACATCAGGGGTGAGAGCCTGACCTTTGAATACCCCCTCCTCCTGCCCACCCTCCAGACAGGAGAAATTGCTCTTCGAGGGCTGAACAGGGACCTAAGTGACCTGCGCTGGGCTGGGACCAAAGGCCTGGACCCGATGCCCGGGGAATGCAGGTCACTTGCGTGTGTATCCATGTGTGGGTGTGTGACGCGGCAGTAAGAGAAGCAGGGAGGGCGGGTGGGGGGAAAATGAGAAAATGGGTCACACATTTAGCAAAGCCTTCCCCACAGTTCACATTTCACGCTGTTTGTGATGTGATGTGATTATCGGAGATGGAATCTGGTTACTCCGTGTGAACCTCGTGCCTGCTGAGACAGATCCCCCAGATACAGCCGCTGTGGAAGCTGGACGTGGCAGGGGTACCCAGATCTGTGACCAACTGGCTTCCTCCGGCGACTGTTGGCCTTGCTGGACCCTCACCCACCTCCAACACCCTCATGCAAGACCTCTGAAGACACATGACAAGCTCACTGCGCCGGGCATCAGGACCCCGGGTCTTAGGTGTGGCTTTGCCGTGCCCCATCGCTGCGTAATCTGTCCCTTTCTGGACCTTTGTGTTCTTATCTTTCAAAATAGGGATGGCTCAAGAATGAGAGGGGGGCCTGAAGCTCCCATCTAGCTCCCCTGACCCAAGGCGCTCTGACTTTAAGTATCTTGCTGCACTGAGCGGCCCCTGTGTGCCACGGTGCAGAAAGGATTTTAGAGGGCACCAGCTTTCAGTACGCTCATCAAGCATGGATGGCGCGCCAGCCGCAGGGAGGGCGCTATGCACGGGGATCCCCGCTGTCCGCCTTCCCTCCGGCCAGAACTTCAGTAGCGAGGGTAATAATCTATCTAGTATGTCTTGTCTGCCCAGCATCCAGACAGAGCCGGGGCTGTCACATGCACCAGCTCCTGGAACCCCCGTGACCTCAGGTATAGGTGCTGTTTGCAAGGAGGTTCCCTCGCCGCGAGCTGGACTCTCTCCAGCACTCGGCAGGAGCCGGTTGGGCGCGGCTGGGGACAGAATGGCCACCCCTGCTGCCACTGCGGCTCAGCTCACCAGTTCACAGAGACTTGGGCACTGATCGTTGCAAAATGACAGGACACCGCAGCCGCCCCTTTCCAGAGTCCAGGGGAGGCCAGTCGCCTGCCCCTCTGGACCCTGGCACGGATCCTACTGCACGACAAGTGTTTGCATCCTTGTCCCACATCCGCTGGTGACCGCATTGTCACTGCTGCATGACCACTGTTTGTCACAGCACTTGGCGCGGGGTAGGTTTTCAAAACCATGTGCTGAACAAAAGTATCGTTACCATTTCCTGAGCATTTAACTACCAGCCAGGCACTGCTCCAAGCACATTATGTGCATTTATTGATGCATTACAACAACCCTATGAGACAGGTACTCTTGTTCTCCCATTTTATAGATGTGGAAACTGAGCCACAGAGCAGTGACATAATTTTCCCAAGACCACAAAGTTAGGATATGGCAGATGAGTGTGGGAAGGAAGGAAGGAAGGGAGGAAGGAAGGAAGGAAGGAAGAAATTAGTTCTCTCTGGTCTCTGTCACCCATTTAACACCCAGATCTCTTGTCCCAGTGGCTCTCTGGGGAGAAAAGTGAGAGGAGGGGAAGGAGCAACGTTTTTATTCTTTCATTCCACACGTGTGTACTGAGCATCTCGTGTGTGCCAGGCATGGATCCAGGCGCTGGGAATGAATATAGCAGTGAACAAGACAGCCGGGGTCTCAGCTCTCAGGAGCTTCCATCCCAAGGGGGGTGTCAGTCCCTGATCCAGGAAACATATAACTACACACCATGTCAGGTGAAGGGAGACAGTGGGGGGCAGAGTGAGGTGTGGGCAGGGCTAGCATGGATAGGGGATGGCCAGGGAGGGCTACTCTGGGACATGCATTTGAGGGGAGGCCTGAAGAGGGTGGGGGCATGAGTCACGCTTACTGGGGGGAGGAGGCCAGGTGAGGGGCAACAAGAGACAAGTCACTAAGGCTCGGTGCCTGGCGTGTGTGAGGACAGCGGAGGACAGGGCTGGGGGCGCCAAGCAGCCGAGAAGGAAGATCCGGCCAGGAAAAGGGACAGATCATGCCAGCCTTGTCACTTGGCTTTCCCTCTTAGTGAGGTAGAGGGTTCTGAGCAGGAGAGTGACTTGATCTGACGCATGGTTTACAGGATCTCAGGGCAGAGACGGAAGAAAGGTGGCCTCCGGGAGGTGACTGGGAGCCCCTGCATGGATAGGTCACCGTGGCCAGCATGAGTCACGCCAGGGCTGGGAAGGAGCTGGGTAGGCTCTCGTGGGCAGGGAATATCCAAGGACTGCATTTGAAAGGCCAGTGGCCCAGCCCACCAATCCCAGGGCCCCTGAAGGAAGCTCCCAGGGGACAATTTGGTAGCGTCCTTGGGGAGCACCTGGCCCTGCCCTGTCCAGGACGGCAGCTACTCTCTTGGCTTTGCTACTGAGCAACTGAAATGGGGCTAGCTGGAATTGCCATGTGCTTCTGTAGGAGTTAACCACAAGAGACTTCGAAGATTTAATACAGAATTAAAAAGAAACAATGTAAAATACCTCCTTACTAATTTTTATGCTGACTACATGTTGAAATGATAACCTTTTGTATATATTGGTTAAAATATATTAAAATTCATTTCACCTGTTTCTTTTTACTTCTTCTCTGTGATAACTAGGAAAATGTAACTTACAGAGGTGGCTCCGGGTCTATCTCCATTGGATTTCAGAGACCCAGAGACCCACCTCCAGCGGGAGGAAGGCTCTATCTGAGGCAGGTGGCTGGTGGAGAGAGCCCAGAGGCAGAGGAAGGACACAGTGGGAGGTTGGGGAGACAGGGGCCCTGTGGGTGGGTCAGATCATTTGAGGTGACTCCTAGGGGCTCATGATGAATAAGAAATGGTTACAGTGACCTGTACCAAATTCTGACTCGCCAGCAGGGTGAATGACCCCAGTTACCCTGCCCCTAAGTGCCCTACAGGACGGGTTTGCTTTTTTCCCTCCTGTCTGCAGATGAAGAATCTGAGACCCAAGAGGAAGACGAGGCAGCCCTGCGACCAGGATCTGCATGTGCTTTGGGCTGCAGGATGCATCAGACCAAGTGTTTCAGGAGCGCCCCGGACTCTGCATCTATAACCCCAGACCTATTTTTGGCAACGGCGCAGAACTACCGTGCAAGCAATGCAAATATCCACAAGCCATGGCCTCACCAGCCCAGTATGACCCAGGCATTGCGGTGGGGCCAGATGTGGGACCCCAGAATGCCTCTCCCGCCCGGGGACAGGAAGAGAAATGGAGGGAGGGAGAGGGTCTGGCTGCTGGCCGCTGCTGTGTTTAAAGCAGGCAGCATGTTGCTAGGAGGCATCAAGGGTAAGAAAAATAAGACGCCAAACAAAACAAAACAGAAAAACCCAACCACCAGAAAAGCGATCTCCGGGAAGTCTTTGGCACCGTCTTAACTGTGCTTCCCAGCAGCGAGGCCTGGCTCCAGGCAAGAAAAGAAAGACACAAACCAAGCCTACCATGTTTACTGAGCCCTCCAGCAGGCCCACGGCTTTTGTTCTGGGCACTTCCATCCTTGCACCCTTGCAGCAGCCTTGCCCCAGAGAGGTGACGCCATTACTCCCATTCTGCTGATGGGGAAGCCGAGGCTCAGGGAGACAGGCAGGCAAATGCTTCTGGGTCACCCAGCTACACTGCAGCGGGGCTGAGATTCAAACCTACATTTGTGTGACTCGAAAAACCTACACCATTCTCTGAGCTGACATGGCTTCTTCTGAGGCTTTCCTGGGGTCCAAGCGCTGGCTGTGACCCCTGGGGAGCTGACCCCTTGACCTCTGGCTGCCAGTTGGGCTGGGGAACGGGGAGAGAGGCTGGGCATTTGTTGAAAATGCTGAGGGTGCTCTCGTCTCTCTCACTTCTCCTACCAGGCCACGTTCCCCAGGACTCCTGACACTCGTGGACCCCCAGGGGGTCAGAAATGGCTGTGGGCCTTAGGCGAGTCCCTTTGGCTCTCTGGGCCTTAGCTGCTGGGATAATCAGGACAGCTCCAAACAATGAGCCTTAGGCTGCAGGCTCTGGACCTCACATCTGCCATCAGATCTCAACAGAGGCAGGAACCAAGAAGTAGAAAGAAGTCAGGCCATGGGCAAGTGGCTGAGTCAGCACTCAGGTCTGTCTCTCTGGTTCTAAGGGTGGGCTCTTTGCCATATGGTGGTACCTCTTATGACAGCTAGTGGTCACTTCCCATCCCCAGAGTCCTCACTCAACAGCGTCCTTCAGCATTGCTCCAATCTGCAAATTGTCCCCAACCAAGTCATTACGGAGAACCCTGCTTTGATCACGTCACTCCCTCACTCCAGAACACTCAGTAGCTCCCCAGCACTCCACAGAACATAGGGTCAAAGTTATGAGGGGTCTCAAAAGAGCATCCAGGTAAAGAATTACCAACCATATACCCTGCATTTAGCCCCCTGTCCTGCTACTCCTTCCTAGGCAGCCGTAGTTCTCCCTCATTGGACTGAATTTGTAGGCCAAGAGCCATTTTTTGTCCTGTGTTTCTGTCCTCCCCAGGGTATCAGACACACAGTAGATGCTGACTGATTAGTCTTCAGAGGCAGAACTCTCAAACCTTGTTAAGGCCTCCTGAAGTGGTACCTCCTCTGGGAAGCCTCCCGTGATCTCTGGACTAGTTATGAGATTTCCCCCTCCATGACCCTCTTTATCCCTCCCGACACACCTATGACTGCCTTGTATCACAGTCTATGCAGACACAGTTCATCTGCCCGGGGCACCCCCTTAGAAGCCCCTCCTGGGACAGGCATCATATTTTCTTCATTTTTACATTTAACACAGTGCCTAGCATGCACTAGCCATGTTAATAACAACAACATTGACAGCCATCATTTTGGGGCACTTAGTATGTGCCGGGCACTATCCTCAGTGTCTGACATGAAACAAAGACTCATGTACGTAATTGTAACAACCCCGGAAGCTGGGTATTTTCATAATCATTTGCAGATGAATAAACCGAGGCACAGAGTCACATAGGAAGTGACAAAGCCAGGCAGGCTGGTTTTAGAGTCCAGGGCAGGGAAAAAGTGAGGGTAGAAGAGGAGAGCTATGAGCATCAGGACTAAAACAAAATGGAACAAAGTCTACTCCTGGCCCCATGGGAAAGATGCCTGGTGCCCACCACAGGGTGGGGCACATAGTAAGTGCTCAGTTAACAGAAGTGACGACTGAGGTAATCAGATAATTCAATAGGTGTTCTGACACAGGCTTGTGGTCAGTGGGGGCTGGGCTGGAGGAGGGCTGCAAGGCCTGAGTGGGGAGCCCAGCCCCCTGCACGATGCAAGTCCCCCCCACTGCTCACCCCACCACCTCCCCCAGCTCCAGCCTCCCTTCTCCAGCATTTCAGACCTCTCATGCATGGGGCAGGCGGCTGGCAGTTTTTCTCCTGCCGAGAACAGCCACAGAAAATTGAGATCATTTCTCTGCTATGTTGGCAGCTGAGAAAATGGTAATTTTTCCTATTTTCAATCCAAGAGTTCCTTCCTATTGGACAAAGGCCCCATACCACCTCGCTCTCCCCAGGAGGGACAGGGCCGGGGAGGGTGTGGTTCACCCCCCCCTCCACCGCCACCCCCAGGGCAGGTCACCTCCCAGCCTAAGAGGCATGGGCTGCCATGGTCCTGCAGGGGCAGGGGCTGGTGGTGGAAGGAGGGGCCCCCAACTGAGCACTTGCAGACATAAAGCAGGGACAGGCAGAGAGGTCAAAGCAACAGGTAATCCAGAGTCCCTGTAGGGCGCTCAGGGATCCAGGGAAATGGGGTTTTGCTTTCCCTGCCCACAGAGCCTGCACACATCCTGGCTGGCATCCTTCCCAAATCAGAGTGGTGTAAGATCGCCATCCAAACAAGTGCCTATAATCCCCCTTGCCTCTGGAATGAATTTTTTGCAAAAGGAGACAATTAGTTAAAAAATCAGAATCTGTGAAACAAACCGAGGCTAGCTCAGCATCCCAAATGTCTCAGCTGAGATGAAGGCGCTGGGGTCTGGCTTCCGCCATGGAGGCGATGGTGGGGGTTTGAGCAAGAAGAGGCTGAGGAAGCACCCAGTGCTGCAGCCCCATTTTACAGACAAGCGGTCCAAGCCCGCCGGAAGAGGCCAGGACAGCCACACAGTTCCTTTGGACATCTCTGCTGCAGCCGGCCCCCAGCATACCCTGCTCCTGCTCCCCTAGCATGGGGTGGTGGTGGGGCAGCAGGGAAGGCGACCACAGCCAGGATTGTGAGGATCAATGGGCTAAAGGGAGTAGCAGAGGTCCCCTCCCTGTGGCACTGAGTGTGTGTGTGTGGGGGGGCAGTCCCTGACCCTGCAGTTTCTGGAGCTCTGCAAGCCTGCAGCTGTGGGTCAGCTCAGGTCACCCCTGCTCTAAACTCTGCTATGGCTCCCCCTGTCACTGAGCCTATAAGTCAATGTTCTTACAAGAGCCTCCCTCGCCCCCACCCATTTCCCCCGATCCTCCTCATCTCGCAGTGTCCAGACCCTCTGGCCTCCACCCCTCGGGCCTCCTCGCTGTATCTGAATGGTCAAGCCCACTCCTGCCCGATGGCTGCCATCTGCAATATTCGCATACTCAGTGTGCTTCCTCACCTCCCACAAGTGTGCTTAATGCCACTCTATCAGACGAGCATTCATTCTGTACCGCACAACCTCTCCCAACACATACATGCATCCCCAATGCCCTTACCCTACCTTTTTTACTTTCCTTAGCCCCTTTTGCCTTCTAACAGATGATACAGTCCACTTATTTAACATATGTATTACTTGCTGTCTGCCTTTCTCCCCGCCTTCCACAAGAATACAGGTTCCATGAATACAGAGATTTGTGCTATACTCCCTGATCGTGGCAAGTACCTAGAACAGTGCCTGGCCCACAGGAAGCACCAACTGAATACTCACTGAGTGACAGGGAAGATGTCTATGTGTGCAAGTATGTGCACAAGGGTACATTCATTGACTCATCTGACAAATCATTAAATGCCTATTTTATTCCAGACATCCCAATAGACCCCAGGAATACAGCGGCAGGGAAGAAGCCACACACCGTCCAGGTCCACTCAGGCAATGGCCAGCAGGGAGGCCATGCAGTACGGTTATACACAGGGCAAATCGGCAATGAGTTGCAGAAGGCAGTGGGTCTTTGTCCATCTGAGAATCAGGGTGGGCTTCCAAGAGGAGGTGTGGTTACATTCTGACCTGAAGGCCGAGTAGGAGACAGGTATGGGAAGGTGTTTTGGTCAGAGGCCACAGCACGTACAGAGGCTCTGACACGGAAAGGAGCACCATTCATTCAAGGGACTGAAAGAAGCCTAGAGAGCAAGGGGGAAGAGGGGCTCGAGATGAGGGGGACCCACTCGGGTGTATGGGTCTATATGTCTGTCTGTCCATGTCTGTGCTTCTTCCCTGTGTGAGATGGGGAGGTACGGCAAGAAGACTTCCGTATTCAGGGTCAGAACGTGTGACCTCAAGAGCTGGTGTGGCGAGGACTCTGTGGAGCCTCAGTTTTGCTCTCTGTAAAATGGGGATCTACTGTGGAGATCCAATGAGAGGGTGCATCTGAACTTCAAGGAGCCGTCTGAGCTCTCAAGCGCGTCTGGGTGTGCCCATGACCGAGTGGGCGTGCATGCAAGCGGGCGCCTGTGCCTCAAGCTCCCAGCGACACCGTTCTCCTGCCGTGACAAGTCTGCTGTGTCATCCGTACCAAGCCACCAAAAATATACTTGCTCCTGGCCCAGAGCCATGCTCTCCAACAGCCCCCGGGGGCAGTGGGGAGCGGAGGAGGAGGCCTGCAAGGTGGGGCCCTACACTTCTGGGCAGAGGTGGCCCTCTTGTCTCTCACCGTCAGGCCGTCACCAAGCAAGAGGACAGAGGCTACCTCTGAGGGCTGGGGCTGTGCTTCCTCCATCAGACTGGGGCCTCTTTGGCATGAGACTGTGTCCCCCTTGTCGTACTGGGCACTCCTGGGGGGCAGAAACCATTTTCCCTTCTCTCCGTCTTTCCCTCAGAAAAACAGAGAGGCTGTCACTCAGTGTAGCTGTGGCTCATTCTGTGTGAGGGTTGGCCACCTCCGGGGCCGTGTCCCTGGGCAGGGCTTCAGGGTTCAGGGTGTCCTGGCTGCCAGAGGGCCTGCCCTGTAAGGTCCGACGCCATTCAGACCTGGATTCTTGGGGGGAGATGCCTCTGAAAACCTCGACTATCATGAGTGTCATCCCGATTATCTAGGTGACCCTGGGCATATCACTCTCCCAGCTCTGAGGGCCCCGAGGTACAGGCCTAGGACGTGGAGACAAGCTGCAGAATCCACCAGCACGCGTGTATCCTGGCCTGCATCCAGTGTGGACAGAAAAGGAAGAGTCCCTCAAGAGAAGAGAGCAACCAGTTGTCCATCCTTCAGGCCAAAAAGGTGTGGGCAAGAATGCAGGAAGGGAATGCAGGAGGGATTCAAGGTTGATAAAAAGCAGAACTTTCCAAAGGCAGATAATCCTCTAGATAATTTAGGCAAAAGGGATTTTATTCAATTACCTTTTTTACCTTTTTCTGCACTGAGTTATTCGTTCTCGCATTCATTCCCTCCTGCAACAAGCCTTGAGTACCAGGCAATTGCTTCCATCATCCACTTCATCCTGTGTGTGCCAGCCCACAGGGGTGGATGTGTGGGCAGGGGGGGCTGGGGAAGGAGGGGCCGAAAGGGGCAAACACGACAGAAAAAAGGAGAAAATGACTTCTGGCCTCTCCCGCCTGTGTCCCCAGAGGGGCTAGCCCCTCTCTGTTACTGCACTGGCCTCACCTGGCTTGGTGTTTCCCTCCCCGGGGCGGGCTGTTTGTCCAGCAGTAGCCAGCCCAGCGCTGGTGCTCCCTGATACACTGCCCCATCCTTGGGCACAGCTGGAGTACGGCAGAGCTGGCCGAATTGATGGTCAGGAGGCCCACTTTTCATGTCAAAAGACAGAAAAGGAAAATAGAAAAAGAAATTCATTTTCTTAAAAAAACAAACAACGCACCACAACTGGTTCATTAATCTCTTATTAAAATTCTGTGCTGAGTACTGGCAAGGAAGAAGTAAGGAGGACCCTGAGGAGGGAATGGGGAGAAAGAAGTTAGCATCTGCTGGGGCCATCAGTGGAGGGAGGCCCCTCATGGGGCGGAGAAACATAAGGGACGAAACAGCAGGCTTGCCCATCACAAGAAGAGACGTGGAAGTGGGCATGCTGGGCACTGTCCCCTCCTTGGCACAGGAGGAAAAAACTCAGAGAGGGAGATGGCTTTACTGTGGTTGCATGGCAAGTGGATGACAAAGTCAGGTTTTGAACCCCTGTTTCCTGTCTCCTGGGGACTCTGATTTCAAACTGCCTTGAATTTCAGAATCTGGCCCTTTTTCTAGTCTCCTCAACTGGACTTCGAGCTCATGAAAGAGAGCTGAAGATCAAGTCCAGAACTCCTCCATGCTCCGCTGTAGTGCTCCCCGAGGCCTATTACCACCATTGTGATTGGCTATCCTGACTGGTTGGGACTCCAGGTGGGCTTGAGGCCAGAAGTGTATCTTTGGACAAAAAGCCCTTGGGAGATGGGATAGCAGAGGTGGCAGGATCTCTGCGGAGTGGCCTACCAATCTAGGAACCCCCTTTAGGCTCTGGTGTTTGTTCTGATTCCAGAACACATGGCAGGGTGACCTTGGCCAGGCCCCTTCCCTCTCTGAGCTCCCAAGTCCTCATCTGCATGAAGGTTGGGGTGGTGGCTCTGTGTGGTTCTTTCAGTTTCAGGTTGTGGATGGACATCACCATGGGTAGGGCAGCAAAGCCAACCCTTCCCCTACCCCCACCATGCAAGCCCCCCCTGCCGCCCCCCGCCCCAGGTGGGCAGGCAGACCCTTGTGGTTGGAGTTGGTGCCTCTGAGGGTCTCGATTTCTGATTTCTGCAGCCTCACGAGCACTCACTGCCAATCTCAGGTCTGGGGGCCATCAGTTCCAGACAGGCCCCCGGCAAGGGTCTAGGAGATGCCCACGTCCTCCCCGCGTGTTCCAACGTGGCCTTACCTCCTCCAGCCAAGCACTGAGTTATCCTCAGGACTCTAATAAAGCTCATTTTCTGCCACCAAGTTTATAACACATCCCCACCTACTGGTCTTAAACATAACAAGGCTGCGTTGTGGTGTAGGGCTCCATGTGGCCAGGATGAAGATGGGTGTGTGTGCTTGCAGGGGGAGGGGGAGAGCATCTCTTCTCACTCCCAGCAGTGACGGAGCACCCCAAAGGTCAGTGCTGACCCTGTTCTGTGGTCCCTCCTGCCTCTCCAAAGGAGCTCAGAGCTTGGGTCATCAGTGGGGTGGAGAGAGCGTGGACCGAACCCACCGGGGAAACTCGCGGTTGCCAGTTGCACGTAAAGACACATGTATTTGAGGTCATGTAGTCAGAATGCCATGGGACACTACACTCATAACCTCTGGAGCAATGTTATAACATGTCACTCCAGATACGTGTACCCTGTATGTCCCCCACTAGAGGGTGTGGTGTGGCTCTGCCCCATTCCTTTGCTCTCTTCCTGGTGTCTCTGCCTAGCCCCTCCCTGTCCCGGCTTCTGCCCCATGCTCCAGAGCTCCCTTTCCAATTGTCACTGGGCAATTGAAACAACTCTCCATACAGAGTTGTCTTCCCAGCCCATTCATTTCTTCTGAGGACCTACTATGTGTCAAGCACTGGAAAATGGGGCAAAAATGAAGAATTTTAGAGCAGCACCTGCTCTAAATGCAAGGATGTGGAGACCAAGATGGGTGCACACATAGATATGCCCACGCCCCCCCTTCACACACACACACGTGTGCGCACGCATGCACGCACATACACTGTGGCCCCGGAGGAGTGCTGGGAAGGCGGCACGAAGAGCTGAGGCTGCACTCGAAAGAGCACTCGCCTCTGTTACAGGGTGGGGGCCACTGGTGGGAAGCCAAGGGGGAAGAGAGGCAGCCTCCCTGGAGGAGATGAGGTTGGAATTGGGTTTTGATGTCTGGGTAAGGACTTCTGGAGGCTGGTATTCCAGAGGGAGGAGCTGCTGGGCACAAAAGCAGAGAGACAGGGAGGTGAGTAGGGTGATACCTCCTAAGATGCATGGAGAATGCCGGGCAGGCAGTGCCTGCCCCTGAGGTGAAGATGCGGCTCAAGACAAGATCATATAGGGCCTTTGATTCCAGGGGCCAAAGAGGGGATCCTTGATCCTATAGGCAGCAGTGAAGGTTACTGAGTAGGAGGCTGACATTATCAGCTCTACCACAGACTTCACCAGCACCCTACCCCCCTAAACTCCCATTCAAACTAAAAATGGAGCAGAAAGCCTCCCCAAAGGCCAGATGCAGGAAAGTGGCCTTCTCAGATGTTCTCTGGCAGAAGCCTGGAGACCAAGAGCGGAGTCTGGGCTGTCACCCCACAGGCTGAGCTGGGCCCTGAAAGATAGTGGGACTCCATTCACACATGGTATCTGCCCAGCGGTCCTGGCAGAAAGTGAGAAAGGAGAGGGACGGGAGGCCACACTGCTTGTGGAAGATGGGGAACATGAGGGAGACAGCCCAAGGTCACCCTGCCCCATGGCGCCAGAGTCAGACAGCAACCCAGGCTATTTGGCTCCCAGTCTGGCTGTGTGGTCAGAAGTCTGTGGGCTCAGTAGCCTGCCAGGCACCAAAACCTGCAACTTCCCCCTCCCGAACCCCGGCATCTTTGAAGAGCCCAGAGATCCCAACCAAGAGCAAGCTTGAAGTGAGACGAAGTCCATGTACCCTTTTCTTGATAGAGGAACTGTTTGGGTGGGTAGGTATCAGGCAGCCTTAAAGGAAGAAGGTCCAGGGAAGATGGGTTTTTTTGGGGGGGGGTGGATCTTCTGTGATTCTGGCCTTATCCATTTTTGGGGGGTGTTTCCCTAAGCTTTGAGCATCTGCTGGCACCCTTCCTCAAGGAAGGGGAGATTGAGGCAAGGGATGGGGACTCAGGGAAGGAGCTCGGAAAGGGAGCGGGATAATCAGGAAGGGAAAAATGCCTGCTCAGTGGGGGGGACTCCCACCCCACCTCTGTCAACAGCTTCTTTCAGCTCACCAGCCAGCCCTGGGTCCTGTGTGTACCCGCACCGGGCTAAGCACTGGTTGTGCAGAGGGACAGTGGAGAATAAGCCCATGGGTCTGCCTCCACCACTCCAGGACTAACAGGGCACAGGGAAGACAGGGACATCTAAGGAGAAAATGAAGTAGATTGCTAACGCTCCAGAGAAGCAGCGCCAGGAGGACAAGGCCCTACTGGGGCTGGATCTTAAGAAGCAGGCAGGATTCTGGCACGTGAGGAAAGAGAAAGGGTCTTTAATGCCAGGCTTGAGGGCTCGGGAAGCTGGGCAGTGGGAACCTAATAAGAGCATCTGAGCTGCCCCCAGGTGGGGCCACGGCTGGGTTTTAGAAAGGGAACTCAGGCGACAAGACACAAGGTGCAGAGTGGGGCAGAACCACGCCTAGACCCAGGCCTGAGCTCAGTTTCCTCCTGCTAGGCGCCCAGGTCCCCTGCTCACCAGGGCCAAGTCCCCAGCGCAGCCCCTACAGCTCCAGTGCGCAGACCCGCAGAGCCCACCGCCCCACCCCTTCCCCTCCCTCACTCTTGCACACGGAGCCGAGATTTCTGGTTCCCAGCTGCATTCCCCCTGCCCCCACCCCCTCCCGCTGCCCTGCCCATTCTTCTGATAAAGAACTGAGCTTGGCTGTGTCTGGTGAACTGAACTCCAAACAGCTCCCATCCCAGGGTCACCCCCAGCCGGGAAGAACCAATCCACCCTCGAGGGAGGTCAGCCTGTTCCCCACCCCCTCCTAACCCCAGGACCCTAGATTCCCGGAGCCGATTCCTTTCCTTATTCTTCCAACCTTGAGAACGCGCCTTGGTCAGGATGAGAGGCAGCTGGTTAGAGGCCGTGCGCGCGCTCAAGGGGAGCTTGGGCAGGCTCTTCAGGACTGGGCAGATGTGGGCAAAAGCTGAGCACGACATACCGAGGGTCTTGCATCAACCGGAGAGCCTACTGGTCTCTCCATCTAAGTCCCTCTCCAGCCTGTCCAGGCTGGGTGCACCCCTCAGCAGGGGGCAACAAAGCCCCCCCCCCCACCCCCGTTGGGGAAATGTGTCCCAGGTCTTCTGGCTTCACGTTGGGAGGGGGCAGAGGGCCTCTCTTTTCCATTCTCCTCCTCCGCCCCAGCTCTCTCCCTCCCCACTCGGTCAGCGCCCCTCGCCTCCTGGAGCGCCTCCAGCTTGCAGAAGGCCCGCTGCAGCCTACTCCCGTCGGATCGGAGTTTCCACTCTGGGGGGCTGTTCAGAGACCCTCTGTCCCCTACCCGTACCCCTGCTGTCCCACTGCCAGAGCGCGCCAGCCCCGGCCCCTCCCTCTCCTACCCCCTTTACCGCGGAGCCCCGGGCGAGCCTAGGGAGCAGACGCAACAGATTGCAGAACGCGAGAGCGCGGAACCCGCTCCCTCCGCGCGCCGCCCGCCGCCCCGGCCTGTGCCCGTGGCCCAGACCCCCGCCCTCCGGGCTCGGCTAAGCCGGCCATTTAGATGCAGCTCACAGGACCGTGGGCGGCGAGCGGCGAGCAGCCACGGCTCCCCGGGTCCCCGTCAGTCCACTTCCCTTCCCGAGGACCGCCGCAGGAAGCTAGGCGGCGGGCGGCGCGGCCCCGCACCGGCCTGCGCACCAGGGGCGGAGAAGACACGATCCCCGCGAACCCAGCCGGCCCCCAGCCCCGCCGGCTGCGGGGGTGCGAGTGGAAGGAGGGGCGGCCCGGACACGATCTAGCGGATCCCTTGGATCCCCACAGATTTCCGTGGGCGGACACGCCCCCAGACTCTCGGGTTTGGACCCTTCTTGTGGAGTGCCCCCCCCCCGCCCTTTTCTGGGGCCGGGTTCGGTTCCCAGGGCGGGGCTCGCAGCCTCCGCTCCCGCCAAAGGGCTGGGGGAGCTGGAGGTAACTCGAGCTGCAGCCCGAGATGCCCGGCTGGGAGCGGCGGCTGCGAGTCCGGGGGGTGGGGGCTCGCCTTTCTCCAGTCTCCTCTGTGCCCCCTCCAGCGGCGCCCGCCGCATCTTCACTCCCGAGTCCGCGCCGCGACACTTACCGTGGGCGAGCAGCGCCGAGAGGCAGAGCAGGGCGGCGCCGCCGCGGCCCGACATCCTTGGGGCCATGGCCGAAGCTGGAGCGGGAAGGGGCCGAGGGGGCAACAGTCGTCGACGACTTGGCCCCAGGCTGGGCTCGGTCACATCCAACTCAGGGTGGCCGCGGCGCCCGAATGTCTCTGCTGAAGCTCTGGGGGCCAGGGAGTGCAATTCGGGGACACTTTGAGGGGAGGGGGCGTCCCAGGCGCGGCCGGCTACACCCTCGGAGCTGGTAGGGGCGCAGCTCCGGGCGGGAGGAGCCTCCACCTCCCCAGGCTGGTGCCCCCTGCAGGATCTGTGCGGCGAGGGGGGAGCCGCACGTGCGGTCCCGGAGCCCAGTGGCCACCGGCGTCTCGGGGACTGCCTAGAGCCAAGTGCTGGATCCCCCAGGCCCGAGGCTCAGCTCGAATCCGAACTCGCTCGAGGGTGCAGATTTCCGACGCAAGCCCCAGTTTCTTCGGTTTCGGTAGTAACCCCACATAGATAGCGCGGCTTCCTTCCTCCAAGCGCCCTGCAGCAGCCCCAGCATAAAAATCCCAGGTTAGGTGCAAATGAATGATTTCTTTCGCAAAGAAAGAGAAAATCCAGGCAACTTTAATCCATCTGTAGCAGGAAAAGTTTCCGTGCAGTGCTGAGACCGGCAACGCGGGTCGCCACCACCCTAGGCGACGCCAGGACAAAATGCCCGAGGCTGGCGGCCAGCGGCTCGTCCCCTCGCAGAGCTCTCTGCTCGGCTCCAGCGCGCTCTCTCCAGTCTCGACCAGGGCCCGGCTCCACGCAGGCTGGCTCAGCGCCGCCTGCCCGGGCAGCGGCTCCGCGGCTGGGGCGAGGGTGGTGCGGCCGGAACGGGCTGCCCCATGGAGACCCGGCTTGGAGAAGCGGGGGAGCGGGACAGCCGGCTAAGGCGCCGGACCCGCGCCCTCCCTGCCCGGGGCGCCGACTCCAGCCTCCTGGCCGTCAGCCGTAGTACGATGGAGAGGGGCTCGGCCAACCCGCGGCGGCTCCGGGCCGTCCCCCTCTCCTCCCAGGTCTCGCTGTCTCAGCAGACGGGCGCGCAGCTCCGCCTCGCTCGTCGCCTTCCCCGGGGGGACCTGCACAAACCTTGAACTTTTCCGGGGTTCAGAGTCTCCGACGTCTCCGTCTCCCCGCCGCCCCCGGCCTGCCCCCGGACGCCCGCTCGCCCACTGTCTTGGTGCAGCTGGGCATCGGCTCCCTCTCTCTCGGAGTCAGTTTGGGCGAGCGGAGCGCCGCGCCAGCGGGGGCTGCGGGCGGCGAGACCCGGGCGCCACGCCAGGGGCTGGGGCACCGGGCGCCCGCGCAGCCCGCGGTCAGGGAGACGGCAGCTGGTGCCTAGGGGGCCGAGCGGAGAGGAGGTGCCGGCAGGGGGGCCGGCTCCCCATGGACGTGTGTTGGGGGAGAAGAATCAAGGAGCAAAAAGCGAGAGGAGGTGGCGGGGGGGAGCCACAGTTGCACGAAGCCGGCGCCGCCGCCGCCGCCGCTGCCTCCTCGGCGCTCGCGCCGGCTGCTCCGCCGTAAATGACTCGAGAGAGACACACACACTCGCGCCCGCCCGCCCTCCTCCCCCGTCCGGCATTCAGCGCCCACCCCGGCAGGAGCGGGCGCCGAGCCTGGCGCGCTCGCTCCCTTCCCCTCCCCTCCCAGATTCCCCGTGGTCACGTGGGCCCGGAGCGCGCGGCCCACGACTCGCGCGCCTCGGAGACCCCCCCAACACCGCTCCCCCCCTACCCGGGTCCACGTGTCCATTCCGCATTCCCAGCCTGGGGGCGCGCGCGGCTCCTTAATGAGACTCGGGCCGCGGCAGACCTCGCGATTCCGTTCGCCTCTCTTTTATGTTTTATTTTTCCTCCCCACTGTAGGCTGGCGCTGGGGCCCGAGTGGGGCCCGCCGGCTGCGGTGGCTGCATTTCCCCCGGGGTAGACGCCACCGCAGCCACCGATGTCCCTTTTGAAAGGAAGCACCCTCCTCGTCAGGTGCCCGCCGTGCTTTACAGCGGTTCTGCCGGAGGCGCGGGGAGGGAGCACCCTACTCCCACCCCCAGAGTCTGTGCGGGGCTCTCGGGGCCACTGGGTGGGAACCGACCGAGCTGCCGCGCCCAGCCCCTCCGCCGCGCGGGAGCTCGCCGGCTCAGCTCCGTTTGGGATAGATCCGCGGCGCAGCTGGGGAAAAACCCGTCCGCTGCTGGGGGTGGGGGGCGGAGAGGAGGGGACGTGCCTTCCTACAGGTTGTTTTGCAAGCCTTTAAAGGGACCTGGGGTGGGGGTAGGGAACTGCCCCTCCTGAACACTCACCCAGGCACCTGCTGACGAGGGGGAGGGGAGGCTGGGGTGGCGTCTTTCCCACCGTCAGGCCGGTTCCATTAGAGCGCAACCCAGATCAGACCCGACAAGTCAACCGTCAACAGTCAGCCTGGCGTTCGATCAATGGCAATGATTTTATAGCATCCTTGGGTATCGTGCCCCAACCCCCAGGGGCCGCATCACAATCCCACTCAACTCGGGATGGACAGGGTCTTCAATCCTATGGACATAGCTCTTATGGGCGGGGGCGGGGGGGGGGGGCGGCGCGGTGGCTATGGATCTTGAGAGTCACTCCCTCATACTTCTGCTCTCAACCAGTCTGAGAGTGTGGGGTGAGGTAGGTCGGAGCAAGGCCAGCTGGGGTGCTCAGTCTCTGCCCCCCATGTACCTGACTCTGCCCCAGACTTCTTGACCCTGTGAGTTTCCTTTTCATCCAGGAAAGTGACATCTTCTTTTTGGAAAATAGGCTTGGAGCGATCCTGGAAGCCTCCCCGCTCCCTGGCTGCTGGCTGTTGTGCCTCAGCTTAGAACTGGGGCCTGCGGAGAGCCGCTGGTGCTCCTCCCCCACGCCCACATCTGTCTGGAGCTCTGAGGTGCCGCTAGGGAGGGCTGGTCTGGCTCTGGGAGGCCCTTGGGATGGAAGGTGCTGGAGTCATCAAGGAAGATGATTCTCATTAGGCCCCTAATACCTGATGGCAATTAATGTCACCCAAGGGCTTATTAACCATCCCACTGAGAGGCAAGCCAGCAATCAGGCTCCGTGTTCGGGAGAAAGGGGGAAAGAAGCCACCTTCAGAGATGGGGGCGGGGGCTCCAGGAAGAGAAGGAAGGAAGCAGGAAGGTCTTCCACTCCTTCCCACCTCCCCAGCTGGAAGGGGCACAGGGCCTGTAAAAAGTCTAGGGGAGGGACACAGTTGCTTTTCTGAGCTGAGGACACACTGCCCCCAGTGAGGTGGTCCAAGCTGTCTTCCACAGGTGTTTGCTGCTGACGTGGGTCAGCAGTTTCAGCCCATTCTCCTGGACTTCTCTGGAAACTGAACCCTGTGTTCTGGTTCTTCTCTCTACCCCCTCCCCTCCAGCTCTTAGGTGAAGGGAAGATAAGCCTCCCCTCACCCACTCCGTTTGCCCCCCCCCCACCCTTTCACCCCCCCCCCCCCACCCTTTCACCACACTTTGGTGAGTATCTCCAACATCACAGGACCACGGGCCCTGCTCACGACAGAGAGCAAGGTAGACCTAGCTGGTCCTCATGGAACTTATATTCTAGAGGGGAAGACAGACATTAAGCTTACGATTGCTCACCACTGTTATAAGTTATAGGGTAGCATGCATTTTTGCTCTTATGGTGGAGACTGAGGCCCAGGGTCAGGAAGGGGGGGTGGACTGCCATGTCATTTCAGTCCCAGGTTTTTCTGGCACCCCCTCGGTGGATCTACCCTTCACGGACCAGGAGCCTCCTGCCCGGGCAGCCGGTCGGATTACCCTCTGTTGCTCCAAATGGCAATATATCCTCCTTGCCCTAGGGAAGCAGAGGGCTGCTGACAGCCCACCTGGGGCATAAAATGCCCAAATTACTGCAACCCCCATGCCCCATGGGCCTGTTACTCTTGGCAATGCCAGTTCTAGGACTCAGGGAGAAAGCGGTTGACAATGAGGTAGACACAGCCAACTATTCCAATCCCATGTGTCATTTACCTGGAAAGGGGGCTCGTACCTACCTGCAGTCCTTTTCTACCAGCCCCACAGACTGCCCTGACCTCCCCTGTGAGGTCTACTCGTGGAGCCCAACTGGAACCCGGGTAGGAGGTCAGAGGAGCAAACCCAGGGGGAGCCCAGCCTGGAGGAAGGGCCTGGCGTATGTGAACTCTTCTGCCCCAAACCTTACTCATCCTGGTGGCGGCATCTCCTTTCTGCTATTCCCATTTTGTTTGGGGCCAAGTATCTTTCCAGCCAGAGGACTGACAATGATGGGGGGTTTCCTAGATCCCCAGCTCCTGGGTGGTGCGTGGAACAACCCCACTCTCTGGCCAGGCAGCCAAACAGCAAGCGGGGGGGGGGGGGGGGCTCTGTGTCAGGTCCCTGTGCCCTGCATGGGTGTCTCTGAAGGACCCAGGCTAAAACTGGCACCCACTTCCCCCACTGCTGGACCTGCCACCATGATGGACCTGTGTTTCAGGATGCCTGCCAACAGGGGAGGATAGGACAGGCCAGTGTGGGACTTCACCAAGGGGAGCTCACCATTTGTGGGGAGTTACCAGGATTCCCTAGAATCCTAGTCTGGCCCTGCTGGCAAGGGGCTCGGTGATGTCCTAAGCTAGGCCTCTCGTTTTCCAGCTGCAAAACTAGAGGTCGTTCAATTCATTCATTTTCTTAAATTAATTCATTAATTCAGTCATTTTATTAAATACTTTGACCTTTTTTGTTGAGCTCTAATTCTGTGTGAAGCATTGTGCTAGGTCCGGGAACACAGAGGTTGGATAAGACAGATGAGAGCCAGATGGGGAAGTTCAAGAGCTTAGTTCTACAAACCCATATTGAGTGCCTGGTCACATTAATAGCTAACATTTACTGAATGTTTTTGATATGCCAGGCATCGTGCTGGGCATTTTGCACGCATTATCTGGATGCTCACCACAACCCTGTTCAGTAGATACTGTTCTTATTGCTATTTTCCAGAGGAGGAACCTGAGGCTCAGAGAAGGTAAATGTCTTGCCTAGGCTCACACAACTAGAGAGTAGCTGAGCCCCAACTCAGTAACCCGTGTAACCACTTTTACTGTGAGATGTTAAGTTCTCACACTTCCATGTGTCAAAGCTTTTGCCTCTGGCTGGAGAAGCTCATGGTCAATGGGGGCACCAGACACAAACAGGCCATTCAGTGCTGGGAGGGCAGCTCAGGGACTCTGGGGGCCCAGGAGTCTCTGATACCCTGGTGGTGTTCTCTCCACAGCACCATGCTATGACTAATTGCCCAGCGTGAATCCTCTGCCCCAGTCAGGCCAGGCCAGCCAGCACCCTCCCCAGACATGTCCCTCTGCATGCAGGCTCATTCCTCTCCCCACACCTTGGCTCCGGCTAACCCCCTACCTCCTTACCACTCTTCTTCACCAGTTAAAATCCTGCCCATCTTAATGTGTCTGCTCAGGGGCCTCCAATATGAAGTCTTCCCAGATTCAATGTGATATGGATACATGGCCTCATGAGAAAAAGGTAAGGAATCAGCCAGGGTCCAAATCCTGACTGCATTACCCTCTGCTCAGTTTCTCTCTGTGTCCTGAGCAACGAGTCTTTACTATACAGTTAATCCCCCCCAGCGATGGGGTCATGTTGTCATCATGAGGATTATGATCAGAATCCACTCCCTTCCTATTCTATAGATAAGAAACCCAAGGTCCAGAGAGGGCTAGTGACTGGCCCAAAGTCACACAGCCAGTTATTGACAGATAGGAAGATAACCTTGTGTAAGGATAGGCCTGGCTCCCTGCCCCACGGTGTGGCCATCCCCAAAGTTTAATCACCTGTCTCAGTCCTGCTGTGGCCTTGGGAACCAAGCTTCTCTTTGATGGAGGGAATGAAGCTCCCCAGGTCACTATTTTGGGGGTTCAGCCCTGATTCGGTTCAGCTCAGACCTTGGATTCGTTTTGTAACTGCATTTACATACTCATTCACTCATTCCATCTCACCGGAGACACCTGTTCCCCTCCGAAGCCTTCCCCGACGCTGCCCATACCCATCCTTATTCTGTGCCCCTTAGAGGGCCTTGTTTCCCAAATCTAAGCATGCATGGCATTGTGTCGATGTGTCTTCTGTTCTCTCTAAGGGGGAGACCCAGGAGGGCAGGCACCACATATCCGTTGTCCCTGTTGTATGCCCCTGGAGTGGCATCTGTTGGGTGTTCCGTTAGTGGCTATTGAATAAAGGAATTATTGACCACCTACTATGTGTCTGGAGCTAAGCTAGTTGAATAAAATGGTCTCTGCCCTCAGAGAGCTCACCCTTGTTGGAAGAGGTAAGTGGGCAGACATAGGGATTATGAGGCAGGGTAGCTGGGGTGCTTCCAGAGAGGGAGGCACAGGTGTGAAGTTGTGTGTAACTGAATATTACAGCTGTGGGGGCTGGAACGAAGGGCATCTAGCTCAGCCTAGGTCTTGAGTATTGCAGGAAAAGGGAGGGCTTCCTGGAGGAGGTGAGCTTTGAGCTGCTCTGAAGAAAGACAAGCTAGGCTATGCTAAGAAAGTGTGTGTGTGGGGGGGTGAGAAACAGGAGAAGAGGCTGCTGCAGGAGGAGGGTGCAGCTTTCCTAAGGGCCTGGAGTTGGAGGAGTAGGGGGGCGGATAGGGTGTGATCGGGAAACAACAGGACTGGGGCATGGAGAGCTGGAGTGGCGCAGGAGAGGAAGGCTGGAGGGGCAAGCCGGCACACAAAGCTATACGCCTGTAATGATACACACTCTCACGTTATATTCAGTTACACACAACTTCACACATACACGAACAAAGACACTGAGATGCTTATAAAGCATCTTAACGGTGCATGCCTGTGCACAGCCCCACATGCATGCACACCCCCCCAATTCTCTTCAAAATGAGTTTGCCCCCCGAACCATCTGTTTACAGTCTTTCTAGTTTCATTTCCCGAGAGCACTCCACCATTGGTTCCTCGTCAGGCAGCACACTCTTGCAACCCCCACCCTCTGCCGGCCTTACCTCTAGCTGTCCCCCTTCCCTTCCTCCCCTGGGCACACACTGACAGTAAGCTGGGACCACCCCTGGGCTCCTGGCCAAGGGAGGATTTGGACTCCGGCCATGTGGGCTGGGCTCTGCTCTACCATCTTGCCCCCCACCCCCCACCCCCTACACGGCTTCACTTAATTCCAGGGCAAAGCTCTGATCAAATGTGAAGCAGAGAAACAGAGAGCCAGAACCAGAGAGAGAGAGAGAGAGAGAGAGAGAGAGAAACACAGAGTGAGCAAGCACACTCTCTTTGCCACGGCCCAGCAGCTAAATGGCAGTAAACTCTTGGTTTTCCTACAACTCACTCAACTTCTCTTTTGTTAGCCAACTTGGCTACCAGGTGTAGGTAGAAGAGGAAGAGCCAGGGGCCCAGCTCCTCCGCAGACCCTCCCAAACCGCCGTGATGCCAGAGAGGTATCGAGCCAGCTCTGCCAGGCTCCTGGGCTTGGCCATGCCCGGGACTCCTGCTTTGGGTGGAGAATGCCAGGCTGGGCTGCTGGGGAAGCTGAGAGGGGGAGCCAAGTGTGCTGAGGACTGGCAAGGAAGCCCTGACCCCTTAGGCCTGTGTGGCCATTCCGGGTCACCTGGGAGGTCTGTGCATGTTACAAGTGGGGACAGGAGACCCAGTGCCGTGGGCAAAGCGCCTGACTTCGCACAGGGAGCTCATTCAGAGTTGGGATCCAAACTGAGGTTCTCCTTCCTGTGCCCGTGGGAGGGGAACCCTTGGTTTAGTTTCCCACCCCACCCCCAAATCTGATTCTCAGCTTCCTTAGGTCTCATTCTTGCCAGGAGGCCAGCTCCCCGTGCCCCACTGCCTGCAGGATTAATTCCGAATTTCCCAGGTTTGCATTTAGTGCTCGGCACACACCTGCTCCTCACCTTTTAGCCACTCTCCCTCTAACGTGAGCTGTATACTTCTCTGCCTTGGGGCCCTTGGCCTGCTCTTCTCTCTGCTTGGATTGTTCCTCCTTCCCCATTGCCTCATGGAGCCTTTTCTGCAAAGCCTTATTCCTCACTCCAGATGGACTCAGTCACTGTCTGCCTTGTAGTTAGGATTCCCCTGATCTCTTAGCTACCCCTATTCACTTATAAAATCCTTAAGGACAAAGATGATATCTTAGTCATTGTTAAGTCTCCCACAACACCGAGCACAGTTCCATATACGCATTAAATGTTCAGTAAATGTTTCGTGAATAAACGAATGAATGAATACATGAAGGGCAGAGGGGCAATGGCTCCTATCCATCACCTCTTTGAAACTTCACTGTGATGCTGAGTGGTGCATAAATATCCTCCCCATTGGGTGATGAGGAAGCCGAAGCCCAGAGAGGCAAAGTAACTTGCTCACAGTTGCACAGCTTAGAAAGCGGAGGAGCTGGGGTTCGATTCACGTCTGTCTACCTCTAACACTTGTGTTCTTTTCACCTGCTCAGAGCACATGGATGATAAATGTTCTCTGAGGCTGATCTCCCCAGGACTTCTCGTGCTTACCATCAAAATCCATCAGCAGGGCGCCTGGGTGGCTCAGTTGGTTAAGCGACTGCTTTCGGCTCAGGTCATGATCCTGGAGTCCCTGGATCGAGTCCCGCATCGGGCTCCCTGCTCGGCAGGGAGCCTGCTTCTCCCTCTGACCCTCCCCCCTCTCATGTGCTCTATCTCTCTCATTCTCTCTGTCTCAAATAAATAAATAAAATCTTAAAAAAAAAATCCATCAGCAGGGTACACTCGAGGAGAGTCTAGGGTGACTGCAGTGTCTTCTTCCCTTGGAGACCCCCCCTTGGGCTAAGTGAGGGCATCCTTGTTTCCAGCTCACCACTGGTCTTTCAGATCCTCACGGGCAGCTACCAGGGGCCGTCTAGTGGGTGGTTCGGAACCTAATCCCTGGAGCCAGACTGCTTGAGATCAAATCCTAGCTCTGCTGTCTACTAGCTCTGTGATCTTGGGCAACTTACTGAACCTCTCTGTTCCCAGTTCCCCATATCTAAAATGAGGCTATTGATAGTACCTACCTTGCAGTGTTACAAAGCACTTTGGAGCAGTGACTTGCTCATGGTAAATCGTGTATTTACTATCATTACTATCCACACCATGTTTCTCCTCTGGGATGTAAGCCCCAAAGGGCTTGCCTTCTCTCTTCTCTTTCTGAGAAGAGTGGTCTCCATTTTTCCCTGCGTGTTCTTGATGGGCCCTCTAAACTCTCTAGGCCTCCTATATGAGATAAGGAAGCAAAATTGGGCAGGGAGAACAGCTCCAAGGAAAAGCCAAATCAAAGTGACTTTTGTGGTGACAAATGCTTAATAATAACTTTACAAATCCAGTCGAATTACTATGAATAACAACGCTCTTTTTTTTTTTCTTGTATGGATACCGCTCCCGTCTCCCAGAGAACACGCAGCTACAACCCTGAAATCCACCCAAAAGAATCATTACTGGGAAAACAAGCTAAAAATAACCCCAAAGGAAGCAGTGTGAGATCAGAAGCAGTTCTTTGGAGGTGGGGGCGGGGGGGGTTGTCCAAAGAACTCTTCTATTGCTTCTGGGGTAATAGAGTAGAATTCTTAAATCTGGAATTGCTTTGGGAGGTTGGCCTGTCTCCCTGCCCCCACATAGTCCAGGCCCCTAGGTTATCTTCAGGATGGCCCCTGGGCCTCTGGCCTCCTGCCATCTTTGAGTGACCTAAGGAAGGCTGTGGCATGTTGGGGCTCTGCTTCTGGTCCCACTGCTGCCTTGGTTACTGCCTTGTGGGACCTGGCCTCCCTTTTCCCTCGAGAGCCAGGATCCCTGAGCTGGCTGGGCTGCCTCTCTGCCCCATCCTGTGAGTTGGCCTGACCCAGAGGCTCCTCCCCACCACTGAGGGTCTCCCTGTGCCAGACAGCCTCACCGCTTGCTCCTCAAAGCAGGTCCCATTTTCCAGGTAAAGAAAAGAGGCTCAGAGAGGCTGAGTCACTGGTTCAAGGACACACAGGAAGGAAAGCACAGAGTTGGAATTCGAACACAGGCAAGTCTTCCTAAGGCCAAAGATGAGAAGCGTTCCTTTAGGAAGCCCTGAATTGAGGAGCTCTTCCTCTCCAGGGCCCACATGGGGTGGGGTACAGGGGGGCACTCAGGATGTGGCAGAGACCATGTCTGCCATTCAGATGGAGTTTCCCAAGGCAGGTGCTTTGTCTCTGCCACCAGGAAGGAGCTATGTTCCCCTTTAGGCCTGGGGCATCCCCTTGGCAGGGCCTGTGTCTCTCAGACAGGGCTTTCCACAAGGTAAGGCGATGTCTCCCTTACCAGGAAGAGCGTTCCCAAGGGCAGGGCTCCCCACTCAGCCTGGCACTTCCCCCAAACAAGACTATCTCCTGTCAGCCTGGAAGAGGCCTCGGGGCAGGGGTCTCCCAGATTGAGGGCTGCCTCAGGGAAGGGCTGGAGTTGCCCCATCAGGCAAGGGCTCCCCCACCAGGGGCCCCACCCTCCTTAAACCAAGTCCCTCAGACCTTTTCCCTTTCCCCTTGCTTGCCACTTCCTTGGGATTCCAGAGTTCCTGGCTGGCCGGTTACAGCCCAATTAATGGGAAGAGCAGAGGCATAAACATGGGGCTCCCCTTGGTGAGGCCCAGGACTGGTTTTCTCCTCCCAGGGAGATGGATGCTTGTCCCTGGGAAGGCTGACGGCTTCTCTTCCTCAGAGTGCTGCAGTCCTCTTGATTGAAATGTGTCCCTGTGGTGATGAGGCCAGCTCCGGGCATGGGGGCCACTGGTCCCCCCTGCCTAGCCTGCAGGCTCCGTCCGTCTGGGGAAGATAGATGACGTTATTCCAAGCCGAGATGATGCAACCAAGGTCAGAGTGAAGTGTTTAATTGGAATGTCAGGGGCCGGGGCCTGGCTCTGCCGAGGTGATTGATTCCCTGGTGGTGCCTGTCAGAAGTGTCGCCGCGGCACAGGGGGAGGAGGTGTGGGCAGCCTGTGAGTGACCCTGGGGAGGCCAGGGTGGTGGGAGTCTGCCAGCCCCTGTCCACTCTGCTGTGAGGGCCACCAGTGCGCCTCCGCATCTGTCAGTGGCTATGCCTCCTTCACAGGGGAAACTGAGGCACCAGGAGAGACGGTGACATAATGGGAAGCATTACTGGATGAGAATGCTGGAGCTCCAAACCTCAGCCTTCAATTCTGGCTGACAGCTCTCTGTCTCCCTTCTGCTCTCAGTCCTTCCTGGTTTGGGTCCTGAGCCCTCCCTGTGCTAAGAGGAGGGCCCTGGAAGAGGGCGTGGTTGTCCCAGGACACAGACAGGACACGGCTCATCCTACAGCCTCCCCCACCACTCTGGCTCCAGCCTGCCAAGGATCGGCAGAGTGGCAACAGAGTTTAGAAGCCACTGACCCTCATCCGCAATGGCAGGAAACTCTTTTGTACTCTCCAGAGACTAAGTGGTCACTCCCATGTGGCAGAAACAAGCAGAAGGCTGGGCTTGGGGCCACCCCATGAGCAGCCCTCTTACATCCCACGGTGGTCCTGTCCCAGGAGTTGAGGAAGAGCCTTGGGTAGGAAGCAGGCAGCCCTGTCCATCCTGCCTCCCGTCTTAGAAAACCGACTGCAGGGCAGTGCGGATGGAAGGAGGCCAAGGCAGGGGAAACGTGAGCTGTTCCTGGGTATAAAGAGCCATGGTGAGTGCGTTCATGCTCCTTGCCTGGGTTTAGCCATGAGTCCAAGGAAAGAACTGGCTGCGGAGGTGGCCAGGGAAGGGTTGCTGAGGCTACAGAGAGAGAGGGAACACTTGGGCTCGGGATAGAGTGGCATCTGCAAAGGAGGGGCTGGAGGAGATGGGAAAGCTGAAGGTCTGGAGTTTGGATCTGCAGTTTGGGGTAATTTGAAGGGGAAGTTGGGATTGGAGGCCCGGGCTCACAGAGGGTGGAGAGAAGTCCCTGGGTGTGAGGTGGAGGGGGGCTGCTGTCTCCGAAGCATACCCACTGTTTTACATCTCAGTCTCAGAAGGCTGGATCCAGGGCATTACATTGTGTTACTGTGAACATGATCACCACGGTCACCATCACAGATCACAGTGGTCACCTTCATCACAGCTCTCATAACCACCATCACCATTGTCCCCATCATTCTACCAACACCATTGCCTCCATCGCCATCACCATCAACATCATCACCACCACCACCATCACCATCACTGACATCATCACTATCACCATCATCACTGTCATCCCCACCACTACCATCGTTTACAACCACCACCATCACCACCATCACCACTGTCGCCATTATTCTACCACCATCACCACCATCGCCATCACCATCATTTATAACCATCATCATCACCACCACTATCATCACCATCACCATGATCACCACCATCACCACCACCATCACTACCAGCACCATCATCACCATCACCATGACCATCACCACCATCACCATTGTCACCATCATTCTACCACCACCACCATCACTACCACTGCCATCATCACCATCACCATGATCACTGCCATTACTATCACCACCATCACCACCATCACCATCTCTACCAGCACCATCACCAGCACCGTCATCACCATCACCAGGGTTATCATTATCACCGATCGTCAACCATTGCCCTTGTCCTGCCTTCCATTACTGCCCAATGCCTTACAATTTATTCTAGAGCACTTACATATCCTTGTTCTAATGAGAAATTAATCAGAGGCTTGTGAAGCAGGCAGGGTTGCTCTGATTATCTCCATTTCTTAGCAGAGAAAACTGAGGCTGTAAGTGACATGAGCAAGGTCTATGCTCATGGACCAGCTGTTACTAAAACTGAGTTCTTGTCCACTGGCCCAAAGCTCTTCTTACTCCACCTTGCTGCTGTAAGGTCACCATTGCCCTCTCTCTCCTGCACATCCTGCTCCTACTCGGCATCAGCATGAATTGGCGATGAAGACTCTGGCTTTGATAAAACAAGAGAGGCTTTAGCCACAGTAGTACAAGCTTAGGTGTATACCCAGGGGCAGGCCCCAATTCCCTCATTTCCACAAGTACATTTGGGGTCTGATGAAGTCTAAAGCCTCTCTGTACCTGTTAGTCTGTGATGGTGCCACAGAAAAAGTCCTAGAAAAAGAGAAAGAGATAGAAAAGGACAGTGACGTGGAGACGTATACACACGTAGACCAATACAGAGAGCCAGAGAGACCTAGGGAGACGTAGCTGGAAGACTCATTAAGATTCAGGAAGATATGGGAATAGAGACAGAGACAGGAAGCAGCATCGGGGCTGAGAACCCGTCAGAGGAGATCAAGAAGCCAGAGCCCAGGAGGAAAAGCCCGATGAAGTAGCCACTGCTCTGTGTGGTGCTCTCCGTGCTGTGCCCCTGCCCGATTTCAGAGCGAGAGGTGCCTGAAGAAGGGGCAGCCCGTGCGGCTCACCTCGGAAGGGCTGCGGCTGTGTCTGCAACTCCCCCCGCTTCCGGGCCTGCATGTCTCTGCGCGTGTGGGGTTGCTGCTTCAGAATTCTTCCGTCCCGACACCAGGAGAGGTGTTGGGACTCCTCTCACAGCTTTCTACCTCCCTTTAGCCTGGGCCCCCGTGGCTGGGAGGTTGCTGACTCAGCTACCTCTGGCCGTGTCACTGCAAGTCCCGAAAAATGGGATGTGGTGGCAGTGGGGATCGAGGTGTAGGCTGCGTCCATACGGGAACTGGGGTGGGGGCCTGTGGGGGCTCCCCACTCTCGTACACAGAGTTGCGGATGGCTTCGTCCCTCTTGCCAGGCTCCCATGTCAAACTTACAGCTACAGAGCCTCTGCAACACTGGACTCAAGCTCAGCGTGGGCACCAACTCAGACAGTGATCTTGAGCAAGACTCTTGCCCCTTATGTACTTGGAGAGGCGGGGAGGGATGAGCTCTACCTCCTACCAGTGTGAGGAATGCTTTTCTTTGGCAACTAGCTCCCATCACTCTGCTCCATGCCCCAAAGCCCCTGCTTTATGGGAAGACGGGCCAGGGCTGCCTCCCTGATGAGCGGTCCAGCAGGCCCCACATGGCCAAGCACTCGGCGGGGTCATCGCTTGCATCTATCTATCATCTGTTTAATTCACAAATCCAGCATTATCATGTCCCCCCCTTTAGGACCTTTCTATGACTTCCCATTGCGCTCAGAATGGAACCCGAGTGTTTCCATCAAGGCCCCCTGGGAACTGCTGTAGCGCTAGACCTGGAGGTGACGGGGCCTTTCCCACCTCACCCTTGCCCATGCTAGCCTCCTCTCTGCAGAGCCCTCACTGCAGGGGCAGCCACAGGGCCCCCTCTGGGTCTCAGCTGGCTGGACCTGGGATGGGCCTCCCTCCAGGGCAGGCAACCCAAGGCTGCAGGAGAGTCCAGGAAAAGGAGGTGTCCTGGAAAGCGAGCACAAGCGGAGAGGGGGGTATGAAGCTAGGAGGATGCACACGCTCCAGGCAAGAGGCTTGGTTGGACCTGGGCTCTGCTAGGGGATGGCCAGCAGTCTCCAGCTCCCAGGTGTCCCAGCAGAAACACCCCCAGCGGCAGAGGGAGGGACCCAGCAAAGCAACACCGATATGTATTCCCTGCTTGCTTTGCACTCTTGTTTCCCCCATTCACTCCTTTCTTCTGGTTTCCCGCCGTATGTGTTAGCCACAGAGGACTGTGTTCTCGGAACACATCATGCTGTTTAACTGTTTTGCACACGCTGTGCCCTTTGCCTGGAATGCCCCCTCCCAGCTGTGCCCAGGACACTCAGCCCTCAGACTGCCTCCTCTGGGAAGTTTTCCTGACCCACCCCCTGCCTCGCCTGCAAGGTTGAGCATTCTCTCCTCTGCCCCATAGGCCCCTGCAGTTGCCCAGCGGTGCTGGGTCTCCGTCTTCCCTGTTAGACTGAGAACTTGCCAAGGGCTGGGACTAGGGCTTTCATCTCAGCATCCCCAGCTGCTGGCACAGGGCCTGGCATGCAGGCAGCATTGAAGTTGTGTTGGACAAATGAATGGCTTCAGAAGTTCCTGCACTGACAGTGGGAATGTGGGAGGAAGATCAGGTTGGGGTGGGCTAGGAACAGAAGGTGAGTGGGGTCTGGCAGGCTGAATTTGGGCTGTCTGAGGATTTGGACATGAAGGTGCCCAGGACGAAAGGGGCATTTGGGTCTGGACTGGGGAGAGATGTGGGAGCTGCACATTTATGGGTGGTAGCTAGAGCAATGGGGTACATGCACGTGCTCAGGGAGAAAGAATAGAGAAAAGAGATAAGGCAGCTGAGCAAGGATGGGCTGGAGGAGGACAGACTTCCCCCTTTCTCCAGCTACCTGAGCTGGGGGCTGCCCACCAGTCCTTCTGGGGCCAGAAGCAGCCAGCTACATTTTGTGGAGGAGGGAGGTGCTCCGGATGAGGGGATCTCGGCTGCTCAGAACAGCTATGTCCCTCCCCCCAGTCCCTAGGTTGCAGTAGATGATAATTTTCCTCATTAATGAGGATGCAGACAAGCCACTGAGATTTTTGTTGGCTCAGTTTCTACTGGGAGCCAGCATCCCCCTCTCTCCTTCCCTGGGTGGGCCCTACCAGTGAGGGATGGGTCAGCCTCACTACAAGGCATGATGGGACTGCAAAAATCCAGTGACAGCAGTGGGTAGCCAGGGGGAAATAGACTAGAGAGGGCAAGGCCAGGCTTGGAGGCTGGGACCAGGGTGGAGGACAGGTCTCTTCAGTGCCTTAGCCCTTGGGAGAAACAGCCACCATGTCTGTAGTGCCCTCTATGTGCCAGGCCTGGTAGCAGGCACAATAGAAGTGCTATTTCTATGACATCCTTTCTGGCAGGGAGCTTGCTACTTTATAGATGACGAAACAGGCTCAGAGAGGCTATGACTCTCCCATAGTCACACAGCAGGAAGTTGCAGACCAAGTGCTCAAATTTAGGCCTCTGGGACTCCGTAGTCCAGATCCTTCTGGAAAGTCACACCAAGAAGGAACATTTCACAGAACCGGGCACGCTTGTCACAGAGGCTGGATCCATCCCAGGAGCTGTGGCCTTGGGACCGAGTGCACCTGGTGTCCTGGCTCTCCTCTTTGGAGTCATCATTAGCATTGCTACATAGTTACTACCAGCTGCCCCACCCCCCCTTCTTACATAGTAGGATTGCACTGCCTGGTCACCTCGAGTGGGACTCTGTGTTAGTTCTGACTCCCGACTTGTGAGCAGAATTGACACCTCTCACTTCCAGGCCAAGCACAATTGTCAAAGTGAGACCCTCCATGGTAGATGACTGGCAACAAGAAAGATGTTAGCTGCTCCATCAGTCTGGGGCCCAGTGATGCCTGGAATCAGAGTCCCCTGTTGACTAGTGATGGATATCAGTGTGAGCGAGGAATAACGTGGCTTTCAGACACCGAGATTCGGGGGTTACTTGTGGTGTGGTGTAGCCGATTCTCACCCAGACGTACTTTTTCCTCATTGCTGTAAAGAGGCAGGTAGGCTTCCAAAGCTCTGCCCCTGTGGGCCCTGGGCCATCGTTCCCTGAGCACTTCTTCAGAAGGACTGTGGGATATGTGGATCTTCCCACCAGCGTTAGATTTGGATCCTGATGCTGCCCTGAGTGCAGAATCTGAGAGCCAGGATTTCTGGGAGCTTCCCAGCTCTCGGATGCTGCCATCAATGTCTGTAGATAGCTCCGGAGCTTACCAAGACTGCTCATGCTCATGTGTATGCCCAATCTCTCTGAAGGAGACACAGCCATTCCCATTTCCCAGATGGGCTGACTGGAAGCCAGAGGGAGTAAGGAACTTAGCCAGGCCACCACTCCTGGGGTGGATCCAGCCTCTGTGGCAAGCGTGCCTAGTCCTGTGAAGCATTCCTTTCTAGTGTGACTTTCTGGAAGGATATGGACTATTTGAGTTGACAGACCAGGAAGTAGAATTCAGATTCTTGGCTCCATTCCCCTTGGGTTTCCCATACTGTGGACCAAGAGGAAAGCCTAGGTTCCTAGGAAAGAATGCAAACCAGAGAGGAGGTCTTGATAGCCAGTGAGAAAATCTCCTGCAGATATGGAGAGTAGGAGTCAAAGGGGAAAACCCAGTACCATTCAAAGGGCCTGGAGTTCACGTTGAGGGTGGCTGCGGGGGTAAGCAGGCTGAGCTGGCAGGGACTCTGCAGGGACTCTGGAGCTGCCTCCTGCTTTGCCTTACTCTATCTCTTTGTGCCTCATTTTTCCTTAACCGTGAACTGGAGCTAATGACAGATCCTCTTTCCTATGGTTGCTATGAAGATAAAATGAGATAACATATAATGAAAATTCAGCAGTAGCTGGCTCTCGTAAGTGCAAAATAAGCATCTGCTTTTGTGTCATGGTCATCATCATCCCCCTCCACCCAACCACCATCGTTCTTATGACCTTGGATAAGTCACTTCTGCCCTCTGGGCCTCAGCTTCCTTACTTATGAAATGGGGGCAGGAAGTGTGCGTAAGCCCTGTGATAATTACAGAGTGTATTGCATGTTCCCCCATGTGCTTGGTACCATTTCTAAGTTCACGACCTCGATTAATTTTCACTCGCCCCCTCCAACATCAGCTGGTAAATAGAACTGGGTTCCAACCCAGACGGCCTGACTCCAAGGGAGTCTGTTAACCACTACCCCAGAAGCTTTACACTTACTGTGTAAAGGCCCCCAGGGGGTGGCGGGTTGCTTGTGCAAGACAGCGTGTGATGCTGCTGGATGGGTTTAGGGCCTCTGATAGGTAAACTGTATTTGTAATGATGTGCAAGCTGTGTTGAGTCCATGAGTGTTAAAGGCATGTGTGTGTGTGTGCGCATGTATTTGTGTGTGTGTCCCTGGGACAGATCATGCGTATGTTCTGTGTAGGGGTTGGTCCACCTGTGATACAGTTTAATCTATGATTATTGGTCTCTGTGTGTTTAAGTCACACGTACATTTGTGGGTGTGATGCCTTGTGAATGGAGTGTGTGTAGGTGTTACTGTGTGGGCTGTATGTATTTGTGATGATATGTGAGTTATGTGGTCTGGTTGTGTATGTGATAGAGCATTGGGGGTGTGTGTGTGTGCGTGCGTGAGAGAGAGAGAGTTGGTATGCACTCTGGGTGTGAGTATGTGGTGTGTATCTGGGTGCCATGAGTATGTGTTCACATGTGCGTCTGTGTGAGAACCAATAGGCTGTGTGTGTGTGTGTGTGTGGCTAATTATGTCCTATATGCAGGGTGCTGCGTGTATTAGCATGTGTGCCAGTGGGCTGAGGGCCCTGTGTGTGTCTCCGAGAGCCAGAAGGCCGGTGCTACGTGGGTTGGGGAAACTGTGAGTGAGAGGGGTTTGAACAGGCTTCCTGGCTGGCCTAGCTCCAGTGTTCCCCTCCCAGCTTCTGCAAACACTGCCTGGCAGACGGGCTGAGTTTTTATACATGTGGAAACAGCCCTCTAAATATTTACCCACCAGCCTGGTGCAATGGCCTGCTTCCCTTCTCTGCCTGCCCTCTGCAAGCAGAGCCCCAAGTGGGAGCTTAGTTCTCCTGCCACTCTGCCCTCTGCCCTCCCGGGGCTTAGCCCACATCCCTGCTGCTTCCCAGGAGCAATGAGAAGGAGAGCTGGAAGCCTGAGAGCAGCCCAGCTCTAGCCCTGTGTTGATCTCATTTGCACATCTCTCATACCTGCCACCACATCCACTCAAATGAACAGACATACTCTTACACGCGCATGGACATCCCATTTCTGTTGACTTCACTCTCATTCTCACGTACACCTGAACTCATAACCCTTAGCCTTGACATTCACTCCCACCTCCTTTCATGTGCCTGCCCTTCACGCTCACTCCGCTCTCAGCCCTGCCCATGCCCGTAGATTCAGGCTCCTCCTTTTCCACCCTCTCTGGTTCTAGAAACTTCTTCCCATACTGCTCAGCCTCCTCCCACCCTGTTCACCAGGACCGGGAGCCTGTGGGCAGCACCTGCATCCTCAGAGCCAGGAGATCCTAGCCTGGCCAAGGCAAAACTCTGTCCATGGTTCTGAACCATCCTATCGCCAAGGCACTTTACCCCTCAATCTTGGGACAGCGGTGGGAACTCTTATGTAAAAGTTTTCAGGGATTCTGAAGGAGTCAGTAGTAGGACAAAAAAGATTGCATATGCATGTACATGCACACAAAGACTGAGAGACAAAAGAGAGGGAAAGAGATAAAGGGAGACAAAGAGGGAGAGACAGAAAAGGACACAGAGACAGGAACACACACACACACACACCCACACACACACACAGACAGATAGGAGAAGCCACTGGAAAGTCAGAAATGCCGAGAGATTTCAAGAGGGGGAAATGGTTTTTGTTTTGACACCACTTTCAAATCATCCTACTTACTAAGAAGTCATATTATTTTCCTCTGGGAAGTTGGGGGAATACATGCCCCCTGATTCTATCTGCTGGAACAACAACTAATTGAGGGCAACCCTCAGATGTTGCAATTCCCTGCAAGGGCTGGTATTCATTTAAAAGGGGAGGCTGGTGTAATCCTGTACACAGACTTAGGATCCGTAATAGGGCCGTAATGCCCTCCTTAATCCAGGGCTGGCATCCTGGCAGGGTCCTGTCTTCCCATGCCACCCAGGTCTGCTAATCCCTCACCTCCCCCACCTGCCTTGGCTGACTAGGATTTTTAAGGTCAGACATCATCTGGAGGAAACAGCTCAAAACAGGCAGACTCCCTGCTTGCGGCCTGACCATATTTGACATCAAGGCATGTGTTTGGCTCACATCCCTCCCCAACTTCCAATCAAGCTGTCTTCTCCCATACTTGCAGGCGACTCCCATGGGTCACTTTCTTCCTGCCTCGATTGTCAGGCATCTTTCATGCGCTGGGCACTCTGCTAGCCACAGTGAACACATTTAAGCCTCGCAATTACATTGGGAGGTGGTGGTTATTCCCAGTTGACAGATGAGACAGCTGAGACACAGAGAGGTTAAGTAACTTGCCTGAGGTCCCACAGCTAGTAAGTGGTTCAGCTCGGGGCCTAACATCCTCTTTGAATGGGGTTTTCTTGAAGGTTGGGTGTGTAACATCTTCTGCTGGCGGCTCTCCAAGGGTCACACTGTGTGGTTGTGACACAGCATGGGTTTCAAAGTTAGGAGTCCTGGAGGTGACATGGAGTTTCCACGTGTTCTGGTGGGATCCAGCTGGGGCCCCTCGGGATTACCTGAGGAAGTTGGGGGAGAGGGGGTGGCCGCAGCAGCCCAATCTGGGCAGGCTGAGTGCATTCAGCTAACCTCGAAATGCCATGGCCTCTGGCTGTAGGCGCGGGTTCCCCTGCCCACAGCAGCAGAGCCCGGGTGGCAGGGCGGAAGCCCAGCTAATGGCCATGTTTATAGCTCAAAGCATTATTAGCTCTTAGGAGTGCTCAGGTCTCGATTGTTGTCAACAGCTGAGCTTATTGATTGAGTGACTTGATGTTTTTGCTTATTAAGTGCCCGGGAGTGTCGGCAGCTTTGGGCCAGCCTTGGCTGTGGGGAGGACTATGTGAACAGGGGGGAGGCCGTCTGTCTGCAAACACATTCCAGCCTTGCTCATTTGTTCGGGCGCATGTGTTGGGATGATGGTCCCATGTGTGTTCTCACATGGTTTCTGAGTGCAGCTTTAGGAGGAGAAACCTTGTTTTCTGTACACAGCAATCAGGGTGGCCCTGAGGAGGGGGGCGCTGGGATTTGGATTTGGAAGGCCTGGCTTTGAGTCCTGGCCTTATCTTTCCAAGCTGCAAGCTTGGACAAATCCCTTACCGTCTCTGAGCCTTGGCTTCCTTATCTGGAAAATGGGGATTAAAATAATACCAGCTTTGCCTACCTTTGAGATGGAGAGTTAATGAGGTACACAGTTTGTAAACTGTAAAGTGCTGCACACATGCCAGGGAGTATAACTATTGTAACTTCTGGGAGATGAGCTGTGAGGCTGTAATTAGGTTTATGTTTAGGCAACAGGTTGGCAGAGTGGAAAAGAACAAGGGGAGTCCTAGGGGAGTGTTGGGAACCCCAGCTCTGAGGGACCTGGGCTAGGCTTAGCAGCTCGTATTTTAAGAGACCACTAAAACTGGGCACCTCGAGCCCTGGGTTCCAGGCCTGGCTCTGGCATCCAGGTGCTGTGCAGCCTCAGGAAAGTTGCTTTCCTTCTCTGGGCTTTTCCCTTCACTTATCAAAAGAAGGGCTCTAAGCTCAATGGTCCCTAGGGCCCTTTTCAGCTTTGCCTTTTAATGCCTATAGGAATCACTGAGTCTTTTCCATCCATATGTGTGGACATTGGTGGGAGTCACGATATTCTGTGTCCAAAATATCCTGTGCATGTGCGCAGGGTTCAGATGCTCCCGAGCTAGTGTGTATTGGCACTTTGACAGCTTCCCCCCCTCCCGCCCCGCCGCACCCCCCGGTGCCTGAACACATATGCGCCAGCGTATTTGCTCCTTGTTAAGGCAGAGGGGCTGGAAAGCTAGCTGACCGCCTGGACTCTGGCAGCTAATGATGAAAGCCCATTTTAATAGCTGATAACAAGATGGATCCATTAAAAGAACAAATTAACTGCAAACCAAAAGATTACTTCTGTTCTGCTGATGCAGGGCTATGGAATGTCGGCTCCACTTGTTAAATGAGCCCCCCAGCCCCTGCTTCCCCAAGGGTGACTGCTATCTGGATGAGCCTGCCAGGCTGTCCCTACCCTCTTCTTTTCTTATGAAAGTGCTTCTTGCTCCCATTCAAAGCCCTGCATGGCTACCTCCTTCATAAGGACTCCCCGTCCTTCTGCCCTGGTTGGAGGGAGCCACCTCCCTCCTTGCTCGAGCACCCCAGGTCTTGGCTGAATGTGGCGGAAGCTGACCTTCCTTGACTTACAGTTTAGCTCTGCAGGTTTCCCACCTTTGATTCTGCTCTCCATCAGGGCGGTAACTTTTTTTTTCTTTTGGATCACTTGGTGGTTCATCTGTTCACACATTTAGCCAGTGTTTTGAAGATCTCCTGTGTGCCAGACAGTGTGCTAGGCCCAGTCTCTGCCCTGGAAGAAGGGCACACTGAGAGGCAAATCTCTCGTGCTGTGCAGAGGGCCCTGCAGAGGGGAGGGAAGCAGAGGAGGGCGTGACAGGTCCCGCTTGGGGGAGGTCACAGAAGTGGCATCTGAGCAGCATCATGAAGCATTTGTGTTCTTCAGGGGGTGAAGGACTCTATGTCAGGGGACCAGCATGGGCCTGACATGTGTAGAGCTGATTTAGGAGTAGGACCTGGTAGAGGGTTTTGCATACAGTTGGTGCTCAATTAATATTTATGGGGAAATGAAATGTTTATGAAGTGTCCCTTATAGACCAGGCATTAGCAGGTGCTGGAATGGCAGCCTCCGTTTCCTCATCTGTGAAATGGGGATAACAGTGTGACTTCCCTCACAAGGAGAGAAGATATGGATATGATGTGCCTGGCACATGGTGCCATTAGGAGGGAGGCAGCCTGGACCCCTGGCTTCTCCCACCTGGGGAAGGCTAGCTCTTCCCTTCCAGAGCAGGAGGGAAATCAATCTGTCTGAGGCCAGAAGGCCATCCTGGGTGGGCAGAGGACTGGCCCTAGGATGCCAGAGGGAGCACTGTTCCAGGCCTCCGGGCCTTTGCATGTGCTGTTTCCCCTGCCTGGAGTGCGCTTTCTACAATCTCATTGTGGAAAATGCTCACTCATTCCTTAAAGCTCTGCTAAATATGCTCTGCTTGGGGATGTTTCTACCAAGTCTCCTTGGGGAGGATGAATCCCTGCTTCTCTGGGTTCTTGTGCATTTCCTCAATTGTAAGATGCCATCAATTGTGAGATGCACCATCGATTTAATAATAGCTTTAGGGAGAAAAGAAACCTGCTTTAAATGTACATATCTGCATTTCAGTAATGTGCAAATGTTTTTGAGACGTGCCTTTTAGAAACAGGGAAATGCAGTAGATGCTTCTTTTGTGGTACAAGGGCCGCAAGGACTGATTTCATTCATTCATTCATTCATTCATTCATTCATTCATTTATTCAATCAATATTTATGGAGCTCGGTTCCAGGCACTGAGATGGAGCAGTGAACAAAACCAAGTCTCTAACCTCATGTGGCTTATGTTCCATTGGGAAAAACAAATAATAAACAAATAAAAATCTAATGTAAATAATTTAAAAGGAAGGTCACAGTAAGAGCTTTGAGAAACATAAGGCAGGGTAGGAGGATGGGGAGGGATCAGGGATTGTTCTTTTTTTAAAAGATTTTATTTATTTATTTGAGAGAGAGAGGGGAAGCAACAAGCTGGGAAGAGGGGCAGAGGGAGAGGGAGAAGCAGACTCCCTGCTGAGTAGGGAACCCCACACGGGGGCTCCATCCCAGGACCCCAGGATCATGACCTGAGCCAAAGGCAGATGCTCAACTGACTGAGCCACCCAGGTGCCCCAGGGATTGTTCTTTTAACGAGGGTGATCAGGGAAGCCCTCTCTGGGGAGGGGACATTTGTGCAGAGACTTGAATGAAGGGAGGGAGGGACCCACGTGGGGATTTGGGAAGGAGCGTTCCAGGCAAAGGGTATGGAAGGGCAAAGACCTGGTGGTGGGACTGTTCCTGGTCTGTTTGAAGAAAAGGTGGGGTGTGTGTGGCTGGAGAAGTAGGAGTGAAGGGTGGTCCTGGCACATGTGGTCAGTGTGGCCAAAAGGGCCCCGAGACAAGGGAAGGTTGGGCTTTTTATCCTGTGTGATGAGAAACATTATCTGTTTGCAGATGGGACCCCGATGCACCTCAGGCCTATCAGACTGTAAATTCTCTGAGGGCGGACAGCCCGGCCCTTAGCACGGTGCCTGCCATATGACACAGAATTGTTGAATGAGTATTGGTGGCCTTCCAGCAGCCCCTTCCTGGGATGATAGGCTGGGGGAGATCTCAGGGTCCTGGAGGGAGTGTGGGTAAGGCTTGAGGCAGCAAGGGGGTCCTGGCAGGAAGGACCCGCATGCTGAAATGCACCAGCCGCCAGTGCCCAGAGCCGGGGGAGAGGGGGCGGTTCCCACTGAGGCCCCTGTGTTAGTCATGTCTACATGCCCCATGGTGCACAGAGGCTTATTTGGAACGGAGCAGGCATGGGCCAAATATCCGTTAAAGGAGTAAGGATGAAACTAGGAAGCCGTTATCTATCTGTGGTGCTTTCCAGTTCAAAAAGCCTTTTACATGTGTGTTCCTATTCAATCCACACTTCCAGACCCTCTGGTTCTCTTTTTACAGTTGGGGAAACCGAGGCTCCGGGAGGGTCAGGAAGTTGCACAGTAACACGAACAATCACTGTACAACGTCTCTGCTCTGAGTCAGGACCCCTGGACTCTGTTCCCAGCTCGGCCACCTGCTCACGGGGTGACCTTCAGCAAGTCACCACCCTCCCTGGGCCTCCATTTCCAAGACCGTCAAATGAGAGGGTTGATCTAGATGTTTCTCAAAGGCCCACTCTAGTTTGGACATTCACAGCTGTGTCTTCCAGGGGGAGACACGAGGGCAAGTCACTGCATAGGCTGGACTTGAGGCCGACATCCTCCTTGAGGGAATGCAGGCACGGGGATGAGTGGCCCCTTCCTCCGTTAAGAGGCTTTTGCCCCAGACCCAGCATCTCTGCCAGGCCGGTGTGCCCCTGCTTCTGTCCTCAGAGGCACTGCCATCTGCCCACCCAGCCAAAATGTCCGGAGTCGTCCCTCTGCCTCCATCCCACATTCCACCGCCGTGGCCCTTTGCCCGCCCTTGGTGACCCTTCCCAGGGGTTGCTGGTCCTTCTGTCTTCCCGCTTCCGCCTGGGCCAGTCCATGAGCCTCCTCACTGCTCCGCCTGGCCCCGGGCCCCCTCACCTCTAATCCATTCTCCACACCTTAGCCAGAGCCATCTCTCCAAACTGCAATTCTGGTCATGTCACACATCCCCCCCCCCCCCCCCCCCCCCCCCCCCCCGGCTTAAAACCCTTCAATAACTTCCCTTTGCCCTCAGGACAAAGTCCAAACTCTTTAGCATGCTCACAGAGGACTTTGTGGCCTGGCCACTGCCAGCATCCACCCACCATCCCTCTCTCCCTCCCTCCTCACCTTCCAGCCCCAGTTCTGCTCCCACTGAGCTTTCCTTAGCTCTCCGAACATGCCACATCCATCCCCTCTCACCTCCCCACCTGTCCCCTCTGCGGGAGCACTCTTCTCAGGTCAGTATGGCCCCCGACCCCGACCCCAGCTCCTGCCCTTCACATTTCATTGCTCTTCAGGACTCCAAGAAACCTTCTCCTGGAAGCCCCTGTCAATCCCGCTCTTCGCCTGGCCAAGCCCCCTTGGGTGCACGCATAGTGCAGACTACAATCATCTGTCCACTGGCCTGTGAGCTCGTAGGTAGGGATCTCATTCAGCTCTGCATCCCCAGGTACTATAGGTGCTCAACAGGTATTTGAAGTGGGGGGAAGCCCCAAATGAATGAATAAATGGATGTGGAAGAGTCCGCTTACATTCATTCATTCATTCATTTCTTCAACAAATATTTGCTGATTACCTATTAGATGCAGGGGCTGGGGATGCAACCCTGAGTCTGACAAGCAGGGCCCCTGCCTTATGGAGCCTGTGTGTCTGCAGGCAGGGGAATGAATATGTCTCTCTTCTATCTCGGATGCTTGGGAACTTCTGCCTGAACCACTGAAGAAATCCTTTTGAGTTAAGAAAGCAAGACAGGCGCCTGGGCTGGGTGGAGGCTGGGGCCAGGCCCGGCCTTGCCTGCTTTCTCTCTGCCCCTCCTGAGGCTGTCTAGCCTTGAAGGAAGATCGCTCCCCTACTCCGGGCCCCACCCTTCCTCTTCCTCCCCCTCCTCTCCCTCGGCTGTTCCGTTTCCAACCAGGCAGCTTAACTTAGGCCTCCCGGTTGGGCTTTTAATTTGGATTTATTGCCAGCCATGATTGTATGTTAAACAAACTCCAGGCGATTATTAAAAACATGATTATCACGGTTTATTGTCTTGCTAGGTCCTCGGTGGGTGTTCTCATGCTGAGAGCCAGTCCCGCCTCCCTGATGCTGAGGGGTGAGGAACCCCAGAAAGGATCTGCCCTCCTTCCTGGCCCTGTCACACATCTGAAGGAGGCCAGAGGCCTTGGGGACGTGCAGTGATGTGGCAGAGAGAGCCCTAACCTGGCACCTGGGAGGCCTTGTGCCAACTCACCCCAGGACTTCTTTGGGCTTCAGTTTCCTCTTCTGCAAACTGGAGAGCTGGCCCGGATGACCCAGCGCTCCGAGGCCTGGAGTCCAAGTGTCTCCTGGGGCTTGAGGGACTGCTCTGTGCTCCACAGGAAGGCTCAAGCCAGGGACACTTACAAGGCATCCAGGACATTTCATGATGGGTGTCGGGTGAGATCTACCCAACCTACTTATGCTGACCCCGGAACATCCTCCTGAGGTCAGGCAAGCTGGCTGCTGTTGGCAAGTTTACCTCTGGTTTGGGGGACCAAGGGACACACCCAGACAGTGGCATTGGCAAGGTGAGGTGGGTGGAGAAGAGAGAAGGGCTCCTGGCTTGGGAGCCACGATCCTGGCTTCTAGTCCCAGCTCTGCCACTGACCAACTGACCGAATGGCCTTGGGCAAGTCATATGTCCACTTAGGCCCTCAGTTTCCTCTTCTGTAAAATGAAGGGGTAGATGGGTCAATGATTTGCAAACTTTAAAAAATTAATGGTGGGTTTTTTTTTTCTTTCCCCAAATAGACTTTCTTATAGCAGCCAAAGATACAAGGCAGAGGTGGAAAGGAGATGCTTGGAAGCCCAGAGCCAAGAACCTGGCCCACCGATCTCTCCCTTGGCCCCTGCATCTGCCCAGTCTGGAATGCTGGTCCACCCCACCAGCTCTCGATGCCTTACTTTAAAGACAGTTGGGATGTGGCTCAGTCTGCTTCCCGGTGTGCCTCCTTGACCCTCCCCACCTCCCATTAAATGGGGAAGGCAGACAAGCTATACACCCACCTGGGGGAAAGTGAGGCCCAGACTGCTGAAGAGGGGGGGTGGTCTCCCAGAGCTGAGATCAAACCTCCTGACTCCTTTGTCTCCAGCCCCTCCACCAAGCACACAGGGCAGAGGCAGGCAGAGTACCCGTGTAGCTCTGGATGCCCACATGCCTGCACAGCCCGCCGGCCTCCTGCCTTCCTCCCCCATTCCACCTCCACTTGGCTCCTCAGGCAAATGCTTGGGCCAATCCCAAGCCTGATGAATCTTTGATGAATTCTGAGTAAAGGCACTTTTAAAAATTCAGAAAGGTAGGGAGGTGTCAGGACTGAGGGAGGCGAGATGCTTCCGCTCTCCTCTCATCCTTCTCCCCACGTTGGTTGGCTAGCCTAAGCCCGGGAATGTGGGGCTAGGGGAGAAGGACAGGATGCAGCTGAGCCACCTAGACCAAGAGTGCCTGCAAAACAAGGCTGCCTCCCTCGAGAAGGCTTCCCGCTAGCCCTTCTGATTGAAGCAGGGGCAAATTCTAGAACTGATGGCTATTAGAGATAGAAACCACTTAGAAATATGATCTAAGTCAACCTCCCTGCTCTGTAAGGAGGTAAGGAAAGTAAGTCTCCTCAAAGTAAGGAGGTACATGCCCCAAGTCAGGCCCGAGGTGGCCGTGGCAGGGCTGGATCTCAGACTCCTGTCTCCCAGGGCAGTGCCGAACTCAGAGGCTACCTCTGGACCCAAGTGCCTGAGACAGGCTTCCTGCTCCACATTCAGAGCTTTGCATTTCAGTTCGTCCCTGACCCAGCAGAGCCATGTCCATGATGTACAGGACCCAGGGGACAGCTTGGCTATCCCTCAGTGAGAGCTGGAAGGGCAGAGACTCTGGGAGGTGGGAACAGAATGAGCCATCTCCCCTCTGCTGCTGGTTTTCACTGATGCTCAACAATGCCCCCCAGCCCTCGTCCCCCCAGTCCTCAAGGCTTAGCGGAACTGTGTCCCTTTCCCCCTCTATTTATCCCCAAACCCCTCAAGTTGACTTTCTGTGGCTTAATTTCCTCTTCGCATCTGCTCCCGATGGCTCTTTCAGCCCAGTTTGGCCTCGATGAATCCATGTCCAGATGGGTGCAGTCTTCCCAGCTGACAGCTGGATGTAGAGGGGTCACTATTCCAGGTTCCAGTCCTGCCTCGACCACTCCCTAGCTATGTGACTGTGGGAGGTCGCAGAACCTCTCTGAGCATCTTTCCTTCTCATTAAAATGGGAGATGCTGAGGATGACATGCAACGAAATGGAAGAAACTGAGCCTGATGGTATTCCTGTCACCTTCCAAAATCTGGTCTCTGAGTCCTAAGAAAGTCAGGACATTTCCCACGACTTTGTTCATGATCTTTCTTGAATCCCCACCACGTGTGATGTCCTTAGGAATCCTCCTAACCTGGGGGTGGGGAGAGCTGCCCCACCACACAACTCAAGGGGGCACCATTCATACTACTGAACGTGCAAATGGCGCCCCCTGGGGTTGTGCGCAATCTTCATGGCTCTATATGGTGCTGCCCTCGGCAAGATCTCAGTCCTTCACTTCTCAGAGGGAGAACTCTATCGGGTTTGTTTTTCTCCTGCTGAAGTTCCATTCCCTTCTCTTGGCAGTGATACCTGCTATCTTGTCTGGTTCTCTGTGTTTTGAACTTTACTCCCAGAGCCGAGATTTCGACTTGATTCCCATAATTTAGACTTCAGCTTTGGAAACAACTTCTCCCTTCACCAACATGTCCTGCTTTGATTTCCAAGCACGTAAGATTCTAAAGACACATTTTTGGTCTATTTCAGTTGCACATTTGTAGGACTTGTAAATATAAAAGGGCCCCATAAACCGAGAGATGCTAGGTAATGGCCTCAAAACAATACCTTTTATATCAGAACCTGAAGGGCCAGCCCTAAATCGGGCCCCTGTGCTCGCACCCTCCAAGTCTTCGGATCCAAGGTGAGATTCTGCACGTGCTTCCAGGGGAAAGGGGGGCATCTATGTACCCGGAGCCCAGACCCACATTTGTATTTATATTTGGAACCCTACCACTTCCCCCTGCCCCCAGCTGGGTGACCTTGGACGTATCACACAACCTCTCTGAGTCTCAACTTCCTCTCAACAAAATGAGGCTAATATTACCCACCCACCTCATGGGGTTGTGGGACAGTAAAATGACCGCCATCATAAACTCCCTGAGACGTTAGGTCTTGCCCCCTGTCCCCATATCACATAGGAGAGAGTAGAAGCTCAGAGAGGTCAAGTCGGGTTTCCCAGAGACAGCTGGGATTCACCCTAGACCTGCCTGACTCTGAAGTTCATGGTTCACCCGCTAGTCTAGCTTGACGGTACGCACGTGTGTTCCACATATGTGTGTGCTAAAAATACACACAACCCAAACCTAGCCTGTTAGCTGTGTTAAGCATACAGGTCAGTGTAGGAACCTACACTGCACATTCACACTGTTGTGCATGGAGGTACCACCGTCCATCTCCAGAACCTTTTCGTCTTACCAGACGGAAACTCCATACCCCGAAACACTAACGCTCCATTCCCCTCTGCCTCCAGCCCCTGGCATCCACCATTCGACCTCATGTCTCTGTCAATTTGACTCTAAGATCCACATATAAGTGGAATCATCCAGAATTTACCTTTTATGCCTGGCTTATTTCACTTGGCACAATGTCTTCAAGGTTCCTGGATGTGGTAGCCCGGGTCAACATGCTGAATACTATTAAGGCTGAGCACTCTTCCCCTGCATGGATACGCCACATTTGTGTGTGTAAGGATGGGCTCAAATGCATGTAATGGACCCAGTACATGGTGGGTATGAGTCCTGCGGTATTATCACTGTTGGTCCTTATTACCTAATTAGGTGACTGTTCGAAGCACCTGCTGCAAAACTCAATTCTTCAGTAATTTACTAATGGCAATGACAATAATAAATACCCACCAAAGAGATAAATCTTTTCCTTTATCCCGTTTCAGGATTTCCCTGGTCTGGTGGGCTCAAACTCTCGTGTCTCGGGAGTCACCAGGGGAGCTCATTAACTATCTCAGTGTCTGGTGTCAGAAAGCTCCCTGAGGTCTGAGGTGCACCAAATTCTGAGCGCTCTTATCCTGGTCTTTGAAATTTTCCCTGGCAGTATCTGGGAAGCTGCCCCAAGACCAAGGTCAGCAGGATGTGAGGGCAGAGGAGGGGAAGCCCAGAGCTTCTGAGCAGCTTCTCTGAGACCGCAGGCTCTGGCTTTGTGACCGACCCCATTCTGACTTACCTGTGTTGGACAAGCCTACCCTTTCTGGGGGAAACGCCGGACATAAGAAATGACCTATTCACGGGCGCCTGGGTGGATCAGTCGGTTGAGCGACTGCCTTCGGCTCAGGTCATGATCCCAGGGTCCTGGGATCGAGTCCCACATCGGGCTCCCTGCTCTGCGGGGAGACTGCTTCTCCCTCTCCCACTCCCCCTGCTTGTGTTCCCTCTCTCGCTGTGTCTCTCTCTGTCAAATAAATAAATATAATCTTAAAAAAAAAAAAAGAAATGACCTATTCAGACCCGCAATTGGAACTCAGGCAGACAGCTGTGACCCGGTGGGTCAGGAGGGGATTTTCAGCTGGAGGCTGGCATAATTAAGAGCTTTGGTGAACAGGCAGGATGGGGCTCTTTGTTTATAACTCACTCATGTGGATTGAATGTTTGTGTGTCCCACCCCGTCCTCCAAGAGTCATCTGCTGGAGCTCTAATCCCCGGAGTGGTGGTATGAGGAGGTGGGGCTCTTGAGAGATAATCAGGTCATGGGGTGGAGCCCTTATGGTGGGATTAGTGCCCTTAAAAAAGAGCCCCTCGAAGTGATCTGATCTCTTTCTGGATCATGTGAGGATACCAGCGGAAGTTCAGGCGAAGTCAATCCTGGCTGAGATAGGGAATGCGCTAGCATCTTCAGCATCCCCTTGTCCAAACCAGAACAGCCAGGGGCCCAAGCAGGGTGGAGAGAGAGAGAGAGCACTGAAGGGGCAAATGGAAGGCATCTGGTGCATTGGCTTCTGCTTTTCCATTTGCCTGGATATCCTTCCACTCGCTCTCCCTCGTGGGACTGGCAACCTTATACTGATCCTTCAGGACTCAGCCCAAAGCCACCTCCTCTGGGAAGGCTTCCCTAATCTCTGCAGGCAGAGCTGGATCCTTCTGCCCCAGGACTCTTGCTGTTGTAGCCTTGTATCCACTGCACAGTTGTGATTGAGACCTCTGTTCGTTCATCCCATTACCCAGGGTCTTTTTGGGGTGAAGGGAGAAGGCTGAAAGGCTCAGATTTACTCATATTACAAAGATAGAGCTGAACAGCACACCGTGGCATTTTTATAAAATGATCGCATTTTCCTTCTAAGAATCACATTCTGATTAAAAATCCTGTCAGTTACTGTGAAACAGAGTCCCAGATTTAGGCTTCGGTTTATTGAATTGGTCTGGAGATCAGCTAGAGATTTTGAATGTAATAAGATTTTGAGTGACGAAAATAAGGCAGTCAGAATGTTACACAATTCAGAATTCAGCAGACAGTCTTTCCCAAGCCCTCCATCACTTCCTTCCCATTGTCTTGTTTTCCCTGTAGCCTTCAGGTTAGATGTCCTGGATAATGTCCTGGCTGCGAGAAGCTATATTCTTACTGGAAAAAAAAAATTACTGTGTTACTTTAAAGTCAATAGTTTTGAAAAAGAAACAAAAAAAGAAGTATGAAGTCCACTTGCTTATTCAAAATGATGGTTCTCCCAAATCTTGCCATGTTCTGCAATTCCCACTCGGAATTCTATCCTGTGACTTTGTCACTTCCCAGGGACATGACATCGATAGAAACCAATATACATAAATGAAAATGTCAAATTATTGACCACTGTGGATGTGGCTTAAAACACCCCTAAAACACCTGGGATTATCTGTTAGGTATTCCCTGATTTCAGGCTCCACATCCTTTGCATATGACAGATAATCACTTCTAGATGCCCTCCGAATGGTCCATTTGGACCACTCAAGATTGTTTCATTGGGCATGGATGGAGAACCTACTGTGTGTCGGGAACTGCGTCCATGTGAGTGGCGCCCCCTGGAGTGTCAAATAGGAACAGCACAACCTGCCGAGTGGAGGGAAGAGTTAGGTTCTACCTGTCACTTTTTTTTTTTAATAATTCTTTAATTTTAGAATACGTTTAGATTTATTGGAAAGTTGCAAATATAGTACAGTATAGCACAGATTGTTCCCATATACTCCCCACCTGGTTGTCAGAGCTCTTCTTTAGAACGACCTGGAGAGGAAATTCTCACAGGTTCTCAAATTGCTTATGCCTCTCGGGAGTTATTCCTGAGCTTTAAGGAACACTGTGAATTGCACAACGTTGAGGCTTTCTCCTCTTGCACTGACTGCTAGGAAGCTCAGAGACAAGCATGCAGCTCCATTCCAGCAAGGGTGTGGAACTCCCAGCAGATGTCTTGGGTATTAGCTTTGTCCTTGCTTTCACCCTGTTCTTCCAATAGTATTTTTCTTTCCCCGTTTACTTAATTTTCACATAGTTTTTCTGTGGTGAGCTTTGCTGGCCTCTTCAAATCATTTTTGGAACAGGGTGAAGGCACATATAGTTGGATAAACAGACCATTTTCTCTGAGTTCCCCAGGTGCCTGATGCAGGCTTCTAGTCTAGCATTTATCATGTTTTATTATAATCGCTTGTTTACGTGTTTGACTCCCCCCCTGGGCTGTGACTGCCACCTGGCTTCCCCATAGCTGGACTCCTCTGCAGAATGGAATATGTCAGGATGGGCTGTTGCCTGAAGCACATTTTTCAGACCCTGAGTCTACCACTGCCATCCTATGCCTGCCCTACACAGGACCCCCCCAACCCCCCCACGCATGCATGCACGCGGGCTCAGAGGCAGGCTTAGCATTTCTCAGCATCTCTCCTGCCCTGATGGCTATTCTGTATGTGCCACTTTGAGGCATGGGCAGACAGAGCTGGTCAATACCCAGAGGCAAAGAGAATCAAGAACCAGTGCCTGAGAAGACGGAGAGGGAAAGTAAGGGTGCAGACTCTTTTCTCCTCCTGCTCAGCCCTTGGGTGGCACCTCTCCCCTTCTTCCCTCCCTCGCCCTTGGCCATCCAGGTGATGGGGTGGGGAGGCCACCATGACCAAAGGAATCATAGGATCCCACGGTTGTAAGCTCAAGATTATTCCCGTCTTATCCAGGAACTCAATATGGACCATTCTCTTACCCAATTCCCCCCTTCCACTAACCACTCCTCATTGTGTTGAAGAAGCAACTGAGGCCCAGAAAGAGAGAATGATTTCTTCAAGGTCACACAGTGAATTCAAGGTAGACCTACCTGGGGAGTGAACTCTGTGCTCCGTGAGCATCATGCATAAGCTGAGCTGGTGGGGGGAGCAGTTCAGGGATCAGGGGAGCTTTCCTAGGGCCCTGGAGGCAGCCACACAAGGGGCTTGAAGGCTGGTCAATCATTCTGGAGAAACTCTCTTCTCTGCCCTGCCCCCACCATATGATTCTTCCTGGAACTGTGCAGATTCTGGAGGTTTGTTTTGAAGGAGGAAAAAGAATGACAAAGGGGCAGTGTGTGTGTGTGGGGGGGTGGATGGAGGGAAAGTGGGCCCAAGTGACTTCCTGTGTGAGGTGGGAGAGAGAGACTTGAACCGTCTAGAGCAGGCCTCCAGGGGTCCTGCTGCCCTGGTGAGGTGAGGTGGTGGGGAGGCGGAGTGTGGGTCCTCTTCCTGAGAGCATGCTGTTGCTGCCAAGTCGCCAATCTTTCAGTTGTTTTTTGTTTTTTTTTTTTTCCAAAAGAAGCTGAAAATCTGATGTTGATGTGAAACCCAGAGTTTCACATTTGACAACTGATTCAAAAATTTAAAAGCTCTGTGTGAATACAACGTGTAGACCTTATTTGGATCCTGATTCAAACAAACCATCTGTGAAAAGACATTTTTGAGGCAATTAGGGAAATTTAAATACAAATGCAGTATAGGGGCTAATAAGGAATTATTCTTCATTTTGTTAGGGGGATGATGCTTGTGTGGCTCTGTTTTTAAAAAGTCCTTATCTGCTAGAGAGATGTGCTGAAGTATTTATGGGTGAAATAACGTGATGTCTGAATTTGTCTTAAAATACTTCAGAAAATACAATGTGTGTGGGGGGACAGATGACACGGGATTGGCAAAGTGGTGATAGTTGCTGAAGCTGGGTGATGAGTTCATGTGGCTTCATTGCTGTAGTCTCTGCTTTGGGGATATGTTTAAAATGTCCTTCAAAACAAACACTCCATTGGTGGGCTGGATGGGGCTGAGACCACCATTTTTCAACCTCTAGTCTGGGACTTTCCCACATAAGGCACAGAGTACCAGGGTGTGAAAAAACCCCAGAGATCACACTGGTCAGAGGTTGGCAAACAATAGCCCTGGGGACTAACTCTGGCTTGCTGCCCATTTTGGGGAGGGTCAATAAAGTTTTATTGGGACACAGCCACTAACTGATTTGGTGCTGGGACAGCTGAGGGGAGTAAATGAGATGGAAGGCCCTGTATTTTGGAGAGTGTGAGATACTTACCATCTCATATTTTACAGAAGGGTGGGGTGTGGAGACCCCCAATCCAGGTCAACAGCCATCCATCCTTAGCAGACCCTTGTGCCACATCTTCCAAGCCCAGGGCTACTACTGTGGGGCTAGAGGGAAAGTGGATCCTGCTGGTGGAGGGGAGGAGACCCGGGGAAACTGGTCTCGGGGATGGAATGAGGTCAGTCACACACAATTAGAGCTTTGAACACCTGTGCCAGAGCCCGTTGACATTCCAGCATGAACCAAGGGCCACTCTGACTATGAGGTCGCATGAGGCAGGCAGGGAACTTGGGCTTTGGAGCCAGACAGGGCTCATGTCCAATCCTGACCCTGTCACTTAGTGCCATGGCCAAGTTTATGCCTTAGTTTCTTCTTCTGGAAAATATAAATAAGTTATAAGTTGGTGTGGCAGGTTAGAGGTACTGATATTTGCATATTGCAAACAGTAGGTGTTTAATAAATGGTAGATATTATTCCTACTATATCCCTGTGCTGTAATCATTGAGCTTTTGGACCATAAAGACTCAATGTTACTCAATTTTATTGTTAACCTGAGACATATCCTCTAATAAAAGGAAATAAATGTGGATTATAGAGCATTCGCACCACCACTGTTGAAGGCAAAACAAGAAGTTTATTGATCTTTTAAGAGAAAACAAAAGAGAAAATTGTATTCTTCATGCATATAAAAATGCTGTGCTTCTATGTGAGTGAGATACGTGAAGTTAACATCTGATGCCAACTGCAAATAAGTTTTCACATGCGAGCGTAAATATGAGACTGTATTCTTTACGTAATCCAGTTCAGACAGTTGTAGGAAGATTCTGGAAAGCTTCCAGATATATGGTAGGGAGGCCATGGTTTGGCCTGGTTTCTCTAGATGTTGCCCATGTGGGCATCTAGGATGCACCTAGGGATGTTGTGGAAAGAGGAGACAAAGTGTCTAGTATGAAGTACCCAGCATGGTGCCTGGCTTTTGTTAGATGTTCACCAGATTTTAACTCCACCAGCCCATCCATCCTTTCACCATCCACAGTTCATCTGTCTTCTGTTTGCCCCCATCCCAAACGCCCCGCATTTGGCCAATGGGGCGAGTAGTTTGGTTTGCTGGTGATGTATCCTGTGTTCATGTTTTTTTCAGACCACGTTTTCCAAACATTACTCTAAGCACAGATTCTTATTTGGTAGCCCCGAGAAACAAGCTCCCAGGTGACGCCGCATCTTTGTCACACATTCAATGTCAAGGGTGCAGATGTTGAGGAGGGTCTCGACCTTGACACTACTGACTTTTTGAGCCAGATAACTCCTTGTTATGGGCCTGTCCTGTGCTTCTTAAGACCTTTAATAACATCTCTGGCCTTTGCTCATTAGTGAAGTGACAACTCCCCAGGTTGCGACAACCCAAGTGTCTCTAGACATTGCCAGATGTTGCTGGGGGAGGGGGGAGCAAGATAAGCCCCCTCCCCCAAGTTGAGAACCATTGGTGCAGAGAATAACGTATCCCCAGGCAACGGCAGGGCTCACGCCACTCTCTACAAACAGCACCCCCCATTATGGTGTGCAATCGGACATTGAGTGCCAGTGTTTGGATGACAGTGACAACGATAGGGATGATGGTGTCAATGACAGTGGCTCCCACAGAGCCCCATGCCCAGGACCTGGTATAGCTTTCCCACCTCCTTGAGGCCCCCAAAGTCCTGCTGACTTTGATCATGCTGCTTCGCCCCAGGTGTACCTGCCAATGCGTCCCTGATGCTCACCATCATTTTGACCGTATGTGAGGCTGTCGCTGCCATTATCCACACTGCAGAAGGGCAGGCGTTATTACTCTTGCTCTGCAGATAAGAGAACTCTTCAGTGTGAAGTGAACAGTCCAGGGTCACAAGACATCTTCTAGCCAGAGCTGGGGAGCTACTAAGATGTCACAGCTGTCCCCGGAGGAGGTCAGTTTAACCATTTTTCCCCGAAGGGTGAAAGGTTGCCATCCTTCCCTCTTTTCCTCCTTGTCCCCTCGGCCAAGGGTCACTGGAATAGTAATGCCTGGCCATTACGAAACATCATTTAAAGCATTTTGCAAGTAATTACTCTGCTAGTCCTTAATGACAACACCTCAGTGGTTATAGAGATGAGGACCTAGGCATAGAGAGAGTTAAATAACTTCCCCGATGTTGTAGAGCTGGGAAGTGGGAGAGGCAGGACTCAAACTAGGGCGGTGTGGCTCCAGAGCCCATGTGCTCTGTTGCCTGTTGGGACTTGGAAGTGGAATCTGAAGTCTCTACCTCCTTTTGGCAGCATGGAGCCCAAGGTCATGGTCACCAGTTGCCAGACGCACCCAGGATGAGACCTCTCCACCTGAGTGTGGCCACTGCTGTGTGCCCGGACCGCACCTAACACCATCGGAGCCCCTCCCGCCACTCCTGCTTGGCAGGAGACAGCCCTTCTGTGCCAGGCTTCAAAGCTTCCTCAGATGCTGTGACTGAATGACAGACGCACAGGCTTGTTAGCCTTGTAATGAATGTCCCAGCCTCCTCTGGTGGGAGCCAGCCTGCCCAAGGATGATGGGGAACGGAGAGAGGCAGAGGACCCTCCTTCAAAAGCCTTCAGTCATTATCAGGAAATGCAGAGAACACACCTGTGCAGGCCGATGGAGTGCAAACACCAGCTGGCTGCAGGGTTTCCACCAAGGAGAGGGAACAAGGCAGAAGAGGATCCGATATTGATTTAGAGCTTGAATCCCAGCGCAGCCACTTTCTAGCTGTGTGACTTTAGGCAACTGGCTTGACCTCTCTGAGCCTCAGGTTCTTTGTCTGTAAAATGGAAGTGCTCACACCCAGTTGTGTAGATTAGAGAAAGTCCATGGGAGGTGCTTGGCAGGCCCTGGGCATTTAATACAAAGGAAGGGGCTATTATGAGATTGAGACTAAACATCGCATGAGCTGGGCACTGGGAGGTCTATGATACTTACTGAGAAGGTTGAAAAGTCATGTAATGGAGGGGCACCTGGGTGGCTCAGTCAGTTAAGTGTCCAACTCTTGATTTTAGCTCAGGTCATGATCTCAGGTTGTGAGATCGAGGCCTGCGTCGGGTTCTGTGCTGGGCGTGGAGCCTGCTTAAGATTCTCTCTCTCCCTCTGCCCTTCCCCTCTCCCTTTCTAAAAAAAAAAAAATTATGCAATGGAGCACTGCTGTGTTTGTCTTTTCAAGAGCCCCTTCTCGGGGGATCTTTCCTTTGGAGAAAGTCCCTTCCTCCATTCCGTGTAGTGTTGGTGGGACTGCCAATCCCAGAGTTGTGACCCCATTTAAACCTCAGGGTGGGCACATGCTATACTACAGGGCATGTGGCCTAAGCCAGACCTATCAGAATCCACCCCTGGGATTTTATATACAGACCGTAGGGGACAAGGCTCTTTTCCTGTCTTCTGAGATTACTAAACTGGATTTATTTAAGCCTAGAAATATCTGAGACGTGGCTCCTATCCCCACCCCTCTGTCCCACCTAACCCGCCCCACAGAGAAGCCTGTGTCCAGGAGGAGAAGGCTGCAGACAAATGGACACATAAGGGAGAGAATGCTGACCTGGTGATTTCTTTTTTTTTTTTTTTTTTAAGATTTTATTTATTTGGCAGAGAGAGAGAGAGACAGCCAGAGAGAGAACACAAGCAGGGGGAGCTGGAGAGGGAGAAGCAGACTTCCCGCAGAGCAGGGAGCATGACGCAGGGCTCGATCCAGGACCCTGGGACCATGACCTGAGCCAAAGGCAGACACCCAACCATCCGAGCCACCCAGGCGCCCCTGACCTGGTGATTTCATTTAAAATGCCCCCGACCCCATCCAGGCTTCTCCACTAAATAGAATCCCCTCTTAGCTCCAGCTCCCTTGGGTTGGGTCTTCGTCACTTTCAACCATGAAGAAGCCTGGCTACTACAAACAAGGTATTCCGAGAGACTTGGGGTGAGCTGTGGTGGGCATCCTGCTAAGGGTGTAGAGGTCCAAAGCCAGGAAATGCTGTCTTGGATGAACTCCCCATTCCAGAGTTCTTTGGCACCTTGCATGTCCTTTTATCTTGGACAGCGTTACAGCCTCCTTGGAGGGAGCCCGAGGTAGTCAAGGCTGGAATCCTGTGCCTCAACAGGCCCTGTTTATTGCACTTATCTGCAGATACTGGGTGTTGGGCAGGACACACATGGCCTGAGTTGTCACCCAGTGCCAAGCACCCACAGATTCCTGACTTGGATGTGGGCTTCTAAGTACACCTGGCCAGTGCAGCTACACAGGAGCCTGGGAGTAGGAACCGCGGTCTCGAAGCGTGGCTTAGCCAAGAGCTGGCCCTTCCAATCACGTTAGGAGGACAAGAGGGTGCGGTGCTATGCGGTGCTCCCAGAATGTCCCTGGCCACATGGGGCGGGTTCCATTTGAGGAATCATCGCCGCACAAATGGGGTATAAACTGGAAAGAGAAACTCTGCCTTGGATTCAGAACAAGGCCAGTGGGGTGGCTTTTGGAAAATTTGGAGGCATTGGAACACTGATATATTAATAAAGAAAGGGAAAAGGGAAGCTACTCTTTTTTTCCCACTACTTGCCAGGCATAAACATCATCTCAGACCAACCTTATAAGAACAACCCCGGGCCTCAGACATTGCTGGTGGGGTTGTAAAATGGGGCAGTGACTTTATTAATCATTTATTTAAGTAGGCTCCATGCCCAGCCAGCACGGAGTCTGACTCAGGGCTTAAACTCACCACCCTGAGATCAAGCAAGACCTGAGCTGAGATCAAGAGTCAGACCCTTCACCGACTGAGCCACCCAGGCGCTGTACAGTGCCGCTGATTTAAGGAAATAGTCTGGGAGGTCCTCAATGGTTTACACAGAGAGTTACCAAATGACCCAGCACTTCCCCTCCTAGGTGGGCACCCAAGAGAAATGCAAAAACGTCTACGCGCAAATGTGTATACGTATGTTCATCCTGCCTTATTCACGGCAGCTGAAAAGAAAAACCACTGAAATGTTCATCGCGGGACAAAGGGGTAAATAGAACATGGAAGAGCCACATAATGGGAAATTATTAGGCAAAAAGGGCGTGAAGGACTGACACCAGCTACAACATGGGTGAACCTTAATAACATGATGCTAAAGCAAAGAAGCCGGTCGCAAAGGACCACGTATTGTATGATTCAATCACATGAGATGTCTAGAGCAGGCAAATCCCTAGGGACCAAAGGTAGATTACTGGCTGCCTAGGGCTGGGGCTGGGGAGGCAGAGTTGGTGACTAAGGGGTGTGGGGATTTTTGGGGGGAGGTAATAAAAATGTTCTAACATGAATGGTGGTGATGGATGCACCCTCTGTGAATACACTAAAAGCCATTGAACTGTACGCTTTAAAAGGGTGAACCGTGTGGTACGTGGATTATACCTCAATAAAGCTGTTAAAAAGGTTGCAAGTGTCTTCCTTAGGGAAGTGAGGAATGGAGGTGGAAATGGGACAGGGAGTTGCTGTTTTTCATAAAAGTCTCATATAATGATTTGAGGTTTAACTAGGAGCATGGATAACTTAGAATAAAATAAAAATTAAATTAAATTAAAAATATCCCACACTAATCCTAAAAAAAACCAAACAAATGGAACGACCCTACTGTATCATGGTTTCGACTCTCCAGAAGAAGCAGCTGAGACTCAGAGAGGAATAAATCATTGACTCATGGTCAACTGCTAGTAGGTGGAGGAACCAGGGTTAGAACTCACGTCAGCTTGGTTTCTGTTGCTGAACCATTGCTGGGGGCCAGCACAGGAAGAGAGGCATGTTCTGGGAAGTGGTCCCGTTGCGGGGATTCTGCGTGGCCATGGATGCCTGAGGATGACCGCACGCCTCCTGTCTGGGAGGTGGGTGTTGGAAAGAGGAGGCAGCAGGGAAACGGGCCTGCCTGGGACTCCATTTCACCTCATTTCAAAGGTCCCCTTTCTGATTTCTGCTGCTGTCCCCTTGCTGGGCTCAGGGGGATGTAGAGCCTTTGGGGATGCTCTGGCCCCACCCTGGACCAATGGCCCTTCTCTTTACACTCCACAGCAGAGCCAAGGAGAGAGCAGATGACCTTTAATAAAGGCTGTAGAGGGTCTTGACTTGAGAGGGAGAAAACAGGGACGGTAAGGAGGCAGACTCAGCTGCTGGAACTTGAGCAAGTCATTCCACCGTTCTGGGTCTCAGTTTTCTCACCTGTATAAGGGGTATAAGAATGCTAAAGGTTTTAGGATCAGGAAGACTTACTTAACAAAGAGCTCGGGCACCTGTGGCCCGAGGGCACCTGTGGGCACCTGATTTCCTTAGGTCCTTATGCCTGTGGAGCTGGATCCTGGGGGCTGGGGGGATCAGGGCATTTCCACATTTGGGTCCCTGAGTTTGGCCTCTTCGCATGTCTGACACCACTCTTGGAGGCGTAGCTCTTGCGTATTGTTTCCCAGAAACAGTTTGGATTCCATCTTGCCCCGGGGGTCGAGTGAGGGCCCTCGGGAGCTGCAGGCTCCTGCCGCTAAGTACTCACATTTAGGGGGGACACCGTGCACGGCTGCATCTTCCAAACCCCGAGATGGAGGTCCTGGGGTGCAGGGCACGGTCTTGCTCTCCAGTCCGTTCCCTACTAGCCAGGATAGCTCCTACCTCGCAGGAGGCACTCAAGAAATAGTTTCAAGGATGGGAAGTAGAATGTCAAAGCTGAAAGAAATCTCAGAGGATGTCCAATCCAGTAACTCTCAGTTTATTTTTAACCTCAAAACCCTTTCTTTAAAGGGAAAGTTTATGCAGAAGTCCTGGTCTATATATAGATAAAAGCTGTGCTGTTCTGACCACAGTGGTGTGGGCCGGTTCTCTCCCTGCCTCTGTCTCTCCTTTCCAGGCATCTTTCTGGAACCCTTGCCACTGTAGGGAGCCGAGTTTGATGCCTACCGATTACCCGTCAACTGTCCATTCAATAGATGGGGAACCTAAGGCTCAGGAAGGAGGGGCTGGGTGGGACTTGCTTAGTGTCACGGAAGGCACAGTGCAGCTTTGGGGCTAGGATTCTAGCTCTCTGCCCCGTCCCCCTTGCATGTAAATCTCCCAGAACCCCAGGCTTCGAGTGTGGTTGGAGAGCTGCAGGGGTCTCTAAACGCCTTTTTCTCTCCAGCGGTGCTGACTGCTCTGGATCCACACAGAACAGCGTTGCTATCATGAGCATGTTAATCATTAACTGGGGGAGGCATTGGGGTGGAGGAGAAAGGCAGAGGTTTGGGAACCTGCCAGAGTAAGTCAGGCTTTATTATCATCATGATAAACTGACACAACTCCCACCTCCTCAAAGGAGCAATTTCTCCCAGGTGGGAGGGATCTGTTCCTCTCCCGTTGTCTTTAGTCCTTGCCTCCTTCCTGTCTGCCTCCTTACCTTTCCCCCTTACTCAGCCATTCACCAACGCAAAATGCAATGGGTTTTCGGTTATTTTGCTGTTTCTCGATTTGGAAAGCAGCCACTGCGTCCCAGGCCCTGGACACAGAGTCGCCAGTGATAAAAGACTCAGGCCCAGCCTTCCAGGAGCATCCAACATAGACCCACGGAGAGACAGGTAAGTGGTCGGTTATGTTGGACTATGCTGGGTGCTCCCAACCAAGACAGTGGGAGTGCTGGACTACCCATTATCATTATGGTGACCCCATCTTCCCAGCCCCCCAGCAGGACACGGGCTCTGGCAAGAACGCATATATCTAAGGGGACAACAGGAGATAGAATATAGGAAGCTGTGACAGTCACTAAGAACGGGTGCCTTAATGATAGCATGGGTCTAAATGTCCTCGACGTCAGAGTTACACGCGTGGCGAGTGTATTCCCACGGGCATGCTCGGAGTATGTCTGCTGCCTTGCAAGGCCTTTTGATCAGACACCACTAAGAGTCTCTGTGTTTGTTTTCTTCCTTAATAAAAATTTGGGAAAATGTCGCCCTTTTCTAAAACAAATAGGATTGGATTTTGGTCTTCACAGCACCCACAGTTAACGTCATGTACTTGTGACAGTGTTTCTGTGTTTCTGACAGCTGGATACAGCTGTCCCCCCTGGGGACGAGGTTTCTGTACGGGCGTCTACCTCCCTCACAGGAAGTTCCCTGAGAGCAGGAAAGGAGTCTTGTTCATCTTCATTCTTCTATCCCCTCCAGTGCCCAGTACAGCCCTTAGAAGGAGGTAGGGCTTAACCAGGGCTTGTTGAATTGAATTATTGAGTAGACAGGCTTGCAAAGGGAAATAAACAAACAGAAGAACCAACCCCTGTGATTCAGTACTGCTCAACCTGTCACTTGGAGGCAAAATCCCCAGCTCCCTCAGATGGATGGACGGGAGGGAGCACACAGACAGACATGGGGAGAGAAGGATGTGCCAAGCACCCTGCTGGGCACACATAATCTCACTCACTCCTCCGCGCATTGCAGGAAGTGCTCTGACTGTCACAGATGAGGAACCAGCCTCAGTGAGGTCCAGGCTCCCCAGCAGGGAAGTGGAGAGTTGGGACAGGGGGCCGTGGCCTGCCGGTCCCCAGTAAGTCCCCAGTGTGTGGGGACTGGCGCTGTCTGGGTCAATGCTGCCATGACTCGTCTTGTCCTCTCGCTGCTCAAAGTTCCTGGAAACAGCCTGCGACCCCCTGACCTCCTGATCAGGTAAAAACAGTGGCTATGGAAACCACAGCTAAGATACGCCTCTGGAGTGGCGTTTACTTCCTTACTGGTCGCAAGTTTCTGAAAGAGGCCAATGTGCAGATCTGACGGAAAGCCTTTGAGCCACGGGGACCTCTTTTCCTGGAAAAATGCTTGTGGTTACAGGAGGGGATGTTGTTCCTGTGGCCTGCTCTCTGTGCATAGCTTCTGGCGCACAGTGTGTCCTCGGTTCCTGTCTTGTTGAATGACGAAGGAAGGAGGCTAGGGTTGAATGACTGAATTGTCCTAGCCGAGGCCTTTCTCAGCTCTTCTCTGTGAATGCCTGATCTCAGAGCAACCCCGAAGACCAAAAAGAATGAGAAGAAGAAGGAAAATAGGAAGAAAGGAAGGACGATGGAAGGAAAGGAGGGAGCGGGGGAAACAGAGAAAAAAGACCAGCACCCCTCTTTCCCCTGCCCTCCCTCCCACATACATTTTCTAGGAATAAACAGCTGTCCTGTGGACTCCCCTTTGTTACTCAAAGTGTGGTCCATGGACCAGCAGCATCAGCATCCCTGAGGATCGTGTTAGAAATGCAGAGCCCCAGGCCCCACCCCACACCTCCTGAAAATCAGAGCGTGCACTTAGCAAGGTCTTCAGGAGATCCTCGAGCACCTTCACTGCTGAGAAGCTCTGGGCTGCTGGGACCTTGTCTATTCCTTTACGAGGGGAGGAGGGTTTCTTCCACATCATGGGAAAGGCACTGGAGAGGGTTTGAATGCAAGGACTTTAGGGATGGAGAGAGAAAGCAGCTTGGTAGGAGACCGATAGTGATTATTGGCATCAAGGCTAAAGTTGATTGAGCGTTTACTACATGTCGGACACTTTGATACTCACGAGCTCATTTTATCCCCACATCAACCCTATCAAGGATCCACCATCCTTATTCCCATTTCAGAGATGAGCATAGGCAGGGGGATGGTGAGCAGCCTGGCAAGATCACACAGGGAGATTTGAGTTCCCACTGTGACTCTGGCTTCCCTTTGTTCTGTGATGTTGGCCAAATGACTTTGATCTCCAGGCCAGCCTGTTCCCTGCTTTCAGACCTGAGAGAACAATGCCCAGAGCCTCCTAGGAAGCAGGCAAGGGGAGGAATAGCAAATATACCGGCCTGCAAGTTCCTTTGGACTGTGATGCTCTATTTCCAACGCAGTAGAATCATTTAGCTGATAAACATGGAAGCAATGTCAAGATGGCAATAAATTGCCTTGCTATCCAGCCAGGCCTTTGTGTGGTGTTCAAAAGAAACTAATTAAAAGAATTTTTCTTTAAAGTATGTTTGACCCAGACATTTCCACATCAGCCTAGGAAGCCAATCCAGTTTGAAAACTTGGTGTGAAGCTTGAATTATTAACACACGCATGAAAAATGGTGTTGCATATTTGCCTGAGAACATTTTGGGAATGGGGGAGGATTAAATGCATCTCTTGAGGATTCGAGCTAGGGGAGGCACGTAGGGGGTGAGATAAAGCCGAGAAGCCTGTGAGTGTGTGTGAGTGTGTGTATGCTTGTAAAACATACATCATAAAACTCGGCACTTTATCAGAACTCCCGTGTTCAGATGACTGAGACAAATTTTAAAGGGAATTTTTCACAGCTAATACATAAAACATGATCCCCACAGTCTCCCTCTTTAAACAGCTTTGTTAAATAGTCAGTTGAATGACATCCCCCTTGCTGCCGGGAATCCAGTAGGGAATTGTATTTACATAGGGAATTTCACCTGATCATCTAGAACCGCTTGGAAAACATCCGTCCGTTGAGCCTCTCGGCACCCTTGTGAGAGCTCTGTGAGCACTCCTGGCTGATTTCTGCCCCCTTGATGCCGTGACAGTGACTCCATGAGAAGTGGACTTGGCAGAGCCAGCTTCCCAGCTGGTGCCTTCCAGGAGAGCTGGCCCAAGGCCGCTCTGACTCCCACTGGCCAGCCTGCTGGGATCCAGGGGACCCGCACAGAAACAGGGCTGCTGCGGCTCCTGCCATCACCCATGCTCACTGCTCCAGTGTTCATGGAGCTGACGAGCTGACGTGGAAACTCCAACAGGCTGGCGTCTGAATAATGAGGGTAATAATGCGAGTAGCTAATGTGTCTTGCTTAAATGTGCCACCAGCACCATGGGAAACACGTAGCAGGGGCTCTCCCAGCCTAGCCTTGCAAACCTTCTGGGTCCTTCTAAGGTTATCCCTACAGCACGGATGAAGACACTGGGGTCTAGAGAAGTTAAATGACAGGCTTAAACCCACCTTTGTCTGCATTAGTCCATACTCGGATCCATCATTATGATAGACCAAAGGACGCCATAGGTACAGGGGGCTTTGACAGAGGGAGGAGACAGAGCATGATTTTTTTTTGATGTGTACATATGTGTGTATTTTCAATGTCTGCATTCAGTAAATGCCTCCAGTCTCGCTTCCTCTCATTCAGCAATGAAGCAGAAATAATGCCCCTTTTCCCTCTTAAAATAATCTGTAGCTGGTTACGTGAGGCAGCTAACATGGTGGCCAAAACGCCGTGGGTGATCAATGGTGTTCCTTCTCGTTTCTATTTACAGTCCGCACACACATGCTGACACTCTCTGATTTCATGAATCAATACATTTCTTGAAATCATGCTGGAAGAAGAATCCTGAAAACATGGATTGGGCAAGACCATTGCAGTCATCAGTTTAAACAAGGCCATACCAGCAGAAGCCATGAAAAGCTGAGGTAGCTAAGGTATAAAGGCAGTAGAGGGGCCTCTTAGGTGGGGTGCCACAAACAGAGCGATGGCTGGGCAGCCAAGTGGAGAAAGTGAGGACCAATCTGATATTTTGCTGTGGGAATGGTGGCTAGGCTGACACAGAAGAAAAATCACTCATGGCCCCAGGGCGACCATGTACTGTTGGGCAGGTTTTGCACTGCAGAACTCCAGGGGGTGCTATTCTCACCCACCGTCTGGGGAGCGGCTGCCCTGAGCACTGCCCAGTCAGGATAGCCACAGGTCTTGCAAGGACCATTTATGGAGCTCTAATAAGAATAAAACCATGTCATATGGGGACGTGGAGAAAACACAGGGCAAAAATTGGGATTGGTTTGGGTTAAGGGTATCAAGGAGGGATTTTAAAGCTATGCCTTGTTAGTGAAGCAGAATCTCAACAAATGGAAAATAGGGCGGGGGAAAGTCCAGGTGGCTCCCTCCTATTCATCCCTTAAGACTGATCTCACACCTCTCTGCTCTTGGATGACTTCTGACACCCCCCCTTTTTCTCCTACAGCACTGGGCTTACTGGATCTTAACCTTTACCACACCTTTCTGAAACAGTTCATTCATAAGTTTCCCATGGGACCCCCACTACCCAGTGCACTCCTCAAACATGAACTATGCCTTTCACTACAGTGTACATGTCCTAGCACGAGTGTTCGGGTGCATAGTAGGTCCTGGCACATAGTAGGTGTTGAGTGGACCAAGTAACACATTTTTGAATGAGTGACTCTGGTACATTAGGGATGACAACAGAGGCAGGGTGGCCGGTTTGCAGCTAAGAGATGCCAGTGTCCTCAGGAAGGGCTGCAGACCAGGGCGAGAAAGGGCAGACCTTGGGGACCACTCAGCCGTGAGCAGTGGGGAGAGTGGAGAGGACACTGTGTGATGTCAGCCACCCCGTGTGGACCTGGGGCCTCCGCTCATGAACCTGACGCACAGCCCGGGGCTCCGAGGCAGGTGATGGGCTCCTCCTGACCTGTGCCCTGAGCTTCATTTGAAGGCTGATGATTTTTTAATGGCATGCGTTCCCCTGAGGGTCAGGATCCAGGATGTGCCTCTCTCCAACAGGGCAGAGAAACGGCTGCGAGACAAACAGCTTTTATCAGATTGAAAAATTAATATGTGAAGCAAAGCCAGTGCTGCTGGGCGTTGCTGGACATAGAGAGGCCAGAGACCCAGTGATGTTTGGTGACTGACTGGCAGACAAAGTGGGCAGTCCTCCCGGGCCAAAGGCAGGGCCTCTCTGCTCTCCAGTCTCGGCTCAGAGCACACTTTCCTGAGCCTCGGGCTGGGTTTGTTCCTCAAGGCCTGAGAGGCACTGACTGCCTGCTCTCCTCTTCTCACTGGGGGAAATCGGACCCTCAGGACGATGCTCCTCCTATGGCCCCCACCCGCCCCATACCTAAATCCCACTGACCCAGCCTCAGCAGAATCTTAAGTAGGTACATTGAGAGGCAGTATAGACAGTGTGAAAAGCAGACATTGGGAGGGAGACACGTCTTTGTTCCAATCTTGGCTTGCCAATTCCTGGCTGTGTGACCAGAGGCAAGTCACTGAAACTCTCTGAGTGTCTGTCACCGAGGGATAATGAGTCTTTCCCAGAGAGTTGTGGGGATTCAGTGAGATAGCATCCATCAGTCAAATGCCTGGCACGTGGTGAGTTCCCAAGAAATTACAGCTGTTATAAATGGTTATAGCCTCCCGTCTACTCCGGACCTAGCTTCGCCCTGCTGTCTGCTGCCTGAGATGCCCTCTGCACCCCAGCCTCCTCATCCTTCCAGGCCTAGGCAGAGAGCCGCCCGCTCCAGGAGCCCCTGCAATGCCTCTCCCTGTGAGGAGGACCCCCTCCCGACGTCTGAACGCTCCAATCTCTCTCTTTTGGCCTCAGCGATCTTTCCAGAGTAACTAGTGGCTGGGAGTGTGCCTCATGCATGCCCCGCTGAGTTGCACACCTGCAGGTTATCTGTGCTCACACCCTGCAGGAGGAGGTAGAGAGCTGTAGGGCCAGGAACAGGTGGGTGCCAGCCCCTCACGAGCACTTTCCAAGGGCCCTCCTTTCTCTGAGAGGCCGGGCCGGGCCCCGGGTGGGTCTGCCTGGGGTCCAGCTGTGGTCTCTGACCCTCACCCCCACTCCTCGTCCTCAGAGGGGAAGGAACCAGTTCGAGATGCCCTGCTGGTCTCAGCTTCCCCTCTGCTTTTCGCACACCCTACAGGTCTCTCCCGGGGGAGGCCTGCTTTCCAGCTCAGAGGCCCTATCCGGGCATCAGGAGCAGCTTGCTCCCCTCCTGGCTCAGTAAAAACCCTCCAGATGCTCTCTATCCTCCTTTGCTGGCGTTATCGCTTTCGCTCTTATCTCTCTCCCTGGAAGGCTGAGTCTCGCTTCCCCTGCATAGGAGCCACATAATCCTCACGTTAATCCTGTGCGCCCCTCCGAGGGGCCTTGGGCGCTTGGTGGGCTTTATCTCAGCCCTCCTCCCTCACTGGGATGCACCTGGGAGGAAGCAAGGGCAGGAGGAGCATCTTCCCATTTCACAAATGGGGAAACTGAGGCACTGGTCACCTGGGCTTTCCTCCTCTGCCAGGCGCCCAGAGCTCACCCCAGGAGGGACCCACATGCCCGCTGCCCACCCCGGGCTCCTCCTCAGCCTCACTGGCCTCTCTTCCCCTCTCCGTGGCTTCACCCTCCAACCCAGAAACCCCTAACTCCTTGCACTGGCTTCTGCCCTGCCTTCAGGCCAACTTCGGGGAAGTTCCCCTTACCCTGTTTGCCCAGCCCCCTCATGCCTGTGAACCATTTTTTTGGTGCCCTGCCATCTGCCTCACCTCATTTTAGCAACCCTGGAGTCAGGGGATCCCATGCATTGTCCAAGGGGCCGCTTTGTACTTCTGTACTTAAACGGGGGTGCGATCCTGGGAGCTTCGGAGATTATAGGTCAGTGTGGCAGCGCAGGTGCACGGGGGATGCTTCGAAGGGAGCGTCCGTGGCTCTAACAGAGTCTCAGAGGGGTCTGTGGCTGCAAAAAGATTAGGAGCCATGGCACCAGCCTGCGAGGGATGGAGGTTGCCTGGGCCCACTAAAGAGCTGTTGTCTTGTAAGCCAGCGCAGGCAGGGGGATCCCTGTCTGGTCGGGGAGGGACTGTGGCCTCTGGGGAGGCTGCTCTGTCTGGCTTTTCTCTCTCTCCGACTTCAGCTCCAGACCCACCGCTGCTCCTCATCCCCTGCTTTCTCTCCGCGACACTGGCACACAGGTTGGCTTCTCCCTTGGGAAGTCAGCTTCTCCTCGTCTAGATGCCCAGGCACTGAGCCACTTCTGGGCCTTGGTCTCTCTGAACGCAGTACTACTCAGAGTGTGGTCCCTAGACCGGCTTGCTGAGCAGCACTGCCTTAGCCTTTATCCAGACAGTTCCCTTTGTCTCCCCGATTGCCCCTTTCCCATCCATGTCCACCTGCTGGGATCCTGTCCATCCTTCACAGCCCAGCTCCAAGGCCACTTTCCCCAGGAAGTCTCCCTGGCTGGGAGCTGTCCTTCTGATGGCCCCAGGACCGGCTTCCTCCCTCCCTCCTTGATGGCAGTGTCATACTTCTGAGCACTGGAGGCAGAGGGTTGTTTTCTGCACCCAGCAGGGCCTGGCACAGAGGAGGGGCTCAGCAAACGCCTGGAGTGTGCTCAGTCACTCTGAGAGAACTCACTTGTACACGCTCACTTGTATACGCATTTCTTCAACAGGTGTATCAGGCATCAGGCTGGAGACCAAACAGGGAGACAGAAAGAGTTGTTGCCCTCACAAGCTCCCAGTCCAGGGAGGGGGACGGACAGGAGGGCGGGCCCTGGCCATGGAGGGAGTGACCACTGCTGGGTTGAGGATGGTGGGCTGGGCAGGGGGGTCCACGGGCAGGTAGAGGGTATCCTGAAGGCACACTGTGGACGTCGGGGAGGACCGCCCAAAGGACGCAGGGTCTAGGTGAGCCGGAGGTGGAGTGGGCGGGGGGTGGGGGGCATTAGGAGCAATGAATGTGCCGGCCACCAGGGAGGGCATGTGCGCAAGGTGGGAGCGAGCTTGTTCCAGAAGTCATTATGCCATGGCTTCTGTGGGTTGGGAGTTGGGTCAGGGCACAGCAGGGAGAACTTTTCTCCGCTCCGACGACATCTGGGGCCTCGGCTGCAGAACTCAAAGGCCAGGGCTGGATTCTGTCTGGTGCTGAACACTGGCAGTCACCCCGGGGGCCTCAGTTTCTCTGCATGTGGGAATTCTTCACATGCGCTCCTGGCTGAAAGTGCCTGCCAGGGTGGACTTGAGTCCAGGCCTTGGTCCTTGTGCGTGGCCTCGGGTCTATGCCTGGAGTCCCCCTACTGTGTGTTGTGGCCTGTCCTAACTCCCTCCTGCTGTAGATGCTGGCTGATAGCCACCTCCCCTGGGAAGCCCTCCCTGATCTCCCTTCATAGGGCTCTCCACTGGCTGTCTGCGTCCAAAGTCATTTGTCTCCCCTGTCTCTCCCACTAGCCTGGGACCACCTCGAGGATTACATCTTACTCCTGTCTGATTCCCCACTGTCTGGTATACAGAAGGTACTTGATAAATGTTTGCTGATTTGTAAAGGAAACCCGAGAAGGCTGGGCTAGCCACTTCCTGGCCGGGTTGGAGTGGAATTGGCTCTTCGGCTTATCTTTGTTGAGTTTGCCTTTTAAAGCCACATTCTGCTGGCCTCCTTTCTAAGCTCACTTGGGTCAAATATTCATACCTATTATGGTGGCTCCTTCCTTCCCATGTGCTTCCACTCCTGTCCCCTTCAACTTATTCTCTGCAAAGCAATTGGAGGGACTATATCAGATTTATGTCAGATGAGGGCCCTCCCCAGCTCCGAACCTTCAAATGGCTCCCACGGTAAGTAAAGCGCACACTTGTTACCACAGTCTCCAGGCCATGAGGCCCTGTGGGGTCTGTCCTTTGCCTCCTGCTCTAACTGCATCCCCCTCCATCCCCCCCCCCGCCAGCCCCACCCCCATATTCCGGAGACACGGACTTCCTTTCTACCTGAACATGCTAAATTCCTTCCCACCTCAGGACTTTGCATTTGCTGTTCCCTCTGCCTCGAATACTGTTCCTTCATGTCCTTACTTGGCTGTTTGGCCTTAACACTGAGACCTCAGCTCAGATGCCACTTCTTCACACTTCCTTGAAATACTTAGCTTAAGTGGTGTCCTCACCCTGGTCACTCTCTCTTCTGGCACCCTTTCTTCAGTCATAATTCTCTGAAAGAATCTAACTTCTCCACGGGTTTACCTGGACGTTGCTGGTCTCCTTCACCAGAGTGCCGGCTTGCTTGGGGTGGGGTCTGGTCTTACTGATGGCTCGACATAGCATTCAGAACAGAACGGACATGTAAATAATCGTTGGAAAAAAATAAATGCAGACCCATTGTACAGATGGGAACATCTAGGCAAAAGCAGCCTGCTGGCTGAGGAGTCTGTGGCCCTGGGCCTCTAGCGCTGCTCGCCTCTCCCTGCTGGGGCTCCCCTCCTTCCCTTCCCACCCACCCCTCCTTCCTGGCAATGCCAGGAGCACTCATGCCCCATGCCGGGAGCACTCCTTCCTCTCCTCAGCAGCCTGGGCTGGGAAGGGTTGATGAGCGGGAGAACACAGGCAGGCAGCCACAGAACCGTTCCAAGAAGTAAGAGAGATCCCGGTCCAGGGGGAGAGTTAAACTCCCAGCTTCAGGGAGAGGTGAAAAACAGGCAGTTGTCTCAGCCAGCGTGGAGCGGGAGGGAGGCTCCTCTCCCGGGGTTATTGATGGATCCGATGCAGACCTGCGGATTATGCTCCGTGCAGGCTCCTGTGCCAGCCGAGTGCAGAGTGGCTGGGCCCCGGGAGGAAAGATGCTCGCCAAGGAGTGGCTGGCTTGCTGGCATGCTTGCTCCCACCCCGGGATTTATGGTGCTGCCCTTGAGCGGGAGTCTCTGACGGGAGATACATCGGCCTGCTTATCTGCCGGCAGTGGGCCCTCCTGATGAATCTGAGCAGTTACTCTGGCAGCCACTGGGCGGCGGCAGCGGGAGAGCTACAGCCTCTCCCGGCCCGAATCCCTCCACTCTGCCGCCCATGGACCGACAACCACTTAGCCGGGACAGGAAGGCCCCGACCTGCCTGGTTCCTGAGCAAGAATAACGGTTGGTGGCCAAGAAGGGTGGCGCTGCCCGGCTCTGTCCTGCTGAGCCTCTGGGAGGACAGTGGCGTCCTGCTGTCCGCGGTGGCCCCATGAGGCTGGACACTCCTGACCGTAAATCCTGCCATGCTCCAAACACAGAAGTCCAGGCCCCGGGGAAGGGGCGGGCGGGGAGGAGTTGTGTTTTGGGGTCCTCTCCTCAGTGCCACATCGGCAGCCTGGAGGAGGGAGCCCCGTGAGCCAGCTCCCAGAGATGCAGGAGCTGAGACTCGGAGTGGAGCCAGGGGCTCTGCTTAGGAGCACCACGTGCATTGCACCGGCTATCTACTTTTTCTATTCACCCTAAGGGGCGGACATCGGGCTGCATCTAAGAGGGTAGGACCCTGAGCCTCAACAAGGGGGCAGCGGGGAGAAGGAAGGACGGGCCGGCCACTGCTTGCGTCCCCCTGGGGGCAGACTCATGATTAAGTTCTGTGCATGGGCCTCACCAGCATCACTTCAAGTCCAAGACGTAGGTAGGTCCTACTGTCACAATGGGATTACTGACAAACGGGGGTCAGGGTGATCTGGTAACAGCAGGGGCCAGATAGAGCCCGTCTCTCCTGGTCTCCCAGCCAGACAGAGATGCTTCTTCGAGACCACACAGGAATGACTTTCTGGCTCAACATCAGAGATCAGTCAGCGGGTTGGAGCAAAGATCAGGGCTCTAGGGCCCCATCGCCACCTGTCCCCCAGCCAGGGCCAGAACGGAGCTGGCAGGACATCTCCCTGGGATTCCTGTCCCTCTCCTGGAGCCTGTCAGGCCAGCTCCTCCCCTCCTCCCAGCCGAGCCAGCCCTGGGAGACTTAAGGCACTTTGATCACTGAAACCCTGGGGAGCCGCAGGGAGTGGGAAAGAGAGAGAGCGTGTGAGAGCGATTTACATCCAAAGCCAGATCAGAGATTCCTGTTCTGCTTCGGTGACGCAGGGACTTGTCCCTGTCGGGCGGCAGTGACCAGGCAGATAAAGCAGGAGTGGCAAGGCGTGAGCCTGTCATTAGGAGAGGTAATTGGGCCGCTGGGCAGGTCTCCCACGGCCTGGCTGTCATCCCTCCAACAAAGGCATCACTTTTTGGGTGGAGAACCAAACCTCCCCTTTAGGCCAACTCATTAGAATCGGAGCACCTCAGAGCCAGCAGGTCCTTAGAGATCACCCCCTGGTTACAGGAGGGGAAACTGAGGCTTGGGAGAGAGCAACGTGCTCCAGAGGATCTGGAGCTCTGGGCAGTGCTCTTCCTATGACAGCAGAGGAAGTTCGGGGAAGTAGTTAAGAGCGCAAGCTCTGGAGCCAGGCAGGGCCCAACCCCAGGCTTGCTGCTGTGTGACCTGGGGCAAGTGTCTCAACATCTCTGTTCCCTCACAGGATACATGTGGATGGGGATGGCTGTTACCATGTTGTCGTTGGTGGCGGGGGGCTTCACACTCAAGCCGAGCAGACACGGGAGGAGGTGTGGAGTGGGTGGAGGGCGGTGTGTGGAGGCACACACAGCTTTATCCCAGAGCGGCAGGGCCCCAATTTAGGGACTTCTTGGCAGTGCTGAGCTCCTAGGGGGAATCGGATACTCGCATTTAATCCTCCCTACAGCCCTATGAGCTGAGGGGAATTATCCCCATCTTGCAGATGAAATGAGAAAACGAAGTTCCAGAGAGTTTACGCATCTTACCCTGTTACTCAGCTGGTGAGAGGCAGGGCGGGATTCGAACCCTGGTCTCTCGGGTTCTTTCCATTTTGCTGGCGGCACCTGAGGCCAGCCTCACTTTCTAGGGGTGCAGGGCTTGCAGGGCCGGGGATGGGTAGCCTGACTGCATTTAGAACCTTCTAGAAGGCTGAACCCACCCTGCCCTGGCCTGGATGGGACCCCCGTCCCCCCAGGGCTCCCTCCTGGGCACGGCCGTATCCTGCATCACCCGACAGAGGGAGCTAGTGGCCTGGCTCTCTGGCTGCCACGGGGTCCACCTGTCCTGCTTTGTTTCCTGGGAGACAGGTGGGGTTGCTGTGGCCCAGGCTGGTGCTGAGTGGGGGGACACAGTCTCCCTTCTTCCCCTGCTCCTGCCCACACTGTGGATGTTCTTGACTGAGGCCAGCCAGCTCTGTGCTTCTGAATGGAGAATAACACAAAACAGGATGGCGTTTCATAGTAAATTACTTTAATTTTTATGGTGCCGTGTGCTGTTTCCTGACAAAATAACTCTATTTAGTTTACAAGTGGAATTTTTTTCTTTGGGTGTTTTGGTTCTCCATCCCCCTGCACCCCTGCCTTACCCTTCATGCCCTCACCTCGTGCCTGCCTCACCCTCACAGAAGAGATGGAAACAACTGAATGTCCTTCAAGTGCTGCTATGAGTGATCTGGGGCCCCCAGAGGGGAGGTGCCTGGGCCCAGGTCATGGGTGGTGTTGGCTGGACCGCTGGCATCAGGGTGGATTCCACACCCCAGCCCTTCCCGCAGATGTGCAGGTGGGCAATGGGCTCAGCCCAAGTTTGGGAGCACCCATTCTGAGAACAAGCAAAGGCCTGAGGGCCAGCCTTCAGAACAGCTCCCAATTGCCCTTCCCTAATGTCAAGGCAGAGTGGGGGTGCCCCACCCTCCCCTTACCCCTCAGGCTGCCCTTTGGGGATCCATCTCATCTCTTTTATTCTCAAAGCTAGTATTTTTTGGGAAGGAGGTCCCTTTGAGGCCACCTTGAGGTTCTTGGTAATTTGACTCATATGTAAAGGCAGGGGTTGTGGGGCGCCCAGGTGGCTGAGTTGGTTAAGCGTCTGCCTTTGGCTCAGGTCAGGATCCCAGGGTCCTGGGATCGAGTCCCGCATCGGGCTCCCTGCTCAGGGGGGAGTCTGCTTCTCCCTCTACCTCTGCTGCTCCCTCTGCTTGTGTGCCCCCCATAAATAAATAAATAAAATCTTAAAAAAAAAAAAAGGCAGGGGTTGTGGAATTGTAACACCTCATAGAGTGCTAGCCCATTTAAAAATCGGCTAGGGTGGTGGAAAAGATGTGGAGCCTCAAAGCCCCCAGGGATATCGTGGGCCCCACATCCATCTAGCTGCACCCCTCCATCCCCCATGGCCAGGAAGCTAATGCAGTCTGCTGGGCATTAGGTGAGGAGTTTTATTTTATTTATTTTTTATTGTTATGTTAATCACCATACATCACATCATTCGTTTTTGATGTAGTGTTCCATGATTCATTGTTTGTGCATAACACCCAGTGCTCCATGCAGAACGTGCCCTCTTTAATACCCATCACCAGGCTAACCCATCCCCCACCCCCCTCCCCTCTAGAACCCTCAGTTTGTTTTTCAGAGTCCATCATCTCTCATGGTTCGTCTCCCCCTCCGATTTCCCCCTCTTCATTCTTCCCCTCCTGCTTTCTTAACATATATTGCATTATTTGTTTCAAGGTACAGATCTGTGATTCAACAGTCTTGCACAATTCACAGCGCTCACCATAGCACATACCCTCCCCAGTGTCTATCACCCAGCCACCCCATCCCTCCCACCCCAACCCCCACTCCAGCAACCCTCAGTTTGTTTCCTGGGATTAAGAATTCCTCATATCAGTGAGGTCATATGATACATGTCTTTCTCTGATTGACTTATTTCGCTCAGCATAACACCCTCCAGTTCCACCCACGTCGTTGCAAATGGCAAGATCTCATTCCTTTTGATGGCTGCATAATATTCCATTGTATATATATACCACCTCTTCTTTATCCATTCATCTGTCGATGGACATCTTGGCTCTTTCCACAGTTTGGCTATTGTGGACATTGCTGGTATAAACATCAGGGTGCACGTACCCCTTCGGATCCCTACATTTGTATCTTTGGGGTAAATACCCAGTAGTGCAATTGCTGGATCGTAGGGTAGCTCTATTTTCAACTTTCTGAGGAACCTCCATACTGTTTTCCAGAGTGGCTGCACCAGCTTGCATTCCCACCAACACCGTAGGAGGGTTCCCCTTTCTCCGCATCCCCGCCAACATCTGTCCTTTCCTGACTTGTTAATTTTAACCATTCTGACTGGTGTGAGGTGGTATCTCATTGAGGTTTCAATTTGGATTTCCCTGATGCCGAGCGATGTTGAGCACTTTTTCATGTGTCTGTTGGCCATTTGGATGTCTTCTTTGGAAAAATGTCTGTTCATGTCTTCTGCCCATTTCTTGATTGGATTCTTTGTTCTTTGGGTGTTGAGTTTGATCAGTTCTTTATACATTTTGGATACTGCCCTTTATCTGATATGTCATTTGCAAATATCTTCTCCTATTCTGTCGGTTGTCTTTTGGTTTTGTTGACTGTTTCTTTTGCTGTGCAAAAGCTTTTTATCTTGATGAAGTCCCAATAGTTCATTTTTGCCCTTGCTTCCCTTGCCTTTGGCGATGTTTCTAGGAAGAAGTTGCTGCGGCTGAGGTTGAAGAGGTTGCTGCCTGTGTTCTCCTTTAGGATGTTGATGGACTCCTGTCTCACATTGAGGTCTTTCGACCATTTGGAGTCTATTTTTGTGTGTGGTGTAAGGAAATGGTCCAGTTTCATTCTTCTGCATGTGGCTATCCAATTTTCCCAACACCATTTGTTGAAGACTGTCTTTTTCCCATTGGACATTCTTTCCTGCTTTGTCAAAGATGAGTTGACCATAGAGTTGAGGGTCCATTTCTGGGCTCTCTATTCTGTTCCATTGATCGATGTGTCTGTTTTTGTGCCAGTACCATACTGTCTTGATGAAATTTGTAATAGAGCTGGAAGTCCGGAATTGTGATGCCGCCAGCTTTGCTTTTCTTTTTCAACATTCCTCTGGCTATTCAGGGTCTTTTCTGGTTCCATACAAATTTTAGGATTATTTCTTCCATTTCTTTGAAAGAAGTGGATGGTATCTTGATGGGGATTGCATTGAATGTGTAGATTGCTTGAGGTAGCATTGACATCTTCACAATATTTGTTCTTCCAATCCACGAGCATGGAACGTTTTTCCATTTCTTTGTGTCTTCCTCAATTTCTTTCATGAGTATTTTATAGTTTTCTGAGTACAGATCCTTTGCCTCTTTGGTTAGATTTATTCCTAGGTATTTGATGGTTTTGGATGCAATTGTAAATGGGATCAACTCCTTAATTTCTCTTTCTTCCATCTTGTTGTTGGTGTATAGGAATACCACTGATTTCTGTGCATTGATTTTATATCCTGCCACTTGACTGAATTCCTGTATGAGTTTTAGCAGTTTTGGGGTGGAGTCTTTGGGTTTTCCACAGAAAGTATCATATCATCTGCAAAGAGTGAGAGTTTGACTTCGTTGCCGATTTGGATGCCTTTGATTTCTTTTTGTTGTCTGATTGCTGTGGCTAGGACTTCTAATACTATGTTGAATAGCAGTGGTGATAGTGGACATCCCTGCTGCGTTCCCGACCTTAGGGGCAAAGCTCTCAGTTTTTCCCCATTGAGAATGATGTTTGCTGTAGGTTTTTCATAGATGGCTTTTATGATATTGAGGTATGTGCCCTCTATCCCTATACTCTGAAGAGTTTTGATCAAGAAAGGATGCTGTACTTTGTCAAATGCTTTTTCTGCATCTATTGAGAGGATCCTGTGATTCTTGTTCTTTCTTTTGTTAATGTATTGTATCACGTTGATTGATTTGCGGATGTTGAACCAACCTTGCAGCCCAGGGATAAATCCCACTTGGTCATGGTGAATAATCCTTTTAATGTACTGTTGGATCCTATTGGCTAGTATTTTGGGGAGAATTTTTGCATCCATGTTCATCAGGGATATTGGTCTGTAATTCTCCTTTTTGATGAGGTCTTCGTCTGGTTTGGGGATCAAGGTAATGCTGGCCTCATAAAATGAGTTTGGAAGTTTTCCTTCCATTTCTATTTTTTGGAACAGTTTCAGAAGAATAGGTATTAATTCTTCTTGAAATGTTTGGTAGAATTCCCCTGGGAAGCCATCTGGCCCTGGGCTTTTGTTTGTTGGGAGATTTCTGATGACTGCTTCAATTTCCTTAGTGGTTATAGGTCTGTTCAGGTTTTCTATTTCTTCCTGGTTCAGTTTTGGTAGTTGATACATCTCTAGGAATGCCTCCATTTCTTCCAGGTTATCTAATTTGCTGGCATAGAGTTGCTCATAATATGTTCTTATAATTGTTTGTATTTCTTTGGTGTTGGTTGTGATCTCTCCTCTTTCATTCATGATTTTGTTGATTTGGGTCATTTCTCTTTTCTTTTTGATAAGTCTGGCCAGGGGTTTATCAATCTTGTTAATTCTTTCAGAGAACCAGCTCCTAGTTTCGTTGATCTGTTTTACTGTTCTTTTGGTTTCTATTTCATTGATTTCTGCTCTGATCTTTATTATTTCTCTTCTCCTGCTGGGTTTAGGCTTTATTTGCTATTCTTTCTCCAGCTCCTTTAGGTGTAGGGTTAGGTTGTTTACTTGAGACCTTTCTTGTTTCTTGAGAAAGGCTTGTATTGCTATATACTTGCCTCTTAGGACTGCCTTTGCTGCATCCCAAAGATTTTGAACAGTTCTGTTTTCATTTTCATTGGTTTCCATGAATTTTTTTAATTCTTCTTTAATTTCCTGGTTGACCCATTCATTCTTTAGTAGGATGCTCTTTAGCCTCCATGTATTTGAGTTCTTTCCGACTTTCCTCTTGTGATTGAGTTCTAGTTTCAAAGCATTGTGGTCTGAAAATAGGCAGGGAATGATCCCAATCTTTTGGTACTGGTTGAGACCTGATTTATGACCTAGGATGTGATTGATTCTGGAGAATGTTCCATGGGCACTAGAGAAGAATGTGTATTCTGTTGCTTTGTGATGGAATTTTCTGAATATGTCTGTGAAGTCCATTTGGTCTAGTGTGTCATTTAAAGTCTTTATTTCCTTGTTGATCTTTTGCTTAGACGATCTGTCCATCTCAGTGAGGGGGGTGTTAAAGTCCCCCACTATTATTGTATTGTTGTCGATGTGTTTCTTTGCTTTTGTTATTAATTGCCTTATATAATTGGCTGCTCCCATGTTAGGGGCATAGATATTTACAATTGTTAGATCTTCTTGTTGGATAGACCCTTTAAGTAGGATATAGTGTCCTTCCTCATCTCTTATTACAGTCTTTGGTTTAAAATCTAATTTGTCTGATATAAGGATTGCCACCCCAGCTTTCTTTTGGTGTCCATTAGCATGGTAAATGGTTTTCCACCCCCTCACTTTCAATCTGGGGGTGTCTTTGGGTCTAAAATGAGTCTCTTGCAGACAGCATATCGATGGGTCTTGTTTTTTAATCCAGTCTGATAGCCTGTGTCTTTTGATTGGGGCATTGAGCCCATTTACATTCAGGGTAACTATTGAAAGATAGGAATTTAGTGGCATTGTATTGCCTGTAAGGTGACTGTTACCGTATATTGTCTGTGTTCCTTTCTGGTCTATGTTGCTTTTAGGGTCTCTCTTTGCTTAGAGGACCCCTGTCAAGATTTCTTGTAGGGCTGGTTTCGTGTTTGCAAATTCCTTTAGTTTTTGTTTGTCCTGGAAGCTTTTTATCTCTCCTTCAATTTTCAATGACAGCCTAGCTGGATATAGTATTCTTGGCTCCATATTTTTCTTGTTTAGTGCTCTGAATATATCATGCCAGTCCTTTCTGGCCTGCTAGGTCTCTGTGGATAGGTCCATTGCCAATCTAACATTTCTACCATTGTAGGTTACATATCTCTTCTCCCGAGCTGCTTTCAGGATTTTCTCTTTGTCTCTGAGACTCATAAGTTTTACTATTAGATGTCAGCCTGTTGACCTATTTTTATTGATTTTGAGAGGGGTTCTCTGTGCCTCCTGTATTTTGATGCCTGTTTCCTTCCCCAAATTAGGGAAGTTCTCTGCTATAATTTGCTCCATTATACCTTCTGCCCCTCTCTCTCTTTCTTCTTCTTCTGGGATCCCAATTATTCTAATGTTGTTTTGTCTCATGATATCGCTTCTCTCTCGAATTCTGCCCTCGTGATCCAGTAGTTGTTTATCTCTCTTTTTCTCAGCTTCTTTATTTTCCATCATTTGGTCTTCTATATCACTGATTCTCTCTTTTGCCTCATTTATCCTAGCAGTTAGCACCCCCATTTTTGATTGCACCTCATTAATAGCCTTTTTGATTTTGACTTGGTTAGATTTTAGTTCTTTTATTTCTCCAGAAAGCATTTCTCTAATAACTTCCATGCTTTTTTCAAGCCCAGCTAGTATCTTTAAAGTAATGATTCTGAACTCTAGATCTGACATCGTACTAATGTCCATATTGAGTAGGTCCCTGGCAGTCGGTACTACCTCTTGTTCTTTTTGTTGAGGTGATTTTTTCTGTCTTGTCATTTTGTCCAGAGGAGAATAGATGAATGAGAGAACAAAATGCTAACAGGGTAACAACGTCCCCAGAAAATATACTCTAAACAAATCAGAAAAGAGCTGAAGCTGAGGGAAAAAGAAAGGGAAAGAAAGAAAAAAGAAAAAGCATAAAAAAAGAAAAAGGAAAAGATAAAAACAAACAAACAAAAAGAACAAAACCAAAAAAACAGAATATGATCAAATATGATCAGGCTGGTGCATAGATCAGTGCCACACACTAGATTTTGGGTGTATTTTGGTCTTTTAGAAGATAGTGCCTCCCAAAATTTTAAAGAAAGAAAACTTATATATGTACAAAAATAAGGGTTGATATGATGAAGGGATGGAATATGACTGTAAAGATGAAAATTATAAAAAATTTTATAAAAGGAATTGATACAAAGTTGTTTGAAAAAAGAAAAGAGGATTTAAAAAAAGGGAGAGAATGTGATCAGGCAGGAAAGTAGAACAAAACTATACACTAGAGATTTAGGGTATATTTTGGTCTGTTAGAAGAAACTATCTCAAAATTTCAAAGAGAGAACAACTTATATATATATGCCAAAAATAAGGGTAACTACTGTGAAGGGATAGAACTGCACTCTAAAAATGAAAAATAAAAATGTTTTTTAAAAAAGGGATTGAGAAGATGTTGGTTGAAAAAGGGAAAAAGAAAAATTCAAAAAAAAAATTAACTTTGAAAGACTAAAGAATCATGGTAAAAAAGCCATGGATTCTATGTGCAGTACTCCCCTAGCACTGGAATTCCGACGTTCTCATGGATCGTAAACTTGGTCTTGGCTGGCTGTTCTTGCGGATCTTCTGGGGGAGGGGCCTGTTGCCGTGGTTCCCAAAAGTCTTTGCCGGAGGCAGAATTGCCCCGCCCTTGCCCAGTCCGGGCTAAGTAATCTGCTCAGGTTTGCTCTCAGGAGCTTTTGTTCCCTGCAAGCTTTCCGTACAGCTTTGGAGGCCGAGAGTGAAAATGGTGGCCTCCAATCTCTGCCCCGGAGGAGCCGAGAACTTGGGGCTCCGCTCCTCAGTGAGCCCCCAGAGAAAAGCCGTCAGTCACTCCCGTCTCCCCGGTCTCCGGCCGCACTCCGTGCTCACCCGGCCTGTGACCGCGCGTTTCTATCTCTGGCACCCGACCCCGGGTGGAGTCTCCAAACCCAGCAGATCCCTGCGGTGCGCTCCCACACCGCTCCTCCCGGGGAAGGAAGGTGAGTCTCCCCAGATCTGCCGCTTGTTGGGTCCCTGCTGGAGGAGCAGTGGCCCGACTGTGCCGCGGATCACGGTTTGTGGCAACCCCGAGCTGAGAGCCCGCTCCTCGGCTCCGTCTCTGCAGCCGGCTTCCCCGCTCCGATCCCTGGGAGCTCTGCCACTCTCAGGCACCCCCGGTCTTTCTGTGACCCCGAGGGTCCTGAGACCACACTGTCCCGGAAGGTTCCACCCCCTGCTTAGCCACTGGAGTGACGTCCCTCGGCGGAGCTGACTTTTAAAAGTTCCGATTTTGTGCTCCGCGGCTCTATCACTTGCCAGAAGCAGCCGACGGAGGCCCCTCCCCCGCCGTCTATCCTCCCGAATATCGCCTCGGATTCACTTCTCCGCACGTCCTACCTTCCAGAAAGTGGTCGCTTTTCTGTTCAGAGAGTTGTTGCTATTCTTTTCTTCAATCTCCTGTTGAGTTTGTCGGTGTTCAGAATGGTTTGATCCCTATCCAGCTGAATTCCTGAGATCAGACGAAATCCAGGTCTCCTACTCCTCCGCCATCTTGCTCCGGGACATTTTTTTACAAAGGCCTAGGTGAGGTGTTTTAAACCCTTGTAACTCCAAGTGTGCGAGCAGAGGCAGGTGGCGGCCCCAGGGAGCTTGTAAGCAATGCAGACACTGGGGCCCCACCCGAGATTTGCTGAATCAGAGTCTGCTGGATAACAAGATCTCCAGGTGATCCCACGCACACCAGAGTTTGAGAAGGCCTATTCGAAGCCATGTTTATAATCTTCACAAGCCCCACTTCACGGATGGAGACGCAGAAGCAGGAAGGGTAAGTGGCTAGTCGTGCAATGCTGTTGTTGAGTTCCTGGGCTGGGATTCAGACTCGGATCTCTCTTAACTCCAGAGGACGTTGGAGGATGGGTAGGATTTCAACAGGATGGTATGGGAGAGAAGGGCGTTTGAGGACAAGGGATGGCTTGAGCGTGGAGGTAGAAGACTGCAAGAGGGAGCTCAGGAGCAGACTGGAGTTACTTGGAAAGAGGCAGTGGGAAACTATTGAAGATCTGGGAGCAGAGAGTGTTCACGAAGTCTATTCACGGGTGGGGGGCTCATCACCCCAGTAGGCCTTGCAATGCAAGCGAAGTCCCTGGGATAGGCTAAAGGCATTTGGGAGCTATAAGATTGAAACCTGTCTGTGACCGTTCCCTGAGGCTCCTGGCTACAGGTCAGCTTCTGGCCTCAGACCTGGTTGCTGGTCTGAATTATCCAGCCCAGTGTGGAGCTGAGGGACAGGGGGGCAGGCTCCTGGGCGCTGGGACTACAAGGAGTTAAGGGGGGGTCAGTGGACAGAGCCCTGGATGGCGAGGTGGATTCATGTGCCCTGAGTCATCTCTTCTGCAGGAGAAATACCTGCTCTTCCTGCATCTGGGCGTTGGGGGCTTCTTTTTCTGTGCCACCTTAAGTCTCCTCTGTGCCCCTCTGTGCCACTGCTCTGACCAAGGTGCGAGGCTCGCAATGGACTGTGGGCAAGGATTCTGCCTCCCTGTGTTCTGGGCACCCTCTTTCTAGTAATGCAGCCCAGTTATAGCGTGTTCAGCAGTGAGCTCATGATGGAGGGGAGTACTGGCTTCAAGCACGGTGGAAGCATAGGGGCTCCAAAGCAGGAGCCTGAGGTGCTTGTCCCAAGGATCAGCTCAGACACAGGGCCACTGTCCACCCCCCCACCTTTCCTAGTCACCTCAGCCCCACCCCCTCACCACCTGAGTCGTCATCCGCATGGCTGACGGCAACTCCTAAACCACCAAGTGATTTCAGAGCCAGTGGCTCTTAGTACAGCCCGATGAGATGGGTAGGTTTGATCATCCCCAATTCACAGCTAAGAAGATGGGGGCCAGGAACGGCCCAGTGACTTTCCAAGATCACAGCACAGAACAAGGCCTGGAGCTGAGGCCAGAACCTGGTGGTCTTGACTTTGAATCCACAGCTCCTTCTACTTTAAAACCCTGAGCATTTTTTTTTCTAGTCTGAAAAAAATGGGGTGCTTTCTAGAACATGAGATGCTGGACTGAGGATATGTGCTTGGGGAGCCTTGTGTTTCTGGTGCGGAGCCCCGGATCTGGCATCTCCTGGGTATTCTAGAGTGGTTTGTAGACCCGCTTGCACCTTACTAGCCCGGGAGGTCCCCGAGGGAAAGGGGGACTTTAAGCACCTCCACTCTGGCCCCTCCTCTCAAGCCCAGCACAGTGCCCGAGAGGAGGCATGCCGAGCAGGCATTATACAGATGCCTGAGTGCCGACACAGAGCAGCCCCAGCTCTGTCCTTGTCACCCGCCTGCCACCACCCTCTCAAGGGCCGCTCTTCTGCCCCCATCTTCTGGGGAGCTCATTTTCTACTCTCTCACTTCTCCCTGATTCTAGAAGCCCTTTGTCCTCTTCCTGTGCCTTGTACCCTTCCCTCAAGGCTTCCTTTCCCCACAAGTCTCCTCTTTCTGACCCAGAGCTGTAAATCCTTAAGCGGCTAGGTATGGAGGTGACGGTGGGTGTCATGGGATGGGGCCACTCGGAGCTGCTCTCTGGGCCCCATCGAGGTTCAGTGGCCAGTCCGTCTCTCAGTGTGGACCAGCCTGGAGTGGAAGGAGTCTTGGCCTGCAGCCTCTGCTCCCAACACACGGGGCGAGCTTGCCCAGTGGCAAGGGGTGTGCGCTCTGGAACAAGCCTATTGCTGGAATTCCGGCTTTGTTCCTCTTAGCTGCATGAACTATGAGGGGGAGGGGGGCTGGGTGGCAGAGAAATAAAAATGGGGGAGAGGAAAAAAGTATTTGCCAAACAGAGCCTTGGAGTTTCTCCTCCTGCTTCGGGGATCCTCAAATATCTGACTTCTGGGGGATTTTCTTCCCTAACTATGTCTAGGTCAGTGGCTGGGACTCAGTCTAACCTTTGGCTAGGACAGAGTAAAATGTTGGGCTGCTTTCATAAAAGTATGGACAAGTTACTCTACTTCCCTGGGCCTCAGTTTCCCCATCTGTAAAATAAAGGGGGGTGTGCTCTCTGCTCCCCGAAGGCCCCTCCAGCTCTGGCATTCCAGGATTCCAGCTCTGGGCATTCACGAGCTCTGCTTGTCTCCCTCCCTTTGTGGCATCTCAGCAGAGGGTCATGTGCAAGATTCATAAATAAATGGATAAATAAATAAATAATGCCTTTTATTTGTGCAGTGTTGAATAGTTTTCAAAGTGCTTTCTCATCCATTAATCATCTCAATCGAGCCTTGTGCAGGCCCTGGGAAGTAAGTAGCCCAGGGATTATGACTTCCATGTTCAGAGCAGGAGCAGGAGCTTTGGAGAGGCAAAGTGACTTGTCCAAGGTCATGCTATTATTTGATGTCAGGATGAGAAGAGGTGGAAAAGAGAAAAGAAGGTTGGTGGGGGTGGGGGTGTGGCTGGTCTGGGTGGCAGAGAGCAGAAATGAAAACAGGAGAGAAAGAAGGATTTGCCAAAGGCAACCTCAGAGCTTTGGAGTTTCTCTCCTGCTTCAGGGCTCCTCAAATATCTGACCTCTGGGGCACTTTCATCTCTTACTGTGACTCGATCAGTGGCTGCTTCAGTTTAACCTTTGGCTAGGAATTAGCAAAATCTTAGGCAGCATTAACAGAGATATGAGGCTCACAGTAAAGGAGGTGAAAATCTCTGTGTGAGAACCTGGTATCCACTCCTAGTCACCACGCTTTGAGGTGGACTTCGACAAACTGGAGGTGGGAGGTGAAGAGTGAACCCTGAACCATCTGGGGCAGAGTCAGAGGAACTGGGCTTGAGGAGGAAAAGGCTGGGGAGTTCCAGCCCTGTCTTCGTACCTTAGAAAGAATGTGGATTTGGCTCCAGGAGGCCCCAGAGGGCAGAGACTGGACTGGTGGGTGGGTGGAACCAGGGCCAGTTTTAATTGCAACAGGGAAAGAAGTGGCCAATCTCTGCTGTACAACAGTCCTGACCACCCCCCACCCCCGGCCCCCAGACACCTTGGCTCCCCCGTTTCCCAGCTCTCCCCTCAGCCTCTGCCAAGCTCTTCTCAGGCTGCAGGTGGGGGTGGGCCCTTTCCCTTGTCACTCTTTCCAGGGACCGGGCTCCCTGAGGGCTGGGCAGGGCACAGGGGTCCCTGCCTTGGGTGTAGGCTGACAGCTGAGGGGCTTGTAGCTCTGAACAGGAGTCATTCAAGGCTCAGTGCGTGGAAGGCTGATGGGAACCCCACAGGGCTTTCTTCTGATAACAGCCCTGGGGCGACGCAGGATTGAAACACTCTCCCAGGGCCTGGTGCAGCTGGCTGTCTCTGAGACCAGGGCCAATGTGTGGTGGGGGGTGGCAGGGGTCAGGGTGGGGTAGGTGGCGGGGGTGCTGGGACCTTGAGAGGAGATAGGGAACAGGAGTTCCAGGTCTGGGGGGCCCGGCACCACCTGTCCAGGCTCAGTCTGGAGCCCGCTGCCCTCTGAGCCAGGTGCTCATCCTCAGATGGCATGAAAACAGGGCACTTCTCGTGGGTGTTTAGAAATCCTGAGCTCCCCCTTGAAGACCACTTGGAAGGGTGGCCGGGCTGGATCTTTGAGAGAGTGGGAACCAGTGGTCTAAAGAAGTCCCAGCTTGTCAGCACTAATCAGCTTCTGCTCTCTCTCTGCTGGGGTCTGGGCTGCCTCACAGGGAAAAGTTTACCCCTAAGAAGCTTTCTCCCTCCTGCTGCCTCTGTCACAGGGGCTGGAACACAGGGCCCACCGCCTTAACTTGGCGCTCTGTGGCGCCTCCATCCAGCCCCATGGCCCCACTTCTGCAAGGGCAAGTAGCTTCCAGAAGGGTCCTGTCTCTCTCTGACCCGGTTTTTCTCTCTGTCTTTCTCTCTTATTTTTTCACAGCCATTGCTCTGGGGGCCCCCCCACTTCTTTCCTGCTCTCAGCCCCATGGCAGTGAGGACCACAGAAAGCAGGGGTAGGACTGAGAGGGAAGGAGTGGGAAGATGGGGTGCAGCTAGGTGTTGGGCCTGGTGTCTTGCTCGCCCTCACCTTGCTCAGATTTAGGAAATAAAAGCACCAGATGGCCAGTTAATTTGAATTTCATATAAACAACAGAAAAAAATACTTAGTATAAGTATATCCCATGCAGAATTCAGGATATACTTATACTAAAATTGTAATTGGTGTTTATCTGAAATTCAGACTAACCAGGGTTCTATGTTTTCTCTGGCAGCCCAAGTCTTGACTCCTTCTTCCTTCTGCCTCTGGGAGTGCCTTTGAGCATCTCCCTGGCTGGGAGGGAAAGGTCCTAAATCCTAGTCCTAACCACTGATAATTAGGAACCAAGGCCCCATCTCCCAACAATGGATAGTCGATGATAACTGATGGCCTTTAGGAAGCTTCAGGGTAGCCTCTGGCAATCAGGGGATTGTAGTCATCATTGTTTAAGAAAAATACATGTGTGTAAAACTGTAGGCATCAGGTTTAGTGATGCAAGGTTGGCCCAGAGAGGCGGACCCGGTGGGACACAGCACAGCAGGACTGGGCAGAGACTTCCAGACTCCTCACAGTGCTCTTCTCACCCCGTGCATCTCTTGAAGCAGGGTCAGTGCCCTTTCCTATTTTGCTACACAGTAAACTCAGCTTTGGTTTGACCCTCAGGCTCGGTACACGTCGGGGTGGCTGATGAGGCCCAAGTGCCCGCTAGCAGGAAGCTCCAACCTTCTCCAAACCTGCCTGATCTTTACCTTGTGCTCATTCTCCTCACCTGTCATTCTCTTTCTATTATCTTTGTCCTACCTTGTATCTTACTCGTCCTGTAAGACTCTGCTCAGATGTCTTTGCGGCACCCTCTAACCCCTCTCCGTGCTCGCCCTCCCCACGTGCACCAGCAGACTTGGTGACTTCCCTCCTGGTGCCCGAGGGAGGGATCTCGTCTGCACTGGGTAGAACACTCAGTGCTCTGAGGCTGCCTGTCTCCCCTCCAGCTGCAGGCTCCTCAAGGACCCAGACTACGGTGCATTCAGCCCCCCACTGCGCACAGGGGATGCACCACAGTCCTCAGCCTGCACGGCTCAGCTTTACTGTCATCTCTGCACTGAGACCTCCCCACCCACCTGTTTCAAGAAGATTCTCCAATTCTCTTACAGCACCCTGTGTATTTGCTTCATGGGAAATCAGGATCTGTAATTTAAATACAAATGTGTTCTCCATGCATCTGTTTTCTATTTCCACTTCTAGAGGACCAGCCCCAGGGCCTATCTGTCTTGACCCATGCTGTATGTCCAGCACCTAGAACAGTCTGGAACACAACATGAGCTCAGCGGAAATGTACTGAGTGAGTGAGTGACTGTAGGTGCCTAAGGGACATCTATGGCTTCCCTGGGCCAGTACCCATCCTCCCTTCTACTGGTGGCCACACTGGGATTACCCTTTGGGGAGGCTTCTTCTCTCTCAGTCTGTGTGGCTCAGCAGCTCTGACCTCTTCCCCACAGAGCCAGGCCCACAACCCACTCCTGGCCCAGCAGAGCATTCCTCTCCCCGACCGGGACTGGGCACCCGGCCTGGCTGTTCCAGGGACACCCAATCCTGGGACACTTGCTGCCAACGTGGTAGGGTATAAACCTGTTGCTACCAGTGGGGAAAGTCTGTCTGGGAATGATACCCACAGAGGGAAGCAGATCCAAAGGATGGAGAGATGAGGATTTCTGGCAACACTGTTGGGGCACCTGGATCTAGATGTGCCTGAAGCTACCCCTAGCCTTTCCAGTTACCTGCCAATAAATTGTCTTTTCTGCTTAAGCTGATTTGAATTGTAATTTATTATTCCAACTAGAATAGTCGTCATTAATGCAGATTGGAGAAGTATCTTAAATCATCCTTGTATTCTCATCCAGCGTCTAACAGGGCCTGGCATGCAGTAGGCACTCAATAAACATTCTGAGCGAATAAATGACTGCAAGCACTTTAAAGGGATGAATAGTGTCTAATTTACTTTAACCGTTTTTCCTTTTTCTATGCAGGCAAATGTTCAGTATACATTATGCATGCTATGAACGTTACTTGATCCCAGTTAGATAAGATTCATCTCCTCTTCTCTTCCTCCTCCTCTATGAATGTCCTGTTAATAGAGTTCCTGCCCCTCACCCCCACCTCCTTGATGGCTCCCGAGTTCTCATTCTCTTGTTCTTCTTTCAGTTAATAATCACAATGATTTGCAATCTATCATCCAGAATAGGTCCATGTCCATGGTCCCCAAATAACCTGGGGGAAAAGTGAATACTAATAAGTAGTCATAGGTGTTTCCTACATACGGGCTGATGGAGGTATTCACCCGCCATGTTGCTGATACAGGCTGTTCTGTTTCACGCTCCCGTCCCAGAAGTGACAGGAACCAGAGCACCTAGAAAAGTTCCCCTGGTGTTGCCACACTCCTCATTTCCTTGGGAAGTGGGACATGATCTCTTGGAAGCAGTAATGATGCTGAGGATCCTCTTGTCTTCCTTGGATTCTAGTGTTAGTAGGCCAGCCATTAAAAAGAGAATTTGATTTCATCAAAAATCTCAAACACATGGAAAAGTAGAGACAATAATATAATAAGCCACCATCTTCTCATCAACCAGCCTCAGTAGACTCCTGGAAAAGTCTTATTTCCTCTCTACACCCACTCCCGCCCTCCCTCCAACCCCCGATTACTTTGAAGCATATCATTTTTATGGGAATATTTTGATACCCATTTCTAGATGAAAACACTCTAATTAATCTATTTATTTTTAAAGATTGATTTATTTATTTTAAGGGGGAGGGGCAGAGGGAAAGAATCTTTCAAGTGGGGCGCCTGGGTGGCTCAGTTGGTTGGGCGACTGCCTTCGGCTCGGGTCATGATCCTGGAATCCCGGGATCAAGTCCCGCATCAGGCTCCCTGCTCAGTGGGGAGTCTGTTTCTCCCTCTGACCCTCTTCCCTCTCATGCTCTCTCTCATTCTCTCTCTCAAATAAATAAATAAAATCTTAAAAAAAAAAAAAATCTTTCAAGTGGACTCCCCACTGAGTGGGGATCCCAACATGGGGCTCAATCCTATGACCCATGAGATCATGACCAGAACTGAAACCAAGAATCAGATGCTTAACTGACTGAGCCACCCAGGTGCCCCAATAAACAGTTTTTTAAAACCATAATACCACTATTCCCTGGTGGTAGGTTGTTATACTGTAGCATAATCCCCAATGAAGCATGCCTGTCAGTGCTTATACCCTCTTGTAGACTCCTTCTACATTGACTCTGGGCTTGACAATGTGAAACTCTTGCTCAATGGGACAATGACAAACACATACAAGGCAGAAGCCCAGAAAGCACTTGTCCTTTGGGCTTTCCCTTTCTTGCCTCTTGCTGCAAATGCTTCTGCCACCATGTGAAGAGCCCAAAGCCTCCTTCAGAATGAGAGACCATGTAGGGTGAGAGAGTGGGCACAACGGTTCTTATCGAGTCCACACATGAGTGATCCAACCACACTGCATGGGACAGACTTGAGCCATCCCCATTGGCATCTTACCTAAACCGGTGACTCACAGAACCACGAGCAAACAAGACAGTTGTTGATCTAAGACACTAAGTGTTGGGGTGGCTTGTTACATGGCAAGAGCTAATTGATGCACACCCAAGACACTGAACATTAATTTCTTAATTTCATCAAATACCCAATTAATCTTGAAATCTCATTGATTGTCTCATAAACTTATTGTTCGCCCTTTGTTTATTTTTTATCAGGATCCAAGAAGGTCAATATATTTTGATTGATTGATACGTCCTCTTGCGTCTCAAAGTCTATAATTTCCACTTATCCAATATATATATTTTTTCTCTTGGAATATATTTTTCAAAGAAACTGGGTCCTCTGTCCCATAGATTTCCAAAATCTGAATTTGCTGGATGCTATGGTGCCATTTAATGGGTTCAGCTGTCCCTAAATTTCCTGTAAACTGGCAATGAGTTAGATCGGGAAGCTTGATCAGATTAGGCTTGATTTATTTTGGTGTTGTGTTCCTCCACAGGAGGAGTCAATACCCAGGTATCTTTTGGTCATGTGACCCTCTCCCAGATCGACGTTCCTATTAGTTTTTCTAGGACAATACCCCAGTCACTCACTCTTTGTCAGCCATGATACTTCTATAAAGATATATTTCTCCTCATAAAGTATTCGGTTACCAGTGGTACCACTTGTGTAAGGAAAAGCAGGGTAAATTCTTGATTCTTTCCCTTTATTTCAATTTTCTGAAGAATGAGTTTGTTTCCTTGGATCCTCCAGAGGTTTATTTTATTTTTTTGAGTATCATTATGAACTCATGGATTTAAACATTTTGCTGTATTTTAATACAGTGCATTGTCCTTATTGGTGCTTAAATTGCATCAGCTTTGACCAGGGGGAGTCAGTTCAAGTTGGCTCCTGAGTCATTTTGACATAAATCCCGTAATCTTTGATAATGTTTGATAGCTTCCTTGTTTCTGGTATAAAGATGTTCTGGCTTATCTTGTACTTTTTCCTGTGCCAGTCTTAGAATTAGCCTTTTCTCCAAGGATACTCGGTTTCCTTTTGACATAGTTATGCATATTTCACAAGTAAGAAAAGCTTTGATGATGTTTTTTTTTTTCCCCCTCTCTTTAGATCAGAAAAGCCAGAAATCTTCAAGGAGGTCAAGTTACTTGGCCCCCGTAGGTGGCTTTCCCTGAGAGAAGTCTGGAAAATTCTACCAGGTAAGAGTGTATCGTTCTTGTGTTTGCAAAAAGCAGTAGTCAAGAGAGATGACACTTTTTGCTGATCCACTGATTTCCATAATGAAGAAGAAATCTTATCTTTGTAAACAAAGGAACAAAAAGAGTGATTTCAGAGCTGGTTGATTCTCAGAAGGGGAGGCGCTCAGAAGCATGACTTGAGGTCTGAGTCCCAACTGGGGGCCTGGAACAGAATGTACACAACCATCGTGCAGAGGCTGAGCGGCGCCCTGGGAGGCACTCAAAAAGCCTGGGTGGTTTGCTTTGCCAAGGCCTGCTTTCTCATCTGAGCACCGGAGATTAACTACTTCTGAACCACTTTGAGGATGCAGTGAGGTGATCATACAGAGACATGTACTGCCCAGCCTGCAGACTCTCTTGCTTTCCCCATTCTCAAATCCCTCTATGCCCCCATACTCTTTCCATCAGGTTCTGCCCCCCAAACTAAATGAGTGTCCAAAAGCCCTGCCACTTCTCTCGGGGAACAGACTGAGAGAGAGACCGAAGGACTGTGGGACATCTTTGCCCAGAGGCTCTGGGTCCACCAGCTCATACAGTCCTGTGTGGGGTCCAGGAGGGTCTAGTGTTTGATCCTGCTGGGACATGGGCTGTTTCAGGGCCTCCCTGACCTCCTCCTCCTGATGACTATAAAGAAGCTGATGATGCTAGCAATGGTAATTATAGATAACATTGACTGAGCACTTGCATGGGCCAGGTTCTGTTCTAAGGATTATATATGTGTTTCTATTTGTTCGAGCGGCCATCAACTCTCCTCTGGCAATAGCTTTGAACTGGGCTCCCTGCCTTCACCCCTGCTGCTCTACCATCTATTCCACATAGACTGTCCAGGAAGAACCTTGAAAACATGAATCAGATCATGTTACTCCTCAAAGGCTTTCCATGTCTTCCTGTCTTACTCTGAATAAAAGTTAAAGCACACGTGATGCAATACTGGCCTCTCATCATCTGGTCCCTTGCTACTTCTCGAGATCATTTTCACCCTTTCCCCTCCACTGGAGACACACTGGCCCTCTCCCTAGTCCTCAACTCTGGCTAGCACACTCCATCCTCAGAGTCTTCACCCATGCTGTTCCCTCTGTGTACAATGCTCCCTGCCCCGCCCCATTCTCTCGTTATTCCTGGTCTCTGCTCAAACACTAGCTCCTCAGTGAATGCCCCCCCCCCCCTTTCCCTGGTCATTCTGGATGAAATAGCTCTTTTGTGCTGTCAGCTTGCAGCTCCTTTTCTTCACGGCATTCCTACCACCTACCAGATTATATATTTACTCTCTGTTACTGTCTGTGCCTACCTTGCGAACCTCACGAAACTATGAATTTTTATGCACATAAGTCAGTGACAGGAACATAATAGATGAGCAAAAAATATTTGGTCAGCGAACAAATAAATATTAACTCACTTAATAATCCCAATAACTTTCTGATTGGTAGGTACGATTATTTTTCCATTTTTATAGATGAAGAAGCCAGGCTGAAGCTATCACTGATCTTAACCAGCAATGGGCAATGTGCTTCAGATCACATAATAAGTAAGTGGAAAGATGGAATTGGCTGATCAGGCTGGCAGATGGACACCAATGCTGAGACTCTCCCATATCTCTTTCCTCTCCTCCTCCCCCACCATGGGAGTTTAGAGGGGATTCCCTTTTCCTCTACACCCTTCTGTGCTTCTACCCTAAACCTGTGTCTGCCTCTCTGCCCTGGATGTCAGATGAGACAAAGTAGATGGAAACCTGGACCCTTGCCCTCCATGCCTGAGCAGCCAGCTCTGTGTATGCTCCGCTGTCCCAGCAGGATTCTTCATCCCTGCAGAGATGCACCTGCTTCAACCTGACCCCCAAAGACTGCATCAATGGAAGATGAAAGTAGCTGAAGGGACGAGGAGGCAGACTTGATCACTTCTTTGCTCACCCTGAAAAATCTCCCATCTCCAACCTGGAGACCGGAGATGCGCAGGGATGTAGGGAAGGGGAGGGTGGGGTCTGCAGCAGGATGGTTTGACTGGGTCAACTCGATGTCACTATTTTAACAGAACTCTGTTAACATGGCCATGTTAACAATTTCTTTTTGGCTTTTTGTTTTCATTTTCTAAAATATATTTTTAAGTTCACACACAGAAAATTTTGCTCTTTGTAGCGTACGGTTCTACGGGTTTTGACAAATGCAAAGTGTCATGTCTCCACTACCACAATCATGACACAGAAGAGTTCAGTCACTCCCCAAATTCCCATGTGTTGGCCTCCTGTATTCAGCCTCTCCCCATGAGCCTCTGCTTGGCAATCATTGATATGTGATCGATCCCCGTAGTGCCTTTTCCAGAAAGTCATAGAAATGGAAGCATATAGCACACAGCCTTTTGGTTTAGGTTTTTCTCACTCAGCTTTTGCATTTGAGAGTCATCTGTGGCCTCCTTGCCTGTATCAGTAGGCTCATTTTTATTGTTGAGTAGTACTCCATTGACATGGATACACCACACTTTGTTTATCCATTCACCCAAGGAAGGACATTCACATTGTTTCCAGGTTTTGGCAATTAACTTACAAAACTGCTCTATAAATTCATATGCAGGTTTCTGGGGGAACATGTTTTTTTTCTTGGGTAAATGCCAAAAAGTAGGGTTCCTAGGTCATGTGATAATGTATGCTTAACTTGATAAGAAACTGCCAGGATGTCCCCAGAGTGGCTGTATATTACTTAGGAATGTTCTAATCCTCGTCAGCTTTCGCACTGTCAGTTTGAAACATTTTTGACCAATGATGCGGAACATCTTTTTATCTGCTTATTTGCCATCCCTAGATCTTCTTTAGTGAGGTGTCCAAATGCCCCTTTACCAAAGTTGTTGCCTCTTTTGTTCATGTTAAATTGTCAGGCATCTGGAACAACTTTGATCCTTTGCCTGAGGGGCCTGGCGGAGGGCATTGTTTTAAGATTGCTCCACCCAAAATTTTTGCCACAAGTTGAGAAGATGGGGGTGGGGGGAGTGGGTGTTATCCGGAACTAAGAACCACAGCGCCTCTATTCTATTTTTAGTAGCTGTGAAAATTCTTCAAGGCCATCTAGTAAATCCTACTTCTCTGCTTTTTCTGAAATAAGAAAACAGAGGCCTAGAAAGAAGCTTTTGCCCAGATCCTACGACTAGAAGTTTCTGGAACTGGATCAAGCTCATAGATGGACTAATTTCATTTGTACAAGTCCCGAGCTCTCTGCACTGTTGACCTGCAGCGCTGTGGGAGATGCTGAAGAATATACGTGTGGTCCCCTCCCTAGGAAGGTTCTGGGGGTAACACAAACAATGCAGGACAATGCTAGGAAGATCCATGTGGACATGGCATTTCCAGGTTGCTGATAATATTGGAGGAAATGAAGAGAAAAGATGGAGTTAGTTGAGCAAGGCTTCCTGGAGGGAGGGAATTCTGGGGTCCAGTTTGGAAGGGACACAGGAAGTCTGTGTGCTTGTCACTGTGGCTGTGTGTGCAAGCTCAGTCTCGTACGGAATCCCATACCGGGTGTGCTCACACCATACGTGGGACAACCTCATCTGGCAATAGACACGAGCAACCGTAAGGCTCAAAGTGCGTTTCTGTTTGGTATGTTTTTGTGCTGATTTCTGTTCTTGCTTATGTCTGCGTATTCTTCCTCACTCTCATGTCCGCAACCTCAGGTGGGGAGCAGTGAGGCGACCCTCCTACAGCCCAAACTGCAGCTGCCAGCACTCCAGTCCAGTGAACAGTGAGCTTCTCGGATTTGCTTCTAGTTGAAATCAATATTTGCTGAGAAGAATGCATCTTAATTTCAGCGGCCAGTTCTCCGGGTGAGAATTGCTCTAAAACAAACCTCCAAACCCACAGACTTAATGCATCCTAGTTCAGTTGTTTAGTAAATCTTGCTGTATGGAGAAAAATCCATTAGCTGACAGGGGCAGGGATGGGGTGGGGGCACAGGAGAAAGCACAAAGGCCCCAGCGAAGCCTCGGCAGCAGCGATGGGACCTGGAGCATGTGGGCCCAAGTGAAGCATTAGCCCCATCCCAGGGCCCCAGCCCAGGACTTCCCCAGCCTGCTGCAAGCCGGGAGACACAGCCAGTGTGTCACTGCTAGAATGAATGGGAAGTGGAATGAGACCCCTTTCCCTAGTACCTGCCTGGAGAAGTGTTTTCTAATTGCCAACTGTCCCATTCTAAATCTATAAGGAGGCTATTGATTTTCTTTTCAGCAGGACTGGGGGAAAGCAATCATTTACCCCAGAACACAGGCTTTAATGAATCCATGAAGCATATGAGGTCACCCTGATTACATCTTTCCCTGACAGCCCGGGATGGCTCCGCAGCACTCAGAAGACTTCCTGAGTGAGGAGCTTTTCCAAACCCAGGGCCCTCCCTCTCCTCTTACTCTGCTGAGTCAGGGTGTGGCGCTGAGCTTTTCTACCTGGAAGGCAGGAGGCCTGGGGTGAGGCCCAGTCTTGGACCCCTTGTGGGAGAGGCAGCTGGACTAGGTGGGCTCAGCTGTAGGCTCCAGAGTCATACTCACCTGCATCAGTGTCCAGCTTTGCCAATTTCCAGTTGTGTGTCTAGGCAGCTGCTTTCACCTCCCGGAGGCTCAGTTTCCTCAAGAATCCCTACAGGGGCAGAATTGTTGTCAGGATACAAGTTCATATATTTAAAGGATCAGACATATAGTTGGTAGGCAAGACAAGGTAATGGCCACTTGGCATCCTTGTTTCTCCTGTCTGTATAATGGGCTGAATTCTATTTGCTTCACAATGAATTGAGGACCAAGAAGGAAAGGATGAACTTACCATGGCCTGGAAACCATCAGAAAAGGTGGTATGGGGGCGGGGATCCTTCCATGGTCAACGGCAGGAGATCAGAAATGAACTCAGCATAAAGGAACAAGATCTACAGGCAATAGTGTGGAAAGCAAGTCTCTTTGCCTCAGAAGGGTCTGGTCCTGGCCCACTGGCCACAAATGAGGACCCTACATGTTTAGATTTTCTCCTGATCTTCCTGATGGCACACGCAAAACTCACAGGGGCAGCAACTTGCCTGGAGTCAGCAGATAGCTGGTAACCCAGGCCTACAGATGCCAGGTCCTCAGATCTTTCTGCATTGGTAGGTTCTTGCCTTCACCTGCCTCATTTTGAAGTTGGTCCAGGCCACCCAATAGCAGGCAAGAGGCCACCTGAGTCTGGAAGGGGAGATGGAAGCTGAGGTGGTGTTGATGAAGGGGGAGGAGGGAGCAGGGAGGAAGAGGTATTTTTACCTTGAATTATTTTTATTAAATGTCACAACGGCTTCGCAGCACTTGGGATCCGACTAGACAAATCAATGAAAATAATTATAGTGAACATCCTGCCTTCCCACTTCCCTCCTCCTTCCACTCCCCGTGGCTCCCTTGGACTAACAGAGAGGATGGCTAGCTCAGCTTTGCACTCTAGCCCGAGGGGTGGGGTGGGGCAAGGGCAGTAGCCCCCCTGACCTCTGCCTCCTCTTTGCTTTGTCTGCTGGCAGCTCAGCCTGACTCAAGGCTTGAATCTTGGAGAGAGGAGCAACTCCAGCAGCAGCAGGAAAAATGAGCCAGAGACCAGAGAGAGACAAACAACTCCTATAGGGATTTAGAAACTGAGAAGAGGGCTTTTATTCTTAGAACCCATTTATGGCTTAGAAATAAACCTTCTAACAAGCTTTATATTTCTAGTCAGGTGACAAGATTAGTTGAAACCACACAAATGAAATCTGTAGGAGTTATACAATCATCTGCCCATCCATCCATCCACCCACCCATCCACCCACCCATCTACCCATCTACCTACCCACTCATCCACCCACCTACCATACAGGCACCCACCCATCCACCCATCCACCCACCCACCCTTCCACCCACCTGCCCATCCATCCATCCATCCACCCACCCATCCACCCATCTACCTACCCACCCATCTATTCATCCATCCATCTATCTGCCCATCTGCCCATCCACCCATTACTTACCCATCCATCCACTCACCCATCCACCCACCTGCCCACTCATCATCCAACCACCTATCCACCCACCTACCCATCCATTCTTCCACTCATCCACCCATGCACCCATTATCCACCCATCTACTCATCTATTCATCCATCCATCATTCATCCATTCATCTATTCATCCATCCATCCATCCATCTATCTATCCTTTTTCAAACATTCAGTAAACATTTACTAAGGATCTAAAGGAAATGACATTGTAGTGGAAAGGGCTCCATAGCCCCAATTCAAATCTCACTCTGCCATGTTAGAGTTTGTTATGTGTGTTGGACATCTTCCATTTGTTCTCCAGATGCACTCTCCCTGTCTGTGCCCAGGGAGGTTGACCTGCATGGGCTGCATCTGTAGGCTCCCTTGCCCCTTGCTTCTAGGTGAGTTCATCCCATGGAGAGCACCAGTGGGAGATGAGAAGGAGGGAGGTGAGCAAGGTTAGGGTTTTTAATTCCCCATCTTCCTCCCTCAACTGAGATCATAGGTCCTGACAGGTGGTTCTCTCCACACAGTCCTTTCTATCCTTTGTTTCTGGGAATCTTTTCTTCAGGTAAAGGCACCTATCGTTATCTGCCCTCAGGTACTTTCATATCCCTTGCCATTTTCCTATGCCTTGTTCAAGGCTTTGCAAATAACCCTTTTAATAAACTTTCCTCAGGTTTTTTCAGTTCCAGTTAGCCATTAGCTTCCTACTGGGGCCCAGACTGATACAGATATACTCTGTGACCCTGAGTAAACGATTTTATCTCTTCGTGTCTCAATTTCTCCATGGGTAAGATGGGAGAATAAAACCTGCTTTGCAGGGGTGTCATGAGGCTCAGGGAAGATAAGGGACTTGTCCAAGATTGCATGGCTGGCTAAGTGACAGAGCTGAGAAGTGAAAACTGAGATATCTGGAACACAGCCCAATCTCCTCATTATCTCCTAGGATCTGGGGCTCTTGGGTGGTGGCCTTGGGCACTGTAGGGTTGGGGGCAATGGAGGGTCACATTAGTGGATCCTCCCAGACAGGCTGGATTGGTATCTTGTACTCATCACTCAGGTGGCGGCTTGAGGTCCTAAGAAGGGGAGGCAGTTAGCATCCTTCTTCCCGTTCTGTAGGGAAAGTCTATCAGAGAGTCTGAGCTGTCAATTCCATTCAATGGCAGCATTTGAGAAAAGGATGCCCTGGTGTTTGGCTGACAAGGTCAAGGAAGTACTTTCAAATTTCCTTCTTGTCTGAGCAGATGGTGAAGGGAAGGGGAGCTAGTATTTGTTGAGAGACCTCCATGCGCCAGGCACCTTACAAATAAATTCTTCCATCTAATCTCCCAGCAGTAGAAGAGGTAGGAATTCTCATCCTTAGACTTCAGGTGAGAAACTGAGGCATAGAAAGATTAAATCTCATGCAAGATTCAGCCAGTAAGGGGTGGGGTAGGTGAGGGACAACTCAAATCCAGTCTATCTACCTGCCTGGTCTCCACTCCTCCTACAAGGCTAGGATAAACAGAAGGAAACAATAACGTGTTTTATTTGCTCAGCAATTTATATTTCTTTCTGCATCTTCTGGGCCTCTGGCCCCTCAATTACCCTTTTCCTCTCTCCTGCATCTTCAAGCCTGTACTCTTCCTTGGCTCCTTCTCCTCCACCTAAGAATGTGTTTAAGTGTTCTGTGTCCTTGAAATGTGTGCTCGCTCAGCCCTGCTTTCTCTACTGGTCACCTCTCTTTCTTGCCCTACCTTACTTCCTCACCTGCTGCAGCCAGCCTTCTGTCCCCATCAAGACCTGTCCAGCGAAGGCCACCAGTGACCTGCTGTTTGCCAGTTTCAACAGAAACTATCTCATTTCATCTTCTCCAGCTTCATTCATTCAGCAAATGTTGTTGGGTCCCTACTATGTGCCAGGCATGATCCTAGGTTCTAGGGACAAAGTGGTGAACGGAACAGAAAACCAAATCCCGGCCGTTGTGGGGCTTTCATTCTTGTTGGGTTAGGGTGACAGACCGCAAGCAGGCAGAGCAGCTCTTTTACCTCTAACCCTCTTGCCTGGTTGTGAGACTCCCTGACCAATTTTTCTTAGGTCTTAGGTGAGAACTATCTGTCCTCTTCCCTTTCCCACCTGTGGAAGCCGATCTGCCCCTTGGCTCTGTCCTCAATCCCCACATCCCTCACTCAATCCCTCCGCAGCTTCAACTAACTCAACGCCCATGACTCTTTAATCCCTGACAGCCCAGCAGCCATCGCTTCTGTGCCCTAGATGTGTTTCTCTGCTGCCTTCTTGACTCTTCCATATGGGTACCTCACCTCAAGCACCCCTTGACCACAACATATCCTTAACTGAATATTCCCTTCCGCCCTCCCCATTCTGTGCTTTCCCTGTATTCCCAGGCCTGAATGACAGACTCCTGGTCCTCATCTGTATCCCCCTGCTGCTGCTCTTCCAAGACCCAATGCCTGCCGAGCTGATTCCTCCACCACCAGGACCCCACTCTGTCACTCGTGTGGATCACCACGGCCACCTCCTCGTGCAATCTCTGCCTTTGCACACACACACACACACACACACACACGCATGCACGCGTTTGCCCACCCTGGCCTCTAGGGGCGTGGTCTACTGTACACATCAGCTTCTGAGAGTTTCCTGTCAGAATTGCCCGGGGGCCTCCAGGCGCTTCCAGACACTAACTCATATTTCCAGCTTCATCCACCATGCCCTCTCCTGGGCACCCCTCCTAGCAGTTCCAAACCCCATACTATCTTCCCATATCCCTTAGTGTTTTCATGCCTCTGTGGCTTCCTTCCAGTGACTTCTCTGCCCTGGGACCTCTCCCCTGACGGTGCCTGATAAACATCTTCTTTTCCTATAAGATCTCACCTGAAGCCCACTTGTTTAGCAGGCCTGGCTCAAGCTTTCGGGGCAGGAGGATAGTTATCAGCTCCCCCTCCCCAGTTCAGAAACCCTGTGTTTCTACCCCTGTTTACTCACCGGGCATCAATTTGTGCCAGGCATTGTGCTGTGCTACATTTTATCATTCCAGTCCTCAAGACGACTCCAGGGGGTAGCTAATCCTCTTCCCATTTGGAGGTGGGACAGCTGAGGCGGAGGGAGATCGAGCAGTTTGCCTCAGATCTTAGAGCATCCAAGGGCTGGAGGCAAAGCTAGAACCCAGGACTTTGGGATTTAGAGCCTCTCAGCCAGGTGGCTTTTCCTTTAATCACGCATCATGATCTTTTGTTTGTGTTTATTCCTCAAGAGCAAGGGCCGTGCCTTTCTTTCCTTCCTCTTCTCTGTCCCCACTGCCTGACACCGTACTTGGCATGTGCCAGGCATCCACAGGGCATGTGTTGAAGGGATGTGCGCACATATAAATAAGGGACTCCAGATGCCTTCCCTGCTCATGGTCTCATGGAACCCTCACAGACACACTGAAAATGGCCATTAACGTCTTGCTTTCTCAGCTCTGGAAACTGAAGCATTCCTGAGGCCAGGGAAAAATCTCGAGCTGCGGCTTTCTTGTTTCTCTGGATTCGAGAAATCCCACACTTAGAGCTTCAGGCTTGGGCTAGGACAGTTCCAGCAGAGACTCGCCAAGACACAGGAAGTCGTCCGCGTGGATGAAGTGTTGTTTCCAGAGCTAATAAAGCCAAGGTTCTCACTGCATTCTCCAAGGGAGAGAAATGAAAAATGCAGCTATAGCCCTTATCGACTCCAGGTGAATAGAGAGCCCAAGGTCAGTCCCGCCGGGGTGTGATTTGCCCCCACAAACATCTACTGAATGCTGATGGTATGCTTGGCGCTGTTCTAGGCCTGGCCAAGTTGCTGAGTTAATACCACTGCCTGATTGTAACATAAAGGGAAATGAACTCTCCAAAAAAAAAAAAAAAGCAAGCAAAATATGCTGCTACAAGTAAGGGGAAAAAAGATCATTGTGGATGCATATTAAGTCTATCTGACACTGTGTATAATATATTTTCAGTACCAGGCAACTTGTTAGCTTCCTAATATGTGTATTCTGGGATGTTTGCAAATATGTTACAGGCCTCGGCAAACAGCTCAGCAGGCATGCTGGAGAGGCTCCTCCCATTTTAGGCTGATGTTTAATCTGAGGCTTTTAAACTCTCTACTGCCCCGGTTAACTGAGGCCTGGTTTGGTGACTCCCAGAGCACCTCTTCTCCTTGGCACCCTTTTTGTCGCTGGGGGGACAGAATGTCAATGGATCCGTCTGCTCAGCTCAGCTCCCAACAGAGCTGCAGCCCCACGGTCAGGCTGTCCTAAAATCCTGGAGTGCCAGGGCTAAAGGGCCCTTTCTAGAGCATCAAGTCCTATTGCTCATTTTACAGCAGGGTAAACTGACGCCCAGATAGGAAAGGCACTAGCTTAAAGTCATTGGGGCAAAGTGAGGGCAGAAGTAGGGCTAGATCCAGGCCACCCACAGCATTCCTGCACATTCTGTTTGGTGGTCAGAGTTTAGGAAAGAGGCTGCATCGTCCCAAGAACCACTGCATGTTTGGCAGAGGCCAGAACCAGACATCAGGGAATGAAGGGGGAGACAGCATCCATTTCTCAGGCCTCTGGGCAGAATAAAAGCCCCTATCCTTGTCCCCATTCTCCTCCTGGCTGGCACCTTGCCTTCCAGAGCAAAAGGTGTAGGCCCCAGCCGCCAGCCACAGGGCCTTGCTGGGATGAAAACTGGAAGCCTGGTGGGGGCAGGTACTGTCCTTCGCTCCTCTCTCTGGCTGACTTGCTGTCCTCTGGACTAAGGAACAGAGCCTGGAGGACTCCCCCCTCTCAAGGAAATCCCCACTCGACTTGGTTTTCATAATCTGCCTGCAGATCTTGCCTGGTTAACCCGGTGGGTCATTTTAATTCTCCAGAAGCTTTTCAACTTCCCTTGGATCCTTAATCAGATAAGGGGATCTGTGTATGTTTGTATGCATGCGTGTGCGTGTGCACACGGGTGCCTGGGCTCACTCGGCTCTCAGCCCCCACTTTTCCCTCCCTCTCTGCCTCCCATGAGCGAGCTCTTTCTCTTCCCCTCTGTCTCCATAATCACTTCCCATCTCTTCCAGAATGCTAAATGGAGTCTGGAGATGGAAGGAAGGATGAGCAAATTTCCAATGGGGAGCCAGCCGTCACTCCTGTCCTCCCTGTTCCCCTTGTCTCTTTCCCCATTATTCTGGAGGTGGATTTGGCAAAGTGTTTTCTCGGAGGAGGGACAGGAACTTCTTTCCCCCGCCCCTTTGCTCCCCTTGGAAGTGTGCTTCTGCCCCCCCCTCCTGCTCTGTTGTCACTGGGTTCCCACAGTGCTGCCTGAGCCCAGGGCTGCCCGCGGTCTTCACCAGCTCCGGCAGAGGGGAACATAACAGGGAAGATTCATAATTGGATGAGGAGGGATGCCAGTGGCTGGTGGGTGCGTGGCAATGCCCAGGGAGAGAGAGCCCGATAGGACACCTCTAATAGCTTATCTCCTAATACTTGTTGTTTGGAGCTGTTGTCTTCCCCTCTGAGCCTGTCTGCCCGGCCAAGCGTGGCGCGGCTGGTGTCAGCAGCCTCCTCCTGCCGAGCACGCTCAGCTCCCTTCTGCCGTGGAGGGCTCAGCATCCCTCCTGTTAGTGGGCATTCTTCTGAGGCCATGGGAGTGGCAGGTGGAGGGGCTGGGGGGTCGGCTCTGCACAGCAGGACGATGGGGAGCTAAGGGGACTCAATGCTTTCCTGGCCGATCTTTTCTGGGGCCCCAGCCGTCTTTGTTCCACTGTGTCTGGCATGGTGCTTGGCACACAGTAGGCACTTAATAAATGTTTGCAGTTCTGAACTGAATTATCTGTTGACAGCATTGGGCTGGACCAGATCACTCCAGGTCCTTTCCTACCTTCAGGACTATGGCTCTGATACAGGATAGATGCATATCTTGGCACAGCACATGGACTGTTTGGGGCACTGCTGGGAACCTGGGGTGTTCAAAGCCCCGGCTCTGTCTCAGGAGCTCACCTCATGCGTAAAGTCATAGGTGAGAGTGCCAGGGGCATGGATCAGCACTTGCCCTGTGTTTTCCAGAATGAGACGATACCCACACTTGAAGGGCCCTTGGAGAGTCATCTTGCCTTACCCCACTGTTTACCAATTATGTACTGGAAGCCCCAGGATGACTTGCCCAGGGCCTCCCATCCATTGGAAAGAGTTAAGAGGCACACTCGGGGTGGATGACTCCCGGTACAGTGCTCTCTTTATAACAGCAGGTTGCAGAAGAGTTAAGACCTGGACACAGGTGATGTACTTAGCTAGGAAGCTGGGTCAGGCATAGGTGGGTACTTGGGACTTACATGACATCCCCTAAGGATTCAGGAAAAGAAGGCACATTCCAGCATTTATGGCCTTTCATCTTTAATGGTTTGTCCGTTCCTTTGTTCATTCATTCATTCATTCATTTATTCATTTATTCATTTATTCATTCATTCATCCAGTGAAAATTTCATCAGCACCTTCTCTCTGCCAAGTACGGGGAGTTAACTAGACTGAGTCCTTGCTGGACGGGAGCTTCGTTCTGACTTCAGGTCAGTTATTTCGGGTTCCCCACCTTTGCCCCGCATCTCCGGCCTTGCTCTCTGAGGATCTTGGCCACCCTCTGGGTAACGTCACTGCCTCTCTCAGCACCTGGGAGACCCGTTCCTGAGCCCATACGGGCAGCACTTCATGTCTGGCCTGTCCCTGCTTTATGGATGGAGCCCAGGCCCTTTGCCCAGTGTGGAGCATATCCCAGCTGTACAGCATGTGCACACCCCCTCCCCACCAACCACGGATGCCAGGAGTGTGCCCCCTGGATCACCTGGAGCCCTTATCCTTCCTGTGGCCTCAGCTATGCCCAGAGCAGGACGCTCTCTGTCCCCGGGGAGAGGGGAATGTGAGGGAACACTCAGACGAACTGCTCTGACCTTGGATCCTGGCTCTTACCCGCTTTGGTGATCAATGCTCTGCCTGGTATCTCTGTTGGAAAGCCACTGCCTCTGGGATAAGGGTTCTTCTAGGAGGGGAGCGCTGTCTCCACAGCTGTCTGCCTACTTCCTGGCACCACAGTGCCCCCTCCTCGCCTGCCCAGAACTCCTCATTTGGCCTGCTCCTGCTGGTTGGCCTGGACCTCCTCCCATGGAGATGGTGGCGCTGCGTGCTCTCTGACTGAAGCCATCCGTGGTCTGGCGCACAAGCCTGTGACCCAGAGCCCGCGGAGAAAGCCACCTCCCCAGGCATCTTCATGCATGTCTGCCATGCCAAGTCCGGGGGGACAGGCAGGAAGAAGTGGACTGACACTTAGCAAGTCAAGAAACACCTTCCTGTCCCGTAAGCTGAGGCCGTGTCCATGGTCACCCTGGAGGGTGGTCATGCTCTGGCTGATAGCTTGTCTCTCCCTGGGAGTCTGCTGTTGGGCTGGGAGTCTCTGAGCTGCCTGTTTTGGGGCCGTGGGCAAAGGTGCCTGGGGGGTAATAGGCAGTCCTATTAGCATTGCCTCTCCCCAGCCTCCCTCCCCCTCCGCCCCATGCTCACTCTGCTTCCATTATTGGCGGGTGAAGTGGAAAATAACCTGACTCTTAGGGGAATGCACGTCTCTGCTCCTTTCTCTGGCTGCTAATGGAACCAGCAGCTGTCCCCAGCCATGTGTGGCTGGCCTGGCCCTCAGAGACTGGGGGGTGGAGACCAGCCTGGGGAAAGGACTTTGCTCAGTTCTGTTTCCCAGGGGGCACGGAGCTGACATCACGCAGGGAGCGCCGAGAAATGGCAATTGATTTGGAGGTGGAGATTTGAATAGAATAATCGCAGCTTTCATTTACTGAGCACCGCCTGTGAGGTAGGCAAAATGCAGGTTGTTCCAGTTGCATTATCTCATTTAATCCTCTCACCAAGCCTGGGCGATAGGTGGGGCCTGCTATCATCTTCCTTTGTGGGGACCGGGGCTCAGAGAGGTAATTTGCTTATTCTAGTCACACAGCCAGAGAGAGGCAGAGCTGGGATCTGGACCAGACCTCCCTGACCCCGAAGTTCTTTCCTCATGCTGCAGGAGGGCTTGGACAGGGCACAGTGTGCCATAGCTCCTAAAGCACCTCGACCTCATTCTGCCTCAGATGGGTCAGGAAACAGGCAGGAGAACTGCCTCCCTGAAGGGCCCTTCTTCCCCGGGGATGAGGCTTCCCGGGGCCGCCTGAGACATCAGAGCCAGAGACACAGTTGGAATCCTGGTTGAGGGACCACGTGGGTCATGCTCAGGAGGCCAGGAGTGCGTATCACACGTTTTGAGTGGTCTTTAAAGTCACTTTTGCCTTTTGTTTATGGTGATTCTATACAAATCGTGTGTCTGTATCTTACCTTGGCTGGGTTGCACACCTGTGTGGGGCTCAAGAAATCCACTTCTGGAAGAACCCCCCAGAGATCAGCCCCATGCCGAATGAGTGAGGTGAGATGAGGCTGGACATGTCCTTGGAGGTGGACAGTGGAAGTTCCGGGGCCAGCCAGAGCATGACAGAGGAAGAGGGTGAGGCACGGGGAACAGCCTAAGGCTGCGGTGTCCTGCAGGGAGCCCAAGGCCGGCTCTGCATTGCAGGGCGCTTGGCAGGGGCTCAGAGTGGCTGATTGAAGGGACTTCATGGGCACGACACCCTGCACATAGTAGGTGCTCAATAAATTCTTGCATCAAGAATGAATGGGCTCCCTCTGGAGGACTTACTATTCTATCTTGGGAACACCCCTTGCGTAAAAAGGAAATGAATGCATGTTTTTCGAGCATCTGCTATATGTCAGGCATGCTGACAAAGGCTATCTCAGCTAGTCTGGGCCTTTTGCAAAGCAGGGCATTCTCGCCTCCACAAGGGCTCAAGCACAGCCCCACTGCCTGCTGGAGTGCATCCCCATCCATTTCCCAGTCCTCCTTGGGAGCCAGGTGGAGTCCGTTCTCCGTCTCCAGCTTCAGCTCTACTCGTTCCAGTCTTCCACCTTTGTGACTGTGGCGGGGTGGTGTTGCTTGTGAAGCCACATCCATTCCCTGAAGGGTTGGAGCCACAGGCGGCGAGGTGCAGGCTAGTCCCTCCTGTGCGTACCCCGTGGCCCCTGCGCGCATGCCTCAGAGGCTCCGTGGAATTGCAGGGAGACAGGGGCTCTGGGACCTGGGCCCTGGGCCCTGTGCTCCAGTCCTGGCTGCCTGGCTCGCTGCTTTGCTGTGTGATCTTAGACAAGCCGTGCCCCACTCAAGAGCTGGGTTCCTGATGCTGAAAGGCCCTAGGTGTTGGGGAAAGGCTCGGTGCCTCTCCCGTTTGGCCCTGCATCTCGGTTCTGCTCTGTTTTCCTCTTCTCACTACCAGCCAGTTCACCACATGCGATTTGCAACCCCAGACTCTGCCATGCTCTGGCTTGGTGACACTGGGCAAGTTAGTAACCTCTTTGAGCCTCAATTTCCTTATCCATAAGTGAATACCCACCCTGTGGGCTGTCCTGGGGATTAAATGAGATAATGCCTGTAACCAGGGAAAGTGCTCAGTTCAGGGCCTGGTGCAGGGCAGATGCTCATAAGAGGCCCAGCTGATGTGTCTTGGTCCTCCTCCCCCTTGTCCCCACCACCATCATCATCTTCATGGGGAGGCAGGAAAGGGATTCCTGCTGCCACCTCTCTCAGCTCCCCGACAGAGACAGAGCCAGCCCCAGGAGAGAGGGGGATGGATGGGCCACCAGAGCCTGTTCTGTCCCCTTGGAAGAAGCCCCTCTGCTTCTGCTCGGCCTCACTCTTTCCAACTATCGGTGTGTTTCACCCACTTTAAGTTCCACTGTCATTTGCATTGATCTCGTCCAAGCCTATCTCTTGGAGCAGGGGCAGAAGGACTGTCTGTCTCTGAGTTCTAGGAAGGGGAAGGAGGATGGCCAAGGAGAAAGCAGTATAGATGGGCCCGGAATACCAATCATGTCCAGCCCAGGAAATGGTCCTGGGGCGGGGGCTGGTGCAGGAGAAGAGGGGCCAGGCCGGGCCTGCTGGCCATGCTACAGCCTGAGGCCCAGAACCTGGAAGGCTGGGAGGATTGCCTTGCTTCCCTGTTCTGAGAGGTGGGCAGGTGGGACCAGATGATCTCGAAGGTCTGTTCCAGCAGTAGCATCCTTGGGGCCTATGGCCTGCTGACTGAAGCTGCCTGCCTCCTTCAATGGCCTTTCTTCCCACTTCATCCCAGCCTTGCCATACCCAAGGGCCCCAGGCTTATAATGCAGGATCCCCTGCAAACTCAGTTACCAATTCGCATTCACCACTCAGACGCCTCAGGGCACCCCTCGACAGCCTGTGGATGTTTGGGGGAGGACAGTAGGGCGCAGGGCCTGGAGATCAGGAGTGGCCAGATTGCACAGTGGAAAGAGCTTTCAACACAGGCCTGGGTTCTGGACCCTGGATGTTAGTTCCCTGGATGACCCAGGAGGAGTCAGATGCCCTCTCTGGGCCTCAGTTTCCCCATCCGTGAAATGGGAGAGTTGGGCTTGTTGACTCCTCAAAGACTTTCAGCTCTATTTATCTAGGTCTCTGTACTTCTTAGAGGCCTCAGGCTATGGCCATGGTAGGGATGTCTAGGTTCCCAACTGCTTCTGGACCCCCTTCCTCCTCCTGGACTCTAAGACCCTTCTCTGCAAAGTAGGATCATTACCCTTTGTCTTCCTGCCCCGCCCCCTTCTTCCTGCCTCCCCCTTCTCTTTTATTTGTGTCTTGCTGTGGAGGTGCTGTGTTAGACCTGGTGGTGTGGGTATGGACATGAAGGTGGACAGAGATCTCCCCTCAGATGCACTCCTGGCAAAGGCAGATCCATGAGCATATAACCATAGCACGGTTGGCGAGGAGGGATATATGCTGGAGACTAGAGGCCACGGAGGAAGTGAGAGGTCTGGAGGGAGGCCACTGGGAATCTTCACAAAAGAGGCACCAGAAGGGGGTCTTGAAGGATGAGTGAGAAAACTCCCTATTAACAAGGGAGAGAGTGTAAGGACATCTGGGCGTGGCGAGGAGCATGCGCAAAGCAGGGAGGCCTTCAGGATACAAGACCTGTCTAGGGAAGGAGTTTCTAGATGGTTGGGGTATAGACTGTGTCCAGCGTGGGGAAGTGTGGATGAGCCAGAAGGGAGGGTCTGGCCCCGATCAGGGAGGACTTGGGACTTTATCTGTTGGTTATGAGCCATGTGTCTGCGAATGATCTCGGTGATAATAATGGCTAGCACACACAGCACTCATTCTATTTCAGAGGCCGTTCTAAGCATGCAGTACATGTTCCATTTTATCCTCCTTCACCCCCAGGAGATATATACTAGTAGCATCCCCATTTGCCAGATGAGGAAACTGAGGCACAGAGCAGTTAAGTTATTGCTGAAGGTTACACAGCTGAAAGTGACAGGGAATCAAATCCAGTTAGTCTGGCTCCAGAGTCTGTGCTCCAAGCCACCAAGGGGGGCGGTGGGGTGGTGGGGGGCGGTGGGGTGGTGGGATGCAGCCCCAGAGGGTGCCAGTTGCCCCAGGGCTGAGGGTTTCCTCACCAGCCTGTGCCCTCCTTCCGGCTGGACCACTGGTCACCACTTACCCACTTCCTTGGGCAGGGAGGGATGGAAGCCAGGAGCCTGGGTTTGGGGGGAGCATCTGTGCCCAGTTCTGAACATCTGCCTCCATTTTGATCTGATTACTCTCTTCTCTCTGCTGGCGGGAGACCGCACCTGCTTTCCACTGTCTTAATTAAGCTGCATTTTTGTTTTTATTTACTTAGTGCCCGGATGGGAAGAAGTGTCTCTGGTGCACAAATGAGGAGTAGCAGGTGAAGAGATGGGGTGATACTTGCGAAGCCTCACTTTCTGAGCCAGGGGGAGCCTTGGTCGCTGGCAGGTACACCCACAAACCCCTAAGATCTCAAGGACTCCCCGCTGACTACCTGCCCTAGCTAGGCAGGTCCACATTCCCTGATGCCCCAGGCAAGCCTCTCCTGGATTTCAGTCGGAGTTTGAATCTTCCCTTCACTATTTGGTAGCTCTGAGACCTTGGCTGAGATACTTCATCTCATGGAGCCTCAGTCTTCTCATCTGTCAAATGTGGTTAATAATACTTGCCTTTCAGAATGAATGTGATCTAGGGGTGCCTGGGAGGCTCAGTTGTTTAAGTGGCTGACTTCGGCTCAGGTCATGATCTCAGAGTCCTGGGATTGAGCCCTGCATGGAGCCCCGAGTCCAGCCCCACTCAGCAAGAGTCTGCTTGTCCCTCTGCCCTTCCCCCTGCTTGTGCTCTCTCTATCTCAAATTAAATAAATAAAATTTAAAAAAAAGAATGAATGTGATATAAACGATATTCCATTAAGCCTCGAACCTGGGGTCAGCACATAGTAGGTGCTTAAGCACTTTCTCCATGCTTTCTGTTATGCCCCCCCAAGTTCCCATGACGTCTGTACCATTGGCATCCCCATTTTCCAGATGAGGAAGTTGAGGCACGGAGGGGTGAAGTGACTTGCCTAAGGTCAGGTGGCAAAGGCTTCCTCATGCACCTGTCTCTCCTTCCGTCTGGACCATCCTTCTGCACTTGTCCTGCCCTCATCCAAACTGGATTGCTCACTGCTCCCATTTCCCCGCTGTCATGCCTTTGCTCATATGGTCCCCTCTGCCTGGCTCCACACTTTAAGGTCTGTCTTTAATGCTGCCCCCTTCAGAAAGCTTTTTCCGATTTGTTGACAGAACAGAATTTCTCTCCCTGCTCTGAACTCGTGTCTGCCTTAGATTTTAAATCTGAGGGTTTGGGCTCAAACTCCAGTTCTGCTCCCTAACTGCAGGGTGTGACCACAAGTGAGTCACCTGGTTCGGATCCTGCACTCACCTTTGGCTGTGAGGCCTCGGTGGTTGATTGAAGTGAGCCTCTGTTTCCTCTCTGTTATTATGAGTACAAATACTCGCCAAAGTGCCCAGCACCATTAGAAATGGCTCCTGGATTCTGGAGCCAGACTGCCGGGGCTCAAATCCCTGCTTGGCCGCTGAGGATCCAGATGACCTTGGCAAAGTTACTCAACCTTTCCGTGCCCCAGTGTTTCCATCTGTGGCATGGAGATGCTGGTAATGCTACCTAACCCACAGTATTGTGAGGGTGAAATGAGATAACACAGGCAGACCATTTAGAAAAATGCCTAGAACTTAGAGCACAGTAAGCATTGAATGCTCCAATATCTCAGGATTGCTTGGGGATTAATTGAGACTGTGAAAGTGCTTTGTAAATTTCCAAGCTCTGGACCAACACAAGGTATCGATTTTTCTCCTTCTGCCTTGGACTTGGGCCATTTGTGCCTGGCCTCATCCCTCTCAAGGGGCAGGGATCAAGCCCCCTGGTGTGTGTCCCTCCAGAGGCTTTGTGCTAAGCCCTGTGATCAGTAAGTATGAATCAGGTGCCCTGCTTGGGCAGGCAGCCCTGCCTCGGTTTCCCTGAGAGCCCCAGTTGCGCTCCCCCCCAGGAGCTGAGGTGAGCAGTTAGCCTTCTGGCCGGACCCCAGCCTGCTCTTTAGGGGCTCCCTGTCAGCATTGCTGAGGATGCCTGCAGTGCACCATCCTACTCAAGGGTTGGGGAGGGTCCACTGCAGAGTCAAGGCCCGCCTGGCAGGAGGCAGGAGGAAATCTCTTAAGACCCACCCCCCCGCTCTGACTTGCCAGAAATCCAACCCTTCTAGGGGCCCAGAGACCTCCAGCTTGGCCCCTCCAGCTGGGGGCTCTCCTCAGGGCAGGGGCAGGTGCTTTGCAGAGGCAATGGAAGGGAAGGTGGGTGCGGCAGAGAGGGTCCCCCCCACTTCTGCAGTTGGCATTTACTGTTCCAACAGGTCATGGAGCTGCGGAGCTAATTCGGAGAATTGCCGAGGCAGCAGCAGCCGCTGTGCGCTCGGCCTGCCTGTTACTCCGTGGCCAGGGGGCTAACCTGGAGACGTAGCACTGGCCCACTCATCGTGGAGGCTGGGGGCAGGGCGGAGCCTGGAGAGAAGCCCCTGCGGTCATTTGCTCCTGGGAGGCAGACTCTCGCTGCTGTTGGGGAGACCTGCACATCGGGATTCAAATCCCAGCTGTCATTTAGCAGCACGGGGACCAGGGCAGGTGCCTTTATCTCTCTGAGCCTCAACTTCTTTATCTGTAAAATGGGCACAGTAACAGTGCCTACTTTATAAGGCTTTTGGAAGGATTTTAACAGATTAGCATGCAAAGCACCGGCCAGTGTGTGGGGTACAGCGAGTATCAGCCTGTAACTCTGATTGGGAGATGGTAGATAAGATGCCCCTGTCTAAAGTGGCTCAGCTGGGTGGTTCAGATTCTGTGGGACTTAATGTTTCCATCTGGGTAGATGACATGGAGATGTGTTGCAGGATTATCCTCACTTTGTTTTCACAATTTTTTTCCCAACACTGTGTTGTTCCAGACTGGGGGCCAGTGCTGAAACCAGGTTAAGACAACTTGAACAAGACACAGCCCCTCCCTCCCTCCCTCCCTCCCTCCCTCAAGGAGCTCAGCACCCCTCTCCCCCCTCTGCAAGTCTGGTTGGTTGGGGATGTGGAACCATGGGATTAATGGAGAAGCCAAGGGAGCAGGGCGTGGAAGGCCAGAGGGAGGGAGAAACTAGCTCTGATGGGGCCCAGGGCATCCTTGAGGGGGTGACATATGCAGGGCACAGGATAGGGCAAGGACGTGCCCAGAGTGGATGGGGTGATCCTGGAGTGGAGAGAGTGTGAGTCTGCAGTTTTCCTGGGGCCAGACCATGGAGGGCCCTGAATGCTGAACCTAGGACCCAGGCTGTTATTCCCCAGCAGCAGGAAAAAGACCATCTGATGTGGCCACCTCACCCCAGGAGGTGGGGTACTGGCTCAATGAGTATTGCACTGTGAGGACAGTATGCACCCAGTTTGCAAAACTCGATAGTCTTAGCTGCCGTGAGGCTGCTGGGTGAGGGGGGCTTCCTCGTGTTCGGAGAGGATTCTCCATGACACAACAGGATCTGCGGAAATGTCCTTTACAGAACAAATTTTCTTGGTGTCTTTTTTTTTTTTTAATTTTTTTTTAAAGGAAATATACTTGTTTAAAAGATGTGGCAAACCTCTGCATTGAGCTCCTGCTCGTAGTTTCTTTCTTGGTTTAAAAAAAAAATTTAATTGCGGTTAAAACACAACATAAGATTTCCCATCTTAGGCACCTGGGTGGCTCAGTCGTTAAGCGTCTGCCTTCGGCTCAGGTCATGATCCCAGGGTCCTGGGATTGAGTCCCACATCGGGCTCCCTGCTCGGCGGGAAGCCTGCTTCTCCCTCTCCCACTCCCCCTGCTTGTGTTCCTGCTCTCACTGTCTCTCTCTCTGTCAAATAAATAAATAAAATCTTAAAAAAAAAAAAAAGAAGATTTCCCATCTTAGTCACTTTCAAGTGTATAGCTTAGTAGTGCTAAGTCCATTCGTTCACATGGTTGGGAAACCAATCTCTAGAACTGTGTCATCTTGAAAACGGATTGAAAACATCTTGACAACTCTAAATCCATTTAAAAAAACAACTTTCTGGGGCACCTGGGTGGCTCAGCCGTTAGGCGTCTGCCTTCGGCACAGGTCATGGTCCCACGGTCTGGGATCGAGCCCCGTGTTGGGCTCCCTGCTTGGCAGGAAGCCTCCTTCTCCCTCTCCCACTCCCCCTGCTTGTGTGCCCTCTCTCGCTGTCTCTTTTTAAAAAATAAAATAAAAAAAACAACTTTCTATGTCTCCCTTGCCCCCACCCCTGGAAACTACCATTCTACCACTGTCTCTATGAATGTGACTGCCCAGGTCCCTCCAATAAGTGGAATCATACAGCATTTGTCCTTTTGTGTCTGGCTTATTTCCTTTAGCATCATGTCTTCATGGTCCATCCAAGTTGTAGCACAGGTCAGAATGTCCTTCCTTTTAGGGCTGAGTAATATTCCGTCGTATGGACGTACCGCCTCTTGTTTATTCATTCGTCTGTTGTTGGGCACCTGGTTGCATCTACCTCTTGGCTGTTGTTGGCAGTGCTGCTAGAAACATGAGGGTACAAATACCTGCCCGGGTTTCTGCTTGGTCATTCTTTCTCGTCCATACCCAGAAGTGGAATCACTAGGTCAGACGGTAATTCTGTTTTTAATCTTTTAATGACCCGCCATACTATTTCTGGCCACAGACTCTTAGACTGGGAGGAAGCTCAAAACTACACACGCCTGCTTGGGGACAGGGACAAGAAGCCCAGCAACGGAGCCTTCTTCCTGCTTGTCATGTGAGTCGGTGGCCCAGTCAAGATCAGAAATGGGGTTCTTGGTGAGTGCCTCTGGTACCTTGAAAGGCAGCTATGGGAACGCCTCATGGAGGCATGGTAATTCTGTGGATGGGGACACAAGAGCCCAGAGAGTCGCGGGCTCCTGATGCCTGTGGGCAGGTGGGCAGGTGGGTAGGCAGCCTCCCGGCCCCGTGCGTTCTAGCTCCTCAGGGCTCTGGGAATCCTCCCCATTCTGAGCTTCAGATCTCCAGGCAGAGCCTTTCCCTCTGGTCTCCAAAGCCCTAGCAGGATGGGGCTGGGTGGTATGGAAAGAGCATGGCACAGAGACCCTAGGCCTAGCTGTGTGACCCCAGGTGAGTCATTCTCTTTTTTGTGGGCCTCAATTTACTCTCCTATAATAGTTGAGAAGGGGCAGAGGAACTCCCGGGATCCTTGTAGCTTTGTTCCTCCCCATCCAAGGCAGCCTCAGTTCCTGGGGTGCGTTCACCCGCTCCCTCCGGTGGAGGCAAGACCCCGGCTCCCAGGTTCTCTGCTTTACGGGAAGGGGGGGCAGATGACGGCCCTGGGGGCAAGGAGCACTGCAAAGAGCATGGATGGGAACGCAGGCACCCAGGCTGCCCAGACACGAGCACCCCACACCTTGCCTCTATGTCCTCGCCGTGCCTGGAAAGGCACGGGGTACCCCGGTCCCTGCTGAGCCTCTGCCATTTGCCCCCAGGAGTCAACACTGCTGAGGACCAGAGGGGACAGCGACCCCAAAGGCCTCCATCCTCTAGCTCTGGGGAAGGCCCTGCGCCCTTAGGGTCAGCCTGTCAGCCTGAGCTCATTAGGGATGCATAAGGTTCAGTATGTGAGTGAGACCCAGAGACGTCTGGGTCTATAATAAACGTCCCCTCCCACCCCAGGTGGCTGGCACCGTGGAAACATTAGGTGGTGGCCAATAGCACTTCCTTATTACTGAGCACTTAGGCAGCTGTTCTGGGCTTTTGCCCAGAGAGCCCTCCTCTCTTTTCCCATCCAGCCAGCCTGTCTCTACCCAGGCTGCCTCCTCTCTGCTTCAGCCAGTTCTGTCCTGAGCTGCCCTGCCGCCCGAGGGTCGAGTACGAAGGGCAAGCCTGTCACAACCACACGGAGGCGTGGGGATCTAGCATGGTCATCGTGACCCCAACATTCCAGCCCAGGAACCTGCCTCGAAGGCAGTGTAAGAGACTCACTCAAGGCCACACAGGTGGTAAGTGGCAGAGCCAGGGCTGGACCCCAGGCAAGTTCATGGAGTGACCTGAGTCCTTGGGCAGCCTCCTGGCCTGCTTGGAGCTGCGCTGGGGAGGAGAAGGGGGAATTTGGTTCCAGCAAGATCAGTGACTAGATGGCTGGTTCTGCTTTAGAAGCCGGCCTTGCTCACGGGTGATGGAGACCGCAGGCCTGGCCTGGGATTCCAGGACTGACTCTATCCCCGACGGCTGTGTGGCCCTGGACCAAGCACCCAGCTTTCTGAGCAGCTGTTACCCCATCCTTACCCTGGGAATCAAAACCCCGGGAACCGTCCTGCCTGGTGGGGCCGTGAGCCCTGTGCCGTGAAGGGGGGCGGTTCTGAGGAGCCCTTACTGTGGGTGGTCACTGTTTTACTCATATCGGTAGAACATGGTACTCTCAGGAGAAGAGAGAAACTGGAGAGCTGGAATCTTCTGAAGGCAGACCTGACTCCCCACCCTGCAAGTTCCGGAAAAGCTTAGCCTCTACCACCTCTAACCCCAGCTGGAGGGGACAGTCAATCAGCCCCCCCAGCCCCCCACTGTCTAATTGTCATCGAGGTCAGAGCCCGAGGAGCCTGAGGGACCCACTTGTCCAGCCTGAGGCCCAGAGAGGGAAAAGGGCGGGCACAAAATCACACAGCAATCAGTGCAAGAGTGTGGTCCCTCTGGGTTCCAGGCCCCTTGCCTGTGCTGCTGGTGCCGGGGCTCGGCAGAGGATCTGCAGACATCTTTTTTTTTTTTTTTTAAGATTTTATTTGTTTATTTGAGAGAGGGAGGGAGATCAAGAGTGAGAGAGAGCACTAGTAGGGGGAGGGGCAGAGGGAGAAGCATGTTCCCCGCGGAGCAGGGAGCCCGATGCGGGGCTCGATCCCAGGACCCTGGGATCATGACCTGAGCCGAAGGCAGACGCTTAACCGACTGAGCACCCAGGCGCCCCAGACCTGTAGACATCTTGACCTTCTCCCTGGGTGAACCTTTGCAGCAGGGGTCACCACGGAGCGCCTGCATGCCCTGTGATGTAGGCTGCGAAGACAGCAGGGAGGGATGGAAGAGGCTCCTGAAGGCCCAGAGAGCTGGCCTTACTGACCTGAGGGAAGGAAGAGGCCCTACCATTCACCGTGTGCCCAGCAGGGGCCTCAGGGCCGGGCCAGGAGCTGGGGATTCAGATCGTGGTGAAGTGATTATCCTGGCCATCTCCTGGTTCCCATTTTTCAGTTGAGAAATCTGAGGCTTGGCAAGGTTGAATGGTTTCCCCAAGGCCGCCCTGCTCTGATTCTGCACGGAAGTCAGCACTCCTGGCCTCCAGAGCCCCCACCCTTCTCCTGGGACCACCTTCCCTGCCCCGTGCGCTTTCAGGCAGGCCCAGGCCCAGGACTCAGGTTCTGCCTGGCTCTGGCCACTGCCACTCTTCTGGGTGGGGCTATGCTGTACCTGCTCTCAGTGACCCCTTGCCCTCTGGGCTCTGGTCAGAGCCTGGCCATGCTGGGCCCCCGGGGCCACCCCTGGTGAGTGGTGACGTCAAACTTAGCACATTGTCATGCCATGGCCACCCCTGGGCTGCATCAGCAGCTGCCTGGCTGAATAATTCATCGAACCTTGTTTACTCTTCCTGGCTGTTAGTGGCTCTCAAAACCCCACCACAGCTTCCTCCCAGGTCCAGCTGCCCTGGCCTCCCACCCCTCCTCTCCAATTTGGCCACCGGAAAGCTGCTCCAGGCCTGGGCCATGTGCATTGGCCATGAATTATTCAGTCCTCATTTGGCTGGAGCCCGGGCGGATATTGGGGCTGGAGGAGAGTCTGGGCCACGCAGTTCGTCCCATTTGGGACCACGGGGAAGGCACATGTGGGAGACAAACAGACCTCCGTTCCCATCGCCATCTGAGCTGAAACCCAATTCCTGTTGGATCCAGAGTCCTCTGCCAGTTGTGAGCCCCAGGGAGCCACATACCTCAGTGAGTGGTTCTCAAGCTTGAAGTACAGAGATGCGCACACAGCTCACCATCAGGCTTCTGGGCTGGCGGGATGGAGGGGGGTGGGGGGCGGGGCGCGTCGCCAGGCCTACATCCATCAGCGAGGGAATGACACATTTTTTCAGAGGGCTCAGGAGTCCGACAGCCTCGGTGTAAATCCGGCTCCATCTACCTCGAAGCTGAGTAACCTTGGGCAAGTTATTTAACCTCCCTGTGCTCGGTGTTTCCATCTGCCAAATGGGGATAAGAGTGCCTGCCATGCACAGACTGTCATGCAGAGCGGACAAGATCATACCTCTAACTTACCGGGATGTGTCGCATGTTCGACCCATATACACCACCATATTTTCATTGCTCAGCTACTTGTTTGCCTTTCCCACCATCCCCAGAGCTTTCTGTAAGAAGGCACTGGGGTGCATTTTTCTCAGCAAGAGAAAATTGTCCTTTTCTCCAAGAACTAGTCCTCAGGTGGCTCCTAGTAGATGCTCGGTAAATGCTTCCTGAATGAATGAATAAATGAATGAGTGAGGAATTGCTCTCCAAAGAGGCAATGGGCTGATTTATGGACAGTGTGTAAGCTCCTATTGCCAGGAGCATTCCACGGGGCCACAGTTCGCTGGGCACTTCACAGCGAGGATGGATGCCCTGGTTAGAAAGGTGCTTCTGCAGCCTCCTCCCCTCTCATTAAGCTGCAGTGGCTCTCAGATTTAATGAAACCATAGGGGCTGTAGGAGTTGATGATGGTAGGGGAGGATGATGATGATGGTGATGGCAATAAAAGGGATAAATCCTATGACATGAGGTGGGGTGAGGTAGACAGAAGAAACAGCTGACCCCTTGGTCCAGCCTATCACATACAGTGCTCCTCACAGGCAAGGAATTATGGCTTCTTTGGATTCCTGCTGCCTGGCCCTCAGTAAGCCCTTGGTAAAAGTCTACTACATGGGTGAGTGTCCCCAGTCCTTAGACAGTTGGGCAGACTCAGGACTTACCCCTTCTCAACCCAGCACACAAATGCCTCAGTCTGCCCCAACCCAGCTTCTGTGGTCCTTCTACCTTATTCTTTGCCTCGGTTTCCCGAGCTATAAAAATGGGTCTCCCAAGTTGCTCATCTAAACTGGCTAATCCTGGCCCCACTGGGCCTAGCCTGGCAGGACCCCTGGTCATCACGATTTTGGCAGCCACAGATATGGGGGGCCACACCCACGATGTGGAGCACTGATAAACTATTTTGACATTTCTGTTGCTTTCAGAAAGACAGCTTCCAGGATTCAAAACCAGGTGGTGCTGTCTTTTTTTGGAGGTGCTAATTAATAATTTAACGTCATATAATGATAATTTTATCTTGCAGTTTGTGGATTTATGATTATCTCATCCATCCGGTGTCTGGTGCTCAGCATGGAGCATCTCTCCTGCTGTCTATGGGAGTGTGCTTCTGGGAGAATCTCCCCATGGGGAGAGGAACTGTGAGAGGCACCTGCATGGAAGGTCTCCCAAGCCCATTTCCTCGGCCCAGCTCCTGGAGTCTGTGGGGTTGGACAGCTTTCTGCAATCTCTCAAGGGCTGTTTTGCCTGGGAACAGAGGATGTAGCCAGTGACCTTTCAGCTCCACTCACCATGGTTTCTGTGGAAATGGGGACCAAGAGGAAGCCCAGAGTCAGCCTGTGGTAGTGGGAAGGGCCCTACGAGAATGTCACAGCCGGCACCATCCTGCCCACCTCAGTTAGGGGAACTGAGGCTAGAGATGGGAGGAACTGGGCTGGGGTAATGCCCGCGCGTGCACACACACACACATGTGCAAACACACACACTCGCACACACACCTGCCCTCCAGTCATGGAGCCGTCCTAGAACTCCGGTCTCCCATGCCCAGCTAAGTCCCGAGGCCCTCCAGTATGTCCCTCCTCCACAAGCTGACCCATCCTTCCTGTCCCTCCCCTGAACACAGAGACTGGCGCTTGGTGGGGGGTGGCCCAGGTATATTTTGCATGGAGGCGAGGGGGGAGCCCTCGGGCCCCTCTTCTCATGAGGGTTGGGGACCAGAGCACCCTGACTGCTTTTCTTGCTGGCAGGGGACAAGTGGGGATAAATCCCCGAAAGAGGGATTTGCGGGCATGGCTGGGAATCCCTCCTTAATGCAAGCAAAACCCTTTCTCGGTCTCGGGTTCTCACCATCAGGAAACATCCTGTTGTGCAGAAGTGAGCATGGCTTAGATTCGCCTCACCTGGAAGGGACCGCGGAGCTAGGACCAGGGCTAGGGAGCAATGAGGCGGGAGCAGGATGCAGGGGCCAAACGCTGGAGGGCCACGGCTGATGTCATCTGCAGCCTCTGAAGGGTTTGAAGCCAGGAATGGCCTGACCCCTTTCGGTGAGACCCTTGGCCTCTCGGGGCTTCTGTTCGTTCTCTCCTGATACTAGGGAGAGTGTTCTGGGAAGACAGCAGGGGCAGCGTCTGTGCCCAGACTGAGGACAGGGCTCTGCTGGGTCTCCTCTGACACAGGACAGGGCTATGGAGTGGGATGCCACTGTTGGACTCCTTCCCTCCGTCCACCTGGGGTCTCAGTTTCCCCTCTACCCAAAGCTGGGCTGGGCACCATGTCCCAGGTCGACCTCAGCCTATGCTAATGAGATGCTAATGTTCGAGACCTGATTGGCTGTGGCATCAAAGTGTGTGGGGACTCTCCTGACAGCTTGAGAAGCCCCCCAGCCACTCTGGGCAGCTTGAGCTCTAGGCTGGGGTGTTTTTCCAGTAACTGTACTTGTCACTTCTCATTAGAGCTGGTGCCCACCGTACCTGCCAGGGGCTCGTGGGGCATAACTGGCTGTGTTCCTCCCCAGAGCTCCAGGGAGGCTGGTGCCAGGTCTGGTGGGGTCCCAGAGGCCTCCGGAAGCTTCCTTGGTGCCAGGATCGGGTCTTGCCCATTCCAGATTCCCTTGGCTGTGACTCAAGTATGAGATCGCACGAGGACCTCATGTGCTCAGAACGACATGGTGACCTTTCTTTGTTTTGACTTCTCTGTCCAGGGCCTACGACAGTTTGCATTCAGACAAATCTCAACTGTGACACAAGCTTTCTCCCCTAGATGCTTAGAATTCAAGAACCTTAGAAGGTCAGAACTGAGCAGTCCTTAATGATTAGCAAATGCAGGGGATTTTATTTTTAGCATTTGTTTTTGGTTTGCCTTAAAAATTGTCCAAATAATATATCTGCAAATAAAAAGGTTTTTTTTTAATACCAAAAGGCTTATAAGAAAGCACAGTCTTTTCCTCACCCTTTCTCCTACTCTTGCTTTTCACAGGGATGGCTTATTTTTAGCCCTTTCGGCGTCCTGTTTGCTGTGCGCCTTCGTATTTTTAAGTAATGGGAGTACGATGCTGTTTCTGGCTTTATCGGTTATAGATACCATCTATTGACTTCCCGCTATGGTAGGCAAGGATTTCACTCTGATGCCCACCTCGCTTCTGTCCCTTCCTCCTTATACAGATAGACGGTACGTTTTAGTCAAATCTAGAGCATGATGATGATGCTGAGAGGCAAGCAATGGGTTATGATTTTTTTTTTCCTCATACTTTTTTCCTCTTGTGGCAAAGAAAGTTGGTGTTCTTCAGATGGTCTGTCTGCTCCATACATTTCTCCACTTCTGTTCCAGTTAGGTAGGCGGTGTGCAACTAGAGTTTTCTCTTTGGGCTAGGGCCCTGAAAAGGCTGTCTGCCTCTTCTATCTCTCATGAGGGAGGAGAGGAGACCTTGCTTGCTGGCTGTGGGTTCTATGGGGTCCTCCAAAGGGAGGACTGGCTGGCCTATACAGGAGCATGATGTGAGTAAGAAATAAACTCTTATTGTCTGTCACTGACATCTAGTATTAACCACCCGGAAAGATGTACCCAGAGGTAACAAGCACCTCACATTTTCAACTGCACTGTTTTTAAAAGATTTTATTTATTTATTTGACAGAGAGAGAGAGAGCACAATCAGGAGTGGCACAGGGAGAGGGAGAAGCAGACCCCTCCCTGAGCAGGAAGCCAGACACAAGGCTCGATCCCAGGACCCTGGGATCATGACCTGAGCCGAAGGCAGATGCTTAACCGACTGAGCCACCCAGGTGCCCCTCAACTGCATTGTTTTTAAAATTTTTCCCAAATGGTGCATCAGATCTGCTGTATCATTATTATCAATATTTTGTTCACAAGCATTGTCTTTTATATCAGCTCATCTATCAATCCCTCCTGTTTCCCTGAATTCTTCCCTCCTGGAGCCCTGAATTTCTTGTTTCCATCTGACCTATGACTCAGAGGCCTGCTGCAAAGTTTTTATCCTAGGAGTTTCCTCTGCTAGCCTTCTGTGCCGAATCTCCTGTTTCCTGGATTCTATTTTTTTTAGATCCATGTCCCACTTTGGCTGGAGCATGTCATCTATTAGCTTACTAAGTAAAAGGGTGTGCCAAGTGAAGTTTTTGAATCCTTCCATATCTAAAAAATATTTATATTCAAGTTATATCTTTTTTTTTATTCTTATGTTAATCCCATACATTACATCATTAGTTTTAGATGAAGTGTTCCATGATTCATTGTTTGTGCACAACACCCAGTGCTCCATGCAGAATGTGCCCTCCTCAATACCCACCACCAGGCTAACCCATCCCCCACCCCCCTCCCCTCTAGAACCCTGTTTGTTTTTCAGAGTCCATCGTCTCTCATGGTTTGTCTACCCCTCCGATTTCCCCCGCTTCATTCTACCCCTCCCGCTACCTTCTTCTTCTTCTTCTTTTTTTTTTTCTTAACATATATTGCATTATTTGTTTCAGAGGTACAGATCTGAGATTCAACAGTCTTGCACAATTCACAGCGCTTACCAGAGCACATACCCTCCCCAGTGTCTATCACCCAGTCACCCCATCCCTCCCACCCCACCCCCCACTCCAACAACCCTCAGTTTGATTCCTGCAATTAAGAATTCCTCATATCAGTGAGATCATATGATACATGTCTTTCTCTTTTTGACTTATTTCACTCAACATAATACCCTCCAGTTCCATCCACATCGTTGCAAATGGCAAGATCTCATTCCTTTTGATGGCTGCATAATATTCCATTGTATATATATACCACTTCTTCTTTATCCATTCATCTGTCGATGGACATCTCGGCTCTTTCCAGTTTGGCTATTGTGGACATTGCTGCTATAAACATCGGGGTGCATGTACCCCTTCAGATCCCTACTTTTGTATCTTTGGGGTAAATACCCAGTAGTGCAATTGCTGGATCATATGGTAGCTCTATTTTCAACTTTTTGAGGAACCTCCATACAGTTTTCCAGAGTGGCTGCACCAGCTTGCATTCCCACCAACAGTATAGGAGGGTTCCCCTTTCTCCGCATCCCCGCCAACATCTGTCGTTTCCTGACTTGTTAATTTTAGCCATTCTGACTGGTGTGAGGTGGTATCTCATTGAGGTTTCAATTTGGATTTCCCTGATGCCGAGCGATGTTGAGCACTTTTTCATGTGTCTGTTGGCCATTTGGATGTCTTCTTTGGAAAAATGTCTGTTCATGTCTTCTGCCCATTTCTTGATTGGATTCTTTGTTCTTTGGGTGTTGAGTTTGATGAGTTCTTTATAGATTTTGGATACTAGCCCTTTATCTGATATGTCATTTGCAAATATCTTCTCCCATTCTGTCGGTTGTCTTTTGGTTTTGTTGACTGTTTCCTTTGCTTTGCAAAAGCTTTTTATCTTGATGAAGTCCCAATAGTTCATTTTTGCCCTTGCTTCCCTTGCCTTTGGCGATGTTTCTAGGAAGAAGTTGCTGCGGCTGAGGTCAAAGAGGTTGCTGCCTGTGTTCTCCTTTAGGATTTTGATGGACTCCTGTCTCACATTGAGGTCTTTCGACCATTTGGAGTCTATTTTTGTGTGTGGTGTAAGGAAATGGTCCAGTTTCATTCTTCTGCATGTGGCTATCCAATTTTCCCAACACCATTTGTTGAAGAGACTGTTTTTTTTCCATTGGACATTCTTTCCTGCTTTGTCAAAGATGAGTTGACCATAGAGTTGAGGGTCCATTTCTGGGCTCTCTATTCTGTTCCACTGATCTATGTGTCTGTTTTTGTGCCAGTACCATGCCGTCTTGATGATGACAGCTTTGTAATAGAGCTTGAAGTCCGGAATTGTGATGCCGCCGGCTTTGCTTTTCTTTTTCAATATTCCTCTGGCTATGCGGGGTCTTTTCTGGTTCCATACAAATTTTAGGATTATTTGTTCCATTTCTTTGAAAAAAGTGGATGGTATTTTGATGGGGATTGCATTGAATGTGTAGATTGCTCTAGGTAGCATTGACATCTTCACAATATTTGTTCTTCCAATCCATGAGCATGGAACGTTTTTCCATTTCTTTGTGTCTTCCTCAATTTCTTTCATGAGTACTTTACAGTTTTCTGAGTATAGATCCTTTGTCTTTTTGGTTAGATTTATTCCTAGGTATCTTATGGTTTTGGGTGCAATTGTAAATGGGATGGACTCCTTAATTTCTCTTTCTTCCATCTTGTTGTTGGTGTATAGGAAAGCCACTGACTTCTGTGCATTGATTTTATATCCTGCCACTTTATTGAATTCCTGTATGAGTTCTAGCAGTTTTGGGGTGGAGTCTTTTGGGTTTTCCACATAAAGTATCATATCATTTGCAAAGAGTGAGAGTTTGACTTCTTCTTTGCCAATTTGGATGCCTTTGATTTCTTTTTGTTGTCTGATTGCTGTGGCTAGGACTTCCAATATTATGTTGAATAGCAGTGGTGATAGTGGACATCCCTGCCGCGTTCCTGACCTTAGGGGGAAAGCTCTCAGTTTTTCCCCATTGAGAATAATATTTGCTGTAGGTTTTTCATAGATGGCTTTTATGATATTGAGGTATGTACCCTCTATGCCTATACTCTGAAGAGTTTTGATCAAGAAAGGATGCTGTACTTTGTCAAATGCTTTTTCTGCATCTATTGAGAGGATCCTATGATTCTTGTTCTTTCTTTTGTTAATGTATTGTATCACGTTGATTGATTTGCGGATGTTGAACCAACCTTGCAGCCCAGGGATAAATCCCACTTGGTCATGGTGAATAATCCTTTTAAAGTACTGTTGGATCCTATTGGCTAGTATTTTGGTGAGAATTTTTGCATCCATGTTCATCAGGGATATTGGTCTGTAATTCTCCTTTTTGATGAGGTCTTTGTCTGGTTTGGGGATCAAGGTAATGCTGGCCTCATAAAATGAGTTTGGAAGTTTTCCTTCCGTTTCTATTTTTTGGAACAGTTTCAGAAGAATAGGTATTAATTCTTCTTGAAAGGTTTGGTAGAATTCCCCTGGGAAGCCATCTGGCCCTGGGCTTTTGTTTTTTGGGAGATTTTTGATGACTGCTTCAATTTCCTTAGTGGTTATAGGTCTGTTCAGGTTTTCTATTTCTTCCTGGTTCAGTTTTGGTAGTTGATACATCTCTAGGAATGCCTCCATTTCTTCCAGGTTATCTAATTTGCTGGCATAGAGTTGCTCATAATATGTTCTTATAATTGTTTGTATTTCTTTGGTGTTGGTTGTGATCTCTCCTCTTTCATTCATGATTTTGTTGATTTGGGTCATTTCTCTTCTCTTTTGGATAAGTCTGGCCAGGGGTTTATCAATCTTGTTAATTCTTTCAAAGAACCAGCTCCTAGTTTCGTTGATCTGTTCTACTGTTCTTTTGGTTTCTATTTCATTGATTTCTGCTCTGATCTTTATGATTTCTCTTCTCCTGCTGGGTTTAGGCTTTATTTGCTGTTCTTTCTCCAGCTCCTTTAGGTGTAGGGTTAGGTTGTGTACTTGAGACCTTTCTTGTTTCTTGAGAAAGGCTTGTATTGCTATATACTTTCCTCTTAGGACTGCCTTTGCTGCATCCCAAAGATTTTGAACAGTTGTGTTTTCATTTTCATTGGTTTCCATGTATTTTTTAAATTCTTCTTTAATTTCCTGGTTGACCCATTCATTCTTCAGTAGGATGCTCCTTAGCCTCCATGTATTTGAGTTCTTTCCGACTTTCCTCTTGTGATTGAGTTCTAGTTTCAAAGCATTGTGGTCTGAAAATAGGCAGGGAATGATCCCAATCTTTTGGTACCGGTTGAGACCTGATTTATGACCTAGGATGTGATCTATTCTGGAGAATGTTCCATGGGCACTAGAGAAGAATGTGTATTCTGTTGCTTTGGGGTGGAATGTTCTGAATATGTCTGTGAAGTCCATTTGGTCCAGTGTGTCATTTAAAGTCTTTATTTCCTTGTTGATCTTTTGCTTAGACGATCTGTCCATTTCAGTGAGGGGGATGTTAAAGTCCCCCACTATTATTGTATTGTTGTCGATGTGTTTCTTTGCTTTTGTTATTAATTGCCTTATATAATTGGCTGCTCCCATGTTAGGGGCAGAGATATTTACAATGGTTAGGTCTTCTTGTTGGATAGATCCTTTAAGTATGATATAGTGTCCTTCCTCATCTCTTATTACAGTCTTTGGTTTAAAATCTACTTTGTCTGATATAAGGATTGCCACCCCAGCTTTCTTTTGGTGTCCATTAGCATGGTAAATGGTTTTCCACCCCCTCACTTTCAATCTGGGGGTGTCTTTGGTTCTAAAATGAGTCTCTTGCAGACAGCATATCGATGGATCTTGTTTTTTAATCCAGTCTGTTAGCCTGTCTTTTGATTGGGGCGTTTAGCCCATTTACATTCAGGGTACCTATTGAAAGATAGGAATTTAGTGCCATTGTATTGCCTGTAAGGTGACTGTTACTGTATATTGTCTGTGTTCCTTTCTGGTCTATGTTGCTTTTAGGCTCTCTCTTTGCTTAGAGGACCCCTTTCAAGATTTCCTGTAGGGCTGGTTTTGTGTTTGCAAATTCCTTTAGTTTTTGTTTGTCCTGGAAGCTTTTTATCTCTCCTTCAATTTTCAATGACAGCCTAGCTGGATAGAGTATTCTTGGCTGCATATTTTTCTCATTTAGTGCTCTGAATATATCCTGCCAGTCCTTTCTGGCCTGCCAGGTCTCTGTGGATAGGTCTGTTGCCAATCTAATGTTTCTACCACTGTAGGTTACATATCTCTTCTCCCGAGCTGCTTTCAGGATTTTCTCTTTGTCTCTGAGACTCGTTAGTTTTACTATTAGATGTCGGGGAGTTCACCTATTTTTATTGATTTTGAGAGGGGTTCTCTGTGCTTCCTGGATTTTCATGCCTGTTTCTTTCCCCAAGTTAGGGAAGTTCTCTGCTATAATTTGCTCCATTATACCTTCTGGACCTCTCTCTCTTTCTTCTTCTTCTGGGATCCCAATTATTCTAATGTTGTTTTGTCTTATGGTATCGCTTATCTCTCGAATTCTGCCCTCGTGATCCAGTAGTTGTTTATCTCTCTTTTTCTCAGCTTCTTTATTTTCCATCATTTCATCTTCTATATTACTGATTCTCTCTTCTGCCTCATTTATTCTAGCAGTTAGTGCCCCCATTTTTGATTGCACCTCATTAATAGCCTTTTTGATTTCTACTTGGTTGGATTTTAGCTCTTTTACTTCTCCAGAAAGGGTTTCTCTAATAACTTCCATATTTTTTTCAAGCCCAGCTAGTATCTTTAAAGTGATGATTCTGAACTCTAGATCTGACATCGTACTAATGTCCATATTGAGTAGGTCCCTGGCAGTCGGTACTCCCTCTTGTTCTTTTTGGTGAGGTGATTTTTTCTGTCTTGTCATTTTGTGCAGAGGAGAATAGATTAATGAGAGAACAAAATGCTAGCAGAGTAACCACGTCCCCAGAAAATATAGTCTAAACAAATCAGAAAAGACCTGAAGCAGTGGGATAAGAAAGGGAAAGAGAGAAAAAAGAAAAAGAAAAAAAGAAAAAAAAAAGATAAAAACAAAAACAGACAAAACAAAACAACAACAACAAAAGGAAAACCAGAATGTGATCAAATATGATCTATATGGTATATAGATCAGTGCCACACACTAGATTTGGGGTGTATTTTGGTCTTTTAGAAGAAAGTGCCTCCCAAAATTTTAAAGAAAGAAAAACTTATATATGTACAAAAATAAGGGTTGATATGATGAAGGGATGGAATATGACTGTAAAAATGGAAATTATAAAAAATTTTATAAAAGGAATTGATAAGAAGTTGTTTGAAAAAAGAAAGAAGAGGATTTAAAAAAAGAAAAAAGAAAAAGAGAAAAAGAAAAAAAAAGGGAGAGGATGTGATCAGGCAGGGGAATAGAAAGCACCATATACTAGAGATTTAGGGCATATTTTAATCTGTTAGAAGAAACTATCTCAAAATTTTAAAGAGAGAACAACTTATATATATAAGCCAAAAATATGGGTAACTACTATGAAGGGATAGAATATGACTCTAAAAATGAAAAATAAAAATGTTTTTTTTTTTTAAAAAAGGGATTGATAAGATGTTGGTTGAAAAAGGGAAAAAGAAAAGTTCAAAAAGAAAAAAAGACAGTCAAAAAAAAATTAACTTTGAAAGACTAAAGAATCATGGTAAAAAAGCCATGAATTCTATGTGCGGTATTCCCCTAGCGCTGGAGTTCTGCCGTTCTCATTGATCGGTAAACTTGGTCTTGGCCGGCTGTTCTCGCTGATCTTCTGGGGAGGGGCCTGTTGCCATGGTTCCCAAATGTCTCTGCCGGAGGCGGACTTGCCCCGCCCTTACCCCTCCCGGCTAAGTAATCTGCTCGGGTTTGCTCCCTGGGGCTTTTGTTCCCTGCGAGCTTTCCGTACAGCTTTGGAGGCGGAGAGTGAAAATGGCGGCCTCCCAATCTCCGCCCCGGAGGAGCCGAGAACTCGGGGCCCCGCTCCTCAGTGAGCCCCCAGAGAAAAGCCGTCAGTCACTCCCATCTCCCCGCTCTCCGGCCGCACTCCGTGCTCACCCGGCCTGTGACCGCGCGCCTCTATCGCTGGCACCCGATCCCGGGTGGAGTCTCCAAACCCAGCAGATCCCCGCAGTGCGTTCCCGCGTGGCTCCTCCCGGGGGAGGAAGGTGAGTCTCCCCGGATCTGCCGCTTGTTGGGTCCCTGCTGGGGGAGCAGTGGCCCGACTGTGCCGCGGATCCCGGTTTATGGCCACCCCGAGCTGAGAGCCCGCGCCTGGGCTCCGCCTCTGCAGCTGGCTTCCCTGCTCCGATACCTGGGAGCTCTGCCGCACTCAGGCACCCCCGGTCTTTCTGTGACCCCGAGGGTCCTGAGACCACACTGTCCCGGAGGGTTCCACCCCCCGCTTAGCCACCAGAGTGAGGTCCCTCAGCGGAGCAGACTTTTAAAAGTTCCGATTTTGTGCTCCGTGGTTCTGTCACTTGCCAGAAGCGGCCGACGGAGGCCCCTCCCCCGCCGTCTATTCTCCCGAATATCGCCTCGGATTCACTTCTCCGCACGTCCTACCTTCCACAAAGTGGTCGCTTTTCTGATGAGAGAGTTGTTGCTCTTCTTTTCTTCGATCTCCTGTTGAGTTTGTAGGTGTTCAGAATGGTTTGATCCCTATCCAGCTGAATTCCTGAGAGGAGACGAAATCCAGGTCTCCTACTCCTCCGCCATCTTGCTCCGCCCCCTCCAAGTTATATCTTAATTGTGTGTCTAGGTATAGAATTCTTTATTGAAAACAATTTCTCCCAAGAATTTAAAAGAATTCACTGCTGTTACCTAGTAGGCTGTGTTGCTCTTGAGAAGCCTTACACCCATCCTGACTCATGTTCTTTTCTATGAAACCTGTTTTTATTTCTTGCCAAAAGCCTTTAGGATCATCTCTTTGTCCATAGGTTCTGACATTTTACAACAGAATGCCTTGGGGTGGATCTATGGATTGTTCTGGGTACTTGGTGGGTCCTTTGATCTGGAGGTTCTTATCTTTTAGTGCTGGGAAATACACTTGAATTATGTTTTCGATAATTCCTTTCCTTCCATTTTCTCTGTTAGCTGGGTACCAGCTCCTGGTTAATATCTGCATGAGTTAACCATGGCTGCAACAATGTTACTTTAGCAAACGGACCCAGAACTCGATGGCTTAAAACAAAAGTACTCATTCTCATGGATTTGTGGTGGAGAGTCAATGATTTAGGCTGAGCTTGGTTACGTGGCAGAGTTGACTGGGCCCCCCATACACCTGGGAAGAGGTTAGTGGGGGCTGATCTAGGATGCGGTTGGCTGGTGGAGTGTAGCTCGGCTCTGGATGTATTTCACTCTCACTGTGGGGCCAGTGGGCTAGTCCAGGCATGTTCTTGGCCTGGTGATGGCAAAGAAGCAAGAGCCCAATCCTGTAAGAGCTTTCAAGCCTTTGGTCACACCCCTCACCACTGACGGCCCAAAGCAAATCAGATGGCGGCGCCCTCCTTAGTGGAACGAATTGCCAAATCACATGGCAAAAGGTCCGGATGTTGGAATGAGCAAAGAATCAGGACAATCATTGCGATCTACTGCTGTCCTTTAAATCATATATTTTTTTTTCTTATATTTCCACATCTCTGCTACCCTACTTTCTAGAAGATTTGATGGACGCTGTTTTATAATACATGTTGTGTGTTTTATGTCACATTTTTAGTTTTCTTTCTTCTTTTTTTAAGATTTTATTTATTTATTTGAGAGAGAGAGAGAGTGCACAAGGAGAGGGAGTGGCAGAGGGAGAGAGAGAAGGAGAAGCAGGCAGGGCTCGATCCCAGGACCCAGGGATCATGACCTGAGCCTAAGGCAGACACTTAACCGACTGAGCCACCAAGGCCCCCCTGTTTTTTATTTTCTAGAGCTCTTTCTTGTTCTCTAATTTTTCCTTTCTCATAGCATTCTATTCCTATTTTATGAATGCAATATATTTTCTATTTTAATTAGAATATTTGTTATTCTGTAAGGTTTTTATGTTTAGAAAACAATGTATATTCCTTACATTATCTCTCTCCGCCACCCCCCCGCCCCCGGCCCCCGCACTGGGTCAGGCCCCTGCCATTGTTCTGCTTGATCTCTCTCTTAGTGGTAACAGCTCACAGCATGATGTTCTAGAACGTAGACTTGGGAGTGACCGCCTAGGTGCATTAACTCAATTCCATGGCTTCCTAACTAGATGATTAGTCTTGGGCTTGGCTTTTTTCTTCCTCAGAGTCCTCATCTGTAAAATGGGAAGAGAAATAGTAGCCTACCTCAGGAATTATTGGGAGCGTTAGAAAAGTCACCACATGGAAAGCACCTGGAAGCATCCATCCCTAGCACCTGGCATGAAACCCTAGTTACCCATTGTCCATGGTGGGATCTCTTCTCAAATAAATGTGTGATACTGAGAAGCTGAGTGGCAGTTTAGTGTGGAAGTTTGTGGAAAGGTGGACTTCAGTGTGGAGTCCTGGGTGGGTCTTCTGCTCTTACAACTGGACATCATATTGGTATTTTATTTTATTTTTTATTTTTATTTATTTATTTTTTAAAGATTTTATTTATTTATTTGAGAGAGAGAGACTGAGAGAGAGAGAGCATGAGAGGGGGGAGGGTCGGGAGGGTCAGAGGGAGAAGCAGATTCCCCACGGAGCAGGGAGCCCGATGCGGGACTCCATCCCGGGACTCCAGGATCACGACCTGAGCTGAAGGCAGTCGCTTAACCGACTGAGCCACCCAGGCGCCCCCATCATATTGGTATTTTAAACTTTTGTTTGTATTTATAGCAATTTTTTCCCCAATAAAGCAGGCAGCAGTGAGGAGTTCTATGACTTATGAAGTCTGGGGTTCTAGTGATTTCTGTTTAGATTTCCATGTAATCCCCCTTTCCATAGCAGCCCATATGGAAAACAGGGAAACAGAAGTGCCCTGTTGTGGAGTGGGGTGGGACTTGGAGACCCCCGCTTACTCCCTCCATGCCAGTATCCCTCAGAGACATTGGATCTCCAGCCCTCGCTTTGAAAACCCTGAGACACAACCATCCCTGCCCTCATTTGACAGATGACCAAGAGCCCAGGCTAAGAGAGCAAAATGTTTGGCACTTGGCCTCTGACCCCCAGTTCAACACTCTCCCTTCCACACTTTGTTACTTCGGAATAGAGTTATGTGGTTGATTTCCATTTCAATGTTTCAAAAAAGTTAAGGGTGTAATTTCAACTTCCTCCCTACAAACTCTGGCAGGATCTAGCATCTCTGACTCTATCTTGACATTCTGTTCTCATCCCTGACACCTCTGGGGATAATGACAAGGGGCTGGGAATTGCTACCTGCCGGGGACAAGAGCTCTACCTTTTATTTGTCTTAAAATGTTCTTTTCCCATAATGCGGCCTCCGCCAGCCTCTGTGACCTGAGCTCCCACTCGTTCCCTTCGGTGGGCGGGGCGGGGCGGGGGGACATCCCAGTCAGCAGTGCCTTTGTACCCCCAGCCCACGCTCCTGCGCATCTGAAGAGCCTCCCAGGTTATGGATTCTAACAGCCAGACACAGTCGAGAACACCCCATCCTTCTGTTTCTCCGTCTCGGGCCAAATTCTATCTTATTTCAAATTTCAACATGAATGCGGCCTTTTTGAAGAAGTCTTGTCCCGAGTAAGTTCCTGATCGCTTGGGTTTCATTTATTCTTCTGTAAAATGGATGCACAGGACATGCCTTCCTGGGTTTGGGGGAAAATCAAATATGCTCAGGAGTTGGCACCGTGCTGGTCACACACACACACATACACACACACACACACAGAATGGCTCAGTAAAGGTTAGCTTTTATTATTGTGTATCTATTGCAAAAATGTCCCATTCTGTCTTTTGGTGTATGTCTAACTTCTCCACCAGGTGGGTGGGTGGGTCTCAGTTCGGACTGCGCATTAGAATCACCGGGGCGGGGGGGGGGGGGGGTTCCTTTTTAAAAACATGGTTGCCTGGGCCCCATTTCAGATCAATTGACTATGAATCTCTGGGGATAGGGCCCAGGCGCCAGTGTTTTAAAAGCCTCCCAGGCCAGGAATCTATCAGATAACCAGGACTGAGAATGCTGAGTTGGCCCATGAGCCACCAAGAGCAAAGACCAGGCACTGCCCATTTTTAAATGTGTGATATTGTGACTTATACTAAGAAATATATATTTGGTCTTTGTCCCATTTCAGACACAGAGATTTCCTAAAACCCTTGGAATTTCCTCAGTGATTAGAGCAAAAAGTGTCCTTTTTTTAATTCACATTCAATTAGCCAACATCATTAGTTTCAGATGTAGTGTTCAATAATTCATCAGTTGCATATAACACCCAGTGCTCATCCCATCACATGCCCTCCTTCATGCTGATCAACTAGTTACCCTATCCCCTCACCCTTCTCCCCCAAAAGGTGTCTTTTTTATGTTAATGAGGTGAATTTTGGAAAGCCCCTAAGTCACTTAAGGAGAGGGGCTGGTTACCAGGAAACCAACACCGTGACTGGAAGGTTGGAACTTTGAGTCCCTCCCTAGCTTCTGGAGAGAGTAGAGGGGAAGGGCTGGAGATTGTGCGCCATTGCCAATGGCCAATGATTTCACCAGCCATGCTCATGGACTGAAATTTCCGTAAACCCCAGCAAGGTGGATTCTGAGAGCATCCAGGTAGGTGAACATGTGGCAACACAGGGAGAATGGTATGCTCCGAGAGCATGGAAGTTCTGTGCCCTTTCTTCGGATCTTGTCCTATGCATCTCTTCCATCTGGCTCTTCCGGAGTTGTATCCTTTCATAATAAACCAGTAATCCAGCAAGCAAAATGTTTCTCTGAGATCTGTGAGCTGCTCCTATGAATTCATCAAACCCAAGGAGGGGGAGCGTTGGAACCTCCAATCTGCAGCTGGTCAGTCAAAGCACAGATGACACCTGCGGGGGGGCGGTGGTAGAGGAGACAGTCTTGTAAGACTGAGCCCTTAACCTGGGGGATCTGAAGCTATCTCCAGGTAAATAGTGTCAGAATTGAGTTGTAGGATACCTAGCTGGTGTCGGAAGATTGCATGGTGGGGTGTGGGGAGAACCCCATACATTGGTACTGGGTGTCAAGTCGTAATATCATACACAGCACCTTGCATCCCGGATTCTGTAACTGTTGAATGGATACATGAATTAACACGTGTTAGAAACAGTCAAAGCTGAAATGAGAGGGACTTTGTGGATGAGGGTTTTGCCTTGAGGTTAATCAGGATCGGACCAGACCTGGCTGTCTCACCGGGGTTCCAGCAGACGGCCCTGGGTTGTCTGCACGTGCCTGAGGGCTGGGGCTCTGCTCCCAGGTCTGGGGATCACTCACCTCACAAAGTGCTTTCGGTAGACCTCATCACAATCCGACGAGTAGGCGCCATTCTTTTTTTTTTTTTTTAGATTTTATTTATTTATTTGCGACAGAGAATGAGAGACAGAGAGCACGAGAGGGAGGAGGGTCAGAGGGAGAAGCAGACTCCCCGCTGAGCAGGGAGCCCGATGCGGGACTCGGTCCCGGGACTCCAGGATCATGACCTGAGCCGAAGGCAGTCGCTTAACCGACTGAGCCACCCAGGCACCCTAGGCGCCATTCTTTTAGTCTTCCTATGACCCCATTGGACGGAGGAGGAAACGGTGGCCCAGAGACACTGTGACTTGCCATCCCCCCCCCCCCCCACTGTCTCCCAGTCAGAGAGCGGCAGAGCCAGGCCATGGAGCTGTGTCTCCTGACGCCCAGTCCTGTGCTTGGAGTGTGGTTCAGAGCCACCAGCACTACCTTCTGGGAGTGAGTCATGCAGGGGGGGAGGCAGAGGAGGGGAGAGTCCTCCCTGAGGAGGTGGCTCCAGGGATGTGGTTCCTCTTGGGGACACGCGGGAGGGGGCCTGGGGAAGCTTTGGCAGTAGTAGAACTCCTGTGCACATGCACACGTGTGTGCACGCGTGCATGTGTGTGCGTGTGTGTGTGTGTGTATATTGTGTGAGCTCTATGTGCGGCTGTGCTGGTGTGCTTCTCGCTGTGTGTGGTGTGTGTGGCTGAGCGTGTGTCCCGGCCGTGGCGCTGAGCATGACGTGTGCGGCCATATGGGGTGTGTGTTTGCCGTTGCCTTGTTGGGTGTGTGCCGTGACTTCAGAGCACCATGAGCTCCTCAGAGCCAGTTCCTGGCCGTCAGGAGACCAGCTCCCCAGCCGGGAGGTCAGGACCCAAGCGGCCGCCCCTCCCCAGGGCTGAGCTCTGGTGCCCCTGGGAGACGCCTCTCTGTCCAGGGCCCCATAACTTTCTTCTCCCTGGCCGCACTGCCCCCACCAGAGGGGCTGCTTTCCAGAGAAGAAGAAGCAGACAATGTGCAAAGGTGGCTGCCTGTGGCTTTCTGCCTGGCCCCCCCTCGGTGCCTTGCCCCTGCTGAGCCTCCTCATCTGCCAGGCTCGCTTCTGTAGGAAATTTCCCTGGGCACCTCTACTCCCGACTGTGTGTTAATTGCTTAGTCTTCAGCCTCCCCATTTATCTCAGAACTGGGGACAGGGTCACCTTGCCACATAACTTTACCCCTGTCTGAACAGGAGGTAGGAGGGGCTGAACAGGGGAGCAAGCTGAGGGGTGCCGTGGCCACCACAGGGAGGACACTAGGTATGAGGGGCTAGATACCCAAATCTGGCCCTCTGCCCGTCTTCCTTCTTCCACTCCTGGATTTAAAAGTGCAGAGGATCCATCTTAGGCCTTGAAGATCCTTGAAAAGAGACAACCCCTTAGGTGCCCAGACACCTGTAGGGGATGCGCCAGGCCTGTCTCAGGTTGGGAAAGGGGTCTTTTCCAGGGAACAGTGTAAAGTGGACGGGTGGTGACCCAGAGGGGCACCTGCTTGGTGGTAAGGGAGTGGTTTACATGGGCCAAGACCTCTTCCTCATTTTTCCTCTCATTAGTGACATCTATCCCCTCCCTTGAATGTGACTATCCCCTCTCCCCAAACTCACAAATTCGTCCCTTCCCACATAGCTCCCTGTTGCTTATCTTCAGGCCTTACATGTACAGGGAAAAAATGGCTTCTTTCCACATCCTTGGCTGTTCTTTTATTGTGCTGAGGTAAACTGAGGCACAAGGCAGGAATCCTTTCTTTCAAAGGCAGATGGCCTTAATTCCAGTTCTGACACTGTGGCCATCCTGCTGGTGACACTGGGCCCATCATTGCTCCACTCTGGGTTTTGGTTTCTTTACCAATAAAGGAGTCAAAGACTTTGCCAGCATCCCATGCTCCATCACAGTGTATCACCATGGTGTTCCAGAGTTCTCCTGTGCACGGGCCCAGGCCTCCAGGGCCATCCAACCTCACAGTAAAGGAACTTCTTCCAAGAGAGGCTCAGGGATCATCAGAGGCCCTGGTGGTGACAGGGGACCATGGTGGAGGAGGAGACAGCTTCCTGACCTCGACCTCCATCTCCAAGGACAAACCAGACAGCAGTGGTGGGAGCATTGGAGTGATTGAGATCAGAAGTGGAGAGGTGCACAGGTCAGGGCAGGGCCCACCAGACTGTGAACCCCTGGGGCCTGTCTGGTCCATCTCTGTCTCTCTAGCTCTTAACATCCTGTCTCCTGAGAGCTGATGCTCAGTACATGTTTGTTAAAGAGATGAATAACTGAAAGGAGAAGAGAGGATAAAGTTGGTTAGATAGCCAACTGAGGGGAGAGGACCTTGGGTTGCTGGGCTGAGTGGAAGAATTGAGAGGAACTAGAGGGAAATGATAAGTTAGGATGAGGCTAGGTTATTCTGTGGTAACCAACGAGCCCCAGATCTCAGTGGCTTAAACTTAAAAACAAAGTTTTATTTCTCACTCATGCACATGTGTCTATGGGCTGGCAGCTCCCGTATAGACTTTTTTCTTTACGGTGATTCAAGCACCTAGGATGATGCAGTAGCCACCATCCTGGGCATCATTAGTCACTATGTCAGAGAGAAGAGAACTTTAAGGTCTCACCTTAGCAATTAAGTAGACTGAAAGTGACACTTTCACTCATACCCCATAGGCCAGAACCAGTCACATGGTTACTTCGGTTTATGACACAATGGTCAGAACTAATCACATGATACCTCCAAAAATGGAGGACTAGGAGATACAATCTTATCATGTGCCTTGAGGTCAGAGAGATGGGAAACACTTGATGAATGGCACTAATGAGAGCCATTGAAGACTTAGCCATGGAGAACCAGAAGGGGAGGGGTGTAGTTGACATTCCAGATCTTCTGTGACCCATGTTCCAGAGCTCCAGGCCTGTGGGTGATGTTCTTTTAAGATCATAACATCATGAACTGGCTCCTGGAAGAGACAGGGAGAAGGCAGGCTGCACATGAACTGAACTGAGCACCAGTTGTGTGCCAGGCTATGCTGAATGCTGGGAACACAATACCCTAAGGGAGCCAACAACTATCTAAGAAGCAGTAAAGTACGAAATAGCATAAGGATTTGAAGTCCTAGATCCAAGGTGGAAAGTGACCAGCCAAGAAAAGAAGAGGCGGCAGGATCTGTGGCTATACTGGGTGGTAGCTGCATTCACTCCTGTTGCCTCAAGGTTGGGGTTGCCCATATGAAGTCAGAGGTCAGTGCAATTGCATGCTTTCTGGTTCCTGCCTCTACCTTCATCCAAAGCCCTCAAAGATTAGAAGCGTCTGTAAATGGAGCCACTCGTGGGGGAGAACCAAGGACTCACTCTAAAGTCTTTGGAGTGCATGAATATTGTTTCAGTAATGTGCTTTTATGAATGGGAATGTTTCGTTTTGAATACATTTTTATAGACATTTTCCTGGTGACCTTGTGCTATCCTTGTTCTGAGCTCCTAATCCAATCAGTAAGAAGACCAAGATAAAGAAAGAGAGTGACAAAGATATATGGAGGGGAAGGAGAAGATTGAGAATACTGGACCCCTTGATTTGGGCAAGATAGATTTGCTTTTCAGTCATTTGGAGGGTAATCAATCCCTCGTTCACCAAATCTGACTTTGTGTACTTTGGCTTGGACTGGGAAAATCAAAGTCATGGAGTATTAAAACTTGAGTTAGTACCAAATATAACAGCATCAGAAGAAGAGAGACGAGGGGAGAAATTACACTTACGTGGTTGCTGTCTTCAGAATGAACCCAGTGTCCTTAGCTTGGGTTGAAAGACCATAACCCTGTCTTTTCCTCTAGCTTCCCCTTCCCTTTGAAACCCACCTGCACCCCACACTCTAGTTCTAGGCTGCATTTCTTATACTTACCCAAACACGGCTCACGCCTCAGTGCCTTTGCATTCACCATGTTCCTCTGCCTGGGAGGCCTTCCCTGTCACCTAATTGGAAAATTCCTCCTCCTTCTTGTGATCATGCCTCAAGTGTCTCCTACTCTGTCAACACCTGTCTAGGCCTCTTCCTCATTCCCTGTGTGGTCTCTTTTTGGTTACTACTGTCTTTTGTACAAATTTGCATCACAGTCTTTATTGTACCAAATGACAGTTGTTTCTGGGCAGGTCTCTCCTCCTGGGCTGTAGAGTCTTATTCCGTTTTCTGTACTGAGCATAAGGCCTAGCGCACAGCAGGTATACATTTAGATAATAAATTGAGCGAATGAATGTGTAAATGAATGAATGAATTGGAGAGCATCTGAAGGGGTACCTAGTGTAAGCTCCTCCTCAAAACCAGAAATCCTTCTATAATAGGGGTCAACAAACTAGCTCGTGGACTGAATCCTGCCAGATGCCTTTTTGTGTGAATAAAGTTTTATTGGAACACAGCGATGTCCATTTGTAGACATATTCCTTATGGCCACTTTTACCCTACAGCAACAGCGTTGAGTGGTTGGGATCATATGATCCTCAAAGCCTATAGTATTTTCTATCTGGATCTTTACAGAAAAGTTTGCCTACCCCTGCTCTATAGCATTGGCTCTTTTTTTTTTTTAATAGCATTGGCTCTTAATCTTTTTTTTTTTTTTTTTGGATTAGAGATACCTTTGAGAATCTGATAAAAGGCTTTGAATACATGCACAAGTACAGAACATTTTTCATTCAGTTTCATGAGGACCAGTGCCCCCTTGAATCCCAGCCATCCATCCCTCAGGGATCCATGGACCCAAGGTTAGAATTCTGTTGCTAGTGAGGCTGGAGCTGAGAAAGTGATAGAAAACATGGTATAAGGTGCCTGGCAAGGAGGTAGGAGTAAAAGTCAAATCTCTCAAAAATCAAAACTTTAAACAATGAGAATGCACTGCCCTACAGCATCCCTGACATATAGTTGGCCATCTTGTGTATGGTATCTTCTGTTCCATGAAACTCACTATGGTGCATCACATTGTGCTCTTACAGGAGCGCAGTTCGTGATGAAAGCTCATCCTCACACTCAGCTGAGCTCTTGTAACCAGAACCTACTGGTCCTCCTGGACCAGTGGTCAGGTGGGCAGATGCTCGTTTTCTCAGCTGACGAGGAGAAGGAAAGAAAAACGAGAAGGCAGAGGAGAGCCTGCCTGCCCTGATCTTCCCGAGGAGAGGCATGTCGAGGAGGGGCAGGGAAGAGGAACCAGGAGCATTACAATTGATCAAATGCAGTCTTGCTTCCTTAAAAACAAGGGGTGGCGGGGAGAATATGTGTGTCTGGGAGTTAATGAAGTCATGAGCAATAGGAGGCCTCTGGGAAGCAAATTGAGGGCCAAACGAGCTCATTTTTTAGCAGAATTATTAAATTAGTAGTTGAAAGAAACACATTAGACATTATGAATCTTGCTTTTAGAAGAGCGCTTGATAGAGGGTCACACAGATGTTCGCTAAATTCATTCCACCCAGGATTGGAAGGGGTTGGCATCACTAGGCTCCCTGGTGGGAGGGTTGGGGTGGGGGTGATGTTTAATGAGCTTCTGGGTGAGGCACTGTATTGGGGGCTTTAGGTCTACTATTCCATTTAATCCCCATAGCACTCAGCAAATAAGGGGTGACTTTCCTCATTCCAGAAGGGAAGAGGAGCTTGGAGGGGTGCGGTGATCATGCAGAATCAGCAGCTGAGCACGTGGTTGAATCCTGGTCTACCTTAGTCCAAACCCAGAGCTCTTGTCCCGGGGGTAAGAGATACCTCCCTGCCGGTTGCTCCCGGGATGCCTTGGAAATGGAGCAAAGGACCATGGAAATCAGTCAGGTGGGGGGTGGGCGTGGGACAAGAGCTGGGACAAGAGCTGGAGCCAGCAGGGAGGGCTGAGAGCCTCAGGTGGTGCTAAGTCAGAGGTAGCCAGGAAGACTGGCCCTGGTAGCAGGGCTGATTTATTCTGCTGCATTGAGAAAGGTATGGCAAATGGATAGGCCTTCAGAGAAGGGCAAGGGTGTGGAATCCATGTTGTGGCGAACGGTTGAGTGAACAGACAGGGCTGTGCCATTTGCTCATGATATTCAGAGGCCGGTCCTGGGGGATGCTGGAGACTGCTGTGGCCTCCGAGGGTTGAGCTGGGTCAGCGATGGGCCCTAGGAGGCAAGGAGACCTTGTAAGGAATGAGCTCCCCAATGCTGGAGACATTCCAGGAGCCAGCATGGCACGGGAGGAGGGTCTGACTCCGGGTAAGATAAGAGATTGGCTAAAGTGTCTCTAAATGCCACAGTTCTCGATCTCCTGAAGTCAAGCATGAGGAAGGATATTCCAAGAGCAAAGCTCCCCAGAGATTCCTGCAGGATTTGGGGAGTGGATTGGGACAATCTGTATTTGTCTCTGAGATCTGCTAGTGACCAATCATGTGCTTGCACACAGAAGGGAAGGACTTAGTGGCCCCTGGGGGCTCCCTCTAGTTTGAGGATTGCTCCCAGGCAGTGGGGCCTTTCCAAATCCTTCCTGCATGGGGAGGGGGCTTCACTTTCAGAGAATCTCTAACACCGAGAGCCAGACCCATCAAAAATAGGAGAGGAGAGGGAAGGCAAGGGAGGAGGGGATGAGAAGGGGCAATTGTCCAACTCACCTGCCTACAAACCTTTCTGGAGGGTCCTAGTGCATTTCAGAATCTCAGACAGACAGGAAATGAGCCATGGAGGGCCTATAGGGCAAGGCAGGATATGGCCCCAGTCTCTCTCAGGCAAGCTGGACACAGCCAAGGGCCCCAGAAGAGGACAGACAAGGAGATGGGTTTGCTCAGAGCCACCAGTGACCTCTTCTATCTGGGACAGTGATAGGTGTTAGTGAAGTAGCGATCTTTGTAACACGGAGGACTGGACTGGAGGAAGCTGGAGGGGAAACACTGCAGGGATGGTGAGAGGTGAGGGATGGGAGAATGGGGAGTTGGGGGGCATAGCCACGTAGATAGAAGGACTGGATTTCTATCTACTTTGAATGCCAGTCTGAGTTCTTCATGCTGGAGGCAGTGAGGTGCCATTGAAACTTTCCATGGAGGAGAGGGTCAAGATCAGAATCATGTGGCTCCTGTGTGGAGGCTGAGACTGGAGGCCAGGAGGCCAGGGAGGGGGTCAATGCCGAATCCAGGGATACGGGCAGCCTCAGGTTGGTTGCTAAGAGGAGCTGTTGAAGAGCAAATGTTCTCAGCATGTGTGCCTGTGTAAGCACGTCTCCAGGTGAATGTTTACTTCTCTGAGTGTACACATTTGGGATGGAACATGCTCATGTGTATGTATTTGCCAGCATGGCTCAGGGTGCATGAGTTTTGTCTTGCTGTGGAGGAGTATGTGTGCCTGTCGCAGGAATCATGACACTTTGATTGTGCCCATGAATGTGTGTGTGTGTGTGTGTGTCCCTCACCCACTTTAATTCCATCTTTTGCCACCACCTCTTTCAAATGACATGGACACTCTACATAAGACACTGTGAGACGGGCTGTGTCCATCTCCTTTGGGCTTCCCCACCCCCACATGGTGCCCATTGCCATTGCCCACTCTTGCCCTTGAACTCTTAGATGACCTGGTAACTGCTTTGACCTGCGGGACTAGTGCAACTCCTTCCTGTTTCCTTAGCAGAGGGTAGGAGGGTACTGTGCGTGAAGCCTCTGTTACTGGTTGCAGGACGGAAGAGGACCCCTCACCACCATGCCAAGGTTGGCCCTACACCATTCCAGACAGGATCTCCCAAAGGCTCTGGCCTGGGCCACAGCTGCCTTGATCCTGCTGTTCCTGAGACCTGAACCAAGAGGCGTGTCCCCACCTGCTCTGCAGGCAGCCTGCAGAGGATGTGAGAGGCCTCGCTCAGGCCACAGAGTCCCAATCCTGGCCCTGCTCTTGACCTACGAGATGACCTTTGGTTGGACCTCCTTGTAGCTTCAGTTTTTCCAGGTAGAATGGGGCCAGGCTGTCTCTCCTGGAGCCCCATCAGAGGTTTGGGGTAAAGGTAACTGGATTGTTATCCACTATGCTGAAGTGTGTGGGACTTTTGTGGCTGGTCTTGGTTGGGCAAATCCTTTATCCAGAGGTGTGCTGATAAATGGTTAACACCCGGCAGCCTCCCTGCAAGAAAAAAGCCTCGACCTACAGTTTCTGCCAATTTCTCTGGTGTAAACACTCCTACTGTGGCTGATTTCAGGCCACTAACATGAAGCCACAGAATGTGGAGAGAGAGATGTGGACAGTTGGATCTTGGTGGTAGGGGCTCCCGCTCATCCCTGCCTTTATCCTCAACAACCACTGACAGCCCAGTCTGAGGAGGAATCTAAATCAAGGCAGGCAAGTAGCAAAAGGTGCAGCTAGGGTGCCGAGCACTGGGGCTGAGCAACAGGTGACACTATAAAGTGAAAAAAGAGCCAGGAAGTGAGGCACTTGGAGGATGAGCAACAGTTTGGGAAATGTGATGTGCAAGTGGGGCCAGGTCAGGCGGTTCAGGACAGAAACTGCCTTCTGCTGGGTGATGCATGGACAGCCCAACACGGCCAGAATACATTATTGCCTCCTGCTGTTCCCGGCCTGGGATGGGGAGGAGGGTGTACGTGATGATGAGGGAGCGGGCAACTAGACAGGTGTTCCCTGAGCACCAAGGATGACGTCTTAGCAGGCTGAGCCAGAGAAGGGCAAATCCAATTCTGTAATTGTTGGGGCATCAATTCTGGTGACGGTCCCATGAGGGTGATGCCAAGGGCCCAGGGAGGGGGGATGCCCTGACTGACATCATCTGCTATTTCTAGGCCAATTCACAGCCTCCTCCAGTGGGAACTTCCTTTAGGACATAAATCACCCCTGTCTTCTCATGGTTTGCCTCATTCTCCCAAGAAAACAGGGAATCCACGTACATGGGCATCCTCTGGAGATGACTCGGGGAGTGGAGAGAATAGTATGATCCTGAAGTCATGCAGCCCCAGGTGCAAATCTAACCTCTGCCCCTTGTTAGCTGAAGGGCTTGGGTCAGGTTGTTTCACTTCTCTGACATCCCATTTCCTCAAATGGATAAGAAGGGGTAGAAGTGCCACTGAGTGAGATGGTAACTGTGAAGGGTCTGGCTCATTGCAGGTGCTTGGCGAACATCAAGTCTCATCTCCTTCGTTTCCCCTCTCTTAGAGAATATACTCCCAGTGGCCAATCTGTGAAAGCTTCCAGAAAGTGATGTAGATTCCCTTTCTGGTCCCTGGCCTGGCTTTGTGGTGAGTGGCCCACAGAGGTGCGGGGCGGGAGAGGCTGCCCTTTGGGAAGGCAGAGAGGGTGGTGGGATGACAGGGACTGAGGCTGCCCACCTGGGTGAGGAACCTGGCCCTGCAGGGGTGTGCAGGGAGCATGTTCTCTCCTCACCGTGCTTGGACTCCTTCTTAGGAACTTCTCAGCCAAGCAGGCCTCAGAGGCCAGGAGAGAGCCTGGGACCTCAGTGGCAAAAGGCCCCTTTCTCCAGCAGAGATACCTGCTCGTCTTACCTGTCCAGGTGTCTGCTTGACTCCATCCCTGCTCCGTGCCTGGCTCTCTGTCTTTCTGGCCTAGCTGTGTGTCCGTCGGACCTCAGGAAAGACTGTGAGACTTGTTCCTGCCTGCTGGCACTCATTTCTGCAGAAGACCACCTGACTTCCTGTCCATCTGTCGGTCTGCCTGCAATCTGCCTTCCCATCCCTCTGATTGCAGCTGACTCTCTTGCACCTGGGCTCCATTTTATGATGTCTGGGTGACAGAGAGGTGATAAATGAGAGTGAGCAAGTGACAGACGGGGGCACACATATGGGGGATGGAACCTGTGCACACACAGAGGAGTGACAGTTGGGTTGTCTTCTTTGAGACAGGGTCACTCAGGGTCTCCCTGGCCCCAGAGGGGTGCCCAGAGCACCATCCATCTCACCTCAAAGTACCGTCTGTCTGCCTCCCTGACCGCAGACAGAGGTGTTCCCTGTGGAGGCTCCGGCGGTGGGGGGGAGGGGGGGCGGGGGGGGAGGGACAGTACCCATGGCAACCAATGGAGAGGCACATTTCAGCTCAAGAAGAAGGCTTGTAACAATGGAGCTGTCCAACAAACAAAATGGGCTGTTAGTAAGGTAGTGATCTCCCTGTCACCGAAGTCATTCAATTACGGGCCAGCCACCCACCTGTCACGGCTGCTACGGTGGGGATTCCCGAGTAAGGAATGGGATGAGACTGGGTGGTGGAGAAGGGCCAACGTTTAAGATCATGACTGGTAGCACAGATCCCCATAAAGCGCTTTCCATGGTGCCTGGCAGATGGGAGGTGCTCACAACCAGAGCTGCTGTTGGAAGGAGGTTGGATGAAGTGACCTCAGCCCAATCCTGCAGCCTTTGAGCTGGAGAAAGACGAAAGGCCAATTAGCGGCAACAGGTTATGAATAAACAGGAGCTGGGAACTTGGAATAATAAAGAGCTTCCCAGAATAGGAATGTCTCCATCTCTCTCACACTGATTTGCATGGCTCCCACAGGCCTCCCTCCCCTCTCCTAACTCAATTTCAATTTCAATTTCAATGTCAATAACTTCCTTGGCACGACAAGCAGTCAGGGATTGCCAAAGTGAATTGGAACATTGAGTTTCAGAGTCTCGGACCAGCTCGTCCAGCCAGTGTCACCGTCCCCTCCTAGGCCTTCCAAGCCCTTCCTGTGCACATGCCTCATCCTCTGTGCCCTTTGGGGAGACTTATTTTTACCCTCCCCAGCTGTCTGTAAGGTTATTTGAAAAAAAGATGCACTCCCTTGTTTGATCAAGATATTCAAAACCCGCAGTAGCCCGTGGGACGTCGTGTGTCCATGCAATGTGCGGGGGACAGAAGGCTAAAGAAGGCTTAGCCCCTCTCTCTTGGGACCCCAGCCAAGGGGGGAAGCGGATGAGAAGCAACAATTCCCATAATGTGGCAAGTGCGCTGATAGAGGGGAACAGGGGGTTCTGGGACACAGAAGTGGGGTCTCTGAGCCAAGGTGGAAGAGAGGAAGGTAAGGAGTGGGGGCAGCTTCGTGGAAGAAGCAGAATGAGAGGGATTTCTGAAGGACCCTCAGATGGCAGGCCACCGAGTTCTTTCCCTCATGAAAAGATAACTGGGATGTCACTATTATTACAGCTCCCTTTATGTAAGCTGTAACAGCTCTTGGCCCCACACAGTGCTGGCAATGGGCAGATCCTCCACAAAAGGAGGGTGTGGCCTGGAGGAGGGAGAAGGGGGTAGAAGGAACCCGGATAGATACAGCATGAGGGAGGTGGGGCCTGAAGTGCAGGAGGGGCCGTGGGGGTGCATGGTGGCTGAGGCCCCCCAGTGTGTCGCTCTGGGAGCTGGGAGATGTGTGGCGCATCATGGAGCACCCATCTGGACTTGGCGCTGTAAGAGAGGGAGAGGGTCCGGAGGGAGCGGAGCAAGGGTCCTGGGAGGCCAGGAGGCACAGGGGCACCAGCCCGAACGCTCAGGCTCGGAGACAGGAGCAGCCCCGGAGTGTGAAGGTGAACAGGTGGTGGGGCGGGTGGCGCTGGCTTTGCCAGCTTGACATCTCTGCCCAGCACCAACTGGAGGTCATCTGGGGCCGTTCCCTTGGGGAGCCACAGTTCAGGGAGTCAGACAGACAGGGGCTGGAGCTACCTTGCCAGGAGGCCACCATGAGCAGGACCTTGACCCCTCTCTTCCTCCCCTCCTTTCCCCAACTGGACTGCGGAGAATTCTAATGAAACATGGCTCCCCACCACACCGCCACCAAGAGTAGGGGCTGTTAGGGCAAAACATCTCTGCCACAGAGAGGACATGGGTGCTGCCTCTAGCTCTCTTTCCATAACCTTTGGCCAGCAGAGAAGAGCCCCCGGGATAGACAGCCCTGGACAAGACTGACTAATGCTCACAGGCCAGGAGGGGTCTGCGTGCAAGTCTGGTGGGTTGCCCATGGGATCATGCTGAACTGGGAGAAGCAAACTCCTCGCCAGAAGTGCCCCCAAACTCTGGCTTCTGTGGACCCCTCTGCCACTGGGTTGTGAACATTTGCAGAGGCCACAACCATCCTTGGTGCCCCTCTTGGGCCTTCTCTTCTCTTCTCCCAAGAAAAGAATGGGCAGGGAGGACCCCCAAATGGGGCTGGTAGAATTCTGGAACTTTGGCTGACCAGCTGTTTCCCATACATCCTCAACAGCCCTGTTTTCTCAAACCGCCCATTTTCATCCCAAAGGAAAGAATGGTTCCTGCAACAGAGTTTGGAAAATAGTTGACTACATGTCCTTCTGCAAGATTCTCTCCACTCCTGCAAGTCTCAGTGTCTGAAGAACCTAGAACTTCTTTTCTCTTCCTATGTGCTCAGTTTGTGTCACCTTTTTGATCCCACAGCTCCACTGTGGTGTGGGTGTGAATTCCCCCACTGGCTGATGAGGACAGTGAGGTATGGGCTGGCTCAAGGGAGAGGGAGAGGCTTCCCTCTGGCCCACCTCATGCAGATGGGAAGGTGAGGTAGCCCTGTTCCAAGGTGTGACATGGACGTCAAAGCTCCCTTTCCTGCTAGTGTCCCTGAATGGGGCACTCCCTGCCCCACCCTTCTCTTGGAAAAGGCCATTGGGGAACATTATGGGGCAAGGACAAGGGGTGCCAAGGGCTGGGGAAACCACCAACATATAACTGGAAAAGCTAACTCCTAAGAGTTTGGATCTATGTAGGGCTGACCCCGTGCAGAAGTACAGAGCTGGCTGTGTGGGTCTGTGTGTTATAGTGAAAAGGAGCTAGCCAGACTAGGGTTCAAATCCTGCCACCAGGAGACTCTCTTAACTAACCCAACTTCACTGATGTCCAGATACACTGACCTCTCTATTCCCCTCTAAATCCGGCCAGCAGCAGCCTGCACACTTGGACAGGTAGATGATTCCTTTCCTTTCTCGTTTGCCCATGTTACGTGTGTTCCCAAACCTGTTTATGTCAGTTGCGCAGATAATTTAATCAAGCATGAATAAGCCTATTGAATATGAGTGCAGAAAAGGGTTATGTTTCTGTGGTAATTAATTTAATGCTTTGGGCTGGTGGCTAAAAAGTTGCTGTTGAATTTGGTGTGGGCAGGACTCTCAAAGATCTAAAGAGAAAGAAACCCCATATGAGGAGGCTTGTGTACATCGATTGCCTTGCAAGGAATAAAAACCAGAAATCTCTTAGGGGACATTTGTGTGGTCTCCATTACGTGTGATCTCGAGAAGCCAATTCACCTTCCTGAACTTCATATTTCTTGGCTTTAAAATAAGTATAATAGCTCTTGCCTCGTAGAGTGTTCTGAGGAACAAAGGAGCCACATGAGGTCCCCTTGCTATCTTTTGTTCGCTTCTGGATGGTTCCCTGGTCCTCTCCCTGCCATGCCTGCTTTCCCCCATCTGGTGTTTCTGGGGACTTCATCTGTAAGTTTGCACTTGAGCTAATCAGATTGTGATTAGAATTTAAGGCATGGACCTTCCCTGAGAGTGACATAGTTAACGAGGAAAAGCCCTTTCGAGGAATGGCGGGGGAGGGAAATGCCCCGAAGGGTGACAGTATGAGCTGGAGAATCTCCATGGTGTTCCTCTGATCACAGTTCCTGTGGTCTAGGGGGAGGCTGTGTTTACTCTTGCTGAGATGTCACCTGGCCATCTTTATACCCTCGCTGTGATGTGCCAGTCTCTCTAAACCATCCACCTGGGGGGCAACTCGGCTTCAGACTCTCGAGCAACCTTATCCCCAGCCAGGGGGTAAGGAAGGAAGTTGAGGCTGGACAGGGGAGTTTGGGCACTGCTCAGCTCGGATCTCTGGGGCTCTGCCTCTTGCCCAGGACTTGAGAGCAAAGGAGAGGTGTGACTCCCCCACACCTGCACCCCTGATGGGCTCCTGCTGGTCTGCCCAGGGATGGAGGTTCTGCCTGTGGCTGGCTTCAGCTGCTCGGGTTGGCTGCTCCGTGGGAGTCTCCTAGCACCTGTCGTCTAACACCTCATGCTCCCAAATCCTTGCCCGCAGAATCCAAGTGAGCCCTCCAGAGGGATCAGCAGGTGCATTCATTTCCATTCTGAGGATCTGACACCCTCCCCCCCCCGCCTGCTGTTGCCCGGCGCTCAGCCCACTGGCCTAAGGCTCTGCCCACTGGTTCATCCCCCAACTCAGCCAGACGGGCCCCAGCTGGAGCCCCAAGGCTGAGCAGCTCTTCTGCCGCCAGGAAGCCAGTACCATATGGGCCCTTAGATGCCTAGAGCCCCGCAGAGGCGCCCACGGAAGGTCTCTGTGTGTGGGCACCAGGCAGGGGTGCAGTAGAGGGAGCAAAGGAGGCGGCAGACAGCGACATCACGTCTGTTTTGCATTGGCTTCTGCGTTAGGGACAGAGTCAAGCAGCCCTGGGGTCATCACTGATGAGTGTGAAATCTTGGTGTGCCCTTTTAGCTCTCGTGAGCCTCTGTTTCTCCATCTGTAAAGTGGGCATGATGGTTGCATCATCTGTTTGTTGAGAATAGTATCAGTAAGGTAATGTCTGTAAAGACATTTTCCCCCCATATGTGACCTGTTCTTGTCAAAGAAGTAAGGGAAACATTGAAAAAAAAAAAAAGCAAGAGCTCTGCTATAGCCTACTGGGCCGAGAATGGGCAGTGCTGGACCACAAGAGTGACACCAGATTGTCCCTCCGCTAGGGCAGTAGACTTTCTGCCTGTCCTGGGAAACCAGCTCTAAGATTCGCCTCCTTGGCTCCTAGCTTGCCGATCTTGACAGTTTTCAGAGCTAGAGCAGAGAACCCATTTTCCCTTAGGCAAGACTGAGGCCTAGAGAGCAAATTACTTGTTTGAGGCCACATAGCAGGCCAGGGGTGGGGGGGACAGGTTCTCAGAGTCCCGACTCCCCAGCGCAGGCTAGGCTATGCCCACATGCCCACCCCTCTGCGTCCTGATGTTGGGGTGCAGGACGTGCGGTGGTGAGGCTGCCTGGGGGTGCTGCTGGGCTGTCCTGGCCTTTCCTCCCGGCTGCGGGGGGCATAGGTAGGACTGCACTCTTCCTGCTGACACCTGGAGCAGCTCCTTGGGGTTTTTCTCAGGGAAATAACCCTTCCAACCCCACTGCAGAAGGGAAAAGAAGCAGAATGGGAGGAAGGGGATAGGGCAGAGAGAGACAAGACCCAGAGCGACCTAGAGAGAGAGTGATTCATTTACTCCTTCATTCATGTGGGCCTGACATTCAGCCGGGATGCACCAGTATCCTGTTAAAATGCTGACATTCTCCCATCTCTGCTGCTAAATAGTGACTTCCCAGAGCTCTGTGAACATCACTTGCAGCTGAGGACCATCCTTCAGGATCTCCTGCATACCACCCCCCCATCATCCAGAAACGAAAAGGTTAATTCTTGGCCCACAGGGACCTGGGGCCTCTGCTCCCTCTTCCAGGGCTGATTGTTCAGTATTTTGATTATCGTCACTCTCATAGATGCAGGCAAACACTTTGATTGAAAATGTTGGATGAGATAGAAAGCATTCATCTGTGAAATGCCATTATTCATTCATTCATTCATTCACTTACTTGCTCATTCATTCATTCAGCAAATGTTTAGTGAGCACCTAGTATCTGCCAGGGAAAGGGCGTGGAATCGGGACGCTGAGCTGGGTAACGTGAGGTCTCTGCTCACCATCTTGCAGGGGGCTGGGAGGTGGGGAGGGGAAGGAAACATGGCAGGGGGGAAAAATGCCATAGGCTGACACCCTGGCTTGGAGCAACAGTGAAGGAGGCTGTGAAGCCCACGGGGAGGGGCCTCCGAGTTCGGCTTGGAGCTGTCAAGTTCTTCAGTTCTGTCCAATTATCCACTAATGACTCACAAAGAATAGATTAGGAAGGGGACCGAGGACAAGGACACTTAATTATCAAGCAGAGAAGTGAGGGAACGCTGAGCGGCCCGTGACAGGTCTCGGGGAAAGGGGAGGTGGGCTCCAGCCCACCCTTTCCTGGACTATCTGGGGAGCCCGAGGCTTGGGAGCCATTGTGGGGGCTGGGCCGGGCTGCCAAGCCTGGGGCACCCGGGACCAGAGTGGAGCTCAGGGTCTGGGGAGCGGAGGAAGGTCGGGATACTGGGGACTAAGGTGGGAGAGGGAGAGGGATGGGGGTGTGCAGAGGAATGAGGCAGAGCTCCTGTGCTCAGGTCTCTGCGCCACATTCCCCACCAGCAGGACCAGTGCCCTCGGAGCCAGGAGTCAGGTCTGTGGGTTTTGTCTGCTGCTGGAAACCGTGGTGCTGACCCTTACTTGAGATTGCTCTTGTCTCAGCCTGGGCAGTACACTGGCCTTGCTGTCCCCTCTAATTCCATCTGCTCCCTGGTATCCAGGTCCCTGCCTTGCTCTGGTCTCCTGAGGGGAGGGGGGGTAGGAATTCCACGAAGCCACATCCAGAACAACCACAAGCCGCATCTGCACTCCCGACGCCAAGGTTCACGGTCTGTCATGTGTTCTTTGTGTTCTCTCATGTGATGATCCCAGCCGGCCTGGGCCAGGCCCATGAGGCACTCCTTTCCCACGAGGCCCAGGAGGGAAGTGGGGCTCAGATAGGTGACTTAATTTGTCCAAGGCCTCAGAGGTGGTGTGCCAGAGTTGGGGCTTGAACCCAGGTCTGTCTGCTTCTCCCCAACCTTCTCTTCAGAGCTCACTACTGAATCTTCCGTCAGGCCTGAGGCTGCAGGTGAGGAGACAAACCTGAGCTCTTGGCCAACATGAGTGGCTAGGCCTGACTCCCCAGCCCAGGTCCTCCTCCTCCAGCCTTACTATACTGGGCTTGTGAGGAACCTTCTGGCTCCCGGGACTGGTGTTCCCAGGTGCCCATGATGCCCCACAGAGTGATGTTCTACAGCCCTCCAGGGACTCTCTCTCTCCTGGTACCCCAGCATCCCCTGCCTCTGTCACATGCCTGCTACCCTCTGGGGGCACAGGTGCCCGGGACAGTTGTCATCTCTTTATGTCAGCTCGGTGTGCTCGAGACCCTGCCTACACAGACTTTCGGTCCCTCGAGCACACGGTCTGCCTGCCCCACCTCCCCACCTTCTGCCTTGCTCAGACCATGGGGTTCGCTACAGCATGATGCTTGCCCAGACAATCAGGGCATGGGGGCAGACTGAGGGGTAAGAGGGGTGGGATTTGAGGGTGTGTGGGGGGCTGCCCGGCAGGTGTCCTGGCCAATGATCTGATCATCTTTCTGAAATTCCACATGCTCTCAGTTAATGCCCACACCTCTGGTCCTCAGACCCTGTGACCTGGTCCCCTGGTAAAAACACATCTCTTGTCCTTCTGCACTAACTCTCCTGAGTGTCTGGGTCTTGACCTCTGGCCTGGGTCTGTGAGACTCAAGTCCCACCTGGGAGTCTATGGTCTCTTGTCTGGCACCATGGGACCTGGGACGCAGGGTCTGAGTGGCTAACGGTTTTCACAGAACCCAAGAGGCGGATGCATTGGTGTTATGCATCAGGTAGCTCAATATTCTAGCCACATAGGTGATCAAAAATAATAAGCAAAAAAAAAAAAAAATTACAAGCAGAGGAGTGACTCAAACCCATCCTCCTCATTGTGACAGGGTTTACACTAAGAGCAACCCTAGGAAGTGGGACACTCCAGTGGTGGATTAGGATCCCAAGAAGGCAGTTTCTTCTCCTCCTCCAGTTAACACACCCCAGGTACCCAAAATAGAAAAGAGGCCAGTACAGCAACTTAGACCTTCCAGAAGGATTGCGAGTCTCCCCTGGTTGTCCAGGTTTGGGATATCTTGCTAGCCTAGGTAGAAGCATTTCCCCCTTGCCTTAAACTCTGTTCCCTCCTCCATTCCAGCAGCAAATCTGAGATGCCTTCCCTCAGTTCTTTCTTTTTCCTTTCTAAGACCTTGGCTGGGGTTCTGACACCCCGAGGGCTTGATTGGGGTGAGGTGGTATTTGAGGCTCCAGCGTTCTGTTTGCTTGTTCGCCTGAAGACCCCGGGCTGGTGTGGGTGTTATGGGCTGTGGGGAGGGTGGTGGGAAAGTAGGAGGGAAAGAACAGGATGTGTGATGCCTATAAAAGCAGGACAGATCCTCTCCACCTGCACTGGCTCAGCCTGGGGTGTGCCCCTGAGCCGTTCTCTTCACAGAAGCCAGAGGGAGCTTTCTAAACCCCCAACCTGATCATGTCACTTCTTTGCTCAAAATCCTTCAAAGGCTCCTCATCTCCCACCAGACTGAGCTCAGATGAAGGGTGATCAGATGGAATGAAAGAGGCACAGGCCTGAAAGCTCCCCCAGTCTCTTCTCTGCCCGCCATCTCCCTCCCACCTCCTGTCTTCTCCCCTTGACCTGACTCCTCAGTAATCGTTCAGGACTTCACATGCCATCTTCCCTGGGATGCCCTCCAAACCCTCCGAAGTTCAGGCAGGTCCCTGTCACCCTCTCTGACGGTGACACACTCATCCACTGAGTGTCTGTTGCCTCATGTCTCCCACTAGATGCTAAACTTCAAGAAAGCAGGGATGTGCCTTACTCAGAATGGTAGCCCTAGTGTCTAGACTCTTGCTACTCAAAGTGTGGTCTGTGGACAGGCAGCATCAGCATCATCCAAGGCCCTGTTAGAAATGCACAATCTCAGGTCCCATCCCAGACCTACATTTGAACACTACCTGCATTTAAATAAGATACAGGTGATTCATGTGCACATTAAACTTTGAAAAGCTCTGAGCTAGCCAGGGTTTGGCCCAGAGTAGATGCCTAGTCTTTCTTGAGTAAAGGAAGAAAAAATACGCCCTATTTCTTGAATAAATGAAGAATGAGGTCTGTAGTGAGTGACAGGACAGCACTAGGCTTCTGCCTGCAACAACCCCATGGATCCTGGAATGGCTGGGAGTGAGGAGGGGCAGGGAGAGAGGCGACAGCATTTGTGTATTGTGTACCCTATGCCCAGCTCACACACTTTAAAATACATTGTTTTGGGGGCACCTGGGTGGCTCAGTTGGTTGAGCGGCTGCCTTTGGCTCGGGTCATGATCCCAGGGTCCTGGGATCGAGCCCCGCATCGGGCTCCCTGCTCAGCGGAGAGCCGCTTCTCCCTCTCCCTCTGCCTGCCACTCTGCCTACTTGTGCTATCTCTCTGTCAAATAAAAGAGATCTTTAAAAAAAATAAAATAAAATAAAATACATTGTTTTGTGGAAGGGCGCCTGGGTGGCTCAGTCAGTTAAGCATCTGCCTTCGGCTAAGGTCATGATCCCAGGGTCCTGGGATCGAGCCCCGCATCGTGCTCCCTGCTCAGCGGGGAGTCTGCTTCTCCCTCTGCCTCTGCCCCTCTCCCAGCTCCTTCTCTCTCTCTTGCCTTGCTTTCAAATAAATAAAATCTTAAAAAAAAAATACATTGTTTTGCTGAAACCTTATGACAGTTGGATCATTATCTCTTGTTCATAGATGTGGATATGGAGGTGTAGAGCAACTCGTTATGGACCACATGCTTGTGTCCCCCACAAATTCATATGTTGAAACCCTAATCCCCAGTGGGATGATATTAGGAGGTGGGGCCATCAGGAAGTAGTTAGGTCATGAGGGTGGAGCCCTCACGAATGGATTAAGTGCCCTTACAAGAAGAGACGGGAGAGCAAGCCCTTTGAGCTTAGGATGCTGGGTGAGGGTCTTCTCCTGCTCTCTGCTCTTTGCCATGTGTGGATGCAAGAAGACAGCCATCTGCCAACCAGGACGCAGGCCCTCACCCGACACCGGATCTGCCAGCACCCTGATCTTGGACTTCCCAGCCTCCAGAACCAGGAGGAATCACTGTTTGGGATGTAAGCCCCCCACTCTATGCTATTTTGCTGGAGCAGCCCAGGCTAACAAGGACACTTGTCCAAGGTCACAGAGCAGTGAGGGCCGAAGCCGGGGTTCCAGCTGGAGGAGTGAGAAGAGCGAGGGCGGGGCCAGGAAGGGATGTGCTATGTAAGGCCTTGCTGGGCCAGGCCCAGGAATTAGCTCACTTCAGGAGGGAACTGAAACCTGCTTTCATCGGAAGGGGCAGATGGGGGGAGACTTTGAGTGGTGGCCTGAGCGGGTTTGATTTGTGGCTGAAATCCCAGCTTCCACTCTGGGGCCTCTGGCTCCCTCAGCTTGGCTGGGGCTTGCTCTGTTTTCTCGGTGGTGCCCTCTCCCCTTCCTTGTGGGAAATTTATCCCTCCCCTGGGCTTTCCTGCAGCCCACACCCCCCAGGCCACATTTCCCGAGCTCAGCACCGTCTGGATGCCTTCCCGTCCCTGCAGGCTCGGCCTGGGGCAGGGCCTGAGTTCCTGAGTTCACCAATCCCTCCTTCCCTGCATCTATTGCCTCGCCTAAGAGGGGCTGGAATCTGCCCAGCAGCAGAATGTGGAACCTGGGGGACAGGACCGAGTCTAACTCCCTCCTGTTTCAGATGGGGCGTTGAGGTCCAGAGACGGTGGTACATTTCTCAGGATCACAGGTCAGGCCCGGGTGGGGGCCAGCTGGCTATTTCTGGTTCCTGTCGCTCCGGCAGCCGGCTCAGAGCCCATGTCAGAAGGGTGCCCACAGGTAACATTTGCTATTTGTATTATTAGCTATTATTTATTGAATACTTAGCATCTGCCTGACATCGTGCAAAGCACTTAACATACATAATCACATTTTATCCTCATAATAACCTTATGATTTATTTACTATTCCTACCATTATCATTACTAGTCTCATTTTTTAGGCCGAGAAATGGAGGTTCTGAGAAGTGAAGTAACTTGCCCCAAGGTGAACAGTGAAGCCACAAGGATCTGAAGGCAGTGTCGTGCGACCCCGAGCCCTGCTCTGCTAAATGTCCTCTTGAGTGGGTTCGCCTCAGACACTCAGACCCACATCACTGTGCCGCAGTGAGGGCAGGGTCCTGGGTCTCTCTGAGCGGTAGGGACTTAAGGATCATGGCGGCACCTCCCTATAGACACGCAGTCTTACAGGAACACACCGTTTGGTCTACAGAGTTCTCTTGCATCCTTCTCATAATCTCAGTGATACAATAAACCCACAGAGCTGCAGAGTGGATGCTTTTCCCATTTAACAGGTTAGGAAAGTGGACTTAATACCCCAAGGCACCCAATGTGTTGGTGCCGGGGTGGTATTGCTGATGCCATGACAACACAGCGCGCCCTGCCTGGGCTCATGATAAATGCAGGGACCCTCGGAGGCCGTGAGCATAAACCGCCGGGGTGTGCACACCCAGCGGTGCTCGACCCTGCAGTCTGCAAGACTTCACACCTGGAGTGAGGCTGGGCCTGGAAAGACACATCTGTCCATACCCCCCAGGATTGGTCTGTAAAGGGACCGGGAGTGTGGGATAAATCCCTCCTCCAACCTATCTGGGATTTCTAATGCATGCTGCTCACCAGGCCTCACCGTCAGCAGATACCAATGGAAGGAGCCATCAGTAAAGGCGGGGACTGGTCCAGCCTCTGTTACCGATTAGCTATGTGGCCTTGGGCAGGTCCCTAATTCCTCTGAACCTTCGTTTTTTTGCCTATAAGGAGGAGGAATAATGCCTACCCTGAAGATCCTTCAGAGATTTTGTGAGGGTAGGGTGGTATGATATAGACAAAAGGCCAGTAAGAAGAACAAACCCTGTATTTATGGAATGATGATCTCAGGCATAAAAACCGAGGCTTGGGATTGCTGTGTGGGGAGGCAACATTCATTGAGCAACTATGAGCACTTCCTATACGTTATTGCATACCACCCTCAACACAGCAATTCAAAGAGGTATTATAGGCTTTTCTGCCACTGATCCTGGCCGAATAGCTCTTAATAGACTGACTGTCTCGCTGATAAGAACTATAAATTCTGAGCAAAATATTAAAAAAACAGTTTTCAGAAGGAGAGTGACTCAAAAGCAGACAAATTTCAGAGTTGGGGGTGGGGGGGAAGTTACTGACACTTGGGAGAAGAGAAGGGCAGTGGGTGAATTTCTCAGTTTTTACAAGTTTAGCCTGAGGGCCAGCCCCAGTCATCCCGTGCTGGATGGCTAAAACCTGGATAGAAACCTGTAGTCATACAGGTTTGAAGAATGAGGGAATAGATTTCAAGGTAACTACAGAAGGTGGAAAATGAAGGAGGAAACTCAGGAACCAGAGGAGGGAACCCCAGATTCTGGGTATAAACTTTGCCTAAAAAATATTGTCAACTTCTGAACCAATGCATGTGTGTAGGATAGAAGCCCAGTTGTTCAGCAAAGCCCAAAAGCAATTGAACAGAAATTTCAGCTGCAATCTACTAAAGGAGTGATAGCTTTGCAGGGGACTGTTCAGTCAAGTTACCTACTAAACTAAGGAAACAAACAACCCCAATACTCTTCATAGCAACATGAAGAATCCAAAGTCTCTACAGCGCTAGCATGCACAATATCCAGGATACAGTCCAAAATTGTTGACATAAAAAGAAACAAAATGGGATCCACAGGAGATGATTAGTGGAGATGAATCCTAAAACGACCCAGAGCAAAGATTTTAAAGCAGCTCTTACAATTGGGCTCAAGGATGTAAAGAAAGTATGCTCACAATGAATGTAAAGATAGAACTAATCTCAGCAAATGAATGAATGAATGAATGAATGAATACTACAAAAGAGAACCAAATGCAAACTTCAGACCTGAAAACTATTTCTGAAACAAAGAAGCATTATAATCACCTTTTATAAATAAAAGAAATTCAGTTTCCAAGAGATTAGGTCATTTCCTCAAAGTTACACTAGGAAGTGATAGTTTGGAATTTGAATCCCAAGTCCATTTGGTTTTTAAAACTATTTTTCCAACCTCATTAGGTGGGATTTAGAGGTCAGTAGGAGTCTGTAGGAAAATGAAAGCGGTACGGGGACTATTTTAAAACTTCAGTGAACCAGTAGACCTTTCTGGAAGACCTTGCTGTTGTTCCCTGAGAGCAGCCCATGGGACTATCTATCCATGGTGCTGAAATTTGTCCACTATCCCAAACTTCCATGTCTACCAAACACTTTTTGATTATTTGCACCAATGAGTGGAAAGAGAAGTAAAGATAAACCATAGCAGCTCATGCTTTAGAATCTATTCATTTTGACTTTCAAGACTAATGCAATATATTGTCCTATCCATTGCTGTCCATGGGTTTTGCCCATGTTCTGCCTAATTTTTTTGTTTGTTTTGCCTAAATCTTATCCTTATGGACATGGATAGAGAGTGAGGATCTTCATTTATTTATGCCACCTTCCTATAACTGAGATATAGTTAAATTCAGTTCCCATTTGGTGAATTTAGTAATATGCCTAATGCTGTGCATGGTATTGTGGATGGCAGAGAAACATGAGACCCAGGACTTGCTCTTCAGGAGCACCCACCTGAAAATGAACACAAAGAAGCAGCAGGAGCACGGCCAGCATGTGAGCTCAACGTCTACTGTGTGTTCTTAGAAGACCCACATTTTGGGGCTTCTGTGAATTGGAAGCAATCACACAAGACTTTCTATAAAAGGTGGGGTATCACCTGGTCTATAAAAACTAAGCTCAGGAGAGGAAGGGAAAAGATCATTCGTAGGTGCTTAATAGATATTTATTAAATGAGGGAATCAGTGCAAAATTATTTTCTTCTTGGCTATTTTTAAGAATCTGTCTTGTAAAATGATTGTTTAAAATATTAAAAACTGGCTACTTTATCGCTATTTGTAATAGCTCCAAACTGGAAACTCCCCAAATGCCCTTCAACAATAGAGTGGATAAGTAAATTATAGTATGTTCACACAGTGGAGTACTACCTAACAATGAGAAGGGGCACTCAACAATGACATGCAACATTATGGATGAATCTCAGAATAACAATGTTGCACAAGAGAAGGAATACACCAAGGAGGACATATTGTAGGTTTTCATTTATACAAAGTACAAAAAAGAGGTATAGCTAACATATGGTGTTTGAAGGCAGCACGGGGGACTTCGGCGGCAGTGAGTGGAAGGAGCACAAGGGGAGCTTCTCAGGATCTAGGGAGCTTCTGTTCCTTGATCTGGGTAGTGATTACACAGATGGTTCTCTTTTGAACATCTTATTAAGCTGCACACTTACGATCAGTGCATTTTCTGTGTGCATGTTGTATTTCAACAAAAAGTTAACAAAAACAGGCTATGTTCCCCAATTTGAGTTCCCAGACCCCAGGCTCTCTTGCCCTTTCTCATTGATATCAGATGTCATGACCTTCTGAAGATGGTTTTCAAAGAAGGGCCAGGGTCACCCCTGCTAACACCAAGAAAGAAAAGACAGAAAATCTTTGCCTCCACTTAAATAATTGGGAAACTGAGGCCTGTAGACAGAAATAGCTTGTCCTTTGTCACATAGTGAGTCAAGATAAGAAACAACTTTGGTCTTCTGGGAGTCTCCTTCCTGTGGCCCAGATAACAGATACCTTCTCAGCCAGACCCACCTGAAGAGACAAAGGTTGTCACAGGAAGTCAAGGTAATGGAAGGGGATGTCTGGAGGTCATTCCCACTGCCAATGCCAATTGCCATTCCAATGTCCCCACTGCCAGATCCAAATAAAGTGGCATCTGGAAGGCCCTGGGCCTGTCACCTGCTTTTGTGAAATCTGAGTGAGCCAGCTCCTTTCCCTGGACCTGGGACCTCAACTGTAAAATTGGAGATTGAACTTGATGACAACAAGACACAAGTGTCCTTCCAGTTCTAATATTTCAGGGTCTAGATCTAATGCAGGGCTGTCTGTGTTCGATTAAGCACAGTCGTTACTCTTCGCTACCCTCAGGGGGCTGTGCCGGGTTAGGGTTAAAGAAGGAAGTCCTTAGGACATTTTAAAGCATTAATTTATTCCTTCATTCATTTATTCCACATTCATTCCAGAATGCTTTATTGGGCATCTGCTTTATGCTAGGTGCTGTGCTGGGGATGCAAAGGTGAATGACAAGGTCACTATCTTTGAGGAGCTTGTGTTCTGGGAGGGATACAGTAAATGGTTGTAAAAAGCATGACATGTGTTGCACATATATAGCTGAGTATCGACTGCTGTGGATGTACAGAAGACATGATTCTTGTTTTAGGGGTGAGGTTAGGCCTGGAGGACTTGCAAGAGGAGGTGATATCTGAGCTGGACCTGGAAGGAGTAGGTCAGATTGGGGCAATGGAGGTAGAGATCATATCCTTGACAAAGAGAACAGCATACTTAGAGGCAAAGGAGGAGAGCAGAAAAGGCCTTTCTGTGTGGCTAGAACTTGGGGTGGGTGGGGTTAGGCTTGAACTCTCAATGTGACCACAACCACTGGAGGGGTGGTGGTGGGGCTCCAGGTCCAGAATGAGTGGGAGACTGGGTGAGGTGGCAGGGGTCAGGGAGGGGCCCTGCTCCTCACATTCTTCTTCTTTGCCTTCTTTTCATTCTTCTTCTTTTGCCTTTGCCTTCCTCCCCGCATTTGGACAGGTTTCTGCCTCACGTCCCAGCCCCCTGAGGCTCTCTGGTCAATAAGCTCTTTAAAAAGCCAAAGAGAGGCAAGATCAATGCAGTTGCCATCGATCCCGCTTCAGTGGCCGATTAGTACCAGGGACTTGGCTGGCCCAGGAACCCCTTGCTAATGCACCCTGGAACTCAGATTAAACTGGGAGCACCCAGTGGCCCTGGGGAGAGCTTCTACTCTCCCCATCCTACCGGGAACTCTTTGCCCCCAGGCGAGCATCATGCATCCCCTAGGCAGACAGCAGCCATCTGATCATGTCACTCCCTTGCTTAAAACCTTCCGATGTACCCCATTGCCTTTGGGGTCTGTGCAACTCCCTCATAGGGCATGTGTGCCTCTGTGATCTGGCCCTGGCTGCCTCTTCCAGTCTTATCTCATGTACTTTCCCATCACCCTCTGAGCTTGGTCCAACAGGACTGCCTTCAAGTTCTTCCAACTTGCCATCATGTGGCAAAGGGTCATCTGTCATTTCTCCCGGAAAGCCTTTCCTGAGCCTTCCCTTACCACCACCACCACCACCACCAAAATCTGACTTAGGCACCTTTCCAAGGTTCTCCCTGTACTTTCCTGAGCAGAGCAAAGATGAGAATGTACCGTAATTGCTGATTTTCTTGTCTCATCCTGACTGCAGATGAGAATTGCTTTGGAGCTTCAAAAAAAAAAAAAAAAAATACAGGTTCAGTTTCAGCTGGTCTGGAATGAGGCTTGAGTATTGATGTTTTATCACCCCCTCCAGGAGATCCTATGGCACCCTTGTGGCTGAGGGTCACTGAGTTAGAGCCTAAGCTCTGAGAAAGCAGGGGCGACACAGATCATTTAACCCTTCTGTCCCTGGCACCCAGCCCAGAGCCCAGTGGCCGGTACATAGTCCATGCCCAGTGCATATTCACAAAATTGCCTGGCATGGGGCACCCCCACAGACCGGGACTGCCTTCTCTTCCCATCATTCCTTCCCTCTGTTGGACGACACCAACAGGGAAGAGTTAGCTCTTAGAGTTGACCAGGGTCATTTAGGAGGCTCTTCTGCCACACATCATATCACATTTAATTCTCAGTTTGGTTCTTTGAGGCAGGAGGATGGATGAGTAATCAAAATCTCATTTTGCACAGGGGGACCCTGAAACTCAAAGAAGGTAACTGACCAGGCCTGGGTGCCACAGCTAAAAGCAGACAGAGCGAGGATCACACCCCATCTTCTCTCTGAAATTTTTTTCCATAAATCTTGCTACCAGGGACTTTCTTAGGCTGCATGGAAGCCTCCTCTGCGGCCATTACTCCTGCAGCCACTGTCCTTGGTCCTTGCCCTGTCAGCTCCCCTTCCCTGGAGCAGCCTTCCTGCAGTGGAAGGTAGAGGGAGCCCCCAGTTCCTGTAGCCTCATGGAGGCTGGCATAGTGGCCCAAGAGAGCGCTGGCCTGGGAATTGGGAGAACTGGGCTCTAGGCCAGTCTCTGTCACCCACAGGTACTGTGGACCCTTCTTCCTAGAGCCATCCTTGCAAAGTAGGGACTAAGAGCGCTGAGCCATGGACCCTATAAAGCAAGTAGGGATCGTAGTCCTCAAAGTACTGTCAAGGAGACCTTAAGCACACGTCATGAGGGGTGCTGTGCAAGATCATTAAAAGGAGAATTCTCTGGGTCCAGATATTCATCCCACTCCCTCCTGAGCTTCGGCCTCTGAACTAGCCTTCCTGACTTCCCCATCTACAAAAACATCTGCTCTTCTCGGCTCTACCCACAGTAGCCTGGCAGACTGGCATGGGACACCTCACTGACATGCTCCTTGGTAATTTATTTAGATGTAAGAGCTTATGAAGTTCGAGACTGAGATGGAGCTGTTTGAACAAGGAGGGGACATCAGGGTCTCACCCAAGTTTGTTTCCCTGGGGGCTTTGAGATAAGGGGGCAGGGCATCTGTCTGGTTGGGATGGTGGGAAGCCTGCCCTCCTGCTGCTCTGGGAGGTAGAGAAGCTCCTCAGGAGCATGCATCCCTCTGCTCAGAGGCAGCGGGACACCCCAAGGCAGGAGGGCGCAATGAGTTTGACAGCTCAGGACTCACAGGGACCCTTCCTTATGGAAATGGCCCGGATTGGGGCAGGGGTGCTGGGAGGGGAAGATGAGAGAGAGATGGAGACAGCAGTCAGGAGAGGGCCAGTTCCCCCTATCTGAGTCTTGGAGAGGGATGACAATGGTAAGGGAACCCAGCCTACCGAGACCCAAGTTTGGGCCAGGACTCCCAGGGCAGGAATGCTAAAGTGCAGAGAGAGAATTAAGGCCAGCAGGCCCTTGGGCTCCATTGCTCCTCACCCCTCCCCAAATCACATTCAGTATCCTTGGCACCAGCCTCTCCTGGAGCCATAGCCCCTTGGGTCCCAGAGGAGCAGACACCATTTGGGTTGCAGCATGTAGGATCATTTTTTTAAATTTAAAGTTAATTTTTTCCTTGTGATGTCAAGGACACTAAGGGAACCAGGTCGGATCCTGCTTCAAGAAGAGGAAATTTTCTGGGGGTGCCTGGGTGGCTCAGGCGGTTCGGCATCTGACTCTTGATTTTGGCTCAGGTCATGATCTCAGGGTTATGAGATGGAGCCCTACGTTGGGCTCCGCGCTGGGCGTAGAGCCTGCTTAAGATTCTCTCTCTCCCTCTGCCCCTCCCCACTAGAAGAAGAAGAAGAGGGAATTTTCTTGATAATCTGGGCTTTAAGACTCTGCTGGGAAAGCTGGAAGCTCAGAGATCCAGGCGCCCAGGAGGCCAGGGTGGGAGAGTCCAATATCAGAATTCATGTTTCTCTTTAATATTTTTGCCCAATTTTTTGAAGCTCAGATATACAGAATCTGAATAATTACCGCCTTTGTTATATTCTCTGCATTGGTCCATGTTCAGTCGAATTTTTCATTCATACATTCATGTTCAAAATATAATACTTATAAATCCATCACCCAACATAAAAGCTAACACTTTGATAATGATCACTGCTTAATTGTATGACTTCCTCTGGCCTATCCCATGGCTGCCTTCCTCCTTCCAAAGTAACCATCATTCTGAATCCTATATCTGCCACTTCTTTGTTACATACTTATTTTATTGCATCTAAATGTTTTCCAGTTCTCCTGAATTTTTGCTGATCCCCACCCCTTCCCCTGTTTGGGGTGCCTGTATTCATAGAATACAGGAAATGAGATGTGGCTTGCTCCATTATTTTTAGCTGCAATTAAACTCCGTTCCTGAAATCACCTTGGCCTCTAGTGTTCTCTGAAGGTGGGGGGGGGGGTGAAAGGGGGAGGGAAATTCCCTGTCCAGAGAGGCCACTATTTAAGGAAATGGTGTGAAGGCTGTGCTTTGCTGGACAGAATTTAGGAGGGTAGGCTTTCTGGATAACTCCCCTCCTTCCAAGTCCTCCCTTAATCCATCCTTGTCCAAAGCCTGGAGCCTTATAAAACTAGTGTACCCTCCATGACCACCCAGAGCTGCTCCCCAGAAGCCCAGGGTCTGGCTAGCCAAGTTTATTCTCAGTGATTCCAGCCAATGTCTGCCCTCTAGAGGGCGCAGAGTGGGTGCCTCCCCGGGGCACTGCCTGAGATGTAATTATTGGGATGGAGGGTAGCCCTAGTGTCATACCCAGGACCGGCAGCAGCCACCCCCACCCCAGGCTGCTTCGCTGCCAGTGTGCTAGCCCGGGGTCCTCCAAGATGTTCATAGTGAATTCCCCCCTTGCGGCTCCTCAGCCTGAGAACCAATTTTATCCATGAGTGAGTCTGCATAATCCTCTTCTGGTCCCTGTCCACTGCTTGGGGAGGCTCCACGAGGGGCGGGGAGGGAAGCTGCCTGGGCTGGTAGAGCCTGAACCACTCCTGGGTCACAGGGGGAACCTGTGGAGGGACAGGTCTGGCCTCACCTGCCAGGACAGCCAGCCATCCCCTCCTGGTGGAGATAGCTAAGCACTCCCCTTGGCTGGCCAGCCCATGTCCCTCATTTCCCCCAGGAAGAAACAGAGGCGTTCACCAGCCCAAGGGAGGTCGCTTTGAGGCCACTATCAGGACCCCTTCCTGCATCAGGTTTTTAATCTAAGTGGATTTGAGGTGGAACCCTGCTGGGGAGCATCTCCCCTGCACCCCCTTCTCCTCATTAAGGCTGAAGGTTGGGGGAGGGGAGGGACACGCTGTGCAGAGCTTGAGATGCAGCTGTGGGCCTGGAAGCTGAAGATCCCCCAAGCCAGAAGGGTTTCTAGAGAAAACCCTACCCCGATGTATTGATGGGGTAACTAAGGCCCACAGACGAAAGTCATTCAGTTAAGGCTTCCTAAAACTGATCTGGCAGGATAACACCCACCCGTCGCTCTGGCCTCCTCTCCTATGAGTTCCCCTCACCCACTTTGAACCCTGGAGTCCACGTACATGTCCCCTTCTCTGGGGAAGAGTCCTTCCCAGAAGTCTGTTACCCCGGACTGCCCCACAGCCCACTGGCTAAGAACAAGGGACGGCATGTGTGGTTTGGGGGTCAGGCCTAACTCTGCCTCTCTACTGTGTGATCTCAAGCCCATGGCACAACGTCTCCAGGCCTGTTTCTTTGTCTGGAAAGCCACAGAGGTGCTGATCGTTCAGACTCATGAAGTTTAAAGGAGATGCTGCAGCCAATGGTCCACCAAGTGCCTGGTGCCCAGCCAGTGGTCAAGAAATCCCAGTGGTTACAATAGTCATTGGGCTGGTGCACTCCTATTCATCCCTCACAGCCCTGCCTGGGTATCCCTTACCCTGTGAATGAAAAAATCCCTCCGATGGCCACACACACACACACACACACACACACACACACACCTGGTGTTTGGCCCCACTGACGCATCTTCATCTCGGGCATCAGTTGTTTTCTCTTGTGGCTGCTTTATACATTTATCATCTGCAGGAATGTGAGCTCTTGAGGGGAAGGGGTGCATCTCCTTCTCCCACATCACCTGCAGGCAGTGGCGGGGCCAGGGCTGGGCAGTTGGTGTCTCAGGGGCAGATGTGGGATGGGGCTGTCTTCACTTGTCTTTGCCCACCCATGACAAGCCGGCTCCTCTCCTGTCCTTTATGCCCCATCTTCCAGTCCAGCCTCCAAGTCTGCATTTGGTGGCCTTCGCTGCCCTCTCCTGACCGCAGCGGGCAGGACAGTGCCTGGGGTGGTGGGGGGCTGGGCAGGGAGAGTTCTGCTTCTCACCACACAGCCTTCAGGGATCCCTCCGTGCCTGGGGCCTCCACCCCTCTGAGCCCACAGGGACACCAGCCCTGCCTTGGCCACAGGGGACCACAACCCCAAGTCAGTGCCAGCCTGCCTCACCCCCAGGTCCCCCTCTCCAGCAGGTGGCCTCTGAGAGTGACCCCTGAGCCATTCCGTGCCACACACAGTTACCAGACCACTCGCACGCTCCCGGTTATCTCCTGCCTTCCACGGGGAGTGTGACAGATTGAAAGAAGATGGTTCCAGCTAGGAGAGTCCTATAATTATCAACTGCGGATTATTTTAATTAAAATGCTTTGCATCCTCAGCTCTTAATTTCTAAAATGATTATAAATGTTATTATTAAAGAAAAATCCTTGAAGTGAGATCCATAAATCTCAGCCTGGGCTGAGATGACAGGGGAGCTGATGCAGCAGAGGAGGCCCCGCCTAGGGCTGAGGCTCCAGGGGAAACCAGGGCAGGGAAGAGAGAAGGGAGGTGAGGTGGCCAGAAGAAAGAGACCAGAGGAGGGAGATGCTCCAGGGGCACCCCTCCCATTCCACCCTCTGGATCGTTAGCATTTGGGACTGAGAAATCAGACCAGATCTGGGTTTGGAACTTGCCTCTGCTGTTTGCTGTGTGACTTTGGGCAAGCCAATGAACCTCTCTGAGCTTTGAGTTTCTCATCTAAAGACGTTTTCATCTTTCAAGTTTCCCATAGAAAAAATAAGAAAATGGCCATCTGGTAGGGCTATTTTGAGGCAGGTTGATAGTATGTGTAAAGCACTTGTCACAGAGTAGCTATAGTATAGCAATTTTGGTTGACTCTGGCCCCATCCTTAGGACAGCCCCTGGAATACTCTATTACTTCGTAGCTCTCTCTCCTGGTGGCCATTCGCTCATGAGAGGTGGCTGTCCTCCCACTCCAGAATGCCAAGGAGGGCGTCTCAGAGGTGTGATTTCTGCCAGCCAGAGCCAGGCACCCAGGGCAGGCCCTTCAGACCTCAGCAGTCCCCATGATGGAGGGGCAGGGCCGGAGGAGGCCAAGGGGCCAGCCCTCACACTTGACATGCAAGGAGATGGAGGCCCAGAGAGCCAAGTGTCTAGCCCAAGGTCACTCCGCAAATTGCTGGCTGGTCATTTTACCATTTTAGCAGATGGCTAAAGCCTGCCTTTCTTGTTTATTTTAAGCCTGTCTTTGTAACGGCTGAGCACAGATCACCTGAACCAGGCTGAGACAATGCCAACGATGACACGGATGAGGGGGATGTGGAAAGGGGCTGGCGGCCGCAGGAAAAGGGTGGGCACCGGCCTGGGGGGTCAGGGCGCCGGGCCTCCACCCCCAGCTCTCCCAAGCTGGCTGCTGTGACAGCCTGGGGCCCACCCCTTCTCACCCCGGGTCTTAGCTCTCCCCTGGGGACAATGGGGATGGTCATCGCTGCCCCGCTGACCTCCCGGGCTGGTGGTGAGGATCGGATAAGATGATAGATCTTTGATAGTGCTTTGTAAGCGGGAAAGCAGGAAGCAAATGTAGGAGATTACTAACATTAATATTAATGAACTCGCTCGTAGCTGGCTACTGGCTACTGCCAGGACGGGAGATGAACTTTTCCAAGCCTCTGTCAGGTTTGCAGAGGGGCGATTCTCACATTCCTGTAGATCTAAGTACTTGAGGAAGAAAAACCCTTGGGGATTTTCAGCCAGGGGAGCTGGGGGAAGGGGCAGGAGGGACCCCTGTCCCCTGGTAGGCGTAGCAACAGAGAACGCTGGCTTTGTCATCCAGGCTGATCTTTCCTGGGGCTCAGGAGGCACCTGGGCTGAGGGCTGGGCCCCCTTCTGTGGACCAAACTGAAGGCCGAGGGGCTTGCTTCCCTATTGGGTTCTCCCTCGTGTTCCATCCTCAGAAGACTAACCTAACCCATCCTTCCTGGGGAAAATTGCCGGGTTAAAGAGATGAGGATGGAGTCAGGCTCCTGTACCCTCTCTCTCTCTAGCACATTCCTCCTCCACCTCCTTCTCCCCTGATACGCACATGTGGTGGGCCTTGCTTCTATGAACATAGCTGTGCACAGAGTTGCTGTGTGTCCTGGGCTGATTCTCCGTTCATTCCCTGCCCGCCCCCCTCCTCCCTCCCTCCCTCCTTCTCTCCTTCACTCATATGCTCGGTAAAGGTTGGGTAAATGTCTAAGATGTGCTGGGCACTGTGCCGGGCACTGGGGGGAGGGATGAGGTGAACGAGACCCTGTCCCCCGTCGTTAAAGTTCAAGGGCTATCGCAGGAGCTGGTCAGGAAGTACAAACAGGCCCCATGTCACCTGCTGGGGCTTGCAGCTACAGGAACAGACTAGAGCCTGGGGGTAAGGAGAGATTCTCAGGAAAGGTTTCTTGGGGGAAGTTGTTCTGAGCCAAGTCTTGAGGGAGGACGTGTGACGTTCATACCCCCACCACTTAACCCAAATGGAACATTCCAGCTTCTTGTCTCACAGAATAAGGGAGCGTAGATCCTCAGGCTTGGAGGAGCTCCCCTCCCAGCTAAATCCCCAACCAGCCACAGTTCCTGCAGATGCAGAGCCCTCCACAGCTCCTGCCTTCCGGGGTTGGGGATCGGAGCCCAAAGATGGGGCTTGAGCCCCTGCCCTGCCTCAAGCTCGCTGACTTCCACGCCGGAAGGATGGGACCAGACTGTGAGGACTCTGTGAGGTCACCATTGTGAAGAACATGCTATAAAGGGAAGGGCATGTTGTCATTACTCATTATTTTATTATTCAGTTACTAGAAGTGTTATGATGTGCCCAGCAGGACTGATGTCTGTCAAGCACCGCTGAATATCATTCCAGGACACGTTGATTTATTTTTACCAATCATCAGGCTTAAGGATGTGAATATTTACAAGATGTCTGTGTGCTGTGTGTGTGTGTGTGAGAGAGAGAGAGAGGTCTGTGTGTTGGCTTTGGTACAGGGAGTCCTGTGCACCAAGGGTTCCACATGCATACTTGTGAAATGTGGTGCACACACACTCCATCATTTCTGCCCCTCGGCTCTCCATTCTTAACAATGTACACCATGCATCCCGTGAGTGTCCTGAGTAGCCCTGGCTCACACCTGCTTTGTTCCTGGGGATCTGTCTTATTGGCCCCTCAGTGGCACCTAGCATCCTGGTCCATGTACAGACTTAACGCCCACTTAGAAAATTGTCCATCAGTGCAAATCACCCTGTTAGAGGTGGACTTTGCTGGAAGCTAGGACAAAAAGTCTTGACTTCTGCACAGTGTAAGGGAGAGAATATTCTGGCTGGTAGGATTCTGGAAGAAGAAAGTGTGTTAGCTGGACACTGAAGGATGATGGGCCTTTCAGGCGGAAGGGACAGTGTGAGCAAAGACACAGAGGCAGGGGAGGGTTGTGTGAGCCTCGGGAAGGGCAGCATGGCCGAGGGAGAGGAGGATGGAGCGAGAGATGTTAGCCGTTGTTGGCTGAGTGTCAGCTTTGTCCCAGGGGCTGCGCTGGGCAGCCCATAGGCCAGGGGCACCAAGAACAGCAGTTGGAGATGGGCGGTGTGGCTGAGCTTGGCGCAGAGGATGCCACCAGGTGGGCCTGGGCTTCTGGGAAGTGGGTCTGCAGCTGTGTGTGCGGTGGGCCTGGGGGAGGCTGGAGGCGGTGAGAGCTGTGGGGTGGCACCTGGGACAGCTCGGGAGAAAGACGACGGGGAGGTCAGCAAGGGCTTGGGGGCCAGAATGAAGAAAGAGAGAGAGAGAGAGGCAATGATGGTGTGGGGTGGGGGAGACAGCAGGCTTGGTGATTGGACACCTGGGCCCACTCCATCCCTCTGTTTTGCTGGCAGAGAGAGGAGAGTTGGTGAGAAGCACCACTCAAGGAGGCCTGCTGTGTGTTATATGTGGGGTCAGCCAGGAGCCCATTTCACAGATGAAATGATGGAGGCGTAGGGATGTGTGTGACAGGCCAGAATCTCGGGTGAGGACTCAAGGTCCCATGATACAACCAACGCTGGTGTCGAGTCTCCCCCCTCCCCCTGGCCTGCCGCTGGCCCTGACCACCCTCCTCTGCCCTCCCCACTAGTTCCGTGCCTGCAGCTGGGACCCACCGAGGCATTGCTGTGAGTCCAGGAGGAAGGTGAGAGCTCCTTTCTGGCTTCTCGCCCTCAAAGAGTCCAGGGCTTTCTTTGTAGCTGATTGCTCTGCAGCCTTTGATACGCAAGAGGGCCTGTCTGGTGGGCTGTCCCTGGCCACCAGCAGAATTAGAGGTCGGGCTTTAGGTGAAAAAAGCTCCTTCCTTCTCTCTCCCTCTTTTTTTCTTTTTTCCTTTCCCCACCTCCTCTTCTGGCTTTTTTTTTTTTTTAAAGATGTTATTTATTTATTTATTTGAGAGAGAGATGGAGAGAGAGAGAGAGCACAAGTGGGTGGAGAGGGAGAAGCAGGCTCCCTGCTAAGCAGGGAGCTCAACGCGGGACTCAATCCCAGGACCCTGGGATCCTGACCTGAGCCGAAGGTAGATGCTTAACTGACTGAGCCACCCAGGCGCCACTTTAAAGTTTATTTTTTAACAAGAGATTTGAAACCAGATGCGCAAAGCTCTGGGACAGTGGGAGATACGGGCTGATGCTGGCTGGACGGAGAGAGGAGTGGTCTAAAAGCAGATCAGGATCATGATAATGTTGCTGTGCATCGACTGAGCACCTACTAAGTGCAGACCTCAGGCTGGGGGCCTGACTGCCCTCCGTCCTCATCACCCCTCCACAAGAGACTTGTTATTCAGTTTCCAGGTGGGGAAACAAAGGCATAGCGAGGTTCAGAAGCTCGCTTCAGGTCATACAGCAGGTAAGGGTCGAGTCTGGCTGTGCCCCCCACCTGGACTGGGATCTCTCCCAGATCCTGTTCCTATGTGAGCTCACAAGCTTAGGGGCTCCGATCTTTCTCTGTCCCTCTCACCCCCAGAGAGATTCCTGGGCAGTGAGAGATGAGCCTTGGAAGACTGAGGCGGTCCTTCTGGTGGTCCAGGAGGACCTGTTCGGGGTGGTGGGGGGGATATTTTCTCCTTTCCTGGCCCCATCCTGGGTAACTTGGGACTTTAAAATCAGAAGGACATTGGCTCCGCTCTGTGCAGTTGGTGTGTGACTAAGGAGAAGAAAACCCCACACTGGGGATCTCCAGCATCCTTGTTCTCTGCCCCCTCCCCCCCAACCCGTGATCAAGGAGGTGACTAGTAATTTCCTGCCAGTCCCGTGGGAGGAGCAGCACAGGGTGGGCAGGGACAGCATGGGGAGGTGTAAGGACCCCATCCCTGGTGTCTAACTGATCCCGGTGAACTGTGGCAGCGGCTTCCCATCGCACTAAGGAGAAAATCCAGAACTTCTAGAGCTGCCACGGCCCTGCCTGGTCTGGATCTGCCTCTGTCCCAACCTCACCTCCAGCTGTACCCTCCCCTGTACAGATCCCTCCAGTGCTGGCCCTGATGCCAGGCCATTTCCCTGCTCAAGGCCTTTGCACATACTGTCCCCTCCTCCTGAGATACCCCTCCTCCACTTCTGGATGGTTCCTCTTCATCGTTGGGCTGCACTCATGGCTGATTCTGGCCCTGCCGTGAGGATAGGAACCAGCTCTGTCTTGTACACCTTTGCCTCCCAACTGCTCACCTGGCCCCCTGGAAGTACCTGTTGACAAATCATTGAATTTAAGCTCCCTGCACCTGCTATTTCTTCATTTGCAGGATGGGGTTGGTGACATCTACCTCATAGGGTGGCTGTGAGAGCAAAACAGGAAAGGGCTCGCATGAGGTAAGCACTCGGCAAATACCAGCGCTAGTCATAGGAGTGCTCATTCTTGGGTTGAACCCAGCTGGCTGGCACATTCACGCATCTTGGAAACCTGCAATGGGGACCATGAGTCTCCGAGGTGTGGCTGAGACTATCTCCCGGGCAGGTGGCCGTTGGTACCTAGGGCTCCTTCCTGCTCCGTCCTAGCCTCATGCCGACCACGGGCCTTCACATGGCTTCCCATTGCCTCAGCGTTTGTAGGGTGATGAAGACCTTGGAGGGAGCCAGCAGGGTGTGGGGAGGCTTCCATGAGGAACTGAGAACCGTCCCTGCAGGGCCCCTCTCCCTGTAATTGGCCACTCAGGGCCCATCTTCTGTCTTCTTGATGGCCCATCCCACTTGCCCTTCAGCTGACTTCCCTCCCTTGCTAAGGACATTTGCATGAGCAGAGCATCTCCAGTGACTGCCTTCTCACCACCTGTTCCTGTGGCTCTCTGCTCACCTGAAGCCATAAATACATATGCAAAGGCCAGTATATTAATTTGTGTTTGAGCACGGAGCTGGGGATGCCGCCGAGAAGGGGGATTAGGCGGTGGCGGTGGGTGGAGGCAACAGATGGCTTGATTGCTTTTACCTGTTGCTAATTTGTTAGGCAACAATTCCTCATTTGTGTTTAATTGTGCCCAGACTCAGAGACAGCAGGACCCTGGCCTATGGATGGTCCTCAGGTGCTTGCATGGGGCAAGGGGTCAGGTGTCCTGCCTGGGAATTAAATGCCAGAGTCTGTAAATGAATGGCTATTCCTAATTCTCTCTTGATTGGACTCTGGTTCCTGTCCCTGTCCCTGGCTGGGGACATATGCAGCAGCAAGGAGGGAGCTGAGCTGGGGCCAGCAGGTCTGGCCCTTCCCTTAATTGGCTGTGTGACCTTGGGTGGGTCACTGAACATCTCTGGGCCCCATTTGCTTGACTGGGAAATGAGTATCGTCACATGTGCCCTACCCACTTTGCAGGGTTGCTGTGAGCGTGACCAGAGCTAATAGATCTCGGAGCACTTTGACATGTGTAGTGCTCTATAATGGGGAGGCATTATTTGCTAGTGAAGCAGTTAAAAGCTTGGATTCTGGAGTCAGCCGGGCCTGGACTGAATTCTGACTCTGTCACTTGTAACGGGGAGGTCTCGGGTGAGATACCGGAGCTTTCCGTGCCTCAGCTCCTCACCTATGCTGTGGGGTGACCCTAGTCCCTGCCTGAGGGGCTGCCAGGAGGAGCACAGAGGTCATGGCAGCCAGCTCAGCCCAGCTCTCCCGGAACACAGCCCATCCCTCCAAGCTGTTACTGACCTGCTACTGCTTTTCGTTCAAGCCTCGGCTTCCCACCTCCCATTCTGTGCAGCCTGCTATGATGTGGCCCCTCCTTGGTGTCCCCTTCCTGGTGGAAATCTGTTGGGGGTTACTTCTCCCCAGCAGCTGCAACCTGGTGGGTGGCAACAACCTGGGGCCTGTGAGCCTGGCACCCAGAGGACAGCCCATGAGCAAACATGGCCATTGGAAAGCATCTTCTGGAGAAGAGAAGAGCCACCAATCTCCCCAAAATGGGGGAGCTTGTGGACCCTCAGGGCCCTCCAAGTGGTCCTCGGGCCCACCCACATCTGGGCCCCCTTCTCCAGCCTTCCTGCTGATCCTCTGGGCCCCAGATACAGTGCCAGGAAAGTGCCTTTCACTTACGGGAACTAGAATGTGTTTCCACTGCTTGTATTTCAAGAGTCCAGCTGATACACCTCCACACCTTGCACACACCTCAATGACCGTGTGCAAGAACTTTCTTTAAATCAACCTTTTCTGTGTTGGTCTCCGTTACTTGCCGGCTGTGTGACCTGGGGCAAATCCTTTAACTTCTCTGAGCCTCAGTTTCTTTTTCTGTATAATTGGCGGGGGGGGTGGGGAGGGGATCCCTGGGTTATTCTGAGGATTAAATGCCACAATGTATCAATATATGTAAAGAGCGCTCCTTGGTGTCAGACACAGAGCCGACCTTCAGCGATAGCTGGTCAATGATCAGTGGAGGGTAAGTGACAGGGCTTTCATCTGAAACCACGGGGAAGACAAGGCTTACGAGTTTGTCAGGGAAGCATCCCTTTGAGAAGCTGCTCAAGGGGTTATTGACTGAGAAGTCATCTTATCTCTCCTTGGCCTTTGAATTTCTCTCAGGGAAATGTGCAATTATTAGAAGAGGTAAGTTGATGGGGGGAATGGAAGGTGGCAGAATGCTCTCTTGGGCCAAGTGGTGAGACGGACAAGCCAATGTCCTGGGGGGAGAAGGCAGGAGCTGTGACAGGGCTGGGCGGGGTTCCTTGATGCTCCTGTGTTGCAGAGGGGGGAGAGTGAGGAGGTAGGGGGAGGTGGGAGGGAGGGGGAGGGAGGAGAAAGGAGGGGAAGGAAAGGTGAAGGGGGAGGGGGGAAAAGTAAGGAAGTGGGGGAGGGTGGACAGATGAGGGAGGTGGGAGGGAGGGGGAGGGAGGAGAAGTGAGGGGGAAGGGTGAGGAGGTGGGAGAGGAAGGGAGGAGGAGGGAAGGGGAAAATGTGAAGGGGGAGGGGGAAGAGAGGGATAAAGATTCTGCCTTCCCTTTCCCTCACCTCTCCTTTCCATAGCATCTGTCCTTGTCCTCTTATATTTGGTTCTGTATCTAAATAGCGCCCTCCCCAAACATCGCTAACCCTGCACCGGGCCTCTGAGGTTCGCTCCGCAAAGCACAGGTGGACAGTCTCAGGAGTGCCTCTCCTTGGGAAGCAGCCTTGCAGAGAGAACTGTGCTGCCCATTTCTCTCGGGCATTGCCCCATTCCTTGGCAGGGGCGATGGGGGTGCGCATCCCCAGGGCAAACCTGCTTGGGATGTGGAGTCTCTCGGGGACCAGCTGGTGACTCGGGGCAAGTTACAAGCCTCTCTGCCTCTCCTGCGATGCACCACGCGTGCTCATAAGAGAGGAGAATATCCGCTTCTCAGGAGCTCCGCTGTGCAAAGTACGCAGTGCTGAGCCGGGCCGGCGGGGTGGGGGCCACGTGAGCGGGGGCCGAGCGCCCTCCAGCCCAACGCGGGTTCAGGCAGTTGGCACAGGGGCTTCGCTGCTTCGCGGCAGCATCTCAGTGTCCAAGGCAGGTACGTGCGTGAAACCAGTTCCGGACTACAGAGCTTGCTTACCTAGGCCAGCTAGCCCCAGGGACGAGGGACGGGATATTACTGAATCTCTCTCATGTTCCCCTAGGGTCTACCCTTGATCTTTTAACACAGGCCTCTTCTCCAAGTCTTCCTAGACTCCCTCCCCTACAGTCAGGGAACCAGGGAAGGACAGAAAGGAGCCCCTACCTGGGACCGGGTGTGGTACCAGAGGCTCTGAGCTCCTTCCTTTATCTGACATCACCATGGCCCTTTGGGGCTGGTAGTAGTGTGTTTTGTTGTAGGTGAAAACACCGGGGGTTAGCAAAGTGACTTGTCCACTGCCACGTGGCTAGTGGACCTGGGGTTGGAACCCAGCCCACCCTCCTCTGGATCACACTGGCTCCCCTCTCTCTCAGCTTATGGGATTTTCACACCCGCAGTAGCTGCAGACTTTCCCATCCTTTGTGACTCGGAAGCCACAGAATTCTATGAGAACAAGACTTTTGTGGACTTTCAAGCAACTTCCTCCCTTCATACCATTTACTCCCACTATGTTCCATTCCACATATATTAATAGTAACCTAGATGACAGCGAAAAATAAAACAGACCAACTCAGGGTGGAGGGCAAGGGGTAGGGCCCTACGCATGCATGACCAAGAGAGGCTGTGGAACCCACAGGGAGCTGCCTTTACCTCAACCCCAAACTTGCCAGTGTCTACCAAGATGTGGCTGTTCTCGGAAACCCAGCAACCAGTTGCTTAGAATGTGGTGTTGGGTTTTTTATCAGAACCTGGTGGGGAAAATTAGTGATGGGACAGTAAGGGGCTTGCTGGCAGCTTGGGAAGACCAAGAATGGTGACAACCCATTCAAAATCATCTGTTTCAGAGGGACAAAGCAGTTCTCAAAGGAAGGATGACCCCAGGGCAAGACAGAAGCCCCCCACTGCCCCCCCCATGCTCTCATCTCAGGGCCTCTGGCTCTGCATGCCGATTAGACACACCAAGTCTGGGCGAGAGCTAAGCACCCTTGGGGCTGTGCACGTTCTGTGGGAGTTGATCTCTGCTTAATTTAGGCACACGGTGTGCCATGCCAAAGTTTCCATCAGCTCATGGAGAAGTGAGAAAACATGAGTGAGTGTTTCAAAAAGATAAATGTACTCATTTTCAACAGGATTGTCCTTTTTTCTGGGATTCTATCTTTCCTTCCTTGGTGTCAAAACATCCTTTCATCTGGGGAACAATGGTGATACTAGACTTGATTTCTTGTGTATCTGTACTTGGCAGAATACAAAACTGGCAATTCTATGTTGAATCCTCCAATTTTATCTTTAAAAATTTTGCTGAACTACAAAATCCTAAAGTCTGAGGACCATTGGGTTGTACTTTGTCAGTTATCATTTGTATCAACTCTCTTCTCGATCTCGGACAATTTTTTTTCTGCTTAGCACAGACATTTTTTGAAAGTCAAATACCTCAAGTCTGTGCTTAAATTTAATAACCCCCCCCTTTTTTTTGGTCTACAGGGTAACAGGTATTATATTCCACATGCACCATAATTTGGAGAAGAGATATTTCCTTTACAAGATTGTGTCTCTTTGCTTTTCTGTATCTGTTACCGTGACTTGGTTTGAAGAGTGTTCATTCCTATAAAAAGACCCCATAGGCCAGATTCAGTGGTGGGAGTGAGAGAGAGAAGGAGGGGGGTTGGAAGGGTGGGAGGGACAGACGGAGACCCTCAAGATATCCTGAGACCTTTAGATAAAGCAAAAGCTCAAATCATAGGTGAGAGACTGCCAAGTTCCTAGCCCTAGGAAGGGCCAGGCCAAACCAAGTTCAAAGGGCAAGGTGGGGAGAACACATTAGAGAGATCAATAAGGTTCGATGCTAAGAGAATCTATTAGAGTATGTAGTGGAGAATGAGATTTGCAAGGAGTCCCTGACCACAATGGTCAACAGTCAGGGTGGGAGCTCCATGCATTACTTGGTGGATGGTGCAAGTAAGAAGCCCAGGTACAGAGACTGCTCATGTCTCTGGTGAGTAAGAGTTAGACTGCTCATGTCTCTGCAGTGAGTGTCCCTATGGGTTATTAACAACTGTTGCAGTAGACAAAGCAGGGGATGGCACACGATTGGTAATTCTTGCATTATCACAACCACTATTGTTATGCAGAGTAAAGGACCTACTTCCTTCTTCCCTTTGAGAGAATTTTGCTGGGGAGCTCCATTTCTTCATGCTTTACTTTTATGCCCCCACCCCTACTAATGCCCCTGCAGGGAAGAGGAATTGTGATGTGATAGGTCAAGTTCTGGACTCTCGTAGGAACATTAGAAAGTGGGTAAGATCCTGCACCCCTCCTGGTATTTTGTGCATCCTTGTGGATGCACATCACATGGACCCCTCTTTCTGTGTTTCATGTGGAGACCGTTAAGTGGACAAGGCAGGCCTCAAAGACACAGGCCTGGCTTTGTCCTCTGGACCCCAAATTGAGTGGATAAGTTAGGCCTACTTTCAGATTCAGGGGAAGGAAGTAAGAAGCCATGTCCGACCTCTAGGCCTCCACCATGTTCCCCAATTCAGTTATACCAGAGACACCTACATTGGGCGTTATGGAGTAGTGGTGCTCAGATAGTAAGAAAAGAATCCTTTGATTTCCATTCTGCTCATGTCTCCTGGCTTTAGATACTAGCTCTCTGCTGACGATCCTCTGGATCTATAGATCCGACAGTCTACTTGGCATCTCCTAAGGCCATCTACTGAGCACACCTAAACGAGCTGCTGGTCTTTTCTTTCCAGACCTGCTGCCCTGCTGTTGGCCCTATCTCAGTGAATGGCAGGTCCCTTCCTCCAGCTTTCCAGGCTGAAGACCTTGGTGTCATTCATGACTTCCTTTTTCTCTCTGCCTGCCTTCTGTCAGCTGGCAAATTCTGTCAGCTCTGCGTCTCATAGGTATCCAGTCTAAGCACTTGCTTCTATCCCTACTGCCCCACCATCATCTCTTGTGTCATGGGTCCCTGGGGAGCCTCCTGACTCATCTGCCTGCTGTTTTTGCTTCTACCCTTGCCTCTCTTCCCCACACCATGGGCCATTCTTGACCAAAGTGGTTCTGTGAAACTGGAGGTCAGACCATGTCACTAATCTGCACCAAACCCTTTAATGCTCCTTAATGACACTCTGTCTCTCTGTCTCTGTCTCTCTCTGTCTCTGTCTCTCTCTCTCTCACACACACACACACATACACACCCCTTCCTATGACTTACAAGACTCAACAAGACCTGGCTCCCCCTTACCTCTCTCTGACTTTATCTTCTATTACTTTCTTCCTCATTTTCTCCCACATTGGCCTCCTGGCTAGTCCTTGAATGGGCCTGTCATGCTCCTACCTCAGGGCCTTTGCACATACACTGTTACCTTTTTCTGAAAAGCTCTTCTCCTCAGTACCTATGTAGTGAGCTCCTTCAATCCAGTCAAGTCTTTACTCAGTGGGGTCTTTCTGACTGCCTTCTCTGAGATCTCAACCCTGTAACATTTTATGTCTCCCTTTCCTGCTTTATTCTTTTTTCTTTCTGGAAGTTCTCTCCATCTCACCTTTTACATACTTTACTGTCTTGTATATTGTCTGTCTCCCTAGCAAGAATAGAGATGCCAGAAAGAGTTTTAGCTATTTTGTTCACTGGTCCTTGTTAGAGTTCTGGGTATAGTAGCCACCCCATAAATATCCATGGGAAAACAATGAGTCAATGAAGCCATGCAAAGGTGCTCAACCTCATTAGTCCTTAAGGAAATGCAAATCAAAACCACAACAAGATACCACTTCATCCCACTAGAATGAATATTACAAAAAAGACCTACAGTCACAGGTGCCAGCGAGCATGGGAAGAAGCTGGACCCTCTTACATGGCTGCTAGGATTGTAAAATGGGGCAGCCCATTTGCACAACAGCATGGTAGTTTCTTTAAAAGCTAACAGCAACTTATTCTGTGACCCAGCGATTTTACTCCCAGGTGTCTACACAAGAGAAACAAAGAACTGTGTCCACACAAAGACCTGTATGCAAATGTTCATAGCAACGGTCTTTGTAGTCCCCCCAAATGGAAACTCCCCAAATGTCTGTCAGCAGGTGCATGACTGAAAAAAGGCAGCATACCCATACAAGGGAATACCAGTTGGCAGTCAAAAGGAGGGGACTAGGGATACGAAACGGATGAACCCCAAACGCGTGCAAAATGAAAATAGACACAGGGGACTGTATGTTTTGTGATCCCACTCATGTGAAATGTCCAGAAAAAGGCAAAGCTAGAGAGAAAGAATGCAGATTCGTGGGTGCCTGTGGATGGGGTGGGCTGGGTTAAATGGGTATGAAGGATCTTAGTGGGGTGATGAAAATGTTTAAAACTGGGTTGTTGGTGATGCTTGCACAACTTAGTAGATCTATGAAAAAAATCATTGTATTTAATGATCAAACACTTAAAATGGGTGAATTGTACAGTGTGTAAATTATACAGGCAAACCTCACAGAGGTATGAGGTTTGGTTCCAGACCGGTTCCAGACCTCAATAAAGCAAGTATCACCATAAAGGAAGTCAAATGAATTTTTGTTTCCCCATGCATATAACAGTTACATTTACACTCTACTGTAGTCTATTATCGCATTATGTCTAAAAAAACAATGTAAATACCCTAATTAAAAAAATACTTTATTGCTAAAAAAAAATGCTAACCGTCATCCAAGCTTTCAGTGAGCTGTCATCAGTGATCACAGATCACCATAACAAAGATAATCATAATAAAAATTCAAAATACTGCGAGAATTACCAAAATGTGACATAGAGACATGAAGTGAGCTGTCGGAAAAATGGCTCCACATAGACGCACTTGACGCAGGGTTGCCGCAGACCTTCAATTTGTAAAAAACGCAATTATCTGCAAAGTGCAATAAAGTGAAGCGTGATAAACGAGGTGTGCCTGTATCTTAGTATTGTTGGTTTGAAAAATGAGTGAATGGATGCTCTTGTGCATAGCACCCTTGCTCAGGAATCCTGGGGAAGTTGGGAGCTGGGGACCAGGGCAGGGTTGGGGTCCCTCCCATCTGACTGCCAACATGGATTGGAGGGCCTCTCTGCTCACACAGTGGGAGCAGAACTGGGCTGGGTAGGAGCCTCACAAACCCTTGCTGCTCATGGGGCCCTGTGGGCCTCAAGTTCATGGCAGCTTCCCAAGCCAGGCCTGCCTGTGGAGTCTGAGGGGGGAGGGAAGGGGAAGCAGAAGCAGATGGGGAGGGGGCCCAGCAAAGAAGATCTGGAGTCAGCAAAGCCTTTGGAGAAACAGAAGGGCAGCCAAGGGAAGAAATAAAAGCTGTGGAGAGTCTTGGGGCCGCCAAAGGGAATAAGAAGGGCATTTTACAAATATATCAGGGGAAGAGGGATCCTTGAGAGCTGCCTAGCCCATTAATAAATGAGAAGGGAAATAAAATTAATGGTGATGATTAAAATGGCTGAGCTGCTGAAGTGCTTTGTAAAATTGGTCTTTAACAAGGAAAAGGAAAAAAAATCCAAGGGATGGGCAATTAGAAAGTGACAGAAGCCTTGTCAATACAGTTGATGAAAGGTAGGAGAGAGAATATTAGAAAAATTGGATAATGCGACCTAGTCCACATCGCCGCATCCGGATATAGGCCTTGGGGGCTGAAGAGGATTGCTGATGAGATTATTAAACCCTTGGCAGGCATTTTAATTTTATATATATGTGTATATATATGTATATATATATACACACACATATATATATATATATATATTTTTTTTTTTTTTGAGGAAGGAGGCAGAATCAATGAAAATGCAAGAACTTGGGATGAAAGAGGGAGAGTGCGTTCACTGGGCCTGGCTCAGTGCATCATACTCGTTGCGTCACTTAATCCCCCAGCTGCACTGTGTGCTTCTGTGATTAGCACCCTTTACAGGCAAAGAAACTGAGACCCAGAGAGTTTCTGTGGCTCCCTGAGATTACACAACCAGCAAAGGGTGGTGGCAGAATTTGAACCCACATTTTTCTTTTCTTTTTTTTTAAGATTTTATTTATTTATTTTAGAGAGAGAGAGAGAGCACGAGTTGGGGGGGGCAGAGGGAGAGAATCAGCAAGCAGACTCCCTGCTGAGCATGGAGACCCATGCGGGGCTTGATCCCATGACCCTGAGATCATGACCTGAGCCAAAATCAAGAGTCAGGCGCTTAACTGACTGAGCCACCCAGGCACCCCTTGAACCCAGGTTTTTCTGATTCCAAAGCAGATGCCTCTGCCCTCAATATTCTGCTGATTCTAACTCTCAATATTCAATTCCACAGCCAGTGACCTGCTGCCGGTGATGGTCCTTTGTCCAAAGCCTTGGGATTTTGATGACAATGACAGAGAAACATTTTATGATGTTCAGAGAGGTTTTCATTCATACATTGAAGAGAAAGAAATAGGGCAGAGGTTGAAGAATGTGGGCCCAGGGGAGTGAGGTATCAGAGTCATCGGGGATGTATGGGTTCTTAAAGTCCAAAGTCCTTATCGCACCTATGGGAAACTGAGGCCTCGTCAGGGGAAGGGGGGCTTTCCCCAGGTGACAGCAGGAGTGGAAGCCATAGCCAGGACTGTTGGCCTGAGGTCCGAGGCTATGTTTTCTGTACTTCTTGGCTTAAGCTTACTATTTGCCCTTGTCATTGACTTTTGTCCTGTGACATCCAAAGACTGGCCTTGACTTTGATTCTCAGCTTTGGCTCTGTCTTCTACCTCTGCTTTAGTCCCCTAACCTGCGGTTCCTATAATGGCTATTTTAACCTCACACCTTGTTTCTGTTGCTGTTTTGTTGTCCTGATGCCTTGGGGCAGGTGGTGGGGATGATGGTGGGAGAAGCCTGTAGAACTCGTCTCTCTCCTGTCCCACCAGAGTCCTGTCATTCTGGGGTCTTGTGTACAGTGCGATGGGAACCTACCTGCGACAGATTAAAATACTGGCCCTGATTCTTTACTCCTCTAGCCTTTGCCCTGGCTTCATCTCATGTAGAGTTTACATCCCTGTTTCTTGACTTTGGGCTTTACCGTATGACAGTCAGTGAGATGTTAGTGATGTGGCAGAGCAAAGACTTGGAATGTCCTTGAAATGCCCATCCCAGCCAACTCCCAGTCTTTCAGGGAGAAGCCAAGCTGTCCCAGGAAGCAAACTGGCCAAATGAACCTAGATCAGCCAAATTTCAGCTAAGCTGAATATCCTTGAAAATAAATGGTTATTATGGCATGCCACTGAGATTTTTTTTGTGGTTGTTTGTTATGCAGCAGTAGCTAACTGATACACAGTCGTCTACACAGTATTCTTTGACAGATCTAGAGTTCCCACCTAAAATCTCTTTTGCATCAGTTTAATAAAAGCAAAACAAATCATGAAGTACCCACTGTGTGACCATTTCCAAGTCAGGCATAATGTGTTTAGAAGTTTTGGTTACTGTCTTCAAGGAGCTAGCCTGGGGGAGATAAGCAGGGAAGTAAGCAGATGGTTACAAAATATGATGTCAAGGAAAGCTTCCAGGAGGAAAAAGACCTCTGCTTCGAGTCCTGGAGAAGAAAGAAGAGAATCAAGGCACAAAGTGCAGCAGGCCCGAAGGAGTGAGGCTGTGAAGCAAGCCAGCACATGGGCGGAGCCCGAGCCCATTTGTGCTAGAATGTGAGTCCCAGTGTGGAGACGCAGACAGAGCCTGGGTCCAGCTCTGATATTTTACAAGTCCCTCACCAAATGTTTTTATAAAATGAGGCATCAACAATGGCAATTTATTACCAGATGATGAAGTCCAGGGATACTCCATTAAATTAACAAGTGGCACAAGATGTGATAAAACTCAAAGAAACTCAAAGGAAATAAAAGACTCTGGGTACTGTTGCAGATGGAATAAACGAACAGTGTAATCCAGGGATGCCAAAGGCAGAGAGGTAATTACACACCAACACCTGCTCCCAAAAGTCAGCCTGGACTCTGGGAGGCCTGGCTCAGAGTACCCCAGCACGGCCCTCACCCAGATCTCTTCTGAGCTGCAGACCCTTCCCCTCGTGGGTCTCAAGTCTCAAGTGTCACTTCCCCTAGGACGTTAGGGGTATAGTGCTCTCTGCAGGGGGGAGGCGGCTGGGGATGGTGGGGAGGGGAAGGTGAGAAGCCTCCCTGGCCATCTGGTGCTGAGCATGCCTCCCCCTCAAGGTCCGCCCCCTCCTTCTAGCACTCCCCCTCCAGGAGTGAGGGGAGCCGAGCCTAAGTGTGTGTGATTCCAGAGTTAATCTGTCTACACTAATTAAATATTGACGGCTGTTAAATATTCATGGGATGTTTTAGCTGGCAGGTTTGATGTCTCCAGGCTCTGTCGGCTGCAGCGCTGCTGGTGGGCTCTCTTGGCTGGTCACTTTGTGCTCCTGACTGCCTCTTTGGCACCCAGAGGTATCCAGTGGCTGCAGTGGGTGGTCTGATGGGAACCTCTCTCTGCCCCCAGGTCCCAGGGAACCCCCCCAGGTCTGGGACTACTGATTCACTTGCTTGTGTGGAATTTGGGGGGCTGCAGCTTTGGGTGTGGGGCTTGGTGGGAGATGAGCCACCAGTGTAGACAGGTGCCACGTAGGGAATGTGGCCTGGGGTGCTGGAAGGAGGCTTGACTCGGGTCGCTTAGAGGCCAGGCAGTGTGTTTTCCAGGGGGACTTCTGGGGGTGTCCTTCCTTCAGGCCAGGCTCTGAGGGAGGTGCTGGAGAAAGCCGGCCACCAGACGGAATCCCTGCTCCCCGCCTAGAGCCCAGTCTGGTGTAAGGAGACAGTTCTGCAAAAGGCAGTTATGACTGTGAGGGCAAGTGTTATGATGGTGGGGTGGTGAGGACTGGGCTCTTAGGCAGGGGTCCCAGGAGGACATCAACCAGGCTGGGGGAGGAGGCGGTCAGGGCAGGCTTTGCAGTGTGGGACCTCAGGCAGATGCCTGAGAGACAAGCCCAAATTGGGCAAGTCAGTTCAAGGGAGTCTGTGTGGAAGGCATCTTCCAAGAGCAGGACCTGGGTGAGGGCCCAGATTCGAGCGAGAGGTCTGGAGGCTGCAAGGCAGAGGGGTGCAGGGAGAGGTTAGGGAGGGGAGAGCTGGGGAGGGGGGAGATGGGCAGTCTGCCAGAATAAGGGTGCATGGCCCAGGAGCCTGGGCTAGGTGCTGCTTTCCTTGTCTCTCGCTTCTCCCTCCCTTCATCCCTCCGCCTCCGCTCTGAGCCCCAGGTGAGGCTCTTCCCCGCCTGCCCCAGAACTTGCTCCAGCTCTCCTGCCTGTGGGGAAGGGCTGGGGAAGGGAAGGTCAGGAAGGCCAGGGTCAGAGAGCAGGCCTCAGGGAGGCTGGTGAGTGACAGGAAGTACCCCGGAGTGGGGCGAGCCTCTTCTGAGCCCTGGAATCCCTGATTTCTTGGAGGGCAGCTTGTCTCCAGGCAAAGGAGGCTGGCTTCCAAGGCACACATGCCAGTGGGTCAGCATTTAGCCATAGACAGAGGGCTCCCTGTGGCCAAGAGGAGGTATCCAGGGTCCTCCCTGCGCCTACCTTCCTTCCAGGCTACGGGGCCTGTGGCTGGCCTCAGGCACCTCTGTGTATCTTCCCACCTCAACACAGGCCAGCCGGAAGTGTCTGAGAGGGCCACTTCCTTCCTGTGTGTGCGGTTCTGGTTGTGTGGGGTCCCTGTGGTCCAGGGACGTATTACCTGAGTATCAGCTCTCCCTCAACCGTGAGGTCGTGCCCTGACTCTACTGGGCCTCTCAGGCTGGGTCCCCAGGACTAGGACCCTGAGGGTGGGGCCCCGAGGCTGGGTCCCTGCGGCTGAACCCCTGAGGCTTTCTGCACTGAGGGCCTGCAAGAGGCATTGACCTTTGGGCCCAAGGGGATCTGAGACTCTGGAGCGCTTCCTTTTGGGTGACACCAGAGACAGTACCACAGTAGCAACAACAGCTTGTTTGCTTTAGCACTTCTCAGCACTACAGCGTCTCGCCCCCACTCAACCCTACCAGCTCGGTGGTTCTGTGAGGCGCATTTCACAGAGGAGGAGCCAGGAGGATCAGAGAGGTTGAGAAACTGTCCAGGGTCACACCCAGGGTGGAGCCGGCATCTGAAGTCAGGTGTTCTAATCGGAGTCCTCGCCTTTGGTTCTATGTCAGGCATTCTCAGATGTCCCCAAGACAAAAACCCCCTGGGGAGCCTGTCAACACGTCTACTGTGGGTCCCTCTTGGGACATGGATCGGGCCAGGTAGGACCTCTGCTGTGCTGTCGCCTGTGGGGCTGGTGGGCTCTTCCCCCTGGACCTGGACGGCGAGAGGGCGGGTGGGGATTCAGCTTAGGAACAGAACCCCTCAAGTTAGGACCCTGACTGCTTTAATGTTGAGCAAAGTTCTCCTTAAGATGCCAGCCTGCTTGGGCGCCTGGGTGGCTCAGATGGTTAAGCGTCTGCCTTCAGCTCAGGTCATGATCCCAGGGTCCTGGGATCGAGTCCCGCATCGGGCTCTCTGCTCCTTGGGAGCCTGCTTCTCCCTCTGCCTCTCTCTCTCTCTGTCTCTCATGAATAAATAAATAAAATCTTAAAAAAAAAAAAAAAAAGATGCCAGCCTGCTTCAGAGCTGCTAATAGGACTGGGAAGGGGTTTGTGCTCCCTTTGGCTCAGAGCCATAAAGCAGAGGTTGTTAGGTATTGGGCTGCCCTGACTGGTGGCAGCAGCAGAAATCAAAGCTGGGGTGAGGCGAAGGAGGGACTCGGGGTCTGATATGGGGCTCATTGCTTAGCTACCCACCCCCTCTTGATGGAAACAGAATTAAGAATGAGCTGTGCTAGGATCGCCTCTTGCTAGCTGTGAGGCCTTGGGTAAGCAACAGATTGCCTCTGAGTCTCAACATTCCTGTCTGCAAAATGGGCTCATATTACTTCCCCAACAGTGTTATAAGCATCCCACGAAATGTACGAGGCACCCAACAGCAGCAGTAGCCAAATGTTACATAGCACTCCCTGCATGTCAGTCACTGTTCCACGCACTTGACATACGCTAACTCCCTCCATCCTCACAGTAGCCCTTCGCGGCTGCTCCTATTACTGCCCTCTGTCTCCAGGTGTGAAACTAGCATGGAGATATTAATGCAGTGGCCTGTGGTCCCACAAGTGGAAAGTGAGGAAGCTGAGGCCAACCTGTGGGACTCCAGAATTCATCCCCCCCCTTTTTTTTTAAGATTTTATTTATTCATTTGACAGAGAGAGAGAGAGAGAGAGAGAGTGCACAAGCGGGGGGAAGGGTAGCAGGCAGAGGGAGAAGCAGGCTCCCCACTGAGCAGGGAGCCCGATGTGGGACTCGATCCCAGGACCCCGGGATCATGACCTGAGCCAAAGGCAGATGCTTCACTAACTGAGCCAGCCAGGCACCCCAGAATTCATCATTTTAACCCATCATCGGTGTCCAAAAATGTGAGTCTCCCATCTTTCCATTTTCCCAAATGTTGGGGATATTTGGTGTCCTGTTTTGGAAAAAGGTGCCTATTCTGTGGATGATGCTCCTCCCAGGGAAGCCCACTGGACCGAAAACAGATTTCTCCTGGGTCCACTCGGGGCTCTGCCGCAGACGACTTCGCCTCACTCGCTAGGTCCTTTGCTCCTCACCCGACACTAGACACTACTACCGAGCACGTGCCCTGCCCCGGGGACACACAACAGCGGACGCTAGCTGTGAGACCATGACTGGGGAACAAAGCAAAGGCAATAAGCCAGAAACGAAGCAAAATATAAAGTATCTCAGCGTGTGCCAACTGCGTGGGAAAGGAGAAAGCCGAGACGGAGGCTAGAGGGGGTGGTCGGGGACGGCTTGGCCGGGCAGGTGCAGGTGAACCATGACCCGAGCTGGTGAGCCACGGGGTGTGGGGGGAGAGGGCGCCGGGCTGCCGAACCCCAGGAACAAAGCCAGGGAGCAGGAGACAGAGGAGAGCACATGGCTGAGGGAAGGGAGTTGGAGATGGGGTTGCAGAGAGAGCAGTGCAGGGAGCTGATCGCGGGGGGTCCCGTTGTGAGGTCTTTAACTTGTGTCTCAGAGCTGGAGGCCACTGGCGAGATGGAGTTTATATTCCATTCCGTAGAATTCATATTCCCTTGTTGAGCGGTGGCAAGACCTTGCTGCTCTCTGGTGAACGGGGCTGCCCTGGCGGCCGTGAGGAACAGAGTGTAGGGCGAGGGAGTGCTCAGCAGGTCCTGCTGACAGAGGACGGTGGCTTGTGCCACGGGCAGCGTTAGCGTCCAAGACGGTACGGAGTGCTCAGAAGATGACATGAGGGATTCTGAAGGGCGAACCAACAGTGTTTGCTGACAGATTGGATGTAGGATGGCGAGAGAGAGTGAGCCTCAGGGTTTAGGCGGGGGCAGTCCGAGGGACGGGGTAGCCATTTACCCTGGTGGGGGAAGAGTGGGGTTTGTGCAGAGGTGCAGGGAAGTCAGGAGCTCAGGTCTGGCAACAACAGAGACTGGGGCTCTGGCACCTCAGCCCCCAGAGCCAGGGAGGGACCCCAGTGCTCCTGTCTTTCCAAGCACCGGCTCGTCACTTTTCGCAGGCCTTTTCTGCCCTCTAGTGGTCATAATCGGGAACGCATCGAGTGAGTTCAATGGAGCTGGAGAGCCAGACTAACTTTCTGGGTTCCTTCTGTGTTTCACTTGTTCATTCAGGAGGCAGTTTCTACTGAGCACCTACTATGCGCTGGGTACTGACCAGTGCAGAAGAGAACTAAACGCTCTCTTGGAAGAAAAGGCACGCAAACGCAATTGTAAGACAGTGGCTCTCAGCTGGGGGTGGTTTTGGTAATGTCTAGAAACATTTGTTACAGCTAGGTGGGGGTGGATGGGTTGTTGCTGGCATCTAGTAGGAAGAGGTCCAGGATGCTGCAGAAGATTTTATAATGTGCAGGACATCCTCCTACAACAAAGAATTATCTGGCCCTTAATGTCAACAGGTGCTGAGGTTGAGAGGCCCAGATTCAAGACAACATGTCCAGTGCTATTTTTTTTTTTTTAATCTTTTTGTTGTCTGATTGCTGTGGCTAGGACTTCCAATACTATGTTGAATAGCAGTGGTGATAGTGGACATCCCTGCCGCGTTCCTGACCTTAGCAGGAAAGCTCTCAGTTTTTCCCCATTGAGAATGATATCCGCTGTAGGTTTTTCATAGATGGCTTTTATGATATTGAGGTATGTACCCTCGATCCCTATACTCTGAAGAGTTTTGATCAAGAAAGGATGCTGTACTTTGTCAAAAGCTTTTTCTGCATCTATTGAGAGGATCCTATGATTCTTGTTCTTTCTTTTGTTAATGTATTGTATCACATTGATTGATTTGTGGATGTTGAACCAACCTTGCAGCCCAGGGATAAATCCCACTTGGTCATGGTGAATAATCCTTTTAATGTACTGTTGGATCCTATTGGCTAGTATTTTGGTGAGAATTTTTGCATCCATGTTCATCAAGGATATTGGTCTGTAATTCTCCTTTTTGATGGGGTCTTTGTCTGGTTTTGGGATCAAGGTAATGGTGGCTTCATAAAACGAGTTTGGAAGTTTTCCTTCCATTTCTATTTTTTGGAACAGTTTCAGAAGAATAGGTATTAATTCTTCTTGAAATGTTTGGTAGAATTCCCCCTGGGAAGCCATCTGGCCCTGGGCTTTTGTTTTTTGGGAGATTTTTGATGACTGCTTCAATTTCCTTAGTGGTTATAGGTCTGTTCAGGTTTTCTATTTCTTCCTGGTTCCGTTTTGGTAGTTGATACATCTCTAGGAATGCACCCATTTCTTCCAGGTTATCTAATTTGCTGCCATAGAGTTGCTCATAATATGTTCTTATAATTGTTTGTATTTCTTTGGTGTTGGTTGTGATCTCTCCTCTTTCATTCATGATTTTGTTGATTTGGGTCATTTCTCTTCTCTTTTTGATAAGTCTGGCCAGGGGTTTATCAATCTTGTTAATTCTTTCAAAGAACCAGCTCCTAGTTTCGTTGATCTGTTCTACTGTTCTTTTAGTTTCTATTTCATTTATTTCTGCTCTGATCTTTATTATTTCTCTTCTCCTGCTGGGTTTAGGCTTTATTTGCTGTTCTTTCTCCAGCTCCTTTAGGTGTAGGGTTCGGTTGTGTACTTGAGACTTTCTTGTTTCTTGAGAAAGGCTTGTATTGCTATATACTTTCCTCTTAAGACTGCCTTTGCTGCATCCCAAAGATTTTGAACAGTTGTGTTTTCATTTTCATTGGTTTCCATGTATTTTTTAAATTCTTCTTTAATTTCCTGGTTGACCCATTCATTCTTTAGTAGGATGCTCTTTAGCCTCCATGTATTGGAGTTCTTTCCGACTTTCCTCTTGTGATTGAGTTCTAGTTTCAAAGCATTGTGGTCTGAAAATAGGCAGGGAATGATCCCAATCTTTTGGTACCGGTTGAGACCTGATTTATGACCTAGGATGTGATCTATTCTGGAGAATGTTCCATGGGCACTAGAGAAGAATGTGTATTCTGTTGCTTTGGGGTGGAATGTTCTGAATATGTCTGTGAAGTCCATTTGGTCCAGTGTGTCATTTAAAGTCTTTATTTCCTTGTTGATCTTTTGCTTAGACGATCTGTCCATTATCAGTGAGGGGGGTGTTAAAGTCCCCCACTATTATTGTATTGTTGTCGATGTGTTTCTTTGCTTTTGTTATTAATTGCCTTATATAATTGGCTGCTCCCTTGTTAGGGGCATAGATATTTACAATTGTTAGATCTTCTTGTTGGATAGACCCTTTAAGTAGGATATAGTGTCCTTCCTCATCTCTTATTACAGTCTTTGGTTTAAAATCTAATTTGTCTGAAATAAGGATTGCCACCCCAGCTTTCTTTTGGTGTCCATTAGCATGGTAAATGGTTTTCCACCCCCTCACTTTCAATCTGGGGGTGTCTTTGGTTCTAAAATGAGTCTCTTGCAGACAGCATATCGATGGGTCTTGTTTTTTAATCCAGTCTGTTAGCCTGTGTCTTTTGATTGGGGCATTGAGCCCATTTACATTCAGGGTAACTATTGAAAGATAGGAATTTAGTGCCATTGTATTGCCTGTAAGGTGACTGTTACCGTATATTGTCTGTGTTCCTTTCTGGTCTATGTTGCTTTTAGGGTCTCTCTTTGCTTAGAGGACCCCTTTCAAGATTTCCTGTAGGGCTGGTTTCGTGTTTGCAAATTTCTTTAGTTTTTGTTTGTCCTGGAAGCTTTTTATCTCTCCTTCAATTTTCAATGACAGCCTAGCTGGATAGAGTATTCTTGGCTGCATATTTTTCTCATTTAGTGCTCTGAATATATCCTGCCAGTCCTTTCTGGCCTGCCAGGTCTCTGTGGATAGGTCTGTTGCCAATCTAATGTTTCTACCACTGTAGGTTACATATCTCTTCTCCCGAGCTGCTTTCAGGATTTTCTCTTTGTCTATGAGACTCGTAAGTTTTACTATTAGATGTTGGGGTGTTGACCTATTTTTATTGATTTTGAGAGGGGTTCTCTGTGCTTCCTGGATTTTGATGCCTGTTTCCTTCCCCAAATTAGGGAAGTTCTCTGCTATAATTTGCTCCATTATACCTTCTGCCCCTCTCTCTCTTTCTTCTTCTTCTGGGATCCCAATTATTCTAATGTTGTTTCGTCTCATGGTATCGCTTATCTCTCGAATTCTGCCCTCGTGATCCAGTAGTAGTTTATCTCTCTTTTTCTCAGCTTCTTTATTTTCCATCATTTCATCTTCTATATTACTGATTCCCTCTTCTGCCTTATTTATTCTAGCAGTTAGCGCCCCCATTTTTGATTGCACCTCATTAATAGCCTTTTTGATTTCTACTTGGTTGGATTTTAGTTCTTTTACTTCTCCAGAAAGGGTTTCTCTAATAACTTCCATATTTTTTTCAAGCCCAGCTAGTATCTTTAAAGTGATGATTCTGAACTCTAGATCTGACATCGTACTAATGTCCATATTGAGTAGGTCCCTGGCAGTCGGTACTACCTCTTGTTCTTTTTGTTGAGGTGATTTTTTCCGTCTTGTCATTTTGTGCAGAGGAGAATAGATTAATGAGAGAACAAAATGCTAGCAGAGTAACAACATCCGCAGAAAATATACTCTAAACAAATCAGAAAAGACCTGAAGCAGTGGGAAAAGAAAGGGAAAGAGAGAAAAAAGAGAAAGAAAAAAAAGAAAAAGATAAAGATAAAGATAAAAACAAAAACAAACAAAACAAAACAACAACAAACAAACAAACAAAAAAACCAGAATGTGATCAAATATGATCAGGCTGGTATATAGATCAGTGCCACACACTAGATTTGGGGTGTATTTTGGTCTTTTAGAAGAAAGTGCCTCCCAAAATTTTAAAAAAAGGAAAACTTATATATGTACAAAAATAAGGGTTGATATGATGAAGGGATGGAATATGACTGTAAAGATGGAAATTATAAAAAATTTTATAAAAGGAATTGATAAGAAGTTGTTTGAAAAAAGAAAGAAGAGGATTTTAAAAAAAGAAAAAAGAAAAAAAAGGGAGAGGATGTGATCAGTCAGGGGAATAGAAAACACCATATACTAGAGATTTAGGGTATATTTTAATCTGTTAGAAGAAACTATCTCAAAATTTTAAAGAGAGAACAACTTATATATATAAGCCAAAAATATAGGTAACTACTATGAAGGGATAGACTATGACTCTAAAAATGAAAAATAAAAATTTTTTTTAAAAAAAGGGATTGATAAGATGTTGGTTGAAAAAGGGAAAAAGAAAAATTCAAAAAGAAATAAAAAGACAAAAAGACAGTTAAAAAAAATTAACTTTGAAAGACTAAAGAATCATGGTAAAAAAGCCATGAATTCTATGTGCGGTATTCCCCTAGCGCTGGAGTTCTGCCGTTGTCATTGATCCGTAAACTTGGTCTTGGCCGGCTGTTCTCGCTGATCTTCTGGGGAGGGGCCTGTTGCCGTGGTTCCCAAATGTCTTTGCTGGAGGTGGAATTGCCCCGCCCTTGCCCCCTCCCGGCTAAGTGATCTGCTCGTGTTTGCTTTCCGGAGCTTTTGTTCCCTGCGAGCTTTCCGTACAGCTTTGGAGGCGGAGAGTGAAAATGGCGGCCTCCTAATCTCTGCCCCGGAGGAGCCAAGAACTCGGGCCCGCTCCTCAGTGAGCCCCCAGAGAAAAGCCGTCAGTCACTCCCGTCTCCCTGGTCTCTGGCCCCACTCCGTGCTCACCCGGCCTGTGACCGCGCATTTCTATCTCTGGCACCCGACTTGGTGTGGAGTCTCCAAACCCAGCAGATCCCTGCGGTGCACTCCCGCGCGGCTCCTCCCGGGGGAGGAAGGTGAGTCTCCCCGGATCAGCCGCTTTTTGGGTCCCTGCTGGAGTAGCAGGGGCCCTGGGCTCCGCCTCTGCAGCCGGCTTCCCTGCTCCGCTACCTGGGAGCTCTGCCGCACTCAGGCACCCCCGGTCTTTCTGTGACCCCGAGGGTCCTGAGACCACACTGTCCCGGAGGGTTCCACCCCCCGCTTAGCCACCAGAGTGACGTCCCTCGGCGGAGCAGACTTTTAAAAGTTCTGATTTTGTGCTCCGCGGCTCTATCACTTGCCAGAAGCGGCTGACGGAGGCTCCTCCCCCGCCGTCTATCCCAAATATCACCTCGGATTCACTTCTCCGCACATCCTACCTTCCAGAAAGTGGTCGCTTTTCTGTTCAGAGAGTTGTTGCTCTTCTTTTCTTCGATCTCCTGTTGGGTTTGTAGGTGTTCAGAATGGTTTGATCCCTATCCAGCTGAATTCCTGAGAGGAGACGAAATCCAGGTCTCTTACTCCTCCGCCATCTTGCTCCGCCCCCCTGTCCAGTGCTATTAACAGACATATTAACCAGAACATTTGGTTGCAGAGAAGAGAGGAAGTAAACCTGTCTTTGGAGGCAAGGAAAGCTTCACTTCACAGAGAATATGTGGTTTCAACTCGTCTTGAAGGATGAGTAGGGCTTCGCCAAGTAGAAAGGGGAGAGATAGAGTATAGATGTTAGAAACGGGTTCAAATCATGTCCCAGGAGAAACTAGAGTGGCCACAGGCCCAGGTGTGTCTGGGACAGCCCTGCTGATGCAAGGTGTGCCAGCATCATTGTTCAGAGAGCTGTCTTCCACTCAAATGTGTTCCAGTTGGGACATTTGTCTATGTGGTCATCCTAGACTTAGCAGGCTCAATGAGGCTGGAATGGTGCTGGAGACAGATGGGAGCTGGGTCATGAGGGCATGATAAAGTCAGGCAGAGGGGCTGGGTTTTAGCAGAGAGCAATGGGACCCCACTGGTGCTTGCGGGCAGGAGTCTTTCCTCAAGAGACCAGAGCAGAGGGTGCCATAAACATCCAGAATAGAGAGGACAAGAATCGAATCACAGACAGAAACAGAGACCCTCCCATGTGCCCCTGTCTTGGGTGAGGGTTGGAGAGAATAGGGTTAAGTACTCCACGCTTAAGGACAAATGAAAATACTCCCAGTGCAAGGCACAGGGCCCCAGTCATTTGGCCTCCTTCTGCCTTGAGCCGGCTCTCCCTCCCTACCCATCCCAGGGAGAGGTGCTGATTGGGTTAGCGCAAAAGCAGGGGTTGGGAAAGTTGGTGTTGGCCAGAACTTGGCTGCAAACAAGCCATGGGACCTGGCCACAGCTCTGCCTGGCTTTGGTTTTTCCATCTGCACCAGGAGCAGGAGGACAGATCCTCCCTAGGACCCTTCCAGTTCTCAACTCCTATGTTCTTGCACATTCTACTCGCGAGCCCTTCTGAGAGGTGGATTCTGCGCCAGACGGACCTGATTCTGGAGCTTTGCTTTCTGACCAGCTGGTGGGACCCTCCTCCCTTCCAGGCCTGAGGTCTTTAATGAAATGAAGACAGGTCTATCCCCTTGGAGAAGGCAACCCTTTAAGATATGTATCACCAGGCGCTCTGCTGGGGTGCCCCGAGAGTCACACTTGGAATCTATGGTTGTGAACTCCCAGGAGGCTCTCTTTCTGGGGTCTGTGCCCCCAGTGTTTCCAGGCTTTGGTTCTGGAGAGTGGATTAACAGGCTTTGCCACTGGAAAATCGGAAAGGGCACAGCCCCAAGAGCCATCAGAGAGAATGCTGCCTTGCTATTTACAGATGGCTTAACTCGAGTGAGCAGAGGTCACAGCAGATGGGGTCCAGGCAGCCCCGGCTAGGCAAGGGCTTTCTATCCAGACAACCTCACATCCGTGTACAGAGAGTGACTCACAGCCCATGGGCAGGGCAGAGTGGTGGGGTCATCCCCATGGATGGCACTGGGATCCTGGGGGGAGTTCATTCAGCAAGTTTCTGGCTGAGCACGTGGGGCAGAGGACCTGGGCTTTCTAACTCCTGTTTCTGGTCGTATCCCAACACCTTGTCTTTGATAGAGGAGGATGCTGTCCTTTAGAGGGACACATGGATCAGCCACAGGTCATCTAGCTACTGAGTGAACTATCTGGGGCCATATCTGGGGAGGGTGTCCCGCCTCCAGCTGGGCAGAGGGGCAGTGATGTGGCTTAGTTCAAAAATCGGTTGTGCGCATGTGTGTCTCTCTCTACGTACATCATGAGCCAACATCACAAAAACTTTCTTCCATTATAAAAACACAAAAACACTTCAGAAAATAAAGCAAAATTGAAAGAAAAATGGTCCCACTGCTCAAGCATTCACTTTTGGGTACATTTACTTCCTTTGTTTTTCCCATATGTAATTCTTTCTCCCCCCTTTCATCTAGTTGAATTCATATTGACTCTACAGTTTCAAGCCCTGGTCTCACTCACCATCATAAGTATTTTCCGTGTTGTTACATGCTCTTCTTTTTTTTTTTTTTTTTAAAGATTTTATTTATTTATTTGACAGAGAAAGACACAGCGAGAGAGGGAACACAAGCAGGGGGAGTGGGAGAGGGAGAAGCAGACTCCCTGCCGAGTAGGGAGCCCGATGCGGGACTCGATCCAGGGACTCCAGGATCATGACCTGAGCCAAAGGCAGTTGCTTAACCAACTGAGCCACCCAGGCGCCCTTCCGTGTTGTTACATGCTCTTCTTAAGTGTCATTCTGAAGGCAGCAAGCTCACTGGACTGACTCCTGATGGTTGGACATTTAGACTGTTTCAGATTTTTCACAGCTATACTTAATGCTTCAAAGATCAGCTTTGTGTAGGATGGCTTTGAATATTTAGGATGATTTTATTGGGCTGGAATTTGAAAGAGAGAGAGAGAGAGAGAATACTGATAATGTGCACTCTAGGTGCTCCTGTGTTTGGCTCTCCCATGGCTGGCCCAGCCTTGGGGTCCCATGCAGAAGGATAACAGGTCCCCTCTCCTCTTTCTGCAGCCCTTCCTGAGGTCTGTGTTGATTTTTAATTCTCATTACACCCTCACGACCTAGAAATTATTTCCTAAGACTCCTCCATTAAAACCTATCACATTAGCAAGGATACTGTCTGTCGAAAGTGGAGGAAAAAAAAATCACATCCCAAAGTATATTGATCAAAAATGGATTATACTGGTTTAATAAACTGAAAAGCCATTGGCATCAGGTATAGCTGGATCCAGGTGCTTAGGCAGCGTGATCAGGACCTGGCTTTTCACTGATTCTTAGCCCAGTTCTGTTGGTGGTTCCATCTTCAGGTCTTGCATGCTGTCATTGGTTTCAGCCGCCTGTGTTTAGGCCTGCAAGAGAGAACAAGATTTTCTCCCTGGTAGCTCCTACATAAGCCCCAGAATTCACTTTGATCGGATTAACTTGGGTTACTCGCTCACTCCTGAACTAATCGGTGTCATCAGAGATATGTCCTGACCTTAAGCTTAGTGGACATGGATGACATGCTTTATGCCTGGGACTGGGATTCTCCCAGAGCCCATAGATTAGGAGAGATGCTTGGGGCATTGATTATCGCAAGAAAAGAGAGTGGGTACTGGACTGGAGAACACAAAACACTAGATGCTACTCTGTTTGGGAAAAGAATCTTGTCTCAGAAGCCTAACATTTTGGACCTGAAGGGTCCTGCAAACACATCTCCCTACTATCCCAGACAAAGAGGACCCCCGTTACAACCTCTCTGAGAGATAGCCATTCCAATTCTCTTTGCATCCTTCTAATGATAGGGAGCTCACCAGTATCCAGACCAACACACTCCACCCCGGGATAGCTGTGGCTGTAAGAGAATTAATTCTTCTCTCCATTGAGGGTTCAAATCTGTCTATCCATCTAACTGTATATAGGCACTGGCCCTCCTGGACACATCTGGAAGACCCTCAGATATGTAAAGACTGACATCACAGGGGTATTTTTTTAACTCCACGAAACAGCCTCTCGACTTTGTTGTATGCAACTTGGTTTCCTATCTCTTTGCCATTGGTTGGCTTCCTCGGAGCTGTTGATCAGAGTCAAGAACTAACCATGAAGCTGAAGTCTTGAGAAGTCTTTAGTCAGATATCCAAGCCTCCTCTTTAAATACCTGCCCAGCTGTGGAGGCCCAGCTGGTTCCAGTCCAAGTTGTCCCTTCCCTTGTGGCTCATGTGAATTGCTCTTTTAGCCAATTTCAGGGCTCTTAAAGCAAAAGTAACAAGCCCGACCATGTGTTACTTAAAAAGAGATTGATTACATTTAACTGAAGGGATCCTTTTCTAGGAGGAGCATTTTATGTACCAGCCACATGCAAATGGCGCCCACTGTTTGGTCAAGTGCATGGGCCTCCCTGCAAGCTCCCTCCTCTGCTCTTCCTTTTTTGGGTGCTCAGAGCTGGTCTCTGCTTCTGGGAGCGCATCCAGCACATTATGGATCCAGTAAATCATGGTTCAGGTAGCACATAGATGGATCATCTTGTCTTGGGAACCCTGCAGCATTTTGTGCAGCTCTGTTTACTTTGTGTAGCCCTAGGGGGCTGCCATTCAAGAAAACCACCAACCTCCCCTTGTTGGCCAGCCTCAAGCATATGATACCGCCATTCCTCCAGTCACCAAAAGCAAGCGAGGAGTCAGTGAAATCATCCATTGGCTGGATTTCATTAGAGTCAGAGCTGGGTGGTTACGGTTTCAACTCTCTCTGCCATCTGAGTGGGTTAAGGTAATCCTTGCTGCTCTAACAAGTAAACCCCAAATGGTATAGTGGCTCAGAGGTGACAGAAGCTATTTTTTCCCTCTGTCACAGGTCTGATGTGTGATCAGGTCATGTTGTCTCTGGGCTCCAGGTTCCTGGATGTTCTAGCACCTTCAGCTCAGGGCTTCTAAGAGGATCCAAGGGGTGTCTCCACATCAGCCAGCCAGAGAGGAGCACCAGCAAAGAGGAGTGCCCATGCAAGCTGTGTACGAGATGTCCTGGACGTGGCTCCTATTTCTGCTCATCTCCCCTTGGCCAGGGCAGAACTTAATCACCAGGCCATGCATGACTGCAGGAGAGACTGGAAATACAGTCTAGCTGTGGGCAAAGGGCAAGAACCAGATTTTGGTGAGCAGAGAGCAGTCTGTGGCACACAGTCCCAATCCAAATTACAAGCCCGGACCATTCAAGGAGGAAGCAGAGGACATGGGTGCATGTCAGCAGAGGAAGAGTGGCCGGGCAGGCAGATGAGTGGGCAGTCCCTGTTGCTGGTACTGTCCTGCTGAGACTCCTCTCCAGCCACGTCTGGAGCGCTGGTTCCATCTAGCACCCTTGACTGACCATGACCTATTCCCAGAACGAAGGCAGGGGACCTCGTTTGCGCATGAGCCCCAGAGACTTCTTGAGTCACTCACTGCCTTCCACTCATTGCTTCTCTCCCACCCACGATGCACGATTTAAAGGCATCATGATAGCATCATCTGGACAAATTTTGCAGCCACGGCTGAAACGCTTGGGATGTCTGAAAGCTTGTCGGGCAAGAGAAACTGATTTGTAACTTGGAGGCAGGTGGAAACTCGGGGATGGATTTCTGATAACATGGTGTGATCAATGTATAGCATTTCCTGACTTCTCTTAACAACCCTTCAGCTGCCACGACCCCATCTGGTCAGCTCACTTCACATTCGCATTCCTTTTCAAAGGATCATCTCAAACTCAAGTATCTTTTATAGACTCTCAGCCTGCTCAGTTGGCTGTAATTATTGCCTTGATGATCAAGTTGAAGTTCCACTGCTGCATGACAACTTGCATAGGAGAGACCCTCTTCCCAGGCATCCCGTGCGGTGGTCCAGCATGGTCCCCCAAATTCTCTGACCCCTTGATGCTCCTGACTCAGCTTTCTTCCATGAACCCATCTCTGGAAAGGGCTGTCTTTCAGAGAGCCCTGCTCTGCTCAGATGACAGTAAAGGGCTCTGTAGGCTTGTGGCTGTGTTTGTCACTTTGCAGGCTTACTGGTTACATGCAAGGTGCACCACGGGCAGGGGAGGTCATCTTAGCCGACATGGGGGACTTTTCTCGAAGTCACAAGTTCATGCTGATGTGTTGATAATCACACCATTTCACAAAGCCCTTCTTTTCTTATTACCACCTAAGAATCCCTTGATTTATGTTCTGGTTTCCTTCGCAAAGCTCCCAGCTCTGCATCTCACACACATACTAGTTTCTAAATGCCAAGCTGTGCATTGTCAAGACAAACTATATGTCGAATTATAATAATGCCCACAGCTTTCAAAACATCAGCATTCAAATGCCAATGTGTGGTTACTTGCTCCCATGATTTCTCATTGATGACATTCTATACACTGCCTGTCTTTTAATATTTATCTGAGCCAGGGGACTGCATTGCTGATTACTTTTTCCGCTTTACTAAATTTATTAACAATGGTTTACACATCCAGGACATTCAGGAGAACTGCAACAGGGTAATTCCACTTAGGATTCCATGATTCCTTTTAATATGGTTGGATCTTATCCAAGCATCCTTTTAAGAAAGAACACTCCACGGTGAGTAAGATGTAGACTATATAAAGTAAGAATCCTTTCCTATTTAAGAGGGCTTTCAGGATAATCCTATTCACACAGCATACAACACAGTGAAAGTATCTTTACCTAGGGCAAATGGATCTACATGATTCAATGAGGGAGGTGTGTGGTGTGGGGAGGGGGGGCAAGGGGGCCAACTGAGGGCGGAAGGTAGTGATAGGAGATGGCAGGGTTGAGTTGGCCCTGGGAAGACAGTTCTGGGTCCCATGAAAGAATTATCCCAGACTCTTCAAGCCCTACAGATCTAGTGGAATAGAGAAACACACACCTACCCCAGGTCTATATGACCACAGCCTATATGATGTTATTCCCTCTGCATGGAACACATTTTCTACTTCTGCCCAACCTGTGAACTATCCTAATCCAGAGTGTGAAGATCTATGATCTACCATACACACCCCTTCCCCTCTGCACACAACACCCTATCTACACCTCTTGTACCATTTGCCACCCTTGATTGTAGTATGTGTATGTACGAGTCTTTCTATCAGTCTATCTTCCCTTTTGACCATGGGCTTTTGTGAGCAGAAAGTGTTGCTTCTGCATCTTAATATCCTTAGTGTCTGGCATGTGGTCAATACTCGATGAATGTTGAATGAATGGTTAAAATTAGTATCCAACTCATCATGAAATCTTAATGAACATTAAACTCTCAGTGAATTTCATCCCATCTGGAGTCTCTTCTTTATCAATAGCCAGGAAGACATTTGATATGCACACTAATGATGACCATGCATATTTCATGAAACGTTCCAGAATCTACCAAACCCCCATATTTGTCATTTATAATGACATCATGTTATTCATGTTATTAATGGCACTGTGTTAATACATACTGTTTTGCTTGGTCAGCCCCCTCTTCTTTGGCCTTTGGGTTGTTGACAATTTCTAGTTATTATGGGTAAAGCCGCTATAGATGTGTTTTCCTTTCTTTTGGGCTAATACCTTGGGGTTTGTTACCAAAGAGAGAATTACTAGGTCAGAGAGTATAAACAGTGGCTCAGCTTTCATTCAAGTTGCCTGATTGCTTATGTAAATTGGTCCAGTTTTTCTAGAAAGCAGTGCTGAAGGATCTGCTTCCGCCGGCTGCCAATCCTGGGTTTTCCTCCTATTTATTTTTGTGGCTTTAATAGGCATGTAATGGGACCTGAAAGTTGCTTGGATCTAAATTTTATTTCATAGCTGGCGAGATCGCACATGTTTCCACACGGTGATTTACTACCTCCATTTCCCGGTGTGATTCTGTTCATCTCCTTTGACCACTTATCAAGGGGAATCACACAGCAGCCCATCCATTACCTGTTTTGGGCAGTAAGCAGACCTGGGAAGGGGAATGTGACAGACATAATGGATGCCACTGCTTTCCTTTTAATATTTATTTTTATTACATTGTGGTGCAAAAATTTTCATTCTTATATGTTTGAACCCATCCATCAGAGCCCTGATGTTATCTGTTTCTTCAATAGCTGGGAATTTATCTCATCCGTGGCAGCCCGGATAGCATTGCCTTGTCTCCAGGTTTGTCACAGATTAACGGTATGAGACAACTGAACTTGACAGGCATGCTGTATGAATTTAAATGAACTTTCCCCGGCCCGTTAGCCAACTGTCCCAGCGATGTTTATTAAATCATAATTTCTTTCCCCAAGGTGCTCTTTTGCTGGCCTACTGTTAGTTTTACTAGGGTCCAGATTCATCTCAGGGAATCTCTTCCCCGAGAACTTTGCTTTCGACTCAACACAGGATGGTTGCAGTGATGGACAAATCACATCTTAATCGCTCAGGAGGGATCGGATATCATTGCCCTTATAAGACAAATCCTTTGATGGTTCTCCACCTGGAAGAATAAGCATCCCACACTCAGAGCCATCGAATTCTATTAGAGGACTTGTGGAGATTTACATTGGTATTGCATTCACTCTATATATTGACTCTGGGACAGAGCATATGTACTTAGGGATCACAATTAGACCACAGCTGGAAAGCTCCCCAAAGACCTCAGAGCTTTAGACAAAGGGAAGACTCAAGTTTCCTTCAAATGGGCCTGACCTGGGATATGTCCCAAAGGGTTAGTTGGTCCCAAAGCTGATCATTTTGAGTAACATGGTTTTTCTGTAGCCTCCCCTACTCCCCACCCCAGGATGGGGATCTGGACATATCCGGAGCAAGAAGACCAAGAGGGAATATTGACTACACCCTATGAGTCCTATGGTAAAGGTGTTGGTGGGTGGATGGTGGTTGGGGTGGGGATGGCAAGAGAGGATTCATAGCCCCTCCAATCAGTCTGGAGTCATGGAACACAACTCCCACTATTTTAGCACCAGTATTTTCAATTCTTCTGCCCAAGTGTCTTTCAGTTACACCCTCCTGGCAAAGCCCCCACCTGTATACCTTCTCCTCCATCACCCCTGGGCTGCTGAGCACACCTGAAGGAAGACCACACAATCACCTGCATTGATGCTGCACAAAATTCATGGTCTCCAAGCTCAGCAATGTTGGTGAGCCTACTCTGCTTCTGTGGTCTGCATTCTCTCTTCCAGCCCACCTTTCCTCTCTCCTTCCTGTTCCACTGGGAGCAGTGTCCTTGCTCAGGAGTGGATCTATTCTTCCTGGAGCTCACGGCTTCCTTCCTGAGCAGGGACCTCACTCTCATTATACGTTCTCTGTCCTGCGTCCTCAAACTCCCCTTCTCTGTTACTTCCTCCTCATCAATGCCTAAATATACTATCTTCATTGTTTAGACGTTTTAGGACTTGAACGTTCTTCTCATAGTCAACATAACATACAGACAATGGGTAAACGATAAGCGAAGATCCTCTTCAGCAAAGCCATGTGATCCCCTTTAGCCATTGTCCTCTTCATCCCTCCTTCTCTATCACAGGCACAAGCTTGTCTACACCTCTTGTCTCATTCCTTCAATTGCAACTAGCTTCTCAACTCATGACCTTAAGGATTTTTTGCCCTTATTACTTCACAGAAACTATGTTTTACCAATGTAACTAATGGCTTCCTTATTTCTAAATCCAGTACTCACTTCTGAGTTCTCATCTTCTTGACTTCCAAGCAGTCTATGACAACGCTATTCTCTCCTTCTTGAAATACCCTTTTCCTCTGACTTGGGAATAGCCTACTCTCTTGGCTTTCCACCCACCTAAGTGGCCCCCCATTCTCAGTCTCCTCTTTTGGCTTCTCTTCTTCTGCCTGGTCCTCCAATGTTGGTGTCTCTCGGGGTGCTGTGTATGACCTTGATTCTTCCCACTCGACACTCTCTTCCTTGGCCATCGTTTCCATTCTTGTGGCTTCAGTGGCCCTCTGTCTGTGTGTGGATGACCTTCCAGTTACATCTGCAGGCCTGTGACACCTCTGTCCTGAATTTTCTGTCCCTACTGTGAGCTCTGGAACTGGAATGTCTGCGTATGAAACTGCCTCTGCTATGTGACTTTGGACAAGTTACTTGACATTTGTGCCTCAGTGTCCTCATAGGCTCCTAGTGAAGGTTACACTGAGTTGTTGTCATTATTATTAGGAATAGCCAACTGTTTGCTGGAATGTCATCTCCTTCAGGTGACCTGAAGACATATTGAATGTTCCTGCCCAAATCTAACTTCCCATGTTTACCTAGCTTCCAAAATCTTTCTCTCTCCATGTGTTCCTTTCCTTTTTGGTGGATGATACCACTGAAGTCCCCAGACATCCTAGACTGTCCTTCTATTTTTGTCTCTGTGGCCAGCCAATCACCAAACCCATGCATCTACCTCCTAAGCATCTGTCCTCATCCCATTACCCACCTTCGTGGTCTCCACCCTCACTCTGGCCACCATCATCTCTCACTTAAGTCTGCTGCATGAGCTCTTCAGTCCCCATTGCTCTGAAAATGCAAACCCCTTAGCATGGTTCACGGGTTCCCATCTGGAGTGGTGCTGCTCATTTATCTCTCCATGCCCCTCCCACCCTCTAGCATCCAGCCACTCTAAACGTGACCCCCTTTCTTTCACTATGACCTCTGGCATTTTCACCTGCTGTTCCCTTTGCTTGAAAGTCTTTTCCCCGTCCCCTATTTCCTGCATTACTAACTACTCATCTTTGGAGCTTCACCTAAAAAGCCATATCCTCCAGGTAACTTCTCTGATCTCCCAGTGTGGGGGAAGAGATACCTAGTCTTTTATGCTCCCACAGCACCCTGTACTTCACCCATCACTGGGTCCCCCTTCATACCAGTCTGTTTAGAACACCATATTCCCCACTAAGTATTGTGACACTCTTGTTCACTCCTGTGTGTCCAGGGCTTGTCATATGGTAGGTATTCTACGCAATATTTGTGCTCCATAACTATTTGCTGAATAAATATATCATTCCACATCCTGTGACAATATGTAGGGTCTGTCCATGCTCTTCAATACGTTCCTCTATTTAATACCTGGTACTGAATAGCAGGCTCCTTCTCTCTTGCTCATTCTCCTCTAAATAATTCCCGGTCCTTGCCACTAAGAAGCTCAGTGTAATGCTGGAGATGTACAAAGAAGCAGGTAAAGACAGTGGGGCTAACACAAGGTGATCTGTGTATAGGAGAATCAGCAATATGGGATGGAGGCAGAGAAGGGGATGGCTAAATACTTTCTGGAAGAATAACCTTGAGCTGAGTTTTTGTCTTGTTCTGTTTTTTAAAGGAAGAGCTGGACGGGAGTGGAGGAAAGGAAAGATGCTCATGTATTATTTTTTTTTTTAATTTTTTTTTTAAAGATTTTATTTATTTATTTATTCATGAGAGAGAGAGAGAGAGAGAGAGGCAGAGGGAGAAGCAGGCTCCCAAGGAGCAGGGAGCCCGATGTGGGACTTGATCCCAGGACCCTGGGATCATGACCTGAGCCGAAGGCAGACGCTTAACCATCTGAGCCACTCAGGTGCCCGATGCTCATGTATTATTGCTCATATTCTTCTACGTGCCAAAAAGCAGCTAAGCAGAGACAACCCTTATGTCTACTTCCACGGACAATTTTTACACCTTCCATCAGCTCCATTTCATTGGAAGATGTGATGCACACCTGGGATACTGAACACCGCACCCCTTTCTCAAAACCCCTTCAATGTCCTCACTCATCTAAATAAACCCAGAGGATTCTGCTGGGCAAATGCTGCATAACGGATGCTACTAATGTCCAGTGCACGCCTGTCTTCACTCATGATTTCCCCAGACGAGGGGATGGACGTGGAAGAGGTGAATTGTTTTGAGGAGGTTGCACAGAGCTAATTAGAAGCGCAGCCAGGAGTCAACTCCAAGGACCTGCTCTTTTCACCACATCCTGCTGCCTGCTACATTTTTAAACACACATGTGCTAAAGAGTGATAGGTTGATGGGGTGGGGTACAGAGGAGCAACACCCAAATCTTGAACTTGAGCAGTTAGTCTTCCTGGATAGATTCTTCATGAAACATAACACTTACTAGGAAACAAGACACTTATTCAATAAGAAGAGACAGAAATATTTTGCCTTCCGTATCCTAAGACTGCAGTTCAATGAAGTTAGCAATAAATCTCACAAACAAGAAGGGGTTATCCAGTCACAGAGAAGTTAGCACTCCTAAATAAAGCCGCGGAAAGAGAAGCAATTCAGAATAGAGTATTTAAAGAACAAAGATATAAACACAGCATAACATATAAATTTGTGGAATGCTGCCAGGCTGGTACTTAGAGGAGAAAGTATTGCTCATGACGGCCTCTATTAGTGAGAAAGAAGAAAAACCAGGAATTAAGTCTCTACCTAAATAACCCAGAAGGGATACAAATTATCAAGTGAGAGGAAAGTGGAAAGAATAATAAACCCCCAAACAGAAATGAATAAAACAAAGACATGAAACTGAATTTGAAGCACAAGTTAAGACAGTGCCTTCCTAACCTGACAGTGCATCAGAATTACCTGGGATGCTTGTTTGAACCATGAATGTTCTGGCTTGAGCTCAGACCTACAGAATCAGACTCATGGCAGGACAAGGGGCTGGAATCTGCATTCCTGGCAAATTCCCCTCATGACCATTATGCACCCACCATACTCACTTTTCTATCCTCTGGTGTTGAGAGCCATTGTCTACACTGATTCTCTCATGAGACTTGCGGGGTCCTTGGCCAGCATGACTCTTGGTAACCCTCATCCTCTCTTCCCTCCACATGGTGGGAATAACTAGGTCACAAGGGGACTCCAGCGTCTGGACGCAGCTGACTGGTCTAAGAGTGGACATTTGACCCGTGCTGGGCCAGTGTGTCCTTTCTCTGGAACTTTTAGATTTGGAGCGTGGAGAGTTGCATGGCTTCCCTCTCATGGGCTGGATTGTTATCTATGAAGCAATAAGTGCCCTGCCACCATGTCCTCCACCCTGTGGAGTAAAAAAGTGGAGAAACTCGTCTTTACAGAGAGAGAAGGCTGAAGGCAACATATAGAGAGAAGCATAGATGCCAGAGAGAAGAGGAAAGCCAGGTGTGATTCAAGTCCTTGCTTCTTTTTGTCCTAAGACCCAGTCACTTCCTGCCCTTGGAAGTGCACTTATATTATTTTCCCTCCATGTGTAAGCTGGTTTGAGCAGCATTCCTGTCCCATACATCAAAGGAAGCATAGCTAATTCACACATTTACTTAGTTCCTCTCTCTCCAGGCACGGCTCCCAATGTCACCACCCACTCTCATCCTTCCAAAAGAGAAGTAAGAACGTAGTTGCAGGAGTCATACCCTCTGTGCCTTGGTGACAATGATGGGTCTTGGTATGATAGAGGTCCATCCTATGACTCAGGCTCTACTTTCTTCTCTGTGACCTACCTTTCTGCTTCTCAAGGTCAAATCTGATTGTGCGGCCAATTAGCCATGGAGTTAGGCCCAATTTTCAGCAGCAGTGAGCAAAATGGCCCATCCTTTGGAAAACTGTGGAATAAGTCATAAACCATATAGAACCTATATTCATAATATTTTTAAAATTGAGAAGACACACCTAGTGGGAGGTGTTGTCAAAGGAGTCATCACCAAACATTCAAGAATATATGCTGAATATCTCATTGAGACTGAGGACAATGTTAAGTCTGGGTATTCTGCAACGAGTAGCATGTGGTCACTTCCCCTCGAGTCTGACCGGTGGAGGAGGAGACATACATGTGAAGGAACAGAAGGAGTGTGGAGGTGGGGTCTCACCTCTAGCTACTGGTGCTGTCAGAAGAGGCCACCTGGAAGAGGAGTCATTTGCACCAGGTCTTCATGAGTGAGCTCATAGGCAGATCAGGCAGCAGAAAGAGCTTGTGGAAAGGCATCGCATGGCACTCAATCATCTGGGTCACTGGAGACTGGAGGAACCATTGGGGAACAGTGGGGATGAGGCATGTAGGGGCAGGTGGAGACCACATTTGGAAGGCCTTGTGTGCTCTGCTCTGGGGCTTGTACTTGATCTTGGTGGTGAGAGAAAGCTGGGAAGGGTTTGAAGATGGGGAGTGATCTTGGCAGATGTGCAGTTATTAGTGCTATTTCTCAATTATTTCTGGCTCTCTTTTCTCCGCCCTTGGTGGCACCACATTTCTGGGCCTCCTTGTCCTTGGATGGGATCACATGAATGCCTTTGGCCAGGGAGACATGAGTGGAAGTGACATCTGTTATTTCCGGGTCAAGCATCTCATTGTTGGGGTAAGACCCCATAGAGTTCTCATCCCCTCTTACCTTGTAACTGTCAGTGTTCCAGATGGTGTCTGCTCCACCTGCTGTGGGGGTGGGGAATGGAACAGAACCCTTGGAAGCCCCTGCTGGACATGTAGCATCAATAAACAATCGACCATTGTTCTTTTTAAGCACTGAGATTTGGGTTGCCTGGGACCACAGCATACCCTGGCCTATCCTGACTGGTACAGCTGAGTCATCATCCATCCCCAAGTTGGGGGTGTGTGGGAGGATGGTGGCAGACAAGACTGGGCCTCTGTCCATGCCAATGGAGGACATGGAGGCCCGGAGGCCCTCAGAGGGGCAGCCCAGGGTTCCGCCAGCAGCGTCACCCACATCTCATCACCCATATGATCAGTACTCTTGACCCCCTTGGCGCCAACCACCCAGTTGCTCCTTGGAGAAGTGTGAAATTCTGAATATGATGATGAAAAGTGAAAAGTGAAGGCCTGGGGAGATTATACACAAGGAAAAGCCTTGACTTAAAAACAAGCACATGAACTTTGAAAATGCGAATCTCCTCCCAGCTAAATACATAGAACCAGTCCAATAAATGGCATGCACGAATTTTGAAAAGTGTGATTGAAGAAAAAGGATCATAGGAAGCAAAATATAAAGGCAAGACAGCAAAATATAGTGGGGGAATAGGGACTTCAGAGTCACAGACTACCCCCCTTCAGACTCTGCTTTCAATGTTTACAGTGTAACCTCCCCACGCTCACCCATCCCTTCACCTTCTGTTTACCCAATAAATACTGAGTGCCTCCAGTATACTTCTGAGCCACTGAGCCACTAACTGCCCTACATGGAACTTACAGTCCAGGGGCACCCACACAAGAATGTGGGCTCCCCATCTGTGCTGCGGGAAATGCACTCACCTGCCGGGGTTGTGAGCATGGGGTTAGTGCATAAACTACCTTGCAAGGTGCACAGTAGCCCAGAGTTGCTAAACCAATGGTGACTAAGAACATTAAAATGTCAGAGACTGGTAATAGAACACAGGATGTTGTAGAAAAAAACCCTTCTGTTCAATAATCATTGGAGATCCATGCATTATTTAGAGTTTGCAAGGAGGCTGTTTGTAACATTGGAAGTCACGATGGAAACAGAAAGGAAATTTGGGCTCCAGACTCTTCATTCCAAAACACTTCCTCCTAAGCCCACACAGTGGAGTGTGAATGTTTTATTACAGATGATTTGACCCTATAACACGGGGAAGACAGAGAAAGGTTAGGAGGGAGGTGGGTGGCTCATCAGGCCGTTCATTTGAGAACTGGCTCTCTGGTCTTTCGGCCTGACATACTGGAGCTACATGGCGTGCCCCGAGCAAGCTGCCTCCTCCCTCCCCACCCCTGAAGATGGGAGGACACACAATACATAGAATTTAGAAGACATATCCCAGGGAGCTAGACCTGTCATGTGTCTAATTACAATTTGTTTTTAGGAGAGGAAACAGTGTGGACAGAACATGAGCTTCAGAGTCATGAGCATTTGGAGTCAAATCCAGCTTTGTGACCTTGGTAGGTTAATTAATCTTTCTGGGTCTTGGCTTCTCTCACATAAATACATTTACAAATATGAATATGTATATACACATACATATGCATAGATTTATGCAAAATACATATTCATGCATGTTTATGTGTATATATATGTAGATGTGTGTATACCAACATACACATGCACACACAAACACAGCCTAGCACAGTGCCTGATGCCTGGTCAGCACCTGGAAAGTGCTAGTACCTTTCTGTATCTGGGAGGGTTTCCTTAATACTGACCTATGGTAGCTATGTCAGGTTCCATGTGATCTGAAGAATAGTAGCTGTGGGGTCTCTGGAACCATTCCCCCAAAACAATTTTTTCATAGCTTAGCTATTAGAATTCAGGCACCAAATTGTCTCCCCAGATGCCATTTAACTGGGTACCAAGATAGAAGAGGACATCAGACAGCTGACAAAAGATCTTGTCCCAGGCCAGAGAAAGGGCTCCCCGCTGGTCAAAGTCACTCCCAAACCATCCCAGCCCCAGGCCAGCCCTGACCATCTCTGTCCTAGTCCCTTAATCATGTACTGAGAGCCAAGAGGTCAGAGGCACAAAGCTAGGATTCTTGGTTACCTTCTCCCTGTGGCTTTTTAAAACTTCTAGACTTTAATTTTTGTCTTGAAATTAATGTAAATCTGTCCATTGGAAACCATATTGTCCATGTCTGAGATTCAACTAAGAAGATGGCCAGGGAGTAGCTTCAGTAGGGAGGTTTCTGGAACACCTACTAACCAAAGCCAAACATTCTGAGCAGGTAATACAAACCCAGCTAACCCCTGGGATCATCCAGGATGCACAATAAAATGCTGATTTCCAGGCAGACCCATGGGGATGTCAGGAATAGTATGTTATGGGACAGTAGAAGCTGTAGTTTTCCCCGCTCTGCTAGGGCTTCTGATGCATGGCTGGCTCTGGGAACCTCTGCTCTACAGAGGGGCCAGGTCCTTCATGGTGTCCCAATGAAACAGGATGGGCTCCCTAGAAGGGCTGCGGACATGACTCATCAGTGGCCACCTTCACTTTCTCCACTGATTGGGTCCCCTCCTCCCTGGGATTGATGTCACTTTCATCCTAAATTTCCCTGCCCTTTCCCCTTGCCTCTGACAAGGGAGGAAGAAGAGCTAAGATTGGCTGAGTGCCCAGTAGAGGCCAGGTCCTGGGCCAAAGGCCCCACTCATGTTATCCCATTTAATCCTCAAAGTACACCAATATCTAATGGCATTTTGGGATAAGGAAACTGAGGGTGAGAGAATGTAAGTAGCTGGCTTTCATGGGCACACATGAATCTGAATCTAGGACAGTATGGTTCCAAAAAGCAGGCTCTTCCTCCTAGATACCATGAGTGACAGACAACTTACATTTCAAATTAGGTCTTCTGCCTACTCGGCGAAAAAGGGGTCAGGACATGAAACAGGAAGATTAATCAGTAGGATCTTGTATTAAGTCAGGTGGACAATGACCTGCTCACCCCACTGCATTCTCATAGTTATCCTCTTAGGTTGATACTATTATTTCCTCCATTTTACAGGTGGCCGAGGGCTCCAGAGGTTGAGTAATTTATCAAAGGGCACAAAGCTGGCATATGGCGGACAAGGCAGTCTGGCTCCTGAGCCTATGATCTCAGGTACTGTGCTGCCTCTTAACCAAAATGGTGGCCTCCAAGGTGGAGAAGAGACAGAGGGGTTTAATGGCACTTAAGAGAGAGAAGTGTCAGGATTCAGTGGCTGTTGAGATGGGGCTGGTGAGGGAGAGGAAAGAATCAAAGGTGACAGCTAGGTTCTGAGTGGGTGACCAATGGACCCAACTTCCTTCATTTATAAGAAGGGATAAAGATGGGGAGATGGTTCGCAGAGGGCGGAGGAGATGAAAATTAAGTTTGGGACATACTGATTTTGTCAAAGCCAAGTTTGCACGGATTCAGGAAATAATCGTAATTCATCCATCCATGTAACAAATACTTATTCAGTGCTTAATTTGACAATGTTGGGGGCCAGGCCCTGGTCATGCATGGACCAGGCAGCCCAGCATCACTTCCAGGCTAAAGCCTCCCACTCCTGAGAAACAGACCCTTATCTTGCCCTGTTTATTTCTGAGACTTTCTCTGGTATCTTGTTCCGTCCTTCAAAATTTCCGCTCACATCAATCATCAGTTATCGATCACCGATGACAGAGTCTGTGGCTAGAATGACATTTCCACCACTCAAAGCCACAGATGGCTGACTGCCATTGTGTGGCAGGGAACTTCGCGCCAACTCAGGGTTTCTGCGTCATGGGGGAGAAGTCAGGGAAGACTTGGAAATTCTTGTCTTTTTGCCCATCTTTTCCTCTTGCCAAGTCCAGTGCCAAAGACAAGAAAGGCAAGGTGCTTGCACTTCTGGGGCTCTCGGGCTGGGGCAGGGAGGGAGCCAGAGTTCTGACACGGGGAAGGAGTAGGCTGCTTTGCAAAGAGATGGTTATGAAGAGTTGAGGCTGATGAAAGAGATCTGCAAACCCACTGAGCGGGTATCCATTGTGCTGCGGGGGATGCCTATCCTGGTGTGGTGAGGAGGAAGACACATCCGTGGGCTGTGTGATGTGGGCAGGTGAAGTCACTTTACCTCTCTAAGCCTCATTTTCCCATGTGTAAATATGATACCTGCTCTGTAGGGATACGATGGGGATTCCACAGGAAACTGGTGCAAAGTATTTGGCATGTGGTAGAGCCTTTCCTTCTGTCAATCACTTAGGGGTTCTTGATTAGCAAGAGCTTCCCATTTCAGTGATGCTCATAAGCCACATGACCTTCTGTAAGTTTCTATGGATGTGTATGTAGGTGACTTTTTATATTTTTATATGGGTATGATAAATCTATGTAAGACTATCTATATATATGTATATGTTTTAGATTAATTTTCTGCAAAGGAAAAGGAATGAGATTTACATTGGTGTGGGTTTTTTTTTAATAAATGTACAACGTAGTTCTATTCTTCAATATTTTACATTTCAGAAAAAGAACTTCCAAAAAAGCTTTCTAAAAATTATCCATATTCCCTAGACATGAACACATGTCACTATATCTTTCTCTCTTTCCCTACACATACTCACAAAGTTTCCCATGGTGACATCATTGTCTAGTCACTGTTTTATGCTTTTTACATTGTAACCATTTCACAAGTGCTTGTGTGTGTGTGTGAGAGAAAGAGAGTGAGAGCAAGAGAGAGTGAGAGACACTTTTAATGCCTTTGTATAGAGAAGATCTGAGGATTTCATAATATTCCATCACATTGACATTCAACTAGTTAAGAAAACACTCCTCAGTGCTGAACATTTCAGTCTTTGCCTGTGATCTTTGGTGGATAAGAGCTGGGGATAAGCCCCTTCTTCTGATAATGCCTGCATCCTGCTGGGCACATAGAGAGATCTCTTTTCCTAAGCAAGGGCTCATTCTCTAATTTTGAGCCCCCTGCTAAAGGATTAGGGTTTGATTTCAGAACTCAGGCTGTTTCTTCCGTTCTAGACCACATAGGTAGACTTTTCCTGTTTGAGAAGCAGAAGTAACAAGCTCAACTGGCTGTTCCTTAAACAAGAAAAGAGGAGATTTCATACATTTTACCAAAAGGACAGAATGTTCAAAGGCGTGTACAGCTGAAAGTAAGGAAAAAAGCCACCGACCTGGACCGAGTACCATGTTAGTGTCAGGGGCTCTTCTAAGCTGATTGCGTCCCCACAACAACCTGATGAGTTAGTTACAATTTTTATCTCTGTTCTGCAGAAGAGGGAGTTGAAGTCAGAGAGGTTAACTGATGTGGCCAAGTTCACACAACCAGGAAGTGACTTGAACCTGGGTGCCCAAGAGCTCAGGTCTAGGTTAAAATCCCAGTCTTTGCCCTCTCTCTGCCAGGAACTCCCCCTTCTGGGGTCACCAGAGCTGCCCAAGACTCTTGGTCTTCCTGAGACTTCGATGTCCAGGTTTCTCTCTGATGCTCTGAAATGCCCCAGTTTGCCCCTGACACCTTTCCTCTGTACCCAAGATACCCACTCATTCATTTAACACATATTTATGGAACAACTATTTGCCAACCACTGTGCTGAAAAAAGAATTGAATTGGCTTCTGTTTCTGTCACTTATGACCCAAACCAGAGACACCTAGTTATTATGTTTATTTCACAGGTATGACTGTGGCAGACAAGGAGGCACTAAGAGCCCTTTGCCAGTAACAGAGGAGCTAGGAAATATACCCTTGTCTGAGCTCTTTTCATGCTACTTCACCCAGGGAGAGAATTGTCAAAACTTGTCTGCGTTCTGCTAAGACCAGAAGGAACATGAGAATACTGTGCTAGCCCAAGAAGGGGGCACTACCAACCTCCTGGGTAAGATTGAGGAATTTGCTGATATTCCTGACTTTTAAGGAAGTAAAACATAGTAATTATAAAAATGGACATTGGGGGCCAAGGAACATGGGCTCAATGCTTCTGGGTAGATGACCTTGATTAACTTACTTTGTGAGACTCAGTGTCCTTCTCTGTAAAATGAGGATAACTATAAAGATAACTAGCACTTGTGTTGGTCATGAAGCTGCATTGAGATAATTGCACATAAGTCCTGAGCTCTGCATGCCTGGTGTAGAGTAAGTGCTCAGGGAGTACTGTTGATGGTGGTGACGATGACAGAGACCAATGCAAAGTTGTTCCTGTTGGCAGATGCACTATGGGCACCCAGGTGTTTAATACTAAGCAATTCTATTCAACAAGTTAGCCTGCTTAGTTTCCTAGTGGCTATAATTTATGACTGTGAAGGGGATGATATTGGTGTGTGCTGTGGGGTGGATGAATGGTCAATGGTGGGTAACTTCATGTTATCCAGGTAAGGTTGACTTTGCTATAGTCCCTGCTGATGACCTCTGGGGAGCACCAGCCAGGTATGTGATTGGGCCCCGCAGAACATTCAGGTGGCTTTGCAAAGTGTAATGGGCTGGGCGCAAAGTGTCCCAAAGCCTGGCGCAGCAGAATTAGTGTGATGTTCTAGGTAAGGCAGAGACCCCACTCAGAACCTTAGAGTCTCACCATAACAGCAACATCTTTGCTAGGGGTCGTTGGTCTTTCAATAAAAAACAGAGATTCCCAGCCCGCCTTGGGTTCATTTTGGAAGCTACTGTGTGTCTTAACTGCCATGCAGTTGCTATCAAAAATCTCAGCAACTGGGGAAAGCGGTCTTCCCATCTTCCTTGGTCCTAGCTTGCCACTGGGGATGGGAGTAGGGGAGAAAGTCTCCACCCAAGGAGTAGAACAGAGCTCAAACCCAGAGGGAAATCCCTGGCCAGTCTTAGGGGAGGCAAACCACTGAATCTCTGTAACTGAGCTGTGAGTTAGAACTGTCCCTCCACCTGGACCACAGCACAGCAAGTCCTTGAAGGACAGCCACAAAGGCAATTTTTAAAAAAAATCTCAGTGTTATTGTATAATTTAAAAGCTTAATATCTTATATAATAAAACAGTCATATATTATTTAAATACTCTTTTTCCCCTACAAAGTATCTGGGGGAGGCAGAGAGAGAGAGAGAGAGAGAGAGAGAGAGAGAGAGAAAGGGGCCAAGATGCAGACAGAAGTAGAAAGAGAGAGCCTTCAAATATCATTTAATTCCTAAATGTCACAGGTTTAAAAAATTCAACAGAATACTCGTGCATTCTTCCCCCATAGGGTGCTACCTTTTAAACAATGACCTTTAAAAAAACTGAAGCCAACAAACAGCCCTGATACTGATGGCGTGTTCTTTACCAGGCTGGGCGGTCCACCCGCTGACAGGAAGAACTTCATCAGCCCAAATGGTCAGTGTGGGGGGCAGCAGATCTTGAGATCTAACAGATTCTTGTGGATCACATCTGTCTGAGGTGATTTAGTCCTTGGTTCTTACAAGATGAGATGGTCTAAATAATTATCATTTCTTACAGTTGTAAAAATTCCAGTTTGACCTTCTAGCTGTCATGATTTATCTGAAGGCTCTGGGGAGAGGCAGGGTTGGAGCACAGAGTAAACTATAGGAGAACATATCAATTACATTGCACATGCAGACCCCCTAAAGATCTTAAAGAATGGCTCAAAAGCCAGGGCTTCATAGTGGAAAGAGCATGGCGCTTGATGTCTAAAGGCCTGGGTTCATGCCTTGGTGTCATTAATAAGTTCCCAGAGGGAGCTGTAGGGCCAGACAGAGCCATCTTTCCAGATAATAGATGTTTTGCAAGCTTACCGGAGAGCAACCCTCTTGATATGTAAATATAAATAGAAGGGGTAAGAATTCTTAAAATTGGAACTTTGAACAACTGCACACTGAGACTGATAAATTTTTGTAATTAATATTAAACATGTTGACACATGCAAGTGACCTCCTCAGCCCAGACTCGTGTGGGATTAGACCAGCTTGGGTCAAGTTTCAGTGGGTCCCGGGTGAAGTGAAGAAGGATCTGTGTGGGCTGTACACATAGAAATAATTTTCTTAGCTAAGGGATTCACTAATTTCTGGTGAGGAGGAAGTGGAAATCAATTTTCTGAATCTTATGCTATGCAGTATGATTACAAAGATTCTATTCTCAGTCCTTTGCCTATCTTCAGATATGGCTGCCCTTTAGGGTATTAAGAAAAAGGTAAATAAACTCTGGCAACAGTTGTCTCCAATTCTTTTCTTCCATTCTCTCTTGAATCCATCCTGATAACTCTTGTCAGTGTCCCCAGGGACCAAAGCCAAGCCTAATGGTCAATTCTCAGTTCTCATTCTCTTTGAACTCTCAAAGGCATTTGGCTTGACTGGTCACCCCTTCCTTCCCAAAATACTTTCTTCCCTTGGTTTCCAGGGCACCATATTCCCCTGGTTTTCTTGTTGCGCCTGCACACACCCCACCCTCACCCCTGCTGTCCCCATTCCTTCTTAGTGTTCTCTCCTGGCTTTCCTCACCTTCCTGGCACTTTCACAACAGAGAATGCCAGGGCTTGATCAATGGACTTTGTCCTTTCTTTAACTACATCCAATCCTTGGTGATCTGACCCAATGATACATTTTTGGTTTTTTTTTTTTACATTTTTTAAATTATTATGTTATGTTAATCACCATACATTACATCATTAGTTTTTGATGTAGTGTTCCATGATTCGTTGTTTGCATATAACACCCAGTGCTCCATGCAGTACATGCCCTCTTTAATACCCATCACCAGGCTAACTCATCCTTCTTCCCCCCTCCCCTCTAGAACCCTCAGTTTGTTTCTTAGAGTCCATAGTCTCTCATGGTTCATCTCCCCCTCTGATTTCCCCCCCTTCATTCTTCCCTTCCTGCTATGGTTTTGACAACCATCTCTAGGCTGAACCATAAAAAATCACCATTTTGTAAGTCAAAATGGCTGAATATCTGCATTTTTATAGGATTAAACCCAATGATTCCCAAATGTGATTGCCTGTGAACTTCAGATACCTCCATCTACCTGTATACTGGGCTTGATCTTTTCTCTTGGATGCCAAAGAGGTATTACAAGCATGGCTTGACCCAAACCAAAGTCCTGATAATCCCCTGCTACCACCCTGTCCCTCACCAAACCTGTTCCTCCTGCATTCTTGCTTATTTTAGTTAATGGCAATTCCTTTTTTTTTTTTTTTTTTTGAGTTCTTTAGCTAAAAATCCTTGGAGTTATTCTTGAATCCTCCATTTCTCGGACAACCAACATCCATTCCATTTGTAAAACTTTTTGACTCTAACTTGTCTGGCTTATGCGGTAACTTCCTACCTAATACCCTTGCTTCTGTCTTTGGCCCCTAAAGAACACCGGGGACTCCTGTGAAAATACATTTAGATCATGTCAATCCCTTGCTCAGAAACTTCAACTTATTCAGAATGAAAGCCAGAGTTCTTACAATGGCCTCCCAGTCTCTGTAGAGATCTGGTTGCTGTTTCCTTCCTGGACTTAACCCCGGACTTCTCACTCTCACCCACTGCAGGCACACTGGCTCCTTGTTGTTCCTCTAGATGTGCTTCTGCCCCAGGGCCTTTGCACTGTCAGTTTTTTCTGCCCAGAATGCTTCCCCCCTGATAGCCATACAGTTCCCTCCCTCATCTCCTTCCAGGCTTTGCTTAAATGTCACTTTTTCATGAAGCCTTTCCTGACCACCCATTTCAGAAGTGCAGCCATCCTCCCAACTTTCTCGTATTCATTTTGTCTCTCGTCAGTCTCCCCCACCAGAAAGGAGGTTTCTCTCCATGTATCACAACACCCAGAACAGTATCAGGATGTAAGGGCGTTCAATCCATTTTTGTTGGATAAGTGACTAGGTACCAGGATCAAGCTATCTGTTGGAGGGGGGATGTTGTCAACAAAGTTTCAGAGAACTGTCTTATTTTCTCAAGTCAACAAGGAAATGCAGCCAGGCCTGAAAGCAGCTACACCATTATATTTGTCATTATGCTCTGAACCCACTATTTCTACTCCCTGCCACTATGTATCAGACTGTGTGCCAAGTGCCATAGATACCTCACTGGTACTTACTCTCATGGAGCTTCCATTTAGTGAAGGAGACAAATACCAGTCAAATAATTGCACAAATACATGCACAAGTGGAGCTCAGATGAGTGGTGCAAGGGACAGATCCTCAGTGCAATAAGAGTTTAATCAGGAGGATCTGGGAAGGCTTCTCAGAGGAGGTGACAGTTGAGCTGGGACTGACTGGGGGGAATCTACTCCTCTGAGCACACTGATTGGTGCAGAAGTGGGCATGTGACTCCTGTTAGGCCAGTGACTCTCGCCAGCCCACAATGCCTGGGTGTTGTCCAACAGGGTGTGGGAGAAAGTGATCCTTTTCTTCCAGGTAGCTGGGCTTTTGGCCGATGGTGGGCACATCGTTGTGGTGTCCTGTCTGCTTGGAGGAAAGAATCAAGAACATACATGAAGAGATGGGCTGGATCGCATTCTGACAGTGGGGGAAGCCCCTGATCCAGTGTCCCCCCCAAATCAGTTCTTGCCCTGGGTTATATGAGCCAATCAACCAGGTCAGCAACTTAAGGGAGCACAGACAGTCTGGGGCCTCTCTGCCCCTCGCAATGTGGGCTTCCTGACCAGTCCTCCCCACTCCGTATGAGGAACGGTCAGCTGTCTACCTCAGGCTGTCTACCAGGTGTCTCACCTTTTCTAAAGGGACTGTCAGGGTCTGGAGAAGAAAACTCTCTGGGCCCAAGATGAAAGAATGATCCCAGAATATCACTAAATGCTTCCTTTTCCTTTTTTTTTTTTATCTCTTACTGCAGGTGCTTCTGGGTATAAAATACAAAAAACTCGCAGCAAAAAGTGTCTCTTTGTCCCCCCAGTCCCTAGTTCCTCTCTTTAGAGACAGTTTCCTACACGACCTTCCAGAGGAGTTTCACAAACGGACAAGTGAATGAACAGATCTGAGTGCCCATGATTTCACACCAGCAGTTTCGTGCTATGTATGCTGTCCGTCACTTACCCTTCGTCCTTGATATATTTGGGATGTTGTTCTGTATAAGCATGGATCAGTGCACATAAAGTGGTCTCATTCTTCTGAACAGCTGCAGAACATTCTATTGCATGGAGGTAGTACATGCTTACCCAGTTCCCAGTTAATGGATATTTCGGTGTTTCCAATACCTGCAATTACTAAAGCTTTCTTGAGTGTTCAAACAATGATACATACATCTTTGGGCCTATGCACAGGGTACATTTGGGGATGTTTTCCCCGTAATTTTCATTTTCTCCTCCTGTGGATCTGAAATACACTTTGTCTCCTGGCCAGGAGAGAGGGTGTAATTAGGTGTAGGTCATAGAGTGAGTGAGGAGCTAGCTAAGTCAGAATGAGAACTCAGATGCCTGGTCTCCCAGTCCAGCATGGGCCCTACCCACCTTCCTGTGGCCTCTCTGGGAAGGGGTAGGAGTGGGACTGGGGGTGGGAGGGTGGTCACACCCCAAACTGTTGATAAGCAGGGTACCGAGGGAAGGGCCCACCAGGGGTGTCTAGGATCTGGGGAAGAAGATGCAGGGCCCAGAGACTGAATTTAGGAATGAAAGCCAAAGGAAGGTATCCACTCTTTCCTTCTTCCATCATAACAGAACTTTCTAACTGGGTTCATGGCTACGCACAAAAATCACATTTTCCAGCATCCCACTTGACTAGGCTCGGACTCCCAGGCTAAAGAGGGATGTGTCCATGATAGCTTGCAGCAACCCTTCTGAAAAGGTGGGATATGAACTCGTTGCTCCTCTTCTCCCTCATCCTGCCCTGCTGCCTGGAAGGCAGGTGCCCTCAGTTTGGGTTGTAGGATGAAGACCATACCTTCGGGATGGTAGAGGGGGCGCTGGAAGCAGCCTGGGTCCCTGACAACTTTGTGGAGTGGAACTCACTTAGCACCCTGGACCTCATGCCTCCAGACTTTTACCGGTGAGATTAAAAACTACTGTGCTGATGCCGGGAATGTGCCAGTTTCTTTGCACAGCTGAGTGGAGTCTTAACTGATGCAAAAGGCTAGCAGTTGAGCGAGCTGGGTTCTTATGCTCATGACTGGATTGTGCTGGGCTACGTGGGCTCCCTTTGCTGGATCACCTGTCAGCTTGGTCAGCAGCATCCATTGGAACTGTGATCGTGCCACGGACGAGCCTGACGAGTCAGAGAACCTGGGTAAGGTATGTGGCTTGATGCAAAGAACCCCCTTTCCTGGGCTCCTGCTTTTCTCATCTGAAAAATGAGAAGTTTGGTCAGAAAATCTCTCAGACCCCTTCCAACTGCGATGATCCTAGCTCTGGATCGGACACGTGACCTGGAGCCCCTTCCTTTCCCTTCCCATCTCTGCCCCCGTAACTCCCCACACCATTTCACGGGGGCCTCCCTAGTCAGCCTTGTGGGTGTCTTCTCTGCGAGGCTCTCGGAGGTCAGGCTCTTGGTCTTCCTCATGTACACCCTTGTCTAGCTTCTAGAATAGGGCCCTCTGTGTAATGAGTGTTCATGACACATTTGTTGAATAGATGATCTTGTGGCTCAAGACAGGATGAAGACAGGGGTTGAGAAAGTTCTGACAATGAAGAAAGTCACCATGTGGGGTTCTGCCTACCCTTGTGTGGCTAGTCTGACAGCAGTGGCCTCCCCTGGGAACAAAGTGGACTCACTGGGGTCCTGGTGTAAAGGAAAGAGTGTGGGTGTTGAAGGTAGACAGGCCACTCTGGCCCTCATCAGCTGGTGGCCTTTGGCACTTTGACAAATTTCTTTGAGCCTTAGTTCTTTCTTTTTTCCTGGGGGACTACTATGCTGGCTCTTCAGGCTGCCTGTCTCGATGAAGGTGCTCATGTCAGCTCTTACTGTAGCCTGTGGTATGCAGGGGGCTTGGGGAAAGCCCATTCCCTCCCCCGCTCCTACACCCCAGAGTGTCCTTGCCACATCCTGTCGGGGGAGGCAGAGACCGGTGGCTGCTTGTTTTGGCGGGGAGAAAGCATGAGTGGTCCCTAGAACAAACTTTCTTCATGTACCTTTGGATTCAGCACCTTCAGTCCTATCCTTTTTGAGTTCATTTTCATACCGTGATCACACACTTCAACATACCAGCAGACAGAAGGTGCTACATTTAAGGGGACCTGGGCTCAAGATCACGGCCATGAAGTTCCTTTTGGGTCATCAACTTCTTCCTGTCAGCTTACCTCGCTGATATCTGTCACCAGTGGGGGTGTGTACAGGACTGGGCTGAGGGGCCACAGCCAGAAGCAGGTGGGGGCAAGAGTAAGTAGACCTCTGGGACAGGGGTCTGCGCCAGGCATCCTGGGTTCCAGGCTGAGGCCAAGGAGTGAGCCCAGCAGTGGGGCAGAGTCTGGGGATGGAGCAGAGACCAAGGGAGGGACTTGGGAGGGGAGAATGAATCACCACATGCTAGACTCTAAGGTGTGAATAGAGGCCCACAGACCTGGGGCCTGATATCCAGCCTGCTGTTTACCAGCTGTGTGACTCAAGCACCTCCCTTAACCTCTCTGAGCTGTTTCCTCTGGAAATGGGGATAAAAGCATCTGCATGGCAGGGCTGTTGTTGCGATTAGTGAGAGAGCCTGCATCCCGGCATATACCAGTAGGTACTATTCTTATAGCTGTATTTTCGTCTGCTAAGTGCTCAGGAGGTAGGTATTATCACCCCATTTCAGAGACGAGAAAATGAAGTCTCGGGAAGGTTAGGTTTGGGCTAGAGCCATAGGCTGGAAAAAGACACAGCTGGAATCTCCCCAGATGTTCCTGCTCCCCTCCCCCCAGCCCCTGCTGCTTCCCCTTTGACCTGGTGGGAGCTGGGGGGACCTGGTGGGAGCCTAGAGCTGTACCCCCCCACCCCCCCACCCCGAGCAGCCCTGCCTCCCTCTGTGCCGTTTGGTAGAGGCAGAGCCTCACCCACAAAGCGTTTCCCTATCTGACCTTGTTGCTAATTTCAGTCTCTGTGGGTTGGTCCTCCTCAGTCACACCTTCCTGTGAAGTCCTCCTGCCCCCACCCCCTAACCACACCAAAGGCAGGGAGACAGCCCTGATAGGGCACTGGGCAGGGCTTTGCTCAGGCCTTTTATCTCTTTCCTTTGGAGTATTTTATCCTCCTCATGCCACCCCTCCCACCCAGGTGCTTTGTGACCATTACTTTCTCCTAGGGTGGACTCCAAAAAGAGAAGAAACAGAGTGGGTGAGTGACTTCCCCTAGGCTGCACAGCAGGAAGGTCTCTGTGGGCAGTCAGCTCCTCGGTGGCCATCTTGGGCAGAAGGTGACAGAAAAAGATAAAGACCCCAGCCCCATAAGTTTCCCATTCATCTTTGCTCCATGCATATCAGAATCTCCCTCTGTGGCTGGGGAAATGCCCACCTTGGTTTTGTAGGAGGGATTTGGATCTTCCCAGGCATCTGAACCTTCCTCCACGCCCCTTTCCCCTCTCCCTCACACTGCCCGCAGATCCGTGCCCTCCACCACAGGGAAATTCCAGTGCCTGCCTCCTGGTCTCTGCTCCACTCTGATTTGCACCACATTCTGTCATATGCACAATGTCCCACCATTACCCTGTGCAGTTGGTAGCATGATCATCCTTATTCTAGAGATGAGGACACTTGAAGTTCAGAGAGGTCTTGCGACTCATTGAAGGTCAAAACCCTGGTAAGCTGTAGAGCTCAGCTCCAGACTCAGGTCTGTAGACCCCAAGCCCAGTGCTCTTTCCACCGCAGCCTACATGGGAGAGGGTCAGCCATGCTTTCCTCCACTCTCCTGATGAGTTGCTTTTCTTAGGAATACGAGCACCAGAGTTGACGTAAGTTGAACACGGACTCTGCTCCAGCTCCCTCAATTGTCCCTCAATCTACTCAGAGAAGTAGATGCTGTCATTGCCTTATAGCCAGGGAGGCTGGGGTCCATAGAGATAAGGGACTTGTCTATGGCTACACATCTCATAGTTGGCACAAGGATGAACTTGACTGTGGTTCAGACAGCCCCAGGGTTTAAGAATGGGGCTACCTGCGAAAGAAAAGCATGGATCTGAGAGTGCTGTAGGCATGGGTTTGAACCTCCTCTCTGCCTCTGTCCAGTTGATGGGGGGGGGTGTCCCACCAGGGGCTCCTAGGTGTGGAAGTTGTGGTTGGGTTGTGTTGAGGCAAGAGAGGCATCCAGAGATAAAGCTTGTTATAGTCTGGTCCTGGGTGCAGAGTAGGGGCTCAGTTAACTGCCTTCCTTTCTTCTCTTTCTGGGCTTCAGCAAGGGCCTTCTGGCCTCAGACTCTGGGGAAGCATCTTGACTTAAAGGAAAGTGATGTTTCGCCGGAGTGGAAGCAGCCTCCTTCCTGGGACTTCTCGAGCTTCCTTGACTTTACTCCATGTGGCTATGGGAAAAGCTGTGACTCGTGCCTTGCTCCCTGTTTTCCAGCCTGAATTTAGTCTCCTTCCCCTGCCTGCCCACCCTGGCGTTCCTCTCCCCGCCTCCCTCTCTAGCACACTGCCCATATGTTTCCACCATGGAAAAGCCCTTCTGCCTGAACTCTTATCTACTTCCTATGGTTAATATTTGGGCAGAGTCTCTGAGTGGGCACATCTGTCTGAGTCATGGTCCCCTTCCCAGCTCCCACTGACGCAGTAATGGGCTTCTCTCGGTCTCCTTCCTGTCCCCACACCCCACTGAGGTGAGCTTCTTCCTGTCCACTCTGACCACCTCCCTCTTCCTTTGTCAGCTGTCCAGGGCCTCTGAGGGAGGGCGGGGTGAACTCCAGGCCCCCACTTTCTCCAAGCACCTCCTTGGAGCCAGGCACTATGCTAAGTACTTTCCGTGTGCTATCTTACTCTCACAATATCACTGTGCAGTCATGATCATTTATTTAGTAATTGCTTCCTCTTAGAGAATCAGGCAAGCTAGGGAATTTGCCCCCAAATCACAGAACCAGTAAGTGGTAGAGGTATGACTCGAACCCACATCCGGCTGACTCTAGATTCTCAGGCTCCTAAACACACTGCCTCATGTAATATTTGGTCCTGAAGCAGAGGGAAGAACAGACAAGAGTCCTTAAAGCTGGCGGCGTTTGAATACCCACTTGCTCATTCAACTTCCAGGGAAAATTTGGCTCCTTTGCATACACTTTGAGCCCAAAAGTAGCCCTGGGATTTCCCAGAGAGTGAAGAGGGCCACCATGTGTGGGAAGGAGGAAGTGTGAATTTTCAGGGACCTGAGGGGCTCTCAGAACTGAGGGCATCAAAGCCTGGAGTCCAGAGGTGCTGGGGAGGGTTTCCCAGTGACTTGGAGGTCAATGACTTGGACTGCACTGCTTGTTCCCTAGCAAACCTTCACTGAAGGATATCTGTGCACCTGCACTTTGCCATCAAGAACCCCCGGCTAGCAGGAGAGCCCGACTTGGCCACAGCATTGGCAGGGCTGGGCGACAAGGGTTATGATGGCAACAGGCAAAGAAGGGACTCTGATAGCTTTGAGGAAGGCTCGGAAGAAGGTTAAGGGCCTGCTGTCCCCAAAGGCCACCAAATCTAGTGCAGCATGATGGCAGGTCCGAGGCTGCGAGGTTCAAATCCAGGATCTGCCATATCCGACCTGGGGGATCTCCAGCAAATTTTCTCTGAGCCTCAATTTTGCCATCTGTGAATTAAAACTTATCATATGCATTTTCACTGGAGTGTTATGGCTCTTAAATAAGGTGGTGTTGTAAAACACCAAAATGTATCAGATGCGACTCCTTGCCTGCATGTCCACCTTGCCCCATCATCAAACAGACAGGTGCAGGAACCGCCTTCACCAGGGCCATGGGTGTTGTCGATGTCCATGGCTGGATACTCAGGTTAGGCAGTATCTCTGGGCTGTGTTCTTTTGTCCTAATCACAGAGGGTTTTAGGGAAAAGATTGAGGATAATTTGGGGCCACTCTCATACTTCTACTTAAAGACAAAGCAAAGAAAAACAAACAAAAAATCAAAATCAAAAAACAAAAAACAACCAAAAAAATGGGTCTATTGATGGGGAATTGGGAAGTTAAAAACCAAAAGATGCCATTTAATTCCAAAAGGGAGGCTTTCCAGAGAAGGGTTAAGAACACAGAATTCTGGACCCAGACAATCTAGGTTTGCTTCTTGGCTCCATAACATACAAGATGAATGAACTTGGACACGTTATTTATAATGCCAATAGTCTTGTATGGGGCCTCACATTCCTCGACTGTGGAAAGCTGTTCTTTTTTTTTGTTTTTTCAAGATTTATTTATTCTAGAAGGGGGTAAGGGGCTGGGGGAGAGGAGCGAGAGAATCTCAAGCAGACTCCATGCTGACTGTGGAGCCCAATATGGGGCTCGATCACATGACCCTGAGATCATGACCTGAGATGAAACCAAGAGTCGGACACTTAACCAGCAGAGTCACCTGGGCGCCCCTGGAATAGTGTTCTTAATAGTACTGTCAGAATCTTCCTTCTGGGGAACACATGGAGATAAAATGAGGTAAGGTAGCAAGGAGCTGAGCACACAAGTTGGCATGTAGGAAGCTCTCAATTAATGTAGCTGATTCTGTAAAGCTGCTTGGAAACTGTGACTTAACCTTTGAGGATGGCAGGGTGGATGGGTCCCCTGGGGGGCCATCCAGATGCACGGTTTCACCTGGGGAGCTCCAGGGTGTGTGGAAGTGCTCTGGAGGCCCCTCGTCGGAGTCCAGGGAGGGCAGCCTGCCCCTCCTCCACCTCTACCCCCATCAGTTTCATAGTTTGGGGTTCCCCTTTTTAATTGAATCTAGCTGCCACACATTGTTACATTAATTTCAGGTGTGCAACACAGTAACTCCACATCTATAGGTTTTGCTGAGCCCACCACAAGTGTAGCTCCCATCTGTCACCATGCAGCACTCTTATGGCACCATGACTCTGTTCCCTATGCTGTGCCTTTCATCCCCATGACTGATTCACTCCATACTGGAAGCCTGTATCTCCCACCCATCTTTACAGTTTGGGGTTCTCTTTAAGAGTTATGGATAGAAGTGTAGAAAGGAGAGAAGTTTTGTGGTTTCTAAAAAGTCTGGATCTGTCCCGGTGATTTCCAACTCCTCTCCACCCCATGAGGACCTTTGGACTATCTTTTGCCCATGGATACTTATTATTATTTGCATCCACGGTCCCACAGTGCAAGGTATTCTCAGATCCACATAAACATATTCCAAAAGAATGCATGCTCAGAAACATGGTGTCAGCAAAAGACCCTCAGATACGGATACTCCATAGCACATGTCTTCTTTGAGGCATAAACATGGAAGCGGGTACCCACAGAGAGGTGATCATATACTCAGACACATATATATGTATCTAGACACACGTAAGCACATGACATGCACGCACACACATGTATACACTTTGAAGCCAGTTTGACCAGTTCTGTCCCTGGAAAAAAGAGAACTGAGATTTATAAAAAGAAAAATTACATCGATAATAGGATACAAGTGCATTCTCACTAAATGGGTGAAGAAAGGGGGTTGTGGGGACTGGAATAATACACCCAATGCTGAGAACAGATTTTTCGTAAAACGGATGTATTGATGCATTGCTGCTAACAGAGTAAACTGTTATATTTCTTTTGGAAACATTTTTCCTGTATGTTCCAGTAGTCAGATTCATACCTCCTTTTCCTATAATTCCACTTCTAGGAAGTTAATCTAAAGAAAAACATCACAAGGTGAAAATGTGACTCATAGAAAAGTAGTCAAAAATAGTGTTATTTGGGTGAGAGTGGGAGCCAGACAGATGTCTGTAATTAAATCATGTCCTTTCAGTTTGAGGGAATATTTTTCAGTCGTCACAATGGCAATTATGGAGACCAGGGGGCATCACAGAAAATAGTCCTGATAAAGCCAGTGAAAAAGAATAGCACGGAATTGGGTGTTTGTCTAGGAAGAGCTAAGCAATGCAGAGTGAAAAAGGAACAGTTCTTTGAGGGCGATAGGACCTTATTGATTTGTTTTTTGTGTCTATTTTCATGTTGTTATAAAATGATTTCAATTCTAGAAGCTATCTGTAGTATAAAAGATAAACCCAACCTAAGCCCGCCTGATAAGTGCAGCAGAGATTTAACCCATTTGTGGATAATGGAGGCTTAGCAGCTCGTATGCATGAGGAACCGTATATTCAGACATGTGCATGTGGAAGAACGCCACGTGTACATTTGACTTTGTCTTAAATAACAAGCTACGGACTATCCGTGGTTATTCTTCCAAGTCCTACACTTGAGTATTTAATCTCTATTTAACACCCGGGTCTGACCTTACACTGATCTTCCCAGATATGCAGATCTCTACGCTTGGTGGAAAGAGTGGTCTAGAATCGGTAGGGCCAGAGACCAAGTCCTTGACGCTCCGTGAACTGGCTCTGTAACTTTCCGCCACAGTTGTGAGCATTCCACTGAGAATATACCCTGTTGCGTGCCGTGGGGGATTCTCCTTACCCGTGCTTCTCAAAGTTTAGAAGCACCAGCACCACTTGGGAAAATGTTCCTACAGAGGTCATCGGGCCTCACCCCCAGAGTGGCAGAATTTTCAGTAGGTCTGGGGCGGGGCCCAAGAATCTGCATGTCTACCACGTTCCCGGGTGCTGCCAACGCTGTGGCCCCTGTATGGAGAACCAGCTATAACTGCTTACAGCTATTATCTCGTCGCTCAAAGTAACCTTACTTTAATTATCACTCCTGCTAACTAAGGGGACGGAGAACATGTGTGTCTGGCAGATCATTGAGCGCCCTTTGTTTCATTGGATCTGAGATAGAGTCATGAGATTATCTCCTCTTTCAAGGACTAAAGGACAGAATGGGTATGAAAGGGCCAATCCAGATACTGGTCAAATTTGCTCTGATACATATACCAGCACACACACCCCCACACATACCCACACCTCCCATCCCCCAACACACGCACTCCTCTATTGTGGGGACCGCCTGCCTGCCTGCCTGCCTTCTTCAAATAGGAACGCCCTGCAGGTGTCAAGCCCCTGCCCTTTCTTTTTGAGCCAGCTGAGGTGCAGCCTACCTGCATGGCTCTTACTGTCACCAGGAGTGCTCAGCAAAGAGCATGCATTGCTAGAGACTCCGTAGAGGTACCAGGCTTTGTGGCCTCAGGCTTAGCGTGCGGTTCCCCGCCCCGCCCCCACGGGCTCCCTGGGCAAGCCCGGTGCTGGGAGTGTGCAGACGAGCAAGAGGAAATGCCAGGTGTTTGCTGAGGCCTTGGCAACCTCCCCTTTCTTGTGGGAACCAGAGGGCAGGTTTGATTCATCATGTCCTAGCTGAGCACATCTACCCCAAACTCTGTGATGTGGGGACCACCGGGACTCCGGAGTCAGACGGGCCTGGGTTTGAAATCGGAGCTGCTGCGTGTAGCCGTGGGCCAGCATCACTGTGCCACTCTGTTTCCTCATCTGTAGCCTGGGGGGAAAGAACACTGACCTTCCTTGGGTAACGGTGAGAGTTCAGTGAGCTCGCACGTGGAAGAGCAGAGCCTGGTGCTTGGTGGAATTTTTCCTAGAATTTGGTGGTTTGGCTCAAAAATATATATGGAAGAGTAAAGGGGTAAAAACAGCCAGCACATTTCTGGCTGAAAAGTAAAAAGCAAACAACAAGCAAAGAGACAGAGAGGGGGAGACGTCACTTTTCCAGAGACCATGACTTATTATGAGTTACAAGTCAATGTAGCGTTGACCAGTTGGCCAAAGAAATGAAATAAGACAGCCTAGAAACAGAACCACCTATGTATGAAGCCATCAAATGTGATGTAGTTTGTTTGTTCCGTCAAGGGGGAAAGGAGAGACTGTTCAAAATTAGGCCTGGAAAAATGGCGATCCATATGGAAGAAAGATTAAACCGGATCCTTACATTATACTATATACAGAGATCAAGTCCAGATGCTTAAATGTTTGAAAAAAGTTTAAAAAATTCTTTTTTTTTAAAAAAAGATTTCATTTATTTTTTGACAATGAGAGAGAAAGCACATAAGCAGGGGGAGAGGCAGAGGGCTCAGAGGGAGAAGCAGGCTCCCCACTGAGCAGGGAGCTCCATGTGGGACTCAATCCCAGGACCCTGAGATCATGACCTGAGCCAAAAACAGATGCTTAACCAGCTGAGCCACCCAGGTGCCCCTAAAAAATTCTTAATAGAAAACTGAATAAAAAATATTTTTTAAACTTTGGGGAAGGGAAAGATTTCTTAAATAAGACACAAAAATGTTGACTATAAAAGAAAAGATGGATAAATTTTTCTGTATTAAAACTATGAGTTTTTTCTTTTTTTTTTTTTAAAGATTTATTTATTTGCCAGAGAGCTGGGGGGAGGGGCAGAAGGAGAGGGACTCTTAAGCAGACTCTGTGCTCAGCACAGAGCCCGGCACCGGGCTTGATATCACTACCCTAAGATCACAACCTGAGCCGAAAGCAAGAGTCTGCTGTTTGCACCACCCAGGTGCCCCAAGTTTCTTCTCTCAAAAAGACAGCTCGAAAGTAAGCCACAGATTGGAGAATATGTTGTAATATACATACTAACGAACAATTGGTACAAGAATGTGTCAAGAGCTCCTTTCTATCCTGTGGGAGACTCCATTCTTGTTTAAAATGATTTGGAATATACTCCCTACATCATTGGCTTTGTTTGGGCTCGACCATGTAACTTCTTTGAGCCAATAGAACGTGAGCTGGTAGGACACATGCCATATCTTAGCAGAAGCTTTAAAAGCATTGCAAGTTTCTGCCAGTCCACTTTTTCCTGGACCCTGCCAGGAGCATGACATGTCCTAAGCAGGAGCTGTTTCTTCAGTGTGGGCCCAGGTGTGGGAAGGCAGAGGGCAAGGATCGGACCTGACCTATAGCTCAGAGCAGAGATTCAGTTGACCTGTGGACTTGAGAGCAAAAAAGAAATGCTTCTTGTTATAAGCCACTGATATTTTGGGATTGTTTGTTACTGCAGCAAAAGCTGACCATTACAGAAACTAGTACCTAGAAGTGGGGTACCACACTCACTGAAGGACAAAATGTGTGGTTTTGACTTCAGGGCTGAGCAGCAAGCAGCAAAGAAATTATTATAGGGAACTGGAAGAATGGTAAGCTATGTCAGTTGGTAGCAAAATATTTGGTAAAACATCACATGCGATAATTTGGGAGGCAGGAAACATACAGACTAAATGTACAGCTTTGGAAGAGGTTTTGAGACAGAATGTTGTTTGCGTGAGTTAGTTGCTATTAGTGGCCTCTTCTTATAAGTTTCCTGAAAGAGAAGAACTGGCTTCTTTGCAAGAAGCAGAGCTGAAAGGGAACATAGAAAGTCTAGAAATTCTGGGGCTTCCAGAGTTGGAAGATGCAATCATCTCTCATTTCCAACCTCTTCAGTTGTAAGACATTCTCAAAATCGGACGCAGCTTTGGGAGCAACAGTGAAAACAAAGGCATCATTATGAACACTCAGCCTTGAGGTCAAGACCAAACCAAGGGCATGACTTACAGAAAAGAAACTGGATCTTATAAAGCTTGACAGTGTCAAAGTAGTTGACATTACAGCTAGAGAGAAAAAGAAAGGAATGGTTCAAAGTTTGGCTACTGACACTCCAAAAAGTTTTTGAGAGAGTTGGCTTGCCAAAAATGCTGCTGGCCTAGACTAAATAGCACTGACTTTTCAGAACAATAAAATGACCTTGAGCCCCAGCATTCTACAGGCAGGAAGCAGGCTGATGGTATCGATATGAAAAACACAAATACTCAGAAGAAAAATATCAAAAAACAGGAACAGGCATTTCACAGAAGTGTTTACTTATGGCTGATAGACAAATAAATGTTTAACCTCACTGTTGGTCAAGGATATGCAAATCCAGACAGAAAACAATGTCAGTTAAAAATAATTGGTTAGCAAAAATTGAGAACTTGGATGGTACCAGGTGCTGGAGAGAAAATGGATCTATACCATCTACTCTGCTGGTATTTTCATGCAGCTGCTTTGGAAAATGATTGGAACAATCTCGTAACAGTAAATATTCTAGACCAACAATTCTCCTTTTTTATATATGCTTAATGGAAGTCTTGCATATACAAAAATGTTCAGAGCTGCACTGTTTACGGTGGCAAAAATCTGGAAAAACTCAAATGCCCATCAAGAGGAAGTGGATGAATAAATAGGACTATACCTAACCAATGCAATATCATACAGCAGTTAAAACAAAGGAACTGCTGTGGCACTCAATAACAGGAATGTATCCCAGCAAACAAAATACGACATAGCAAAGAGTAAGTCCCAACTATTATAAGCAGTATACTTTACTACTTTTGTAGTAAAGTACAATTAACCTAAGTAAAACTATATGCAAAAAACAAAAAACTATATGCATCTTAGAAATCCATCTAGATTAAGGGATGCCTGGGTGGCTCAGTCGGTTAAGCATCTGCCTTCAGCTCAGGTCATGATCCCAGGTCCTGGGATTGAGCCTTGCATTGGGCTCCTTGCTCAGCAGGGAGCCTGCTTTTCCCTCTGCCTCTGCCTGCCACTTCCCATGCTTGTGTTCTCTCTCTCTGTCAAATAAATAAATAAAACCTAAAAAAATATAAAAAATCTTAAAAAAAAAAAGAAATCCATCTAGATTAAAACTATAGAAAAGGGAAGGTGAGGGAAGTTGGAACCCACCTACTCTGGGTTGGAGGACTCACGCAGAGTAGGAGAAGGAAGACATGGTAAGAAGGCTATTGACAAGGTGCTAGCTTTTGTTTTGTGTGGTGATTCACGTGGGTTTATGGGGTTATTAAAAACATGTGTTAAAAACAGACTCTTGACTACAGAGAACAAACTAATGGTGACCAGAGGGGAGGTGTGGGTGGGGGGATGGGAGAGATAGGTGAGGGGGATTAAGAGTACACTTACTGCGATGAGTGCTGAGTGATGTATGGAAGTGTTGAATCACTATACTGTACACCCGAAACTAATATAACACTGTATGTTAACTGTATGTAACTGGAATTAAAATAAAATTTAAAAAAAGAATGAAAACTGGAAACAGACAAAAGTCCATCAACAGTAGAATGCACGAATTGTGCCATCATAAGTAGAGTACTAAAGCTGCAGAGAAAATTAGTGAACTGCTATATATATAATATGCATGAGTCTCAAAAACATCTTGTTGAGAAAAAGGAAAGCAAATCATAAAAGAGAACACACTGTGTGATTCCATTTATATAAAGTGCAAAACTGGAAAAGTAAAAATATATATATATATATATACATAAATATATATACATAGTGTTTAAAGATACTTAAGTTGTAAAACGAATAAAGAAAATCAGGAGAATGATATAATTAAAAAACCAGAACAATGGTTACTTCTGGGGTTGGGTGAGAAGCTTGGTCAAGGAAGAGCATAGAGGGCTCATAAGTCTATTAATCAGGATCTAAACATGAAAAAAATGAAACCATTTGAAGAATTTGTATCCCAGAGGGGGGAAAAAAAGAAGTGAAACTTTAAAAAAGATTGTTCTAATTGCTTTCTTAAAATCATAGACTATTAGAGTTAAAAGCATCCTTAGAAGTTGGCTTGTTCTACTCCTTTATTTTCCAGATGAGAAAACGGAGGCCAGAATGGGGGAGTGAGTGACCCAAGTCACCCAATTCCTGAGTGGCTCAGCCCAGCCTGCTCATCCTGTAATCCTCCTATCTCACACACCTTGGCCAAGGCTCCCTCCTTCTTGACTCTCCCTATAGTAAGCTCTCCATTAGTCCCACTCTGCTACACACTCCTGGGTCCATCCCCTGTGACACACCTGGGTCCATCCCCTGTGACACACCTGGTTCCATCCCCTGAGACACACCTGGGTCCATCCACTGAGACACACATGGGTCCATTCACTTAGCACCACCCTCCATCCTTGGAAGCCATCAGCACTTCTTGCCCAGACTTCTGCCATTGCCTCCTGACTGGTCATCCTACATTCTCTCTTACTCTCCAAAAAATCTGTTTTCCACATAAAAATCTTATTATTTTTTTTTTTAAGTCTGTTCTTCTCCCTGACTAAATTTCTCAGCTGCCGTCCCAACATACTTTGAATATGATTCAGACTCATCACAGCCTACCAGGCTTCATATGTGCTGCTCCCTGCCTTCCTCTGACCTCATTTCCTACCAGTGTCCCCCCACAAGTTTTACATGCCACCCTCACTGACTTTCTTTCTGGAACAGTCCAGGCTGGTCTCTGCACATAACAGAGGTGACCAATCCCTGCTCACATCCCTCAGCTAGGCATTCCATCCCAGTGCCCACCAGCTGACTTCAGCCATGGAATCCTGCTCTGCCCACAAGCCGGACTGGACAGAAGTATCAGGGAGCAGCCCTCACCAGTGGCCGGCAGGTGTTGGAGTACAAATACCCACTCCCTTGTTCCTGGGTGGGATGACCCAGGATCTTGCTTTGCACTGTCTCCCGCAGTGTCCCCTTGGAGGTTGAGTTCCAGTCACCCATGGGGGTGCTGTCCTGATATCCTTTATTTAGTGTTTCCCCCATTCTTGTTTTGTACCCCACTCCCTTACTCATCCCTCCTGCACTTCCCAAATAAATTACTGTCACTTCGATCTTTGTCTCGGGTCTTATTCAGAGGCCAGTGTGTGTAAGCTAAAACACCACATCGGGCCTTGGCCCACTTCACTCCCTGCCTAGAACATTCCACCCCTCCATCTTCATTCCTTTTTTTAAAAATTTTTTTATTGTTATGTTAATCCCCATATATTACATCATTAGTTTTAGATGTAGTGTTCCATGATTCATTGTTTGTGCAAAACACCCAGTGCTCCATGCAGAACGTGCCCTCCTCAATACCCATCACCAGGCTAACCCATCCTCCCACCCCCCTCCCCTCTAGAACCCTCAGTTTGTTTTTCAGAGTCCATTGTCTCTCATGGTTCGTCTACCCCTCCGACTTCCCTCCCTTCATTCTTCCCATCCTGCTACCTTCTTCTTTTTTTTTTCTTAACATATATTGCATTATTTGTTTCAGAGGTACAGATCTGAGATTCAAAAGTCTTGCACAATTCACAGCGCTTACCAGAGCACATATCCTCCCCAGTGTCTATCACCCAGCCACCCCATCCCTCCCACCCCACCCCCCACTCCAGCAACCCTCAGTTTGTTTCCTGAGATTAAGAATTCCTCGTATCAGTGAGGTCATATGATACATGTCTTTCTCTGTTTGACTTATTTTGCTCAGCATAATACCCTCCAGTTCCATCCACGTTGTTGCAAATGGCAAGATCTCATTCCTTTTGATGGCTGCATAATATTCCATTGTATATATATACCACCTCTTCTTTATCCATTCATCTGTCGATGGACATCTTGGCTCTTTCCACAGTTTGGCTATTGTGGACATTGCTGCTATAAACATCGGGGTGCACGTACCCTTTCGGATCCCTACATTTGTATCTTTGGGGTAAATACCCAGTAGTGCAATTGCTGGATCATAGGGTAGCTCTATTTTCAACTTTTTGAGGAACCTCCATACTGTTTTCCAGAGTGGCTGCACCAGCTTACATTCCCACCAACAATGTAGGAGGGTTACCCTTTCTCCAAATCCCCGCCAACATCTGTCGTTTCCTGACTTGTTAATTTTAGCCATTCTGACTGGTGTGAGGTGGTATCTCATTGAGGTTTTTTTTTTTTTTTTTTTTTTAAGATTTTTATTTATTTGTCAGAGAGGGAGAGAGCACAAGCAGGGGGAGCAGCAGAGGGAGAGGGAGAAGGAGGCTCCTCACTGAGCAAGGAGCCTGATGTGGGACTCGATCCCAGGACCCTGGGATCACGACCTGAGCCGAAGGCAGACACTTAACGACTGATCCACCCAGGTGTCCCTCTCATTGAGGTTTTGATTTGAATTTCCCTGATGCCGAGCGATATTGAACACTTTTTCATGTGTCTGTTGGCCATTTGGATGTCTTCTTTGGAAAAATGTCTGTTCATGTCTTCTGCCCATTTCTTGATTGGATTCTTTGTTCTTTGGATGTTGAGTTTGATGAGTTCTTTATAGATTTTGGATACTAGCCCTTTATCTGATATGTCATTTGCAAATATCTTCTTCCATTCTGTCGGTTGTCTTTGGGTTTTGTTGACTGTTTCCTTTGCTGTGCAAAAGCTTTTTATCTTGATGAAATCCCAATAGTTCATTTTTGCCCTTGCTTCCCTTGCCTTTGGCGATGTTTCTAGGAAGAAGTTGCTGAGGCTGAGGTCCAAGAGGTTGCTGCCTGTGTTCTCCTTTAGGATTTTGATGGACTCCTGTCTCATATTGAGGTCTTTCAAGCATTTTGAGTCTATTTTTGTGTGTGGTGTAAGGAAATGGTCCAGTTTCATTCTTCTGCATGTGGCTGTCTGATTTTCCCAACACCATTTGTCAAAGAGACTGTCTTTTTTCCACTGGACATTCTTTCCTGCTTTGTCGAAGATGAGTTGACCATAGAGTTGAGGGTCCATTTCTGGGCTTTCTATTCTGTTTCATTGATCGATGTGCCTGTTTTTGTGCCAGTACCATACTGTCTTGATGATGACAGCTTTGTAATAGAGCTGAAAGTCTGGAATTGTGATGCCGCCAGCTTTGCTTTTCTTTTTCAACATTCCTCTGGTTATGCGGGGTCTTTTCTGGTTCTATACAAATTTTAGGATTATTTGTTCCATTTCTTTGGAAAAAGTGGATGGTATTTTGATGGGGATTGCATTGAATGTGTAGATTGCTCTAGGTAGCATTGACATCTTCACAATATTTGTTCTTCCAATCCATGAGCATGGAACGTTTTTCCATTTCTTTGTGTCTTCCTCAATTTCTTTCATGAGTATTTTATAGTTTTCTGAGTACAGATCCTTTGCCTCTTTGGTTACATTTATTCCTAGGTATCTTAACGTTTTGGGTGCAGTTGTAAATGGGATTGACTCCTTAATTTCTCATTCTTCTGTCTTGTTGTTGGTGTATAGGAATGCCACTGACTTCTGTGCATTGATTTTATATCCTGCCACTTGACTGAATTCCTGTATGAGTTCTAGCAGTTTTGGGGTGGAGTCTTTTGGGTTTTCCACATAAAGTATCATATCATCTGCAAAGAGTGAGAGTTTGACGTCTTCTTTGCCAATTTGGATGCCTTTTATTTCTTTTTGTTGTCTGATTGCTGTGGCTAGGACTTCCAATACTATGTTGAATAGCAGTGGTGATAGTGGACATCCCTCTGCGTTCCTGACCTTAGGGGGAAAGCTCTCAGTTTTTCCCCATTGAGAATAATATTCGCTGTAGGTTTTTCATAGATGGCTTTTATGATATTGAGGTATGTACCCCCTTGCCTATACTCTGAAGAGTTTTGATCAAGAAAGGATGCTGTACTTTGTCAAATGCTTTTTCTGCATCTATTGAGAGGATCCTATGATTCTTGTTCTTTCTTTTGTTAATGTATTGTATCACGTTGATTGATTTGCGGATCTTGAACCAACCTTGCAGCCCAGGGATAAATCCCACTTGGTTGTGGTGAATAATCCTTTTAATGTACTGTTGGATCCTATTGGCTAGTATTTTGGTGAGAATGTTTGCATCCATGTTCATCAGGGATATTGGTCTGTAATTCTCCTTTTTGATGGGGTCTTTGTCTGGTTTGGGGATCAAGGTAATGCTGGCCTCATAAAATGAGTTTGGAAGTTTTCCTTCCGTTTCTATTTTTTGGAACAGTTTCAGAAGAATAGGTATTAATTCTTCTTGAAATGTTCGGTAGAATTCCCCTGGGAAGCCATCTGGCCCTGGGCTTTTGTTTGTTGGGAGATTTCTGATGACTGCTTCAATTTCCTTAGTGGTTATAGGTCTGTTCAGGTTTTCTATTTCTTCCTGGTTCAGTTTTGGTAGTTGATACATCTCTAGGAATGCATCCATTTCTTCCAGGTTATCTAATTTGCTGCCATAGAGTTGCTCATAATATGTTCTTATAATTGTTTGTATTTCTTTGGTGTTGGTTGTGATCTCTCCTCTTTCATTCATGATTTTGTTGATTTGGGTCATTTCTCTTCTCTTTTTGATAAGTCTGGCCAGGGGTTTATCAATCTTGTTAATTCTTTCAAAGAACCAGCTCCTAGTTTTGTTGATCTGTTCTACTGTTCTTTTAGTTTCTGTTTATTGATTTCTGCTCTGATCTTTATTATTTCTCTTCTCCTGCTGGGTTTAGGCTTTATTTGCTGTTCTTTCTCCAGCTCCTTTAGGTGTAGGGTTAGGTTGTGTACTTGAGACTTTCTTGTTTCTTGAGAAAGGCTTGTATTGCTATATACTTTCCTCTTAGGACTGCCTTTGCTGCATCCCAAAGATTTTGAACAGTTGTGTTTTCATTTTCATTGGTTTCCATGAATTTTTTTTAATTCTTCTTTAATTTCCTGGTTGACCCATTCATTCTTCAGTAGGATGCTCTTTAGCCTCCATGTATTGGAGTTCTTTCCGACTTTCCTCTTGTGATTGAGTTCTATTTCAAAGCATTGTGGTCTGAAAATAGGCAGGGAATGATCCCAATCTTTTGGTACCGGTTGAGACCTGATTTATGACCTAGGATGTGATCTATTCTGGGTAATGTTCCATGGGCACTAGAGAAGAATGTGTATTCTGTTGCTTTGGGATGGAATGTTCTGAATATGTCTGTGAAGTCCATTTGGTCCAGTGTGTCATTTTAAGTCTTTATTTCCTTGTTGATCTTTTGCTTAGATGATCTGTCCATTTTAGTGAGGGGGGTGTTAAAGTCCCCCACTATTATTGTATTGTTGTCGATGTGTTTCTTTGCTTTTGTTATTAATTGCCTTATATAATTGGCTGTTCCCATGTTAGGGGCATAGATATTTACAATTGTTAGATCTTCTTGTTGGATAGACCCTTTAAGTAGGATATAGTGTCCTTCCTCATCTCTTATTACAGTCTTTGGTTTAAAATCTAATTTGTCTGATATAAGGATTGCCACCCCAGCTTTCTTTTGGTGTCCATTAGCATGGTAAATGGTTTTCCACCCCCTCACTTTCAATCTGGGGGTGTCTTTGCGTCTAAAATGAGCCTCTTGCAGACAGCATATCGATGGGTCTTGTTTTTTTTTTTTAAAAAAAAGATTTTATTTATTTGACAGAGAGAGCACGAGCAGAGGGAGAAAGAGGGAGAAGCAGGTTCCCTGCTGAGCAAGGAGCCCGATGTGGGACTCGATCCCAGGACCCTGGGATCATGACCTGGGCCGAAGGCAGCCGCTTAACCGACTGAGCCACCCAGGCATCCCGATGGGTCTTGTTTTTTAATCCAATCTGATAGCCTGTGTCTTCTGACTGGGGCATTTAGCCCATTTACATTCAGGGTAACTATTGAAAGATAGGAATTTAGTGCCATTGTATTGCCTGTAAGGTGACTGTTACTGTATATTGTCTGTGTTCCTTTCTGGTCTATGTTGCTTTTAGGCTCTCTCTTTGCTTAGAGGACCCCTTTCAAGATTTCTTGTAGGGCTGGTTTCATGTTTGCAAATTCCTTTAGTTTTTGTTTGTCCTGGAAGCTTTTTATCTCTCCTTCAATTTTCAATGACAGCCTAGCTGGATAGAGTATTCTTGGCTGCATATTTTTCTCATTTAGTGCTCTGAATATATCCTGCCAGTCCTTTCTAGCCTGCCAGGTCTCTGTGGATAGGTCTGTTGCCAATCTAATGTTTCTACCACTGTAGGTTACATATCTCTTCTCCCGAGCTGCTTTCAGGATTTTCTCTTTGTCTCTGAGACTCATAAGTTTTACTATTAGATGTTGGGGTGTTGACCTATTTTTATTGATTTTGAGAGGGGTTCTCTGTGCTTCCTGGATTTTGATGCCTGTTTCTTTCCCCAAATTAGGGAAGTTCTCTGCTATAATTTGCTCCATTATACCTTCTGCCCCTCTCTCTCTTTCTTCTTCTTCTGGGATCCCAATTATTCTAATGTTGTTTCATCTTATGGTATCGCTTATCTCTCGAATTCTGCCCTCGTGATCCAGTAGTTGTTTATCTCTCTTTTTCTCAGCTTCTTTATTTTCCATCATTTCATCTTCTATATTACTGATTCTCTCTTCTGCCTCATTTTTCCTAGCAGTTAGCGCCCCCATATTTGTTTGCAACTCATTAATAGCCTTTTTGATTTCTACTTGGTTAGATTTTAGTTCTTTTACTTCTCCAGAAAGGGTTTCTCTAATAACTTCCATGCTTTTTTCAAGCCCAGCTAGTATCTTTAAAGTGATTATTCTGAACTCTAGATCTGACATCGTACTAATGTCCATATTGAGTAGGTCCCTGGCAGTCGGTACTACCTTTTGTTCTTTTTGTTGAGGTGATTTTTTCCATCTTGTCATTTTGTCCAGAGGAGAATAGATTAATGAGAGAACAAAAGGCTAGCAGGGTAACAACGTCCCCAGAAAATATACTCTAAACAAATCAGAAAAGACCTGAAGCAGTGAGAAAAGAAAGGGAAAGAGAGAAAAAAGAAAAAGAAAAAAAAAAGAAGAAGAAAAAGATAAAGATAAAAACAAACAAAAACAGAACAAAACAAAACAAAACAAAACCAGAATGTGATCAAATATGATCAGGCTGGTGCATAGATCAGTGCCACACACTAGATTTTGGGTGTATTTTGGTCTGTTAGAAGAAAGTACCTCCCAAAATTTTAAAGAAAGAAAAACTTATATATGTACAAAAATAAGGGTTGATATGATGAAGGGATGGAATATGACTGTAAAGATGGAAATTATAAAAAATTTTATAAAAGGAATTGATACAAAGTTGTTTGAAAAAAGAAAGAAGAGGAGTTAAAAAAAAGAAAAGAAAAAAAAAGGGAGAGAATGTGATCAGGCAGGGGAGTAGAAAAAAACCATACACTAGAGATTTAGCGTATATTTTGATCTGTTAGAAGAAACTAGCTCAGAATTTTAAAGAGAGAACAACTTATATATATGTGCCAAAAATATGGGTAACTACTATGAAGGGATAGAATATGCCTCTAAAAATAAAAAATAATGTTTTTTAAAAAAGGGATTGATAAGATGTTTGTTGAAAAAGGGAAAAAGAAAAAAAAAACAGTTAAAAAAATTAACTTTGAAAGACTAAAGAATCATGGTAAAAAAGCCATGAATTCTATATGCAGTAGTCCCCTAGCGCTGGAGTTCTGCCGTTCTCATTGATCAGTAAACTTGGTCTTGGCCGGCTGTTCTCGCTGATCTTCTGGGGAGGGGCCTGTTGCCGTGGTTTCCAAATGTCTCTGCCGGAGGCGGAATTGCCCCGCCCTTGCCCCCTCCCGGCTAAGTAATCTGCTCGGGTTTGCTCTCCGGGGCTTTTGTTCCCTGCGAGCTTTCCGTACAGCTTTGGAGGCGGAGAGTGAAAATGGCGGCCTCCCAATCTCCCCCCCGGAGGAGCCGAGAACTCGGGGCCCCGCTCCTCAGTGAGCCCCCAGAGAAAAGCCGTCAGTCACTCCCGTCTCCTCGGTCTCCAGCCGCACTCCGTGCTCACCCGGCCTGTGACTGCGTGTTTCTATCTCTGGTACCCGATTTGGTGTGGAGTCTCCAAACCCAGCAGATCCCTGTGGTGCACTCCCGTGCCGCTCCTCCCGGGGGAGGAAGGTGAGTCTCCCCGGATCAGCCGCTTTTTGGGTCCCTGCTGGAGTAGCAGGGGCCCTGGGCTCCGCCTCTGCAGCTGGCTTCCCTGCTCCGATACCTGGGAGCTCTGCCGCACTCAGGCACCCCCGGTCTTTCTGTGACCCCGAGGGTCCTGAGACCACACTGTCCTGGAGGGTTACACCCCCCGCTTAGCCACCAGAGTGACGTCCCTCGGCGGAGCAGACTTTTAAAAGTTCCGATTTTGTGCTCCGTGGTTCTATCACTTGCCAGAAGCGGCCGACGGAGGCCCCTCCCCCGCCGTCTATCCCAAATATCACCTCAGATTCACTTCTCTGCACGTCCTACCTTCCAGAAAGTGGTCGCTTTTCTGTTCAGAGAGTTGTTCCTCTTCTTTTCTTTGATCTCCTGTTGAGTTTGTAGGTGTTCACAGTGGTTTGATCCCTATCCAGCTGAATTCCTGAGAGGAGACGAAATCCAGGTCTCCTACTTTTCCGCCATCTTGCTCCGCCCCTCTTCATCTTCATTTCTTCTTGTCATTCAGGTCTCAGCCCAAATGCCAATCCTGTAGTCCCCCTCTAGTCATGTGGCTTTGTTGTGTTTCTTCAGTGACTTATCCTATTTGAAGTTATCTTGTTTATATAATGAGCCTTGAAGATGATGTCTCTGTCGCAGGGGGTTAGCTCTACAAGGGCAAGTGCCTGTGTATCCTGGTTGTGTCTCCTGGTTCCCAGGACATTGGAGAGCATCTGACACATAGTAGGCATCCTTTAAAGATTTGTTGACTTGGTTAATGAGTGTTTTTTGGTGGGAGGGATGTCAGTGACTGCATCAGGAGTAAGATTTACAGTAGCTGTTTGAGTATATGAATTTATAATTCACCCAGGAATTGCTGGCATGTAAATGGACATTGCGATTGTGAGTGGTTGGTTCTCTTTTGTGGGCTTAATCTGCTTTCAGCTACTTTAAAGTGTTCACAATTGCTCTGCTAATTACAAATCTTGATAAACTCTCCGTTAAAGCATATCTTCTAAGAACCTCCAGCCCAATAATACTGTTAGAAGGAATTATGTATGGTTGAAAGTAGGAAACCACATTTATTTAATAAGTCTTAAATTCAGCTTGCCTTTCCGATGATGTACTTGAATTCGCAAAGCCACACCACACTTACCTGCTTTGCTTCGAGACACAGGTCAGATGTTAGTAGGGGCTAGCCCCAGGACATACAGAGGTGGGGGACCACAAAGAATGCTCTGTGTGCAGTTCTTTGGAGAAAACTCATCTTCTTATGTGCCTTGACCCATCCCATGTTCACCTGTCATGAAGCTGCTTTGACATGGACCACCCAGGGTCCTCCCCCCGACTTTGCTGAGGGCATTCAGGTGGAGGCAAGCATATGTGTGTTATTAATCTCTATGTGCCTTGAATTCCTTGTCTATAAAATAGATTTATAATAACAATTCCATACCTTGTTGTGAGGCTCAAAGTTGCACATGGCGTGAGGGACCAAGCAAGCCACAAATCGCTGTGAACGTATAAAGACTGTTGTGACAGGTAGTCACTGCTTCCTGCTTAGAGACAGTCCCGTGTACATGAGACATGTCTCAGTGGTCAGGCTGTCACTCTTTGGCCCCATGAAATGACCGGAATATGGAAGAATGCAAAACTCAGGTGTCTCAGGGTTGGGTTGCAGCATTGTGGAAAAGGCAGGATTTTTAGATGCCTGGAAGTCCGTGCAGCAGGACCATGACCTGAGAAAGCTAGGGCTGTGGGGAGGGCCTTGGAGCTGGGGAGTGAGTGTGCGCGTGTGCACATTTTCGTATGCCTCTGAGAGCACTGTGGGCCTGAGTGATAAGACTGAGGTTTTGGGCTCGGTTCCATAAGGTTCAAGTCTCTGGCTCCATTTAGGTGTGGGCCAGCTCACTAGGTCATCTCCATGTTTGTTAGCAGTACCGTGTGCACTGTGTTGAGTCAGGAGCTCAGAGCCTAGACAAGAAGGCGGGCTTGGGAACGGATGAGTTACGTTATCAGGCAGTATGTGGAAGCACAGGGAGGGACACGTGGTGCCTGGGATCCAGAGCAGTGGAGGGCTTGGGAGGAAGGGAGAAGGTCTCGCAGAGCAGGTATTTTTGAACAAGAGCGGACACTGACCAGGGGGTGAAACAGGCAAAGGCTACTCCCTTAGAGAGAGGCTCATGTGCAAAGACCAGCATGTGGAATCCAGGCTGGAGACATAGAGTGTATATACAGGACTATAGGTGGTGTAGTCATGGCCAGATCAGGAGGGATGTTACAGGGTAAGCTAAGCTGTTTGGATAGCACCCAGGGGTGAGTCTCTGCCAAGAGGAGCTGCAAAGTATTGGTTCAGAATTGGAACCACACTGCCTGTGTGATGACTAGCTGAGTAATCCTGGGCAGTTCCTCTGTGCCTCAGTTTCCTTATCTGTGAAATGGGGTATTGCCCCCTACTTCCAGGGCTTTGACGAACATTAAACAAGCTAACACGTGTGGAATGCTTAGAGTAGTGCCTGGCACACAATAAAGATAGCTGTGAACTCTGTCATTCCTTGGAGGACTAGGGCACATCAAGATTAAGGGATGAAGAGAGAGCAAGGAGTCTCTAACCAAGTTCAGAGGAAAACCTCCTGAAGCCAGGGCAAGAGGAAGTTTCCGAAGGGTCAACAGGTTCAAGGGTACCGGGAGGTCAGGCAAGGCAAAGCCAAGGGTGCCTTGGACTTAGCAGCAAGCAGGTTACCGGTGACTTTGGCCACTTCGGTTTTGGTGATGTCATAGGGTCAGAGTCCAGTGTGCAGTATGAGAAAAGGTAGGCGGGGAGGAACCTGAGCCAGGGGTGAATCATTTCACTGTTTGGCTGGGGAGAGATGCAAGCAAGGCGCAGCAGTAGTAGAAGCATGGGAGGGTTGGTAGCCCTCTGTTTTGCCAAACACCCATTCTACCCCACCATTGTCTGCTGTGAGGCTCATGACCTCTGGTCAGCTAAGCAGGGGGAAGATTAGGATCCACAACTTCTAAATAAAGACACTTACGTAGGCAGAGATCAAGAGTGGCAGAGCTGGGACAAAAGCCAGGCTACTCATTTCTTCTTCCTTTTCAAGATGCTGGTGAGATTGTGTGCAAGAGAATAGGCCAGAGGGCATGGGGTGCTTAGCACCATCTACCTGCTTTATCACCCCTGGATCTCAAAGGACCCATCCGCTGACAGTGGGCAGAGGAAGGTCCTGACAGATTCCTTTCACTAGCACCTAACACATGCTGGGCACCCAACGTGTTCCATCTGAACGAATCACATCCTATCTGGGTAGGAGAAGACTTTGTTGAGATTTTCAGCTCTGGCTGGAAAGGGTGGGCAGCATGGACCTCAGATCGGCAGAAGAACACTGTCAATTTCTCCCATCTGCCCCTTCTCTGAACTCCCTCCTCCGCCATGGTAGATCTGGTGGGCCGGCAGCAGCTCTGGTCTTTGGCTCTGCTGCAGGGGAGTTGGGGGGCATGACTTGAAGGTGATGTGTCACTTGGAGCATGCTGGTGGGAACTGAAATGCATGCTTCTGGCTCATTTGGGAAATGTCTTTATGTTGAGAACTTTGGAACAATAAAACCATAATGATGTGATTTTGGAAAGTCACCTTCCAAACCAGGGTAGAGGAGACCCAGAGTGGGCTAGAGGAGATTCCAGGGAGTAAACCAACAGATGCCCAATCAACATGAAGCAGAAACATGCCCAGAAGGCTGATGGGGGCAGGGCAGCCTCATGGCATACTTCCCGTGCGGTCTCTGCGGTGGCCATCTTGCCATGCTCAGTTTTTGAACAAGGATCCCTAATTTTGCACTGGCCCCTGCAAATGATGTGACCTATCCTGGCCACAGGCACAGGTGGTGGGACACACAGAGACTGCGGACTTGGGCAGGCTCTGGCAGACAGCAGCCCTGACTGAACTTGGCTCCTGAAATTCACCCGCCTCTGACAAAGCTCAGCGAGCCAGCGGTGGTTGAGAAACAGAACTTGGCCAGTTTAGAATCACCTCTTCAGAGCAGCTGTGAAGGTGCCTGAGACAAAGCAAGTGGGGAGGGAGGAAACCTAGAGGGTTCTCAGAAACCACGATAGATGAGCCGGACTCTGTGCTGGGGGCCTTTGCACACGGGTCCATATTAACCTCCTAAGACAGAGGCGCCATGAACCCAGTTTCAGCGATGATGACTGAGAGCTTCAAGAAGATGATTAGAATTGACTGGGTGCTATTAATTGGTAACCTGGATAAAATGCAGTGGTCTGGACCCCATGTCCAGTGCTCCTTCCACAACAGTAGAGGATTGAGGTGGAGGCCAGAGACCTGGATGTCCTAGCTCTGCTGGCTAGCATATCCAAGCCATGGCTCCCGTTCTGAGGGATGAGGGGTCTGAGCTCAGTGCACAGTCTGTATTTGGTTTGGAGTCCTCGGGAGCCCAGGCGGGCAGACCTGGTGATGGAAGCATCCCTGGGGGAGGGCCAGCTCAGAGCGGAGCCCTGGAGCCAGGCCGGAGGAACACAGACAAGAGGGCATCTTTGCCTAGGCCGGCCTGGGCTCGCAGGGCTTCAGGAACAGGATGCACTGGGAATTGGGCTGTGGGCTGTGGTGGGGCCCAGGCTGTCCACCTGCCACCATGGGAAGGGGAGAGGTCCCCAGGGGGCTATCCCAGCAGTCTGTCAGTGTGTCACCTGAATCACAAGTGGTACTGTTGATTTTGGTGGGCATATTGTAGGGTCATATTGCTGCCACTTCCTGCCTGTGTCTTTGCTCTGCAGGGTGGAAATGCTGGGGCATTTTTTCCACCACTCCCTGCAAAGTTGGCACCATGCCCTGGCCTCCAGGTGCCCCAGGCTTTCCAGCATCGTAGGGGCCCTGATCATGCCCACCTTTTCTCTCTGGCCACAGCACAGCTCTTTGAACATGAGCACAAAGCCAGAAAAGCACAGAGGAAGAGCCAGACCTGGGAGTTAAGAGGTGGGGCTGTCTTCAGGGCTCTTTCACTGGGTCCTCATGTGACAACTCACTCTTCCTTTAGGGACCTCCAGATCCTCATCCATAATGTGAGATGACCCACCCCAATTCTTCCTAGGGGGTTTTCCTGCTCTGTGGGGTTTGGGGCCCACAGGGAGAAGGATGAAAGGGCTGGTGTTCTGCTGGGTGCCGGCTATCTGTTGTGTGCATCTGGCCCCTGCCAACTCCTTGAATACTCACCAGGACTTTGCAAGGTGGATATTTCTGATTCAGGGCCAAACAGCTCAGGAAGAACAAAACCGAGTCTATTAACACATTTGGAATCCAAGCCCAGGTCTTGCCTTCCAGGCTCCTTTGAGCTTCTGACTTCTGGGTGCTTTCTAAGTTCCAAAGGGATTATTTTAAATGCGGCCCGTTGCTCCTAGGGCAGGAGGAGGGAGTGGTGTGGCTCAGGGCCTAGCATCAGCCCTATGTGGCTCTGCTGTCCTTGATCCTCAGCAGAAGGGGAAGGGTGACCCCCCAGCAGTCCACCTCAGTGTAATAGGTCTGATCCAAGGACCAGTTCCACTGGGGATGGATGAGGAGGCTGTTTGGGGCATGGGCAGGAGTCTGCACGGACTTAGAGACTCAGAGTCATTAAATGTCAAGCCAGCGAGGGTCTCAGTGGGCCTCCAGGCTAGGGGCTTCAGATGGAGTGAAGTGGTGGGGCTGGCTTATCTGGGGATCCTCCAACTGCCCTGGGTTCAGAATAGCCTCCCCCACCCCCCCAGAGAGGGGTTCTAGCATGTGTCTTTTGATAAAAGCTTCCCAAATGATCCATTATGAATCTCATCTCTGGGGAAAGAGTCCCTGATTTAGGCCCACATTCTCACTTTTTAGGTGAGGAAATGGAGGTCCAGAGAGAGGCAGTGACCTGCCCAAGGTCCCACAGAAAATGAGCAGCAGGGCCCAGAGACCTCATATCCTGATTTTCACACGGAGCCCCACCTCCTCACCGTCACCCCTTCTGGACTCGTTCAAACCTCCAGTCCTCCTGCCTTTTCCCACTCATTGTGTCCTTCAGCCTCTAACAAAAACCCTCTGGCCAAACCACGAATCTGGCTGCACCCCTGTACTGAGCAAAAGATTGCTTGGGATGCTCTCCTGCCAATAGACTCAAGTCCCCAGGCCTGAGTCTCATAAACAGGATCTTGGGAAACTTGTCAGGTGGTCCTCCCACCTTCCCTTCCAGCCATTTCCTGCAGCCTACACACTTGCCCCCACGCTCTGGAGACACCAGCCCACACAGTGGCTACCAACGTGCTGTGAAGCAACTGTTCATTTGTTCTTAAGAAGTATGTCACATCTATTTTCACGCAAGCCTATTACAGGTATCATTATTACCCCGATTTAGATGTGAGGCTCGAGGTGGGGCAACCAGGAGAAGTCAGTCATCCCAGCAGTGCACAGAGTGGGGCTGGGGAGGCCGGAAGCCAGGCGTCTCCCCAGAGCTCACTCCACCCTGTCCACCCCTGCCCAGCAAATGCTACCTTCATCCTCCCTGCCCCAGTCGGAATGCTACCCTGCGCCCCACCCCCCTACCAGGACTGGGCGTGCACAGCCTCTGGCCTGCACATGGTGACAGTCCTGGCTCATCTGTGCCACTTGCTGGTTTTTGGGTCACTTTCCCTCTTTCTAGACTCCGGCTCTTGTAGTCAGGTCTCCTCTCAAACCTGACTGCCTGCATAGGAGCGGACAGCGCAGGCCCTCGGAAGATGTCTGCTGAGTGAAAGAGTGAATGAATGAACGAATGAATGCCTAAGGAACAGAGAGCTGGCCCCAGGATCGGTGCCCATCACCACACTCAGAAACTGCAAACAGCCTGATGTCCATCCCCGGGTGCCAGGCAGGAGAGCCAGCACATGGTCGTACCAATGAGCACAGGATTTGGGCCAGGGTTCCCATCCGCATCTGTCACGTGCTACCGGCCTGATTCCTGGAAGGCCCAGGGCTTCTATGTCTCATCTGTGGCACGGGGACAACCACAGTGATAAGACCCCTCCTTCCTCCTTCAGCAAACAGTCACTGGACACCCACCCTGGGTTTGGGCACTGGGGCATGAAATGTGGAGACCACGGTGGAGGGACTCCTGCCCTCTGGGAGCTTCCAGACCAGGCAGGTGTGGGGACCCCAGGCAGTGAGAGGAGTGTGAGCTGCCCGCCAGGAGGAGTGAGCTCAGCTTGCCCTGGGAGCTCAGGTGGGACCACTGTGGGATGGAATAGGGAGCCCAGGCAGCAGGGCGGTGAAGTCCCAGGGCATGTGCTGAACGGTGACAGGGTCCCGTGGCTAGAGCTCTGTGGGCCACATCAGGCAGGACTTCGTAAGCCACCCCGAGATGTCTGTACCTTGCCCCGGCACAGTGGGGCTAGCTGGTGTCAGCTCCGTAGTTCAACAGCTGTGGACGCACATGGAAAAACCGGTGACGGTCCCTGCGGTGATTCTTCGGGCACCCCGGGTTTGCCTGTGGCTCTGAGAGAAGTTTGATGTCTCCTTTATGTGGTCCCTGAGAACCAGATAAGAGAGGCCCCCCGAAAAGAACGAAAGTGCTGGATGTTAGAGAGAAATAGGGGATGAAGAGACCCAGGCAGAGGGAGAGAAGTGTGGAAAATATCAGATAAGGGGGCACCTGGGTGGCTCAGTTGGTTAAGCGTCTGCCTTCGGCTCAGGTCATGATCCCAGGGTCCTGGGATCGAGCCCCGCATCGGGCTCCCTGCTCAGTGGGGAGCCTGCTTCTCCCTCTGCCTGCCGCTCCCCCTGCTTGTGCGCTCTCTCTCTCTCTGTCAAATAAATAAAAAAATAAAATCTTAAAAAAAGAAAAAGAAAATACCAGATAAGGCTTTGAACTCCAAGGTGTTTGGGTGCTGGGGGCCGTGCTGTGGGCTGGCCTCCTGCTTGCAGGAGGATCCAGGGCCAGTGCAGGGCTGGGGGCTGGAGAGTGGGCTCTGCTCACGTGGCAACCCCAGAAAGCTTGCCTGGGTGTCAGGCAGCACCAGGTAGAAGGGAAAGGGACCAGGAAGCAGTTCTGGGTGGGGAGGTGGTGGCCGCGCCCAGGTCATGGGGTGAAGCCTCAGAAAATGCGTCTCCTTTGGAGCACTTCCAACCTGCCCTAATTCTCAATGCCTGCCTCCCCGAGCAAGCTGTACGCCCCACGAGGGCAGGGCCAGTGTCTGCCTCGTGCCCTCTGTATCCCCAGGCACTAGGGCTTAGCAGGTGCCTCACAGTGATTTTTGAATGATTCAAGTTTCTTTCCTTTTCCTCTCCCCTCCCTCCCTTTCTCCTTCTTCTTCTCCCTCCCTTCCTTTCTTCCTCCCCTGTTCCAAGACCAGGTGAGAAATTTCATGCAATCCTTCAAATAGCACAAAGCTGGGTTAAGGTGTTGGGAGCTTGTCTTCAAAATAATGGGGGGAGTTTGTACCCATAGAGCTGGCAGCAGATTTCATAATGATGGAACTAAAGCTCAGGAGTGTTAAGTGCCTTGCCCAAGGTCACACAGCTAACAAGAGGTAGGGCTGAGATCTGACCCAGTTATCTTAGAATCCATAACATGCTTCCTCCCTAAGTGAGGGAACTTAAAAGACTTGGCCCCTGAGATGGACTAAGCTGGGATAGGATTTCTGCAGCTGTGCTTCTGGGCAGAGGACTCGTCCCCATGGGCTTCTGTGTCCTGGGGGTTGGTAAAGATCAAGCTGAAGTGTAACTGGAGAGCGAGCAGGCAGGGCCAGGTTCCAGTCCATTCAAGGCCACTCTTGGGCACCCCTGGAGGAAATGATCTTGAGATGGATCCACACCGGCTGAGCTCTGTCTGGTCTCTAACCATCCTCAGTCAGTGGGCAACTACTTCGTAAAAGAGAACCTTCTTACAAGCACTTGCCAGTTTTCAAACCTCTCACTAAGGAGAGGGTTATAGTGGGCTAGAATAACTGGTTCAGTGTTTGGGCTGAGGATTCCTCATCTATCATTCCCTCCCATGCCACCGTGCCCCATCTTGGGCAAGTGCAAACGTGTTTTACTGAGTTAAGACTTGGTGCTCGCTTTTGTGCAGGCCTATAGCAGAGGACGTCCAGTTGGGGTGCGGGTATTACCCCTGTGGAGCCCGAGGTGTCTGCCATCAGAGCCTCCAGCTGGCCTGCCCAGTGTGAGGGGAATGACTAACTCTTTCTGTTCCTCTTTTCCTGTCCTGGGCTCAAAGGGGCCACAGTGAGGGAGAGAAAGAAAAGTAAGTTTCTGGAGGGGCAACCCCGTCCCTTTCATGAGTGGCCCAGGCAACATGCCTGGGAGGAAGGGAAGACCAAGGAATTTCCTGGGTGACCAGTTGCTTCTCTCCGTGTCCCAAGTGAGTCTGAAAGCCCTAGGGTTACATGGTCACAGTCAGCACCTGTATCTCCCTTCTCCCCCCGAGACCTGCGGAAATGATGGTAAAGGAATACAAATGCGCCAGTCTGCAAGGACAAGGAGACTCACAGAGCAGAAACAGCGGGTAGTGATTTCTAGGACTGGCGGTACTTTATGGGAGGCAGACAGCAGCCGGAGGGATGCATGGGAACTGGGGCAGAGCAGCGCATAGCTGTGGTCCTTGCTGGGCGTGTGTTCTCAGAGGTGGCCACGTGTGGAGCTCACATGATCAGATGGCCTCAGCATCCACCGTCCCATCTCCGAGACAAATTCTCAGTACGCCCTTGGGCAAGTCCGTTTCTTCTTTCCAAGTCTCCTTTTTTCCCATCTGTAATATGGAGAGACCATACTGGACACGTGATTCTTCTGGTGCCAGAATTTCCTGGAGTTTTTTTCCCCTCAACATGTATAGGCACACAAGTTTTGATTCTGATTCTGAAATGGGGCCAGGACATTTACCTTTTTTCAAAGGCTCTCCCAGGAAGCTTCAAAAGCCCCTCTTGCCGATGGTCTTTGAGGGCCCGTTCAACTCTGACACGTCGGGACTCCCCCCTCACCCCACCCAGGTGTTAGTTTGGAGAATACACTGGGGCTGGGGTGGGCAGGTGGCAGGGATAGAAGACTTTCAGGTGGGAGGTCCAGGCACGGGGGGCTTCAAAGGAGGCTGAGTGCCCGTCTGCTGGAGACAGCAGAAGGCTCGATATGGGGACAGCGGCATTTGAAGAGAGTAGAAAGCCCACGAAGGGGGACAGGGAAGACAGGGCCTGGAGGCCACCGTGGGAGCATCATCCTAGCAGTAAGAAAGCCGGTGGCATGTTCAGGGCCCTGCAAATATTCAGACTTGGAGACAGACAGAGCATGAAGAACCACGAATGTCCAGGTGACACCTTGGGTGTCATCCAGTTGGCGATGGGAGCCATGCAGACCCTCGAGCCAGAGAGTGCGTGATCAAAGAGATCAGCCTCGCCAGCTCTCTATGGTTACATCATGCCTCACGATTTTCATACACGCGTTCCGCCCAGCCACCTTTTCTGGAGCACCTACTAAAACGCTCTTCATACCAAGCACGGCTCACAATGTCTCCAGGACTCGGCCGCTTCAGAGCTATACAGGCACCCCCTTTCCTGCCATTTCCCCACCCAACTCACTCTCCTGACCCCACGATCCGGCTCCACCTGGCATCTCCGAAGGAGCGTGCTCCTTCCATGCCTCCCTGCCCATACGCAAGCCCCTTCTGGTGGCCTGCCCCTTCCCACTTCAGCCCTTCTGCAGGAGGCTCTGCTTGGAGCGCATTCCTGAGGGAGGCCTCTCTGATGCTCCTGGGCAGCTCCTGGTCCTCCCCTGGCCCCTCCAGATGGCACATCTGCTGCTGACCTTACACGGTGTGGCTTTTACTTGTGAATCTGTGAATCAAAAAGTCAGCGGCTTGAGGTCAGGCACTGCCTATTGATGGTAGCTGTCTTTCCTGGGGCCCACTGAGGACCCGGAGCAGAGCAAGCTGCTGAGAAGCATTGAGTAACTGAAAAAAATAGAAATAGCAATGATCTGGCCTGGGCCTTGACCTAGCAAATCTCACTGAACTCATTGCGGTATCTCTTTGGGACATGTGTCACTCTTTCCATCTTGCCGGGCATATGTGACTGGGGATATGGGAGTTTGGGCAACCGCTGATCTGCAGACCTGGGATTCAACCCAGGTATGCCTCAGCCCTGGTCCTCCTGTTCCCCGGGGTTCGGGGCCAGCAGCTCCAGCCCAGGATGGAAACACGTGGGGTCAGAGAAGCCACACAACTTCCTCTCCCTCACCTCTCTCCACTTCCCACTCAGCTGGGACAACTCCTACTCATTTTCTCAAGATCCTTATCTGCTCCTGCACTCGGGGAAGTTTCCCCATCCCTCTCATACCACCCAGGAGAGGTGGGGGGTGGGGGAAGGAGTGTTCCATGTGGTCACTGGGCTTGAGTAAGTATCTCTCCTCCCTGTGACTTCCCCACCTCTGCACCAGGGCCTGGGAAACCCCACTCAGGTCTTCAAATAAAAGGTCCGGGCACTGCGGGATTGGCCAGGGACGAGCTCTTAGCTTCACCAGACACATCGAGACCACTGCCAAGAGGTGTGAGCCACACTGTGCAGGATGAAGCTCGTCACCATGGCCCTGGCGTGCATGCTGCTGGCTGGGATGTGGCTTCAAGACGTGGAAGGCAGGAGCAGTGAGTGTGGCTGGAGTCACTTTGCTCCTCTGGGGGGTGGGGGGCAGACACCCAGGCAGGCACTCTGGGCTTATGGGCAGGGCTCGCCTTGAACTCAATGCCTCTGTCTCTCCTCCTCTGGGAAGAGTTCCTAGTAAAAAGGGTGAATGGAGAACTTGGATGGGATGGGACCAGGTGTCTGGGTGAGCACAACATCTGAGCTGCTAGCTTCAGCAAAAGGAAACCCTGCCTCATCCAGGGAGCTCTGAGGCTCTTTAAGCCAAATTGGGAGGCCTGTGGTGCAGAGGAGGGACTGGGTCTTGCTTGCACCCAGTAACAGATAACAGGGAGATCCTGAAGTCAGGACCGGGCACTGTTAGGCAAGTGTTGGGTCAGTGACTTGGCCAAGTCACTTTACCTCTCCAACTGTGCATTCCCTGTTGGTAAAATGGGATTGATAATGCTGGACCTCAGGGCTCTTGAGAGAGGACTGACCTCTCTCTCCAGGCACATGGTACCTGCTAAGAACTCCAGGCACATGAAAGACGTTGTGCAAACAATAAAACTAGAAGCAAGGAACCAGGATTGGAATTTGAGTCTCTTGGGGATGGGGTGTGGGAGAGAGTGTGCAAACCTGCACAGTGGGGGTGGGAGCCCGGACAGAGCTACGGGCCTGGGTAGAGGGCATTCTAGAGAGAGGGTGGGAAGCCTCTTAATTCCTGGAAGCTCTTTCCTTGTCATTCTATCAGTTGGAACTCCTTGAGCAATTCCTAATCTGGCCCCCAAACCATGGCCCATGGTTGTCCTGCACGCACCAGACTCACTGGGCCCACCGAGTATGGGGTCCAGAGCCCTTGAACACAAATATTGGGCCAGAATTGTGCACTCATGGTGGGATGTCAGAACTGGAAGCACCTTTAGAAACCAGTCCAAAAAGTCCTATTTGACAGACAGGAAGTCTGGGGCCCAGGCAAGGGCTCATCCTGATCAAAGCCACACAGCTGGTTTGTGGGGAGCTGGGATCTGAACCCCAGTGTTCCGACCCTCTGCCTATATAAGTGACTAAGTGACACTGGGCTGGATGTGGTCCCCAAGCCTGGGCCTGTCCCCAGAAGGGTTTTTGGTTTTTTTTAAACCACTTGGATGAGAGGAATGAAGTCCAGGTTAAGAAACAGATGCAAACCATTTTTGTGCTTCTCTTCTAGTGCATGTGTCATCCTCCAACTGTTGTTTCGTCTTTGTGGAGAGAAAGATTCCCCAGCGGATAATCCAGTGTTATAAACGCACCAGCTCCACCTGCTCCCGCAGGAGTCTAATGTGAGTTGTTCCTACCCTGGTCAGGAATTCCTGACTCCCTCCTCCGGAGAGCGGAAACCATCCTGCCTGGAATTAGAATGGCAGACGCTAGATGGCGCTGTTCCACCAGATTCAGGTTTCTAAACCTGGAGTGAGGCCTCCAAAATCTGGGTGCAGAGCTCAGCATGGGCGCTAGGGGGAGCGCCGCGCTTCTTAGCGGGCGCCAGGAGGGATGCCCCCCTACGCTCCTGCAGTGACTTGTGTTTCTCGCAACCCCAAGGTGCCAAGTATTATATCCTAATATTTTATGCCCAGAAGCAGTAATTGCTTAAAAGCTCTAGGAATTACTGCTGGGGTGTTCCTCCCAGTGTGCATGCCACAGGTCTCCCGCAATGACTTCATTTTAAAAGCCCAGAGCGAGTAGCTTGGGGGCACCCCAGAGCGGGGGATGGGACTTGTGTGTGGCACCCCAGGGGGCAAATCCTGTGACTCAGCTCCTCCTTTGTTCTTTGCCCACAGAATCAAGCTGAGGGGCGGCAGAGAGACATGTGTCTTGGAGACAGCCTCATGGGTTAAACATCATTTAAAAACTATGAAACCATGCCCGCTAAAGTAAATGTGGGAAGATTTCTTTCCATCCTGGACTCCGAAGATGGCGTGGCTTCACCTGTCCCCCCAACCCCCCACCCCACACCAGTCCTTCTGCCCAGCTTTGCCAGGTCACGGAGGGTCTGCTCAGTCCTGATAAGCTATGTTGTTGCACTTTATATATTTAAATGTTAGAATCTTCGATCCCTGCCTCTCTGGGCTTCTTGGATCCCACAGGTATTTCAGGGTATAAGCTTGATTGGCAGTAAGAAGCTGGGGCCAGGGGCAGGTGGAGGGGAGCAGGGAGACATGTTGAAACTGATGCCCAAAGAACTGACTTCTTTTCCAAAAGAGCCAATAAATGGCTTACACTTCTCAGCTGACTGACTTTGTCTTTAGGGGTTGGGATGAACGTTGAGTCAGGACCATGATAGAGATTCTCTGTTTCCCCTGGCAGCAGGGGAAGGCATGGTGAAGCAGAAAGTGGGAACCCAGAGTTGGGGTTCCAGAAGCCACAGCTGCCCTAGCTAGAGGGGATCTTGTGAGGTCATCCATCTGTAAGATGTTGCTAGCCCCATTTTATAGATGAGGTGCCTGATGGTTGGCGAGAGACAGAGATGGGCCTGAGGTTACAGAGTGAGTCAGGGTCCGATCTGGTGTTAGAGCCCAGGGCTCCTGCTTTCGGGGTGAGAACTCTCTCCTGTGTCCCAAGCTGCCCAGTGACTGCCTGATACAGCAGGAGGGAAGGGACCCTCTGTCTACTGGGCAGATCCTGCAGAGCCAGTTAGCAGGACCTCCTCTTGTCCAGGAATGAGCGGATCCTAGGTCTTGCAGAGATGCCAGCCCAGCTCATGTGCAGGAGGGAGGCAATCTTGGGGAGAGAAGGAGAACCTTTCGCCAACATCTGGGAAGCAGAGACCCCGCCCCTGTGGGCCCCCAGGGAGTATAGCAAGAGAGGGAAGTGACTTGTGGATTGCCAGAATCTCAGGATCAGCCCCCTTTTGAGGGCCGGCTCGGTGGCTTTGGGGTTGTGCTCTGTGCTGAGAGAGGTGTCCCTCCTTCCCCCAGCATTGCACGTGTCACAGGTCTGGTCCATTCTTCTTCAACTGCCTCCTCCCTTCCGCCCCCCACGACCCCCCTGCTTCCTTCTCCTCCCTATTGCTGGGGCCACTGTGGAGCAGTGAGCTGCACTCAGCTCTCTCTTGCCAACTCCATCCTGCCCACGGCCACAGGCCACTTTGCCTGGCCTGCCACTGCCCTCCACCCTCCGAAGGTCCCTCCCTCCTGCCCTCAGAACTGACTCCAAACTCTGCACCTTGCTATTCCAAGTCCTCTACAACCACACCTCCAGCTTTCTTTCTAAAGCACTCTACCTTTTCTGTTCCAGAACTTAAACTCCAACCATAGGGGATATTTCCTCCAGGCCCTCCCCTGTCCTTTCCAACTTGAGCCTCCTCTAGAAGAATCTTTGCTATGACTGAGCTCTGGTATCCTCCAGGGTCGATGCTAACAAGGACCGGGTCATCTTGTTTTTCCCCTGGATCATTCCAAGGACCACTTGGAGTGGGGAGGCATGGGGGCAGAGACCAGTTAGAAGCTGATGCTAGGGGTTGGAGTCATTATTCTAGAACGTGCTAGGCTGCTGAGTCGGGCCCTCTGCGACAGTCAGATAAGCCCAGCTCAGCCACCAACCACCACGAGGTCCTTCCCACAGCCAGCCCCCTCTGTCAGCCACCTGCCCCCACCTTGGAGCGCCCCCTACTGGTTGGAAGTTACCCTCCCCCAAGAAAACACCACGATGAGAGATTTTAAACATGGTGTACTTTCTGCAAAAAGTCAACAATCTTACGAATGGCATTCTCCTTTCTGTAATAACATATTTAGCTGCACCTTGCATTCACAAGGCCCTCTCCTCCCCGGATTGCAGTAGCCCTTCATCTCCATGATTTGTAGGCACATGCATCAGCCAGGGAGTTAGGCAGGAGACAGACCCGCTGCCTGCAGCTTAAAAGGAATGGAACCCCGGCTGATGACAGGAAGCAACTGGCTCAAGGCCTTGCTTTAAAAAAAAGATCCCCAGTATTCAAAATAAGCCCCAAACCAGCAACAATTCAAATAACATTAAATATTACTTAAGACATAGTACATTTTTTGCATCACAAAACAGCACACTATTTGAAACTACAGTAAAATTAGTCCAGGGTCTAGCTGGGGAAGCTGGAGGAGAATAAACAGTCATTCGATTCTCATACTTGGATTGGTCTTAGTGTGGCTTGAAGAGTTCAAGTCCTCAGGGTATGAGGTTTTTGATCGAGGTGTTTCACATAATCCTGGACCCACTTCTCCTTTGGGTCAGCGCAGATAGCCTTGGCCAATTTCGTACTGAAGCTATGGATGAAAGAGGGCTGCACAGTTAGGTGGAAATCAGTGTTTTACCCAAGAGATGCCTCACTGGACTCTCAAACCTGCCTAGTCCACTCACTACAGGGGAGGTATCCTCTGTAGGGTGGGACAGGAGGAAGTTGGGGTATGGAAAGAAGGGGACTCTGGAAGCAGTCACTTTTCTCGGAGGCCCTGGAGAAGCTGGCCTGGCCTCGGCCAAAGCAACGTTGAGACTGTGAGCTAGCGCCCATTCAGGGAGCAGGTGGAGGACCCGGCCCTCTCCAGGCCTGTTTATGATGCAATCATAGTCTGGTAAAATCTTATCCCCCAAGTATAAGATCCCAAAGTGGTCTGATGCCTGTCTTCTGGGATGGAACTTTGGATCAGGGGACGTGGGAATGGGGTGTGGTCAGGTAGGGGGTGAGCAGGGTTTTTCTACCTACATGACAGCTTCCCGGGGACAGTGGCTGCTGGTGATTCGATAGCTCTCCAGCTTCCGCAAGGGGATCTTCTTATTGTTAAATATGAAACAGCAAGTGAATAGGGCACTGAGTGCATCTAGAAATAAGGTCAGAGACAAAGCCTTCTAGGAGGCGCTGGGTTTTTATCAGCTTGAATACAGCAGGAAGTGCCTGTAGGGAAAGGAAAGGAAAGAGGTCGATGTGGATCTTATCCACCTCAGGTCCAGCACTCCTGGCCCAGAGTCCTGAGACGGGGGGAGAACTAGAACATCTCAGCTGCACAGTGAGGTTGCATCGTTGCTGACCGGGGCAGGCCAGTGGGACAGGTCCTGGCTCCAGTGCTCCAGATGCAGTATTTGGGAAGCTCAACCAGGGTCAAAGAAGAGGCCCTGGGTTTGGAGCAAGCGGCTTAGGTTTTCCTCTGGCTCTGCAATGGCTGGAGGTGGGTGGGTAGGACCCCTCCTGCACCCAACTTGGCTTTCAGCTTCCTGTCTTTAAAATTAGACGTTTAAGTGAAGCTCTGAGGACTCCCACTGCTCGGATAGGCTCAGAAGTGGGGCACTTCAGCTTCAGGCTTTCTAGAAGGAGAAGAAAACAAAAAGGAGGAGAGAGAACGGGAAGGAGGGAGGGAAGGGCTTACCCGGCTGGGCGAGCACCTGGGGGCTGAAGGCGGTGGCTGCAAGCAGCAGATACAGAAGCACTGTGGAGACCTTCATGTCGGCGGGGAGTGGGGAGACTGGGCGTGAGCGAGAGCTGGGGGTGTCTGGGCCCGTCAGCTTCTCTGCAACACGAGTGGCTCTGCCAGCCTTTTAGAGGAAGCAGAGAGGGTGGGAGCTCCCAGAGGGACGTTTGCCTGGGAAGGGTCATGGTCAAGTTAAGATGCAGGGCACTCCTGAATGTGCTGAGCTGGAGGTTGGCTACCCGAGTTTTCCAGGAATTTCAAGCAGGAAGCTGCGGGCTGCTGCAGGGCAGGCACGGTTTCCTTCAGCTGCCCAGGCCACAGAGAGGAAGCCAGAGCACAGATGTGCCACCATTGGCCATGGGAGAGATCCGCGGAGCTGTCCCGTGGGTTGCTTTCTCCACAACCAGAGAAAGAGCGCTGCACGAGGGCTTTACATGGGCGATGTGTTTGGTCCTGACCGGGTATATCCCGTTATCATCATGCCCATTCACAGATGAAGACGCTGAGGCACGGGGACCTGAGGTCACTGGTCCAAAGCCTTGTGGGAAGTGAGTGGCGGTGCCAGAAGAGAAAGCTGGTCTGTCTATATACAATCACCACGGCCTTTCCCACTGTCTTGGGTGCGGAAGACTTTCTCCGAGCAGTTTTATGTGGCAGGGTCATACCTGAGACGAATCAAAGCCTGCTTCTAAAGGCAGGGGCTCCTCTTGTCACATCTTTGTGTCCCCTTCTGCCACTCAGGCCCAGAGGGCTATGGTTTGAAGCCCAATGATTTGTCCAGGCCCTTGTTTTCTGGAAGAACCATGGAGTTTCTAGAGCTCCTGCCAGGAAGGAAGTTGCAGGGTAGAGCAGAGTGGGCTCTTTGCTTCTGTGCCTGCCACCCCTCCCCCCTGCATGTAGCTGAGCTGGAGCTTGGGGTGGGCGTCCCCATGGGCCGGGTGGGAGGGGGGCAGCTTTGGACTGCAGGATACCACCTGGCAGGACACTTGGCCTGAGCGGTCCATTCCATGCTCCCTCCCGGCTCCCAGACTTTGCTTATTATGCTTTACACCTGCCTGGAATCGTTTTCCCTCGGCTTTCTAGTCTAGTGGGTCTTTCCCCTCTAGCAAAACAAGTCCGGTGAGGGTAAAAGCACAGAAATAAAAAGCTAGGATTAGTGAAACAGAAAATCATATGCACTAGAAAGGATGGATGGATGCCCAAAGTCAGTTCTTGGACAAGCCTCTAATGCTCTCCCGAGACTGACCACGGAAAAAAGCAAAAAGCACAGATTGTCACAGCAGGACAAAGGAAGAGGGTGTCGCCACAGAGCCCATGGACTCCAGAAGGAAAATTGGACGCTTATGCCAATAAATTTAATTTAGATGAAATGGATGATTTCCTAAAAAATATAACTTACCAGACTGCCAAAGAAAAATGAAAAAAAAAAAAGAGTAATTCTAAAACTACTGAAAAAATGGAATCAGTCATTGAAAATCCTCCCACAAAACATCCTCTGGCTCCAAAGGCTTTAATAGCTAGTTCCTTCAAGCATTCCAAAAATGAATAATTTCAGTCTTACACAATTTGTTCCCGAGAAAATCAAAAGTGTGCACTCCAACTCATGTTATGAGTCTTACGTAACTTTGACACAAACACTTGTCAAGAGTGACATGAGAAAGGAAACTTGTCCCTCCGGACACACATTCCATTCTTGTCCATCCTCTTCTCTGGCCCAGGAAGCCAACCTGTGTGGATTGGATCAGCTGGACTGCAGGTCTTCTGGCTTCAGCTTGGGCTTGGGCACTAGGGAGCTCCTCGAGGTGTGGGAGAGAGAGAAGAGTAAGGTGAGGGGCTGTGGGCCTCAGCCTGGATGCAGCTTCCAACCAATGGCTTTCATTTCTCTCTGGGGGGCAAGGTGGGGAGGGTATCCCCCGTCCTTTCGTCCTTGGGTCTAGGGGCAGTCCCCACATTGTTACTAGCCTCAGAGTACTAAAACACCCCTTTGGTTTCTCCACACTCAGCCCACATCTTGCTAAACAACCTCTTTATCAATCCGTTCCCAGATCATTCAAATTTAAGTGTAATCTATTCTTTACTAGGACCCTGACTGGCATAGGTTTGGGTCCAGGACCAGAAGCTGCTCCTGGAAATTGTCCTTCTACATGGGATTCTGGGATTGGGTTGCTCATCTATTTTAGAAGCACCATAAAAGCATCTGTTGGCATCATGATTACTTAAAGCGTCACAGGTAGTTGTGTGGCTGACTGTGTTCTAACAAGCCCGCAGGTGATTCTGCTGTGCACTCAAGTTTGAGATCCACGGAGTTACAGCATATCCCATGGCCATCTCTGATCTATAGCGACGTCACCAGAGAACCCTGACAAAGGACCTGTCTGTGGGCCTTCCCGGGGAGTGCAGTTAGTGGATGGCTGAGCAGCTTGAGCATATAGATCCATTGCAACAGATCCACCCCTGGGCCTTTGGACTCCTTCCTACCATCCCCAGGAAGTCCCAGCATTACAGCTTCATTAACTGCAGGCTTCTTCTTCTTCTTTTTTTTTTTTAAGATTTATTTATTTATTTGTCTCAGAGAGGGAGAGAGGGAGAGAGCACAAGCAGGGAGAGTGGCAGGCAGAGGGAGAAGCAGACTCTCCGCTGAGCAAGGAGCTGATGCAGGGCTTGATCCCAGGACCCCGGGATCATGACCTGAGATGAAGGCAGATGCTTAATGACTGAGCCACCCAGGCGCCCCTGCGGGCTTCTTTTTAAGCCTAGACTCCAATCAGCCCACCTAACCGAGCATTAAGTGCCAACACACTGAATCCCGAATTTTCAGCAAGTATGCTTATATCAATGAATTGGACTGCCTGAGCTTTGTGGTTATCCCCACTAGGAGCCACTCCTACACATGCACCCTGAACTTCCCTCCAAATTGAGTGGGTAAAGGGACATCCAAACCCTCCTGGCTGTAAGGACTCCTGTCTGTCCTTCCCTCTGCTTCAGGACCTGATATCTCAGAGGGGTTTAGGAGCCTGGGATCTGGGCTCAGCCAGACATGGCTTCAAGTCTAGATCCACCATTCACTGGTTATGTGATGTGGAGCACAGTGCTTACCTCTCTGAGCCTCTAAGAGGAAACTGATGGTTAATTATTACCTCATTCTGATGTCAGAGTTGAAGAAGATAATGCACGCCAAGTGCTCAGCACGGTGCCAATAACCTCCATTTCCAACGAGTAACCAGCTGATGCTCATCGTGTCCCCGGTCTGGGGTCCATGCTGGGGCACCCATGCTGTAATCTAGGTTTGGATCTTGGTGGGAGGAGTGGGATCCAGGATAGGTGAGGCTGGACAGTGCTGCTTAATGAGCAGCAGAGACAAGGTGGGTACGATTACCCCAAGGAGCCCCAGGGATCTGTGGCAGCGATTATGGGATCCCTAGACATGAAATGGATGGGAGGCTTACTAAGATGCAGCTTGACTTTAGGCAGAAAATTTTAGGTTTCATGGACAGAAAGCTAATATAAGTTCTTGTAGGAGAGATCCAGGGCCTCTTACCCAGTTATCAGAACTAAGCCAGTTCAGAGACTTGGAATCCCCAGACCAGGAAGACCAGGAAGGGCCCTGCAATGCCAGGTTGCCAGGTGAAATACAGGATAGTTGGTTAAATTTGAGTTTCAATAAACAGTGAGTAATTTTTTTCAGCATAACTTTGCCCTTGGCAATATTTTTGCTCAATCTGGAAACTCATAGGCTTCGCTAAGCCTTCCCCAGAGGAGCCTGCTGTCATAGAACCAGGGTGACCCTGCACTGGGGAAAGAAATCCTGAGACCTTCTGGGATTATCTGATGATGGTTCCAAATGGATGGTATCCTCTGGAGACCTGAAAATCCACTCAGGCCCACCGGTCAGAGTAGGAGCTTATGGAGATCAGACGCCAGTTACTCAGTTATGTTTAGAGCAGACGTTCAGCTAGCTCTTTTTCAGCTCAATGATCTTTATACAATAGAAGTCTCCCAGAACTGCAGAATCTGTAAGTTTAGAATCACTTTGTTGCTGCAGCGTCTTGGCATGCAAGCATCCTACAAGCTGCCTCTAGTAGCCCCAGGGAGTCTTAGCGCCCTGCCCTCTTAGATCAGCGCATACTGGAACTGGCTTCACTACGCAATGTTGTGGTTTTCAGAGGTTTGTTTACCCACTGAAGTCTATTCTCATGGAATAACTTATTGGCAAGCTGTGATCTACCACCGCTGAAAACTAAAACTGTTCAGGGAAGCAGAGCTGGGACACCCTGGACTTACGCTTCTCCGTGTCCATCTCATTTTGTTCTTAAAGCTCGAAGGAATATTCAGATAGTACAATCTTTCCACTTTACAGACAGATCTCTGACTGCAGGAGTGGCTAATGAGCAGGGAGTGAGCCAACACTAACTGGCATTCTCTGCCCCTCTGCCCCCCAGGCTGGCTCTCTCCAGAGAATGGCAAGCCTACAGAGGAAGAGAATACCACATTTGTGGCCCTGGAGGACGGAGGTCCCTCCACCACTCCCCAAAACAGTGCAAGACTGCTTCCTTACTCCTCCCTTCACACCACCTTCTCTCCTATCTCTGTATTTGCTTATAGTATCCCATGGAATCATTTGAGGCCTGGCTTAAATTGTGTCTGGTCATGGGAATACCTGGGTGGCTCAGTCTGTTAAGCATCTGCCTGTGGCTGGCTCAGGTCATGATCCCGGGGTCCTGGGATTGAGTACCAAGTTGGGCTTCCTGCTCAGCAGGGAGCCTGCTTCTCTCTCTGCTTGCTGCTCCCCCTGCTTGTGCTCACTCACTCTCTCTCTGACAAATAAATAAAATCTTTAAAAAAATTGTATCTGGTTGTGCAGGCTTCCAGCCTACACAGATTTCACAGGGGACAAAAGCTTGCTCTGAAATGGATGGTTTAAAATTTTTTCTTAAATAGAAAACCGAAGGACAAACCATAAAGGAACATACTGATAAATGGACCATATTAAAATTAGGAGACTGTTTTCATGGAAAGGCATCTTTAAGGGAGTGGAAAGGAAAACCACACAGATTATGAGAAGGTATTTCAATTTGCACACCTGACAATTCTTATTCAGAATATAGAAAATACTTCTACTAATTCATGATAAAAAGAAAAACTACAAATGGACAAAATCTAAATCTAAGCAATCTAAAAATGGACAAAAGACATGGTCTAGAACTTCATGATAGAAGATATCCAACAAACAATTGAATAGATGCTCAGCCTCCTTAGTCATGAGTAAAATGAAAATTTAAACCACAATTATGTGGATTATGGGGAATTATACTCATAAGCAGAATAGCTAACTTAAAAAGAATTAACAGAAAGAAGTGTTGCGATGCCAAATGTGGAAAAACTCTAGCCCTCATACATTGCTGGTGGGTGTGGGTGTAAATTGATGTGATAGTTTTGAAAAATATTTGGCAGTATTTGAACAAGGATTTGGTGGTTGAACATATACATACCCTATGATCTATGTGTGTATTTCTACCAACCACCTATCATCTATCTATCATCTATTATCTATCTATTATCTATCTATCTATCCATCTATCATCTATCTATCATCTACCTGTAAATTCTTTTTTTTAAATTTTTCATTGTTATGTTAATCACCATACATTACATCGTTAGTTTTAGATGTAGTGTTCCATGATTCATTGTTTGTGCATAACACCCAGTGCTCCATGCAGAACGTGCCCTCTTTAATACCCATCACCAGGCTAACCCATCCTCCCACCCCCTCCCCTCTAGAACCCTCAGTTTGTTTTTCAGGGTCCATCGTCTCTCATGGTTCGTCTCCCTCTCCGCTTTCCCCGCCTTCATTCTTCCCTTCCTGCTATCTTCTTTTTTTTTCTTAACATATATTGCATTATTTGTTTCAGAGGTACAGATCTGAGATTCAAGTCTTGCACAATTCACAGCGCTTACCAGAGAACAAACCCTCCCCAGTGTCTATCACCCAGTCACCCCATCCCTCCCACCCCACCACCCACTCCAGCAACCCTCAGTTTGTTTCCTGAGATTAAGAATTCCTCATATCAGTGAGGTCATATGATATATGTCTTTCTCTGTTTGACTTATTTCGCTTAGCATAATACCCTCCAGTTCCATCCACGTCGTTGCAAATGGCAAGATCTCATTCCTTTTGATGGCTGCATAATATTCCATTGTATATATATACCACTTCTTCTTTATCCATTCATCTGTCGATGGACATCTTGGCTCTTTCCACAGTTTGGCTATTGTGGACATTGCTGCTATAAACATCGGGGTGCAGGTACCCCTTCGGATCCCTACATTTGTATCTTTGGGATAAATACCCAGTAGTGCAATTGCTGGATCGTATGATAGCTCTATTTTCAACTTTTTGAGGAACCTCCATACTGTTTTCCAGAGTGGTTGCACCAGCTTGCATTCCCACCAACAGTGTGGGAGGGTTCCCCTTTCTCCGCATCCCCGCCAACATCTGTCCTTTCCTGACTTGTTAATTTTAGCCATTCTGACTGGTGTGAGGTGGTATCTCATTGAGGTTTTGATTTGGATTTCCCTGATGCCGAGCGATATTGAGCACTTTTTCATGTGTCTGTTGGCCATTTGGATGTCTTCTTTGGAAAAATGTCTGTTCATGTCTTCTGCCCATTTCTTGATTGGATTCTTTGTTCTTTGGGTGTTGAGTTTGATGAGTTCTTTATAGATTTTGGATACTAGCCCTTTATCTGATATGTCATTCGCAAATATCTTCTTCCATTCTGTCGGTTGTCTTTGGGTTTTGTTGACGGTTTCTTTTGCTGTGCAAAAGCTTTTTATCTTGATGAAGTCCCAATAGTCCATTTTTGCCCTTGCTTCCCTTGCCTTTGGTGATGTTTCTAGGAAGAAGTTGCTGCAGCTGAGGTCGAAGAGGTTGCTGCCTGTGTTCTCCTTTAGGATTTTGATAGACTCCTGTCTCACATTTAGGACTTTCAACCATTATGAGTCTATTTTTGTGTGTGGTGTAAGGAAATGGTCCAGTTTCATTCTTCTGCATGTGGCTGTCTGATTTTCCCAACACCATTTGTTGAAGAGACTGTCTTTTTTCCATTAGACATTCTTTCCTGCTTTGTCGAAGATGAGTTGACCATAGCATTGAGGGTCCATTTCTGGGCTCTCTATTCTGTTCCATTGATCGATGTGCCTGTTTTTGTGCTAGTACCATACTGTCTTGATGATGACAGCTTTGTAATAGAGCTGGAAGTCCGGAATTGTGATGCCGCCAGCTTTGCTTTTCTTTTTCAACATTCCTCTGGCTATGCAGGGTGTTTTCTGGTTCCATACAAATTTTAGGATTATTTCTTCCATTTCTTTGAAAAAAGTGGATGGTATCTTGATGGGGATTGCATTGAATGTGTAGATTGCTCTAGGTAGCATTGACATCTTCACAATATTTGTTCTTCCAATCCATGAGCATGGAACGTTTTTCCATTTCTTTGTGTCTTCCTCAATTTCTTTCATGAGTATTTTATAGTTTTCTGAGTACAGATCCTTTGCCTCTTTGGTTAGATTTATTCCTAGGTATCTTATAGTTTTGGGTGCAATTGTAAATGGGATCGACTCCTTAATTTCTCTTTCTTCTGTCCTGTTGTTGGTGTATAGGAATGCCACTGATTTCTGTGCATTGATTTTATATCCTGCCACTTGACTGAATTCCTTTATGAGTGCTAGCAGTTTTGGGGTGGAAATTTTTTGGTTTTCCACAGAAAGTATCATATCATCTGCAAAGAGTGAAAGTTTGACTTCTTCTTTGCCAATTTGGATGCCTTTTCTTTCTTTTTGTTGTCTGATTGCTGTGGCTAGGACTTCTAATACTCTGTTGAATAGTAGTGGTGATAGTGGACATCCCTGCCACGTTCCTGACCTTAGCAGGAAAGCTCTCAGTTTTTCCCCATTGAGAATGAAATTTGCTGTAGGCTTTTCATAGATGGCTTTTATGATATTGAGGTATGTACCCTCTATGCCTATACTCTGAAGAGTTTTGATCAAGAAAGGATGCTGTATTTTGTCAAATGCTTTTTCTGCATCTATTGAGAGGATCCTATGATTCTTGTTCTTTCCTTTGTTAATGTATTGTATCACGTTGTTTGATTTGTGGATGTTGAACCAACCTTACAGCCCAGGGATAAATCCCACTTGGTCGTGGTGAATAATCCTTTTAATGTACTGTTGGATCCTATTGGCTAGTATTTTGGGGAGAATTTTTGCATCCATGTTCATCAGGGATATTGGTCTGTAATTCTCCTTTTTGATGGGGTTTTGTCTGGTTTTGGGATCAAGGTAATGGTGGCTTCATAAAACGAGTTTGGAAGTTTTCCTTCCATTTCTATTTTTTGGAACAGTTTCAGAAGAATAGGTATTAATTCTTCTTGAAATGTTTGGTAGAATTCCCCTGGGAAGCCATCTGGCCCTGGGCTTTTGTTTGTTGGGAGATTTTTGATGACTGCTTCAATTTCCTTGGTGGTTATAGGTCTGTTCATGTGTTCTATTTCTTGGTGGTTCAGTTTTGGTAGTTGATACATCTCTAGGAATGCATCCATTTCTTCCAGGTTATGTAATTTGCTGGCATAGAGTTGCTCATAATATGTTCTTATAATTGTTTGTATTTCTTTGGTGTTGGTTGTGATCTCTCCTCTTTCGTTCATGCTTTTGTTGATTTGGGTCATTTCTCTTTTCTTTTTGATAAGTCTGGTTAGGAGTTTATCAATCTTGTTAATTCTTTCAGAGAACCAGCTCTTAGTTTCATTGATCTGTTCTACTGTTCTTTTAGTTTCTATTTCATTGATTTCTGCTCTGATCTTTATTATTTCTCTTCTGCTGGGTTTAGGCTCTATTTGCTGTTCTTTCTCCAGCTCCTTTAGGTGTAGGGTTAGGTTGTGTACTTGAGACCTTTCTTGTTTCTTGAGAAAGGTTTGTATTGCTATATACTTTCCTCTTAGGACTGCCTTTGCTGCATCCCAAAGATTTTGAACAGTTGTGTTTTCATTTTATTGGTTTCCATGTATTTTTTAAATTCTTCTTCAATTTCCTGGTTGACCCATTCATTCTTCAGTAGGATGCTCTTTAGCCTCCATGTATTTGAGTTCTTTCTGACTTTCCTCTTGTGATTGAGTTCTAGTTTCAAAGCATTGTGGTCTGAAAATAGGCAGGGAATGATCCCAGTCTTTTGGTACCGGTTGAGACCTGATTTATGACCTAGGATGTGATCGATTCTGGAGAATGTTCCATGGGCACTAGAGAAGAATGTGTTCTGTTGCTTTGGGATGGAATGTTCTGAATATGTCTGTGAAGTCCATTTGGTCCAGTGTGTCATTTAAAGTCTTTATTTCCTTGTTGATCTTTTGCTTAGATGATCTGTCCATTTCAGTGAGGGAGGTGTTAAAGTCCCCCACTATTATTGTATTGTTGTCGATGTGTTTCTTTGCTTTTGTTATTAATTGCCTTATATAATTGGCTGCTCCCTTGTTAGGGGCATAGATATTTACAATTGTTAGATCTTCTTGTTGGATAGACCCTTTAAGTAGGATATAGTGTCCTTCCTCATCTCTTATTACAGTCTTTGGTTTAAAATCTAATTTGTCTGATATAAGGATTGCCACCCCAGCTTTCTTTTGGTGTCCATTAGCATGGTAAATGGTTTTCCACCCCCTCACTTTCAATCTGGGGGTGTCTTTGGGTCTAAAATGAGTCTCTTGTAGACAGCATATTGATGGGTCTTGTTTTTTAATCCAATATGATAGCCTGTGTCTTTTGATTGGGGCATTGAGCCCATTTACATTCAGGGTAACTATTGAAAGATAGGAATTTAGTGCCATTGTATTGCCTGTAAGGTGACTGTTACTGTATATTGTCTGTGTTCCTTTCTGGTCTATGTTGCTTTTAGGCTCTCTCTTTGCTTAGAGGACCCCTTTCAAGATTTCTTGTAGGGTTGGTTTCATGTTTGCAAATTCCTTTAGTTTTTGTTTGTCCTGGAAGCTTTTTATCTCTCCTTCAATTTTCAATGACAGCCTAGCTGGATAGAGTATTCTTGGCTGCATATTTTTCTCATTTAGTGCTCTGAATATATCCTGCCAGTCCTTTCTGGCCTGCCAGGTCTCTGTGGATAGGTCTGTTGCCAATCTAATGTTTCTACCATTGTAGGTTACAGATCTCTTCTCCCGAGCTGCTTTCAGGTTTTTCTCTTTGTCTCTGAGACTCATAAGTTTTACTATTAGATGTCAGGGTGTTGACCTATTTTTATTGATTTTGAGAGGGGTTCTCTGTGCTTCCTGGATTTTGATGCCTGTTTCCTTCCCCAAATTAGGAAAGTTCTCTGCTATAATTTGCTCCATTATACCTTCTGCCTCTCTCTCTCTTTCTTCTTCTGGGATCCCAATTATTCTAATGTTGTTTCATCTTATGGTATCGCTTATCTCTCGAATTCTGCCCTCGTGATCCAGTAGTTGTTTATCTCTCTTTTTCTCAGCTTCTTTATTTTCCATCATTTGGTCTTCTATATCACTGATTCTCTCTTCTGCCTCATTTATCCTAGCAGTTAGCATCCCCATTTTTTATTGCACCTCATTAATAGCCTTTTTGATTTTGACTTGGTTAGATTTTAGTTCTTTTATTTCTCCAGAAAGGGTTTCTCTAACAACTTCCATGCTTTTTCAAGCCCAGCTAGTATCTTTAAAGTGATGATTCTGAACTCTAGATCTGACATCGTACTAACATTTGTATTGAGTAGGTCCCTGGCAGTCTGTATGACCTCTTGTTCTTTTTGTTGAGGTGATTTTTTCCGTCTTGTCATTTTGTCCAGAGGAGAATAGATGAATGAGAGAACAAAATGCTAACAGGGTAACAACGTCCCCAGAAAATATACTCTAATCAAATCAGAAAAGACCTGAAGCAGGGGGAAATGAAGGGGAAAGAGAGAAAAAAGAAAAAGAAAAAAGAGAAAAAGAAAATGATAAAGATAAAAACAAACAAAAACAGAACAAAACAAACAAAAAAAACAGAATATGATCAAATATGATCAGGCTGGTACATACATCAGTGCCACACACTAGATTTTGGGTGTCTTTTGGTCTGTTAGAAGAAAGTACCTCCCAAAATTTTAAAGAAAGAAAAACTTATATATGTACAAAAATAAGGGTTGATATGATGAAGGGATGGAATATGACTGTAAAGATGAAAATTATAAAAAATTTTATAAAAGGAATTGATACAAAGTTGTTTGAAAAAAGAAAGAAGAGATTTTAAAAAAAAAGAAAAAAAAGGGAGAGGTTGTGATCAGTCAGGAGAGTAGGAAAAAACCATACACTAGAGCTTTAGTGTATATTTTGATCTGTTAGAAGAAACTAGCTCAAAATTTTAAAGAGAGAACAACTTATATATATATGCCAAAAATATGGGTAACTACTATGAAGGGATAGAATATGTCTCTAAAAATGAAAAATAAAAATGTTTTTTAAAAAAGGGATTGATAAGATGTTGGTTTAAAAAGGGAAAAAGAAAAATTCAAAAAAAAAAGACAGTTAAAAAAAATTAACTTTGAAAGACTAAAGAATCATGGTAAAAAAGCCATGGATTCTATGTGCAGTATTCCCCCAGCGCTGGAGTTCTGCCATTCTCATTGATGGATAAACTTGGTCTTGGCTGGCTGTACTCGCTGCTCTTCTGGGGGAGGGGCCTGTTGCCGTGGTTCCCAAATGTCTTTGCCGAGGCAGAATTGCCCCGCCCTTGCGAGTCCAGGCTAAGTAATCTGGTCGGGTTTGCTCTCGGGAGCTTTTGTTCCCTGCAAGCTTTCTGTACAGCTTTGGAGGCGGAGAGTGAAGATGGCGGCCTCCCAATCTCCGCCCTGGAGGAGCCGAGAACTTGGGGCCCTGGTCCTCAGTGAGCCCCCAGAGAAAAGCTGTCAGTCACTCCCATCTCCCCGGTCTCCGGCCGCACTCCGTGCTCACACAGCCTGTGACCAAGTGTTTCTATCTCTGGCACCCGACCCCGTACGGAGTCTCCAAACCCAGCAGATCCCTGTGGTGTGCTCCCGCGCTGCTCCTCCCAGGGGCGGAAGGGGAGTCTCCCCGGAGCTGCCGCTTGTTGGGTCCCTGCTGGAGGAGCAGGGGCCCGACTGTGCCGCGGATCATGGTTTATGGCAACCCCGAGCTGAGAGCCTGCGCCTGGGCTCTGTCTCTGCAGCCGGCTTCCCTGCTCCGATACCTGGGAGCTCTGCCGCACTCAGGCACCCCCGGTCTTTCTGTGACCCCGAGGGTGCTGAGACCACACTGTCCCACGAGGGTTCCACCCCCCGCTTAGCCACCGGAGTGACATCCTTCAGTGGATCTGACTTCTAAAAGTTCTGATTTTGTGCTCCACGGCTCTATCACTTGCCAGAAGTGGCCGATGGAGGCCCCTTCCCCACCATCTATCCTCCCAAATATTGCCTCGGATTCACTTCTCCACACATCCTACCTTCCAGAAAGTGGTCGCTTTTCTGTTCAGAGAGTTGTTGCTATTCTTTTCTTCGATCTCCTGTTGAGTTCATAGGTGTTCACAGTGGTTTGATCCCTATCCAGCTGAATTCCTGATACCAGACGAAATCCAGGTCTCCTACTCCTCCGCCATCTTGTTCCACCCCCTACCTGTAAATTCTTGAGTTTGAACCAATACCTCCAATTTCAGGTCAACACAACATGTGTTTGGGGTTTTTTTTTTTTAGCCTTCTGACATTCCTATATTTTGTCTATGGAAACTTCTCCAATAGTAAGTGACTTGACTTACATTATCTTCAATACATTTACTTATTTGCTAAATCCTTATGTCAACATTCTCCTAGTTATGTGGCTAGCTTAGTCCCAATCTTGTTGGCGCTGACTTGGGGGCCACCCTCTTGGACCCAGTCCTACAAAATATGCTAGTTGAGTCCATGGTCTTGCCCCAGCCCTGGTCCCAAAGAACACACTGGGCAAGTCCCTGAATCAGGTCCTAGCCCCAGCCCTGGTGAACACACCAACCAAATGCCCAGCTCATGTCCTGGCCCTGACCCAGTAAACTTGTCTTTTGAGATCCAAGCATTAACCAAAGGGAAGGAGAACAACTATATGAAACCATTACCAAATATTGACTATATGAAACCATGACTCAATACAGCAGAGCCTGAGAGAAGGTCCTGTGTGCAGATAGTTCATTTGGAAATGATCCCAGGGGATCAGGACTGAGTAGGCAGCAGAGATGAAGAAGGAGGAGAAACCAACACAAGTATGCATAATTCAGGTCAGTTTAGTGGGCAATGGGGATCGATTCTCCTGAGATTACCTGAGAAGCCTATGGAATGGCTCCCAGAATCAACCTCTGGAAAGAAGGGTGGCAGAAGTGTTTGAACATCTGCCTCCATCCTATGTTGGTGGAGGGTTGTCACCCAGAGTGTTCCCTCTCCCACACACTTCTGAGCCTTGGGCAACTGTGTAGACTGAGCCAACTCTTGACCTAAGAAGGAACCTAAAGAGGAGCTTGTGGGAGGAAAGCAAGAAGTGAAGAGGACACCGGCAGCAGATGTTGAGGGAGTGACCTGAATCACAGCCTGCAGCAAGCTATGAGCCGAGGGTGAAATCAGAGGTGTGCCCAAGAGGATGCATGCCATCAAGTGACTTTCCCAGTCTTTATCCCTAGTTGACAAGGAAATAAATGAGTTCACAGATATGAACCACTCAATATAAGGAGGCAGATTTTCAAAGCACTGATATTCGAGTTAGGCTGTGTAAAGCATTAATAACATAAATGAGATGACACCTCACTTAAGATAATTATGTCTAATGTCGTGCACAAAGTTCTTTGTGAGTTAAATATAGCGACACAATCCCGGAGTGCAGCTAGCTGGGCAAAGCTCGGGGAAAACAAATGGGTTGTATCTTGCTTGTGGTCTGGGTGTCAGTTTAGGCTTAGTCTTCATGCCTTTGGAATTGGGGATTCGTGGTGCAGCTCTTTGATGAAACCCTGACCCCAGACCTCGTTAGCCAGCTTGTCCTTGAGGCTGTGGAAGAGAGTTTGGAACTGGATGGAGACTTTGTGGCCTGAAGTGCTCCTCTTACCCAGCTGATGCCCAGCTGCCTTATTGCTCCTGGGACTTAGGCATGCTACCTTGAACTTTAGTGGAAAGCTTGTCTTCAGACAGGGGATATATCGGACTTGCAGGTGTTTGCCAATAGGCTGGGCTCCTGGTTGGCTCGATGATTGTAATCTAGGTGCTTTACTTCCCCATTCTACCCTAGCCAACAGGCACGGCCAAGTTTCCAAGAGACGTGGCTCCTAGAACTGGAGAGGGCTTGTGAGGTCATCTGCCAGGTCCTCTCGCTTTCTGCCTGTGACACAGTACAACCTACACTTTCGTATGTGGCACCTTAATGCCAGATAAAGAGATTGACATTGACTTGCCCTAAGTGACACAGAATCAGGGTCAGTTCTGGGACCAGAACCTAAGTGCCGTGCTTTGAGGTGTACTGAAATTGTGGCATCTCTCCACATGATCACCAATGACAGGCCCTGCAGAGCTGGGTCATCAAGAAGATAGTCCTCTTTCCTTCTATGAGGAGTCTGGTCTTTGTGCCTTACTATGGTGGGCCTCATATCTGAAAATGAAGCCAGCTATGCTCATACAGTACAAGGGACTCTCGACCCTAAGAGGCTATTAAGGAAAGGAAGTCCCATGCCTTCAAACAGATGCTTGCATATTTGGGGGATTGGAGCTGGAGATAACTTCATTCTGTGTGTCAAGGGCACCAGCCCTCTAAATAGTTGCTTTGTGAGGTTATAAGAGAAGGTCTATGTCCCAGGTCAAATGCTTTCCCTCTCCAACATTTGACATACCACTCCATCTTGCCCATTCTCCCCACATCACGCCCACCACCAGCCTGCTTCACCTCCCCTGCACCATTACAGCGGCCTGCCCTCAGGTTCTCCCTCCCACACTCCATCCAGTCCTTAGATACCAGCTTATTCTTCCTCACGTGCACCTTGCATAACACTTTCCTTCTCTCCTATTTCAAAACTTTTAGTGCATCTTATTTTTTCCAGAGTCCAGCCAGATGGGATTCCTCCCTCTGCCCATGCTCTTGCTTCTCCTTCTGGACCAGCTCTGAAGAACCTTTTCATTTCCCATTGCATGCTATCCTTCAAGACCAGTCCTGTTGAAGATGCTTCAAGAAAAAACCTTAAAAGGGTTTCTAGGTTGTAGACATCTAGGTTCTGGGTTTGAGGATTAATGAGATGGATAACACTGGGGTTATGGAGAAAAGTTTGAGGCAAGAGGAAGACTGGACTGAGGGAGGTGTGAGAAGAAAAAAATGGGCAGGTGATGTTAGGGGCTGGAGCCAAAGGGCTGGAATACCCTGAACCTCAGTTGCATCTAAAATACTTCTTAGAGGATGGCCCCTAGACCCCAAATTGCCAGTCATTGCTGCCATTTTTTGCCTCCCAACTAAATGTGACCCCATGAGAAATAAGACCAAGTAGTTTATAGTTACATATATTTTTTTCTTTGAAAATTCCATAGTCATTAAATAACATTAATTTCAACCACACTACACAGCAGACATTTGACATACAGGAGCGCTGATTCATAAGAATACAGAAACGTTTCACTCTGATGATCCATGGAAGGACCTCACAATACTATAGACACATTGGAGGGAGAACAATGACATCCTGCCATGAACTTGACTGAGCTCACAGAAAGGAAAACATGCCACTGGATTCTGTGCATGTTTATAAACACTGTGAATGTTTACATTCACTAGGATTTATAGCAGATAAAGTCAAAACATTAATAACTTAAATATAATTAAATATTATTTGAGAAATGTGCCTTAAATTATCATACAAAGTGCCTCTTGTTGTACATTGTAATAAAATAAGATCACTCTGCACTTGGGGAGAGTTGGGGGAAAATAAATAAGATTTTCCTCATGCTCTGTCTCTTGGTCCAGGTGCGAAGTTTCAAGGCTTCTGGGTTTGGGACTTTTGGTCCAGGTGCTTCATGTTATCCTGGACCCACTTCTGCTTGGGGTCAGCACAGATCTCCCTGGATGCTTTGGTCTTGAAGCTGTTGTGGGGAGAGAGGGCAGTTTGATGGAACCCCTTGGGGTGTCTGTTGGCCCCTATACCTGAGGGGGCCAACCCTCTTGCTCACTGGGTAAGGAGGCTGGATGGGGATAGGTGGGAGGGGAAAGATGGGAGGAAGGGCTCAAAAGGAAACTGCTCGTGCTGTCCCAGGGGAGGCCCTCAGGCTGCTGGCTGAAGGAACTTGGATGATCTGACCAAGCTCCTAGAAGGGGAGTCTGGAGGGAGTATGAATATCTCTCCTGCGGGCTCAGTTTCTCCATGGGGTAAAGGTCCCTTTAGATTAGATGGTATATTTATCTGACTCCTTTGAGCATGAATCCTGATCTCTTTCCCTTGTATAGAACTCAGAACTTTTGGTAGGGGGTCCACTTACATCACAGCTTCCTGGGGACACTGGCTGTTGGTGACCCTCATGTAGCTCTCCAGCTTCTGCATGGGGACCTTCCTTTTGACCATATTGAAGCAGCAGGTAATTGGGATGGAAACCGAACCTGAAAAACATTTTGCAAAGAATGAGAGTTATAAAGCATCATAAGCATGCATTTGCAAGCACAGGTAAAGGTAGGAAAAGACAAAGCAAACACACAATTTCCAACTAGGACCGAATACTCCCAAGTCCAGTGCCTTAGTCCACATTCCACAGATAAAATGGTGACTGGGAGTCCATTTCCTCTGTGGAACTATGGGGCTCTTCACTGTTGACTGGGAATGGAGAAATGACACGAATCTTGTAGTGTCATTAGGAGGGTCTACTGACCCAAAACCTCTGACACCAAATAGATAAATTCTAAGACCTCGCTTTCCAGCTTTCTGTCCCCACAGGCTCTAAAGCCAACCCATGTCACATACTGAGAAGACTCTGGGTCCTTTTCTTCCTTACATGGCCACTGGTACACTGGCTGTAATCCAAAATTTGAAACCCTAAGCAATAGTTTTTTTCCCCCTCTGCTCTACTGCCTGAAATGTCCTTCGCATCCACAATGAGAAACAGTCCCCACATCCCCAAACAATGTGAGGGTCGTTGAGGTAAGTGGTTGCACTCAGTGTCTCTTCCCCAAGCTGGTGTCAGGAAGGACCATGGGGACTGGCCTAAGCGACCCAGGCATCTGGTTCTGCCTCTGGTTAACTACCATGACAGCTCTTCTCATCGCCTTTGTTGGTTTCACTTTCTCCATCTCTGTAATGTAGGCTATGCAGCAAGCATGGGATGACTCACGCTGGGATGATAGTAACAATAGTTTCAGTGGTAATCCTTAGGAAGAAAGGGCCCTACCTGGCTGGGAGAGCACCTGGGCACTGAAGGAGGCAGCTATGAGCAGCAAGCACAGAAGTGTTGCAGAGACCTTCATGTCGGCGGGGAATGGGGAGCTTGGGTTGTCAGAGCTGGAAGTTTCTGGGCTGGTCTCAGCCTCTCTGCTCCTCTGGTTCCTCTGGACACCCTGCCTGCCTTTTATAGAGAGCAGAGAGCATGGGCAGGTCCCTGAAATTGGACTTGGAATGTGCTGAGTAGGCACCAGATCCTGGGGGTGATTTCCAAACACTGGAAGAAGGAAGCTGAATAGTTTCAACTGTTGGTTTAGACTATGTGGACCAGAGGTGGAAGGGAATGTGTTATGCCTAGCAAAATGTAGGAAGTGACCTCACTGGACTAATAAGGTCTATGATTTCTGTGAAATGGAAAATGATCTTTTGGAAAGGAAGAACGGAAGCTGAGGTCATAGTGGAGTGAAGACAATCAAAGGCCTGGCCCTCTCTGGGGCCTAGGAGGCCTAGGATGGGGCCTTAAGTCTTTGCCTATACTTTCTATCAGACTCAGGTCTCTGGCATCCTAAACTAGTCAGGCTCTTTTAGAACCCCACACAGGTAGCCTGATGGAACCCTGGAAGAACGGTGGAATCCAGGAGAATCTTCAAGTCTTAATGCCCTGGAATCTTATGTTATGGAGAGTGAGAACTGGACAGCACATAGTGATCTTGTAGGGTGGTGGTTTCCAGATATTTTATTTAGAAGCTGAAGTTTCTTTCCAGGTGACATCATATGGAGAAGCCTGATATTTCACACAGATTTAGGTAGAATGGGTCTGTTTGAGAAAGGCCTTCAGTTCCCTTTGTTTACACAGTGTGGGCAGGGGAGGGGAGGGAAGCGAAGGAGCTAGGCTTGCAAACCACTGACCTCTTGTGCTCTCCTCCCCTCACATGTCTGCCGTTACAGTATCACGCAGAAATTACACTGCCCTGAAGCTCCCCTGTGCTACTCCCCTCAAATCTTTTTACTACGATTGCTCTTCCAGAATGTCATGTAGTTGGAATCATACAGTATGTAGCCCTTTCAAATTGGCTGCTTTCACTTAGAAATATGCATTTAATGTTCTTTGTGTCTTTTCATGGTTTGGTAGCTCATTTCTTTTTACTGCTGAGTAATATTCCATTGTATGTATATATCAGTTTGTTTATCCATTCATCTATTGAGGGACATCTTGATTGTTTCCAGTTTGGGGCAATTCTGAATAAAGCTGCTATAAATGGTTTTATGCAGCCTTTTGTGTTGACATAAATTTTTAACTCATTTGGGAGTGTGATTGTTAGATCATATGGTAAGACTTTATAAGAGGCTGCCAAAGTGTCTTTCAAAGTGCCTGTACCCTTGTGCATTCCCATCCACAGTGAACGAGAGTTCCTATTGTTCTACATCTTCAGCAGCATTTGCTATTTTCAGTATTTTGGATTTTAGCCACTCTACTGGGTGGATAGCGGTATCTTAGTGTTTTGTTTTGTTTTGTTTTTTAAAGGTTTTATTTATTTATTTGACACAGAGAGAGAGACAGTTAGAGAGGGAACACAAGCAGGGGGAGTGGGAGAGGGAGAAGCAGGCTTCCCTCTGAGCAGGGAGCCCTATGTGGGGCTCAGTCCCAGGACCCAGGGATCATGAACTGAGACGAAGGCAGAGGCTTAACGACTGAGCCACCCAGGCGCCTTGGTATCTTAGTGTTTTAATTTGCAATTCCTTAATGACATAAGATGTTGAACATATTTTCATATGCTAATTTTTCATTTGCATATCTTCTTTGGGGAGATGCCCTAGTGAGATCATTCACCTATTTTAAAATCGGGTTATTTGTTTTCTCATTATTGAGTTTTAAGGGTTTTTTTTCTTAAGATTTTATTTATTTGACAGAGAGAGACACAGTGAGAGAGGGAATACAAGCAGGGCGACCAGGAGAGGGAGAAGCAGGCTTCCCTCCGAGCAAGGAGCCCAATGCGGGGCTCGATCCCAGAACCTTGGGACCATGACCCGAGCCGAAGGCAGACGCTTAATGACTGAGCCACCCAGGTGCCCCAGTTTTAAGGGTTCTTTGTGTATTTTGGACACAAGCCCTTTAGTGGATATGTGTTTCACAAAGATTCTCTTCCAGTGTGTGGCCAAGTATATCTCTCTATTTATTTAGTTCTTTAATCTTTCATTAGAGTTTTGGTCTTCCACATGTTGATACTGAACATATTTTTCTTAGATTCAATCCTAAGTACTTCATTTTTTTGGTGCTTATATAAATAGTATTGCATTATTAATTTCAAATTGTAATTGTTCATTGTTGGCATATAGAGAAGTAATTGAGTTTTAAATATTAACTTTGCAACTTGAAACCTTGCTATAATTGCTTTTTAGTTGCAGGAGAGTTGTGTGTATGTGTGTGTGAGTGTATGTGTATGTATGTGATTCTTTTTCTACATGGACAATTATGTTTTCTACAAACAAAGGCAGTTTTATTTCTTTCTTCTCAATCTGTATATCTTTTTATTCCCTTGTCATGTCTTATCACATTAGCTAGGACTTCTAGTATGATGCTGAATAAGGGAACATCCTTGCCTTGTTCCAAGTCTTAGAGGAAAAGCATTTTTTCATGATTAAGAACATCATTTCAGTGTTTAAGCATCATTAAGTGTGATGTTAGCTGTAGGCCTTTTGTAGATGTTCTTTATCAAGTTGTGGAAGTACCTCTCTATTACCTTGTTTGCTGAAAGTTTTTTCATGAATGGATGTTGGATTTTGTCAAATGCTTTCTATTGGTATCATCATATTGATATCATCATAAGACTCTTTTTCTCCCTTAGTCTGTTGATGATATGGATTATATAAATTGATTTTCAAATATTGAAGCAGTCTTGTGTACTTGGAATAAATCCCACTTGGTTGTGTTGTATAATTCTTTTCACACGTTATTGAATTCTACTTGCTAGTACTTTGTGGAGGGCTTTTGCATCTATGTTCATGAAATTGGTCTGTAGTTTTCCATTGGTTCTTCCAGAATGGCAGCTTTTTTATCACTTTGGGGACAGTCTCCCTGCCAGGTATACCATGTAGCACTGAACCCTCTGGGGCTGTGTTGGCTAACAGTCAAGTTTGCATATATTTTTCATTTGCAAATAAAGTCACTGCCTTACAAAATACCCTCAAGACCTCATTGATTTCTCCTCTGAGCTGCCTTAATATGGAAAGTGTGTCAATGCACGGATGACAGAAAGAGTAGTGAAAATCATAGTTCTTGGGAATCAAAAAGGTTTAATAAAATGAAGGGAATTAAGTGTCATATCCTGAGTTTAATCCTGATTTAGCCAATAACTAGCCAATGACTTGTTCAATGTGACCATGGACAAACTTTGACTTTGAGATTCATTGTCCTCATCTATAAAGTCTGGGGTTTTGACAAGTTCAGGGATGGGAAATAGTTTTCAATAGTGTATTAGCTTGATAGATTTATGGTGGATAACCAGTAAGGTTTGTTGGAAAAACCAACCAACCAACCAACCAACCAACCAACCAACCAACCAACAGCAAGGCTTTAATTTGGGTTACTGAATATAAAGTCATGATTGATTACTGATGTCTGCCATGCGTACAGCAATGGGAAGTGATACTTTCTATGTAACACAATTTCTATTCCTGGGTTAAATAATACTTAAGTTCTTCTGTAACTTAATTTGTCTATGATTATATGCAAAGGATCCAGTCAGAGACCAGGGAGGCTAGGATGACAGGAACTGGCAGGGCAGTGTTCTCAACCGTCAGTCTTAGGAGAGGCAGAGTAGCATGGTAGTTAAAATCTGGATATGGATACTAGGATCGCTAGCTAATATCTGTGTCAGAGAAGACTCAAGTAATCTAAGTTCTTTATAGTTTAAGTTCCTCACCTATTCTTTGTTTTTCTTATGTGGAAATCGAGATTACTGAGAATATTAAATCATCTGACACCAAAAACTTACTTTGCAGAGTGAATGACATATGGTAAGTGTTCAATAAGCTAGCTATTAGCAGTAGTCAAATAAGATGAGTGCCATATCTAAAACAAGCTAGGAAGGGACTCCGAGTGTGGTTCTTGGTCTCTTGCACAAGTTCTCTCTAAAATTGCTTCCAAGCAAAGATATGTGGTAGGGACAGGCCTCCGGGAATGCCTGTGCTGTAGATGAAGAAAGAAAGGAGTCTCCCAGAAACAGAAAAGAAGTGGGGTTCTAGGATCTTGCCATGAACCCGAAGAAAGAAATGTTGTGGGGCCTCGGAGGAGATGGGGGTCAGATCCTAGGGTTGACATGCCAAAGGGCACCAGGGTCTTAATTCTACAGGGATTTCAGAGATCTTAGCCGATAAGTCATGTTGATTATGCAATTTCCCTTTCTTGTTTTTCCTTTTTTTAAACTGAATTCGAGAAATCCCAACACAAAAAGTTAAAACGAAACTTTAGACCATGCAAAGTCAGCAACTGTTCTATCCAGCAGCTTGGCTGTGTGGTTCAAGGAAGTGGTCATTCTGCTTCTTCCCTTTCTTTTCTCCATGGTGCTTTCCCAGTGAGCATATTCTTAAAGCAGTTTTGGCAACCACCTACAGCTCAGGGGCTGTGAAGGAGAGCTTCTCTACCTGTGACTAGCAGGCAGGAAATGAGCACCCTGTTATGGAAAGAGATCTGAATTCTTAGGGGTTCTTGAGGGATGTGATGAGATGGGAGAGCATCCTGGGAATCAGAATTGCTGCCTCCATTTTCTAGCTCTGTTCCAAGTGTCCCCAGTGGTCACAAAATTATAGGATGCATTGGAAGAGACATTTGCATTGAATGTAGTCCACTTTTCCTCTTTACAACAAGAGAAAGGATTATAAAAGTGAAATGATTTGTCATGGGTTGTACAGCTACGTGACAAACCGAGACCGGTGAGTGCACATCTCTGAACGAAAGCCATTATGCAATTCAAAGTTAGAAGACAAGGACCAGGCAGAAAACTGCAGACAGGTGCCCAGAAAGCCCAGGGACCATCTAATGTCGTGGTCCCCTGATCTCCCTGTAATATCAGGATTCTCTGGGCAATTGTTAATAAGATATGCCTTAACAACTTTAATATAATGACTCAGAATCTTTGGAGATGAGATCTAGAATCCTGTTTTTAAAATGCTCGAAGTTGATTTTTAGCCAGTCAGTTCAGGAGCCATTAACCAGCTCAAACATCTCATTTACAGATGTGTAAACTGAGGCACAGGGTGGGAAAATGATTTGCCGAGAGTCACTCAGACAATTTAGTAAAGAACCAATGCCAGTACTCAGAGATGCATTGGGCCTCTTTGTTTGGTGCCTGGTACAGGCAGGGTCTTATTCTAGTGGAGGCCCCAGGATCTCCAGTGTTTTGTGTCTGTAAGTCCATTTTGCCAGGAGAAGCGACTGTGGGTCCAGCTGGAATGTCAATGATTTCAAGGAGGATTACTTGATAGGTCTTAACAATAGCAGCATGAACAGATTCTATTTGGGCTTCAGGACATGTACCTTATCTTACCAAGCCCTTGACATCTTCATTCCCACTCAATGCCTAAGATTTGCTTGGCACAAAGGATCTTCTGAGACTCAATAAATTTCATGGAACCGACTGGAATTTTAGGAAAAACTCCTGAAAGGTGTTTGGGGATAAGGGCTGGGTGTGAGGAAGAGAGGTAAGCAGGGTTGTTAGACTTAATGTGAAGGCAAGACTGGGCTATTTTGGGAACCAGGACACTGTCTTAATAATACTGAGTTGTTCAGTTGCTCCTGGGTCTTTGCGGGAAGCCACGGGGGTATGGATAGAAGTCTCTGAGCCTGTTCTGCCGGTTATGTGGGGGGCATCTGCTGTGATCCTGGGTTCCTGGTGGGCTTGATAGCGTGGATTCTGCCTTACCCTACTCTGTCTCTGCTGGTGACCATGGACCAGTGTGGTACAACACAGCACAGCATCACATGGGGGTGCCCTTTACCCAGCTTCCAGTAGCTTCTTCAGTATCACTGAGTGCAGGGCTCTGGTACTGCTCCAGTCTTTCCTCACTTGGGCTGTTGGAGTCTTTATCACCAGGAAATACCCTGGTCACCGTGGCAGGTCAGAGACACAGAGATTCTTAGAGTACCTCTGCCTGGAGTGACACATGTCATTTCTGATTACATTTTATTTATCTAAGTGGGTCATACAGCTTGCCTGTCTTTGAGATGGCATGGAAGTCTAATCCTACCCTGGGACTCAAGAACAATAACTGAAAATTTCAGGGGATGTCTCTGGTCACCACCACACGCTCCATGGTATCCACCTCAGTTTATTAACTGCTGAATTTGGTAAAGAAGCGACTGTTCTGTGTGATATTCCTCGATTAAACAATTTCTACTACTTCACAGTCAAAAATAGTCCACTCTTTAAAAAAATTTTTGTTTTAACCTGAGGCCGATTGGTGGGTCTAGTTCCATCATCTTTAGTGCACCTCATAGCATTCTAAATTAAATGAGATGTACTATTTTTATCCCCCTCCCCCATCACTGACTTTCATGTAAATGTCAGGGAACTTACTAATGACTACCATGCCACGTTATCCACATCAACTCTGTAAAGTGGGAACTTATTATAAAGCCCTTAAGGGATACAGGTGTTAATTGGTCCTTAGGGCAATATTTTGATTTTATTATTTATGAAGCTCACAAACTTATGAAGCCCAAGAACCGCTACATTAGTAACAACCAAGCACAGAGAAGGAGTCACTGTGCCATAAAATGTCCCAGGTCACATACAAAACAGCCACTGTCTTGTTTATATCAGTATTTTTTTTAAAGTGGGACCATGTAGTCTATCTAATTTAAGAATATATTATACTCCATAACATTCTGGACCAAACAGGCTTTATGATCTTTATATCAAAAATAACAGCTGGTTTTTATTTTTTAAAGATAAGAATGCAAAACATGAAGTCCGTTGTAGAAACTTCAGGTCAGTGTAATACACACGATTGTATTCTGCCACAGGAATGTATGAATTGTATGCATGCAAATGTGAGTCATCCCCCTCAAGGCATCCACCAATACAGGTGCATGGCAGTGGGCGGTCACCAGGTCAGCCTCATTCCTTCAGCAGTGGGGCTGGCCTCCCTCCAAGCTAGGGATTGCCAGTGAGAGATTGTGCTCGCAACTTACAGCCCCCAAGTGTTCAAGTTCAGCTTTGTCGTGTTCAATTCAACTGTTTTTCCCATCCTGATCTCTGAGGTTGCTTTCACCACTCGGAATGGTGGGGTTCTGATGTAACTCTGGTTTGCTTGCCCAGGGCTGTTGCCATCCATGGGAATATGGTGCTTCCTGCCAAGTGGGGTCTGTCATTTGTAGAACACACTTCTTTCACTCATCTCCAACCTTGCCAAGACTTGTCTAAGAACAACTTCTGGAATGTTTCCCAGGCCCAGACTCTGACATCTTCCCCAACTCAGAATAAGACACCAACGGACTTCTAATGGTTTTTAATGATTGCACACTCTTTGTAGGAAACATAAAAAAAGAAACAGAAGTACCTAAAAGAGAGGATGGAACATGTCTGCATTTAGGGTTACCAACTTGTCCTGGTCAAACCTGGTCAACCACACCAGGTCTGGAATTTCTCGTTTCTAGCACAACAAGTCCAGTGTCCCTGGAAATCTCTCAGTGCCTTCTCAGGAGGGACAGTTGGTCACCCTATTTGTGTGCTTTTGTTTTTTTTTTAAGATTTATTTATTTATTTGAGAGAGAGAGAGAGCACACATGGGAGAGGGGCAGAGAGAGAGAAGCTCAAGGATACTCCCCGCTGAGCATGGAGTCCCATGCAACTCGGTGCTTGATCCCATGACCCTGAGATCATGACCTGAACCAAAACCAAGAGTCCAACGCTTACCTGACTGAGCCACACAGGCGCCCCCTCCCCATTTATGTTTTAAATACTAAGATTGAACTTGAACTGGTATTTTTGTTCATTTTAGTCGTTTCTTCTCTCTTCATTTCACTGTGCTTACATATACATATGAAAGCATATTTGTGTATATATGTGTCTTTGTATATTTACACACACCCATATATCCATGCATACATATCCAGACATAATGTACATATGATGATATTCACAGCTTTCTTTCCCTTAAAATTGGTCATATACTCTTCCAAATCATTAGATATCCTGCAGTTGCTTAAATTTTAAAGGCTTCATACTGGTCCTATATGTGTGTGTGTGTGTGTGATATGTAATAAAACATTTCATTATAGTTGAGTATATATATTATTTGTTTTCACTTTTAAAATAATTTTAATTAACATTACGATGAAAAAGCCAATTTAAAAATCTTGATCCATATCTATATTTATTTCTGTAGCTGTAGAATTAATATATCACAAGGTATGAAATGCTGAAGCTTTGCATATTGCCATATCGCTTTTTAGAAAGTTTTACCCTGGACAACATTTATTATTTATAGTAAGCAGAATAATGGACACCACCCTCCCCCTCTAATTCTCCGCTCCTAGTCCCTGGAACCTGGGATTATGTCACCTTACATGGCAAACGGCTCTTTGCAGATGTGAGTGAGGGTACAGACCTGGGAGGTGGGAGAGTACCCTGAATTCTCCAGGAGGGCTTGATCTACTCACACAAGTCCTTAAAAGTGTGGACATCCTTTCCTGCTGCTTCAGTGACAGGAAATGGAAGGAGAGATTCATACTGAGGGGGACTTGGCCCACACTGCTGGCTTTGAAGATGGAGGAAGGGGGCTCTGAGCCAAGGATTACAGCAGCTTCTAGAAGTTGGGAATAGTGCTTACCTGAAAGCCATCAAGAAAACGAGGTCAGTCTAATGACCCAAATGAACTGAATTCTGCCAATTACCCAAATGATCAGGAAAACTGATCCTCCTCTAGAGCTTCTGGAAAGCGACACAGCTCTGCTGATACCTTGATTTTAGTGGGATGAGACCCATGGCTGACCTCTGACCTCTAGGCCTGTAAGATAATAATTTTATGTTGCTTAAGTTATTACTCTTGTGCTAATTTATTATGACAGGAATAGAAAAGCAATACATTATTCTTTAAAAATGTCTGATGCTTTGTTAGTAAAATATTATCATGTGTACAGGCAAAACTAACCTATAGTGATAGGATTCAGCCTAGAGGTTCCCTTCTGCAGATATCAACTGGCAGGGACAGGAGGGGGTTTGGAAAAGTTCTACAAATGTTGACCTGGGGGATGGATATGTGGAGTGTCTGCACATATAAAATTGACTTAACTTTATTGAACTTTATGGCAGGAACGTATTGCCTCGATAAGAAGGAAGTGAAGGGGACCCATTGTAGTATCTGCTTGTTCAAATTTTTATTATTGGTTGGTATGATCCGGGGCATGCTCAGGGGCTTATGTTTTTATCTTGTGAATTCTCTGATCATCACCTTAGTTTAGGAGTTCAATTTTTTTTCTTATTTATTTATCCAAGGCATGACAACTACCTTTTGTGTTGTACCATGCATTGAGAACACGGTATCACCTCTCAGTGATACAGCAGTTATAGAATGGGACACATATCCCTGACCTCAGGATTTCCTTTTCGAAGAAAACAGAACTGGAAGCCTTCAGGATGGCAGCTTTTTTAAAGCTTCTGGGACTGTCCCTGAGGATTGCATCACACAGCACTGACCCACACAGAACACACAAGGCCACCGCTCTGCCTAAAAAGTCCCAGATGTATTTATTTTCCAGCAATGTGGCTTGGTACAAAAGCCAAGAAATAGAAACAGCAGTGGAAGTCTATTATGAGGGTGACAAGTGAGTTTGTAGAAAAGTAAACATAAGCCTGGCCTGTCTCCCAAGTAGCTATGTGACCAAACTAGATTTGGTTAAGTCCACCCTGCCTCATCTGTACAATGTGGGGATGCACAAGATCAGAGATGGCAAATAGTCTAAGTGCAAGTGTAAACCCAAGAGGGCGGTTGGAAAAACAGTGAGGCCTCACCTTGCTCTATGAGAAATAGTGATGTGCTTCTTTACTGAAGTCCTCTGTGGGCACAGGGTTAGGGATGATCCCAGCTTGGGGACATGTGGTCCATTTCTAGTCCGGGAGATACCTACGCTCCCCTCTATTTTATTCTTCTGTGATTATCTGCTTGCAATGGGTCCAGCCTGCGACCTGGACATCTAGGAATCGGCTAGAAAGAGTTCCTTGCTGCTTTGCTCTAGGACCAGCAGCACAGTGGTTACGGTAATGAACTCTGGAGCCAGACTGCTGGGTTTTGGATGCTTATTTCCACTTCTGTGTCTCAGTTTCCTTATCAGTGAAATGAGTGTGAGTTAAACACATTGACACAGGGAAAGGGCATTGATTAGTGAGTTGTTGGCATATGGTAGGCACTTAATGAGTTAGTTGTTATGCATATTCATAACAAGCGGGTGCAGTGATCAGAAGAGGGGCCCTGGGCATGGGCTACCGGACCGAAGTGTTCCCTTGGCTGTTTTCATGTTTCCTGGTGAGGACAGATGGCAGAGGTGGACCCTCAGCAAGACCTGTGTTGTCCATGAGGAAATAATGAATCTCCCAGATATAGGGAAGAATGGGGACCCTGGGTCCTCAAATGAACCAGAGGCACAGAATGCTCTGGACACAGAAGGAATGGGAGACAGATCCTCAGGGAGAACAGACACTGGGAGGCACCAGGGCCAAGTTCTGCCGGGAGATCAAAGACTGCGGCCAGCAAGTCCCCTTGATTTCGCCATTTTCCTTCTTTGGTTTTGGTTTAAACTTGGATTTGGGAAATCTTAGTGTGAAAAACTAAAACGAAACTCAGGATAGTCCAAGTTTCTGCAGCTGCCCCATTCCCAGGGAGGTGGTCACCCTGCCTCCTTCATCTCTGTCCTCCTACTTTGTGGTTAGCTGAAGCATGCACCACATGCTTATCCTCTAGGAGCTGGACGGTGAGACTGCGGTCTAGACAATAGGTCAGTAGTGGACAGGGATAGAGGAGCATAGGAAAGAAAGGAGTCTCCTGCAGTGGAAGCTCATCTCCATCTTCATAAGGGCCTCCCAGGGAACATCAAGGGCAGGGTCAGGTGGAAGAATATCCTGGAATTAAAGGTCCTGGCTACCTTTTACAGCTTTACCCCAGATTTATCCGGAGGTCACAACATCATAACAACAATGGGGAGAGACGTTAAAAGAAGACGGTGAAGTGCTTTCTGGCAGGTCACAAAGCTAGCCCATGATGAGTCAGGAGCGGCAATGACCAGTGGCATATGGGAGAGTCAAGCAGGTCATTACAAAGACTACCATGCAATTTCAACAGAGCAGGCAGGACCAAAAGGTGAGAACATGAAGGAACCTCAGGGAGCATCCAGTGCCTGGTCCCAAACCAGCCAGTGCTGCAGCTCCCCAGGGAAACTAGGTAAAAACCTGAAAGAGGCACTTTTCCAGAAGCCAATGTCCTGACCCAGCATCTCAGAAGAAGGCCAGGTGCAAGTGAATTCTATCTGCCATTGTGCACGTGGAGCTCACCTCACCCCTCCCCGCCCTTACCATGCCCTACCTTCTGCCCCGGGCCAGAGTGATTTCTGAGTATACTACACAGGGTAACATCTTAGTCATTTGTACTCCAACCCACTGTGCACTCTTACACTTGGTTGGAGCTTTCAGGTCCCTCCTGATGGGCGTTCAAAGATGAGATCTTGATGGCAGAAGGCACACAGAACTATTGGACCTGGCAGGGGGATGGATGAAGTTGATCTGGTTGCTAAGTGCTCCCAGGACTTTGGGTGTCTTTGGGGGGCTTTAATAAAGACTCTGTCCGGGCTGGCAATGGCCGAGTTAGGAATGGGTTCATAGTAACCCAGGCTCTGAGTGTAAATTTGAAACACTTTTCCTTTCATCTCTTCCTCAGCCAATGCACGTAATAATGTTTTGCCAAAGAGACATGGTTTTTAGAGCTGGGGGAACGGGTGAGATCACGTGCCAGATTCCCTCATATCCTGCCTGGGATACAGCACTATCCCCATTTAATGGAGAGGAAAATTGAGCCCCAGAAGGGGAACTTGATATGCTTAAGTGTATGGGGGAGTCAGGGCTGCTTCTGTAATCAGCACCGATGCCTCCTGCCTCCCAGGCCGGGACTTTTCCAGTGCCCCAGGCTGCCGAGTGTGCTATTATCCACGGCAACCATCTCTCCCCGAGACTGCCACGCATGAGTCCTTCTAGTTGGTGTTTAGCTTTGCTGAGGAGGCTGGTTTCCATACAAGTAGGTCCCATTTTGGAAAGAGGAGCTGGCAAAGTTCATGTACTATGGTGGAATCTTAGGGGGCTCCCCAAGAAGGGTAGATGCTGTCCCTTAAAATGCATGTCCCTAAATCTCTGTGGTTGGGGTTTCGGGGATAGTGATGGAAGACATTTGGGTCTCAGGTGAGCATGTTCTTAAAGACCACCTTTCAATATCGGGGAACTGGTTGTAGGACCTGAGTCCCTGGCCTTCCCTCTCCGTCCCCTACTAAATATCTTTAGTAAGTCCCAGTGTTTTCCATCCTTCCTAAAATTGCCTCCTCTCTCCCACCCTCCCCATTACTCCTTGCCTGAATCATGGCAGAGACCCGCACTGGAGCCCTCCCTTCCACACCCATCTTGCCCACAGCCACCCCCACTTTCTCTTGCTCAGACACACTTCTGATTATGGCATTTCCCTTCCCTGTGGGCCAAACACCTTCAGTATCTTCCTCTTGCCTGCAGCATTACACCCCAACTGTCCCTCTTGACTTTCAAGATCCTCTAAAACCTAACTCCAAGCTTGCATCCTAAACTTTCTAGAGCTTTCCCCTATTCCTGGACCAAACTCCAGCCAAATTCTGCTTCTCACCTCCTCTTCTCATTAGCCATCCTGAGCCAATGCTGAAGAACATTCTCCTCTCACCTCATCCCCTCATTAAGACAGATCCTCTTATACTTCTTTTCCAGTGAAAAGTGTCACTCGATTATTAAGTCTTTTGTCCCCTAGCCTTCCTCTGAGGTCTCAGTTCACAGAAGATCAGCATTTCTCTGGGGGTGAGGTTAGATGGGTGGGATGACTAGAGGTAAAGAGAACATTCCAAAGGCTATTGTGGTCAATCAGGTGGGAGACTTCCAGAAGTGGCGGGCAGCAGAGGGAAGGGACAGGATGGGTGTGAGCTGGCACTGGGTGCTAGACCAGCCCTGCCCGTCTTGAACTTGTGTGGAGACCTGCCATATTAAAAGGCCACTCATCAGAGCATGGCCCCCATTTCCTAAACCCATGAAGGTGTCTGGGTTTGTCTCAGCCTCTCTACTCTTCTGGCTACTCTGCCCAATTTTTATAGAGTTGCAATCCATTATTTTATGTTAGGGGGAGTCCGGGGAAGCCTATCCCTTGGCAGGATCACAGTCATGGAATGATGAAATGGGATCTGAAAGCTGCAGAGTAGGCACTGGGCCCCAGGATGGCTTCCAGGATGTAAGAAAGGGAAGCAGTGGGCTGGGATGCGGTCCATTTTCCACCCAGTGCCGGGTGTGAAGGCGGGGGGATAAAAAGGGGAGGTGTAGTCAGCCCCAGTCGAAGACCAGAGATGTTGGTGTTGGCTCATCTTCAGGGTCCCCCTTCCTCTTCACTGGAAAGCCTGTGTTCCAGAAAAGAGGAAGAAGGGAAAGTGGTCACAAGAGAGAGGAGCCGCTCCTGCCAGGGGCTCAGCGCTGTGCCTGGATGCCCACCAGTGGTGCGAGACAAACTCTGCTGGCTTTGGTAGAACCCAGGACTGTATTAAATTAGAACTTTGGCTGTGGATGAAGGATTTCAGGAATCCTACAGTTCTAAGGGTCTTGGATCTTTGCATCAGAAGATATCAAGCTGGGTGCCAGATAAAAATTTCAGAGCACTGTGGTTTTCTAAGTTCCCTGTAGTTGACAAAGCCTTTCCCCAAGTGAGACTGTAGGGGGAATCCCAATCTATCATCCAGGGCAAGTGGAGTGATCTGTATGATGCAGAAGTTGGGGGTCCCTGTCCCTCACAGCCAGAGCAAGGGCAAACGGCTTGGCGTGAGATGCACTGATCCATTTAAACTCCTCTTCTGCCACACACACATGGAGATAGGGTTTAGGAGGCCATAGTCATGGACCGGCTGTGAAGACAGCGCCCACGGGCTTTCTAGGTGCTGAGGATTGGCTCCCTCTAGTGGACGGTTGCCGCAGACACGGGAAATTGTGTTCTGGGCACTGGAACACTGCAGCGAACACTGACTTGGACGCATTTGAGGGACATTTGTCCAGATACCCCTGCATTCTGTGTTCATCCCTGCTTCTGGCTAGGGTCCCTCTGCTCCAGCAGACAGTCTTCAATGAAGATCTATGAATGACACCATGGATGTGGAAATGGCACAGGGGCTCTGCCCAGGGGGGACTGGACACCTCTTGTGGATGTCACATCAATAGGTCAAGGGCTATGGTCTTCAAATTATGCAGCTCCTTCCCTCTAGGAACTTCTTCAAGGTAAAGGCCCAGAGCACTCCTGTCCTGGGACCAGGGGAAATGCCTGCTGTGTCTACTAGATTTTGCCTGTGCTCATCAACCATGGGATGTAGGAAAGGATGAGGAGTAGGAAGCTGGAGCTCAGTTTCCCCTTCTGGAAGTGGGGTTAATACAAGTTGTGAGGGTTAAATGGATTGATGCATGACAAGTTTTGAAGAGTGACTTCTAGCATACACGATTTCCCCACGTCTGCACCGACCGCCCATTAGAAGGAGCCAAACCTCAGCACGGACAAGCCAGGCTGGGCTGTGGTCACCCTGGTCCATGAGGATCGTCTTCTATACAGTGTCTTGTGTGCATCGAGGGAGAGTAAGTTTTGTTTTGTTTTGTTTTGTTTTAAGATTTATTTATTTGAGAGAGAGACAGAGAGACAGAGAGAGAGGGGTGGAGGGAGGGGAGGGAAAGGAGAGAGAGAATCTTAAGCGGACTCCCTGCTGAGTGTGGAGCCTGATGCGGGTCTCCATTCCAGGACCCTGGGATCATGACCTGAGCCAAAATCAAGAGTCAGGTGCTTAACTGACTGAGCCACCCAGGCGCCCCAAGGAAGTTCCTGATAAGTTTATCAGTCATGACTTTTAGGGAGTTCAGAAGAAGTTGCTAGGAAGGGGCTCAAAGTGTAAGACAATGGAATTCTCATAATTCCTCCTCCAAACTGACTCACGGTTTCAAACTGAGACATGTTGTTGTGGGCGTGGTTTTCCAGGAATGTCTGTGTTATGGAAAAGGAACCACGAGGAATGCAAGGTAGAGGGAGGATGTCCTAGAGGAGTCTGGAGACGGAGTGATGCCCGCGTGACAGCTGGGTGAGTATTCAGAGAACGTGGGTGGGCGGTATTTTCATCTTGCGGCATCCACTCCCAGACTTCAGCTCTATGCCCTCTGGGAAGCTTCTGCGTGAAATGTTAACCCCATCTCTCCGACCATCTGGGGTCGGCAGCTGTTTGGTCTGGCTCAGCTGCCTTCTGCAAGGAGGCACTGACTGGCTTCCTTCTGTGTTCTCTCTCGGTGACCTCCCGGCCAGAACCCACCTAAGGCAGATGTGATTCACATTGCTGCTGGTGCGTGGATGGATAGAAGTCTGTGATCAGGAATGACTCTGCTAGGTGATGAGTCCCCTGTCCCCTTTGGAAACAGAGCTCCTGGCTCCCTACCTGGTCCCTAAGGAGGGATTCCCACCTGGGGATCCAGACTCCCAGCTTTGTTTTATGGCTCTGACTTAGATTTCCCCTGAGACCACACAACTAGAGGAAGAATTGAATGGGACCTGAGAACACGTTGTCTTCTATCCTCTCCTTTCCAGACGGAAAAACCGAGGCCCAAGGACTAAAGCAAAATCCTTCAGGCCACTCAGGGTATGAGAGGCCTTTCTGTCCCAGAGCCCATGTCCCAGCGCTCATGTCTTCTGCTGCGTTGTGTTCTCTCAATCCCAGGGCCACCATTCTCCCTCTACAGAAGAGAACTTCTGGCACTTGCCCCCAGCCTTTCCCAGCGTTGCTTGGAACTGCTTGGAAGGAACGTTGTACAGACTCATTTTCCTGCAGAGCTCAGCACTGCAAATGCCTTGCGGTAAATAAAACACAGTGATGGCTGTTTCTGGTGCCCTTGTGCTCCATGCCAGGCACTGTGGAGTGTGTGCGTGTTCTCTAATTTAATCCTCTTGATCAACATCTGAGATGAATGCTCTGCGCTGCTTGTGATAAGGATAAAAGAAGGAGGCTTAGAGAAGCTAAATGCTTTCCTCATGTGGGACAAAGCTCGTGAAAGTGAGAGCCGCCTCTCTGTGCAGACATGCCTTTGAACTACGCCGATCACACACCCACATGCCTCTCTTACAGCGCTGTTTCACCAGTATCTCAAATGATTGGCTGGTGGCAGGCGCGTTGATCTCCACTTTACCAGTGACATCAAGCAATTTGCCAGAGAATACACAGCCAGTCTGGGGCAAACCAAAGCTGAAACAAGTCTAGGGAGTAGAATAGGGGCCGCAAGTCCCCCCGCCCCCAACCCTAACACATTGAACTAGTCTTTGGGGAAGATATATATCCTAAATCAACTCATTAATACTGCTGTATGCCCAATAGGTAAAAATCACAGATCCAGGTATCAAGAGGAATGACCCTACTTACCATCACTCCCAATGACTCACTTGGGGGACCTTGTGTTTCCTGTCCCTGCAACTGAGAGCTCTGTGGGTTCGGAAGTCCTGGTTCCCTAAAGAAGAAAAACCAGGGTTTACAGAGGAGTCTCATTAAACCTCAAGCTATGGCTACACTCTGTCTCGATAGATTTTCAGTCTAAGAGACCCACAGGCATGGAGAGGAAGGCGTCACCATCCTGGCAGGGCAATGAACCCAGGCCATCAAGAGGAGGTGGAGCTGTTTTTTACCCAATGGGGGCAGAGGAGACTCAGTTTGACTCCCAGGTGATCCATTTGGATGGATACCTGTGGGTACACCTTCACCCAACTTTGATGGTGTCACAGCCTGAGAAGAGCATGATGACCAGGGACTGAACTCCTCAGGAAGGAGGGTCTGAGTCAACCCTGAAATCATGCCACCTAGACCAGGGGAGGTATTGGCTAAGGTTGAGGGAAATCTAGAATGAGTGTTCGAGGAAGGAGTAATAAGTATCTAAGGTTCTTTTTTTTTTTTTTTTTTTTTAAGATTTTATTTATTTGACAGAGAAAGAGAGAGAAAGAGACAGCGAGAGAGGGAACACAACCAGGGGGGAGTGGGAAAGGGAGAAGCAGGCTTCCTGCTGAGCAGGGAGCCTGATGGGGGGCTCGATTCCAGGACCCTGGGATCATGACCTGAGCTAAAGGCAGACGCTTAACCGACTGAGCCACTCAGGTACCCCAGTATCTAAGATTCTGATCTTAGTTTCAGTGTGTATGTGTGTGCATGTTCCAAGCAGTTCTCCAGCATGTGCTGGGTGTTCTGCAATTCAACTCACTTCTGACATGATCTACCTGGAGATAGCATCAGATTTCACAGGTTAAGGACTCAGTCCTACAAGACTGCACATATACCAGTTGCAAGTTGAGGTTTGTCACCTCTGCTTCTGATGGACTGGCAATAGATCAGAGGTTCCAACAACCCCCCTCTTCGGGTTTGATTAATCTGCTAGAGCGGCTCACGGAACACAGAGAAACACTTTACTTATGGGATTACTGGTTTATTATAAAAGGATTTCACTCAAGAACAACCAGATGGAAGAGAGCCATAGGACGGGGTATGGGGAAAGGGCATGGGGCTTCATGCTGTCTTGTAGTGCACCATTCTCCCCAAATCTCCACGTGTTCAACAACCAGAAGCTCTCTGAACCCTGTCCTTCTGGGGTTTTATGGAGGCTTCATTACATAGTCATGATTGATTAAGCCACTGGCCATTGGTGATGCCTCAATCAATCTCCAGCCCCTCTCCCCTCCTTGGACATTGGGGGTCTGGGGCTGAGAGTTCCAACCCTTTAATCACATGGTTGGCTCCTCCAGCAACCAGCCCCCATCCTTGGGTGTTTTCCAAAAGCCACCCCATTAACATAACAAAAGACCTCTTTATAGCTCTCATTACAGGAAACTCTGAGGGTTTTAGGAGCTCTGTGCCAAAAATAAATAAATAAATAACATCACAGTATTATTTATAGCCTCAAGACCAGCTGCAGCGGTGAGGAGGTGTGCTAGTTCACCCTACTAGCCTTTCTCTTATAAGTTTCATGAGAAAAAGAGTCTCAACAGATTGCCAGAGGAGATTTCTAGGACCTATCGTATAACCGAGTGGGTGCACAGCACCAGGGCTGGGGCGTGGTGGATTCCCTGGGTGGCTGCCGGATCCTCCCGCCCAGGACTGGAGTGCTACTTCCCCAGCTACTGCGTGTGTTGGCAGCCAAATGCTCTAATCTGTTTCTTCGTAGGAACTGCCCTTGGCTGATGAGGGCTGTATTGCCTGGAGTCATGCTCTTTTCTGGGAGCACCCTGCCTCAATGACAGATTAGTATGGGGTATAAAAGCCTGGGTCTTCCTGCCCATTTGGGTTATCCCAGTTCTAAAGCTTCCTGTGGGATTGGCCAGGACCTGCATTGTGACTTCTACAGTACACGTTCTCTCTGTTGGGTCCTGCTTGCTACACCCTCTAGTACTCTCTGCATGACAATTGCCATCAAAGAGTTTGCTCTCCAGAGAAACCATTTGATGATATCCCTGGTTCTGGGTTGGGCATCTGTGTGCCATCAGAAGATTTAAAGACCCCCCAATACTTTGTACCCACACTTTCGTACTCCAGTGGCGGGTGATGCTGTGCCCAGTTGGAAGTGAGCTGGGTTTAGGATTCCTTGAAAGAATAGAGGGTTTGGCATCAGAGATGCGAGCAAATTCTATTTGGTTTTTCACAAATGGAAGGTACTTCTTCCCAACTGCTCTCCCTTCTTGATCCCCTCTTCAAGACACCAGCAGGTCTGCTGACCCCCGTGAGCTCTCCTGTGGCCACACCACTGGTGGTCTGCTGGTGCCTGCCTCCTGGACATGCTGACATTGGGAGGTGCCTCCCTGATTAGCATTCGGGGCTGAGGTCCGCTAGCTTGCGGAGAGGCAGGGAGGCTTGCTGTCCCTGAAGTGAGGTGCAGTGATTGCTCTGAATGAGAGCCATTCTGCAGCAGCCCCTAAAACCTCTCTGCTGGCTCCTGGGGTCCATGCTTCCACCTGAGGCTCTCACAGTGCCAGGGACCTCAGCCTGCCTGACTTGGGAGCCTGAGTACAGAACCTTTGCCCAGGCTTCCCTGTTCCAGTCGGTGGAGATAGTCATGTGTTCCAAGAAAAGTGCTCTCAGAGCAGATTTTGTGAGGTCCTTTGTTAGATTTCTTAGTTCCCTCCATAAAACTTGATTATTCTCAAATACTGGATGGGGTTATCAAGGCCCAAGGTAACATAGTGAGAGAGACAGGTTCTGGGGATAAAATGGCATTCACCTGTCCCCCAGGTCAGTGTTCTTCCTAGTGCCTCACACCACCATTTATATCGCCTTGTGCCACAGCCACCACACATAGTGACCCAAGGTTGGCTTCAGTGTGAAGGGTGCCCCTTGGAGCTATGCAACGCAGTGACCCTGCTGGATGGAACGCAATGGAGGGGGCCATCGGCCCTCCGGATAGGCAGCCTCAGACCATGTGAGGTTACACCAGCAGGGCACCTATGACCCTTTCCTGCTAGGGTGACCAGATGCTTTGCGACAGTGTTAATTTACATATGTTGTCCCAGCATAATTATTAATGGTGCCTCCTTTTATTCTCAGAAGTGTCCTGGGGCGCCTGGGTGGCTCAGTCATTAAGTGTCTGCCTTCGGCTCAGGTCATGATCCCAGGGTCCTGGGATTGAGCCCCACATCGGGCTCCCTGCTCCGCGAAAAGCCTGCTTCTCCCTCTCCCACTCGCCCTGCTTGTGTTCCCTCTCTCGCTGTCTCTCTCTCTGTCAAATAAATAAATAAATAATCTTTTTAAAAAGTGTCCTAATTGGGGTGATAAAAATGATATGTTCATATGACATGTTCAGCTTACTTATTATTCTGAGTGGAGCACAGCAAACTCCTCACCTTTCTAGACTGACTGGCCTCAACCTTCCTTCCCAGATTCCCGCAACTGCTGCACCTAGACCCTGACCCTAACACCTTCCCAAAGGGCTTCCACCCAATTCAATAAACACATCACATTCTAGGCATTTGCCCAAACTATACCTGTATCCTTTCTACCTAGCCTGAAATACCTTTTTAAAAAACCCCTGCACATGTCCATCCATCAAAACCTGGCTTAAGTCCCAGGATGAAGCCTCTCTCAGTGCCTGTAAAGCTTTAGTCTCAATAGATCTCTTGCCAAGGGCCATCTAGACTTCCTCTGATTTCCCAATATTTGTATTGTCTGTGTATTTGTGGCTGGAGGGTGATCAGGGAAGGTCAGGCACAGGGCCTGAGGTCCGCTAGCTTGCACTGGAGAGGCTTGGGACAAGTGTGAGGTTGGCCAAGGAAGGCATGGTGATGAGGGTTCTGCTGAGTATGTGGCTCAAGTACTTGGGGTCTGGGAAACTGCTCTTGGGGGCCACAATCAGAGGGATGGAAAGTGTGTGTCTGGTCCTGTCAGTTTTACCCTGAATCTCATTGAAGACCAGGTGAGCCAAAAGGCCTTTTGTCAGGAACCCAACCCCTCTCCCCCACCCCACAACCATACCACTCACCCCTACTTCCATCTTTCTCCTACCCAGCTCAATATAGATTCCCCACAAATATTACAAGTGAGAGTATAATGAAAAATATATGTTTCTATATATTCCTAAAATAACATTATGAATCATACCCTTGGTTTATAAGAGCAGTGTTTTCTTAAAAATACAAAACATCTTCATATGGATGATCCTTGCTAGGACTTCTACAAGATTCTAGGGAGGTATGGAGGAGAGGAGTCACATTACTCATACTTCGTGAGGATTGAATTGGGCTCACAGAGCAGAAGGGACCTGACCGAAGATTCATATTTTAAAAACAACTGATATTCATGGCAAAGAAGTTTTAAAATGTCCGTAACTTAAATGCAGTGTATTTTATTAAAATGATTAAACAAAAGCTATTCCTTTTGGAATGATGATGAGATGATCTCAGAATGAATCTTAGGATGACCAGGGAAAATGAGTCAAGCATTTCTCAGGTTCCGGTTTGGTTTCAAAAAAGTGAAGTTTATGGCTTTGATTGGGTCTTGGGCCAAGTACTTCATGGTGTCCTAGACACACTTCTCCCTGGGACCATTTCCCTTGGCCTGTTTGGTGGGAGAGAGGGGAAACAATGAGAGGGATCCTCTTCAAAAATTGTGTCCATCTAGCTCTAAACCTTCCAGGACCATCTGACATGGGGTAAAGGGGTTGCCATGGGAGAGGAGGAAGGGGACAGAGGAAGGAAGGGAATCTCGGGGTTAGCTGTCCCTCTCGATGGCCCAGTAAAGCCATCCTTGCGCATGACTCAGAGAAACTAGTGTAAGCTGAACAAGCCTTCAGGCAGGGAACTAGGAGTGAAGATTTCCTGTTGTGAAAATTCATGGATTGGATTATAGAGGTTGAACTCTCTGAGTCCAAAATTCCAAGTAACTTTGACACAATCCTTGTACTTCTGCCCCTGAGAAATGAATTTGGGGGCTGGAAGAGGGTGAGTTTTTTCTAATTATATCACAGTTTTCTGCTGCTGGTGATTCTTCTGTAGCTCTGTATGGATGGAGGACTCCCTACTGGCCACATTAAAGCAGCAAATGATTGGGATAGAAGCTGAATTTGGGGGAGAGCTAAATAGAAAGGATGAGCCACTAATGATATGTAGATATTTAAAAGCATGACTTTGTAAGAAAGGAAGGATGTTTCAGAGAATGCAGGGAAATGTAAGGGGTGCAGGTAGAATCCATCTGTTCTGAGGTCCTGTGTCTCTGCCTTTGATTCAGTGTCCCCAGCTGGGACCCATCCCCACCAGCAAGGCTATGGTAAAATCTTGGTCAAGGCAATAAGCTCTAGTTCTGTCACTATGAGGAGCTACATGGCTATGTGATAGTCATAGTACTATTCACCAAATAGTCCCCATTCTCTGCTTTCTGGACAGTTGGTAGACTTGCATTTCTTGGTCACTTTTGGTTGGTTGGAACCATTAACTATTTTTGACCAATAACTGAGAAAACAAAGTGGCAAGTGTCATTTCTGAGCCAGAGTGTGTAATTGTCCATGCAAAATCCCAAGAACTTTCTTTTCCTTTATCACAGGAAGCAGCTATATTCCCGAGAGCAGCTGTTCCTCAATCTAGAATCCCGAGTCTATGAGGCTAAAGCTCTAGCCAGTACGTTATAGATATTTGGCACAGTGAGACACTAACCTTTGTTGTTTTAAGCTACTGATAATTTAGGATTGTTTGCTTCCATAGCATGCATTATCTCATTTGGACTGATACATGCAATAAATCTAAGTCATCACAGGATGGAGAAATGAGTTATGATACAAACACCTAGACCGTTTTCCTGAGGAGAGTCAAACATGTCACCTTGAGATTCTACTGGGACCTCATTCCTCTCTTCTAAACATTGCTCATGAAAGCCATCTTTGAGTTCAGTAAAAATTCTGGGTCTATAATCGAAAGATTTTTCCCCTCTCTGCTACTGACAAAAATGGGCTCTGTGTCACCGTAAGAGAGGGTTTTTCTTTTGTGGGTCTCATCCCTGAGCACTGCAAGGGCAGTTGGATCATGGATGCACACAGCACCATTCTCAGTCACGTCAGGAAAGAACGTGGGGACTGGCCTCGGTGGCCCAGATTTCTAGCTCTGGTTCTTCCACTCATCGTGAGGTCGGGGCACATCTTGTCCATTCATGGGACCTGTTTTCCCATCTTTAAAATTCAGGGCTTGCAGCAAGTCTTTGCGGATTCTTGCTGCTCTGATTGTTCTAGAGGCGCTCAGCTTTTCTGTGGGGAGAGAGGGGCTTACCTGGCTGGGCGAGCACCTGGTGCTGAAGGTGTCCACTGTAAACAACAGGCGCAGAAGTGCTGCGGAGACCTTCAGGATGGAGAGTGCAGATGCGAGCTTCAGTGTGCCAACTGGGGGTTTGTGGCTCAGCCTCTTGGCAACACTGGCTGTTCTGCCCACTTTTAAGAAAGAGCCCAGAAGGTGGCAGCTTCCAGGGAAGCCTTTGTCTGGCCAGGGTCATAACAAGTCAGGAAGACAGATGCCCTTAACTGCTGACCAAGTCTCAGGTCCCAGCAAGTTAACAGGACATAAGAGGAAAACTAGGGTGTGTGTATGTGTTTTGGGGGGCACTAGGCACATTTGTCATCCATCCCGGGGCTCCAAATGTAGAATGTGCACATATGAAATGACTGAGCTTGGACAGCAATCTGAAAGGATCGTCTTCTTTTCTTTTAAATTTTTTAATTGAAATTCAAGTTAGTTCACATATAGTGTAGTATTAGTTTCAGGGATAGAATTTAGTGACTCATCAGTTGCATAGGACATCCAGGGCTCATTACATCGCATGTCCTCCTTAATGTCCATCAACCAATGACCCCACCCTTCCAGCAACCCTCAGTTTGTTTCTTAGAGTTAAGAGTCTCTTATGGTTCAACTCTCTGTTTTCATCTTATTTTATTTTTCCTTCCCTTCCCCTATGTTCATCTGTTTTGTTTCTTAAATTCCACACATGAGTGAAATCATACGGTATTTGTCTTTCTCTGACTGACTTATTTCACTTAGCATAAATACCCTCTGGTTCCATCCACATCATTGCAAATGGTAAGATTTCATTCTTTTTGATAGCTGAGTAATATTCCACCACGTATATATACCACATCTCTTTATCCATTCATCTGTCAATGGACATCTGGGATCTTTCCATATTTTGGTTATTGTGGACATTGCTGCTATAAACATTAGGGTGCAGGTGCCCCTTTGGATCACTATGTTTGTATCCTTTGGGTAGATACCCATTAATGTGGTTGCTGGGTCATAGGATAGGCTCTATTTTTATTTAGCTTTTTGAAGAATCTCCATACTGTATTCCAGAGTGGCTGTACCAATTTTCATTCCTACCAACACTGTAGGAGGGTTCCCTTTCTCCACGTCCTTGCCAATACCTGTTGTTTCCTGAGTTGTTAATTTTAGCCATTCTCACCAGTGTGAGGTGGTATCTCATTGTGGTTTTGATTTGTATTTCCCTGATGTCATTTGCATGTGTTCTTTGGAGAAATGTTTGTTCATGTCTTGAGAGGATCATTCTTAAAACTCTGCTTTCTCTGAAATGAACCATCTGTAGTTGGGGGGAGAAGCAGGAACCTAAGGGCATGAAGATGAGGAGATCCAGGAACCTCCCCCACCCCACCCTGTCCCTGTGTTCATGTGGTGGTCTTTAGGATTTGGAGGCCAGGAAGGTGTCCTAAAATTCCTGCTATGTTCCCCCACCCCCCAGATGTGGAGAGATCTCAGTAGCTCTGAACATTGCCAGGCCTCTGGGCATCCAGGAATTGTAGCACATGAGAACCTTGCCCACATGATTCAATCTCCTGGTCGTAGGCTCTGAGACTCTTTGGATTTTACTGTCCTAAGACATGACTGGATCCTTCCCATTAATCTTGACTTCCTGGGCATTCTTGACCCAGCTTTACTGAGGCATAACTGACAAAGATTGTTGATATTTCAGGTGTACAGTGTGATGGTTTGATGTACATATATATTGTGATTACTGTAATCAGGTTAACTTACAGGTCCATTACCTCACATAGTCAACTTTTGCTGTGGTGAGAACACTTAAAATCTACTTTCTTAGCAAATTTCAGGGATACAATACAGTGTTATTAACTATAGTCACCACAAAGTGCATTAGATTCTCCCAAACGTATTCATTTTATAACTGAAAGTTGTACACTGTGACAAACCCCTCCCCAGAAAGACAAATCAAAACCACAATGAGATACCACCCCACATCTGTTAGGATAGTTATCAAAAGAGGGTGTGCAGAGAGGGAAATGCTCGTGCACTGTTGGTGGGAATATAAATTGGCACAGCCACTGTGGAGAACAGTATGGAGGTTCCTGCACATTTCTATAGCTGCAACCCTTTTCCCCCAAATGGAATGAAATAGCAAAAGCCTATACATCAAATACACTGTGCTGGAGGGGTCTTTTTGCAGCAGAATCGGTGGTCCTCTATGCCCTCGCCTCCCCAAGGGTTCAAGAAACACATTTGGAAACCAGCAATCTAGTTCACCCTCACTTCCTGAGCACACATTTGAGACCAGGTGACTGGTAGCTAAAAATATCAAAGAGAAAGAGGAGACAGGAACCCAGCATGTATCCTTTTTGTGCACAACACTAGGTCCCCTAATAGGAGATGGTGACAAAGAGGCGGTCTTTAATGGTGTCACTGTGGTGAGTTACAGAATTGAATATTGGCATGGAGATGCTGCAAGGGTCTCCTAATTTTTCCTGCATGTTCAAAACTCAAATTGATTGATTGGTACAGGTTGCAGAGAGGTGTGTTGAGAAGGATTCTGAGGCCTTGCCTTGGATTAATAGAAGACAGTGTGTGGCTGACTGGTGATGTCTGTCATGGGCACAGGATTAAGAGAGTGTCCTTACTGGACCGCATGGTCTCTAAGCTCCAGTCTAGAATAATTGGTCTACAACTACTCAAAAGGGAACCAAGTAGATACCAGAAAACCTGGGCCTTCCTTATTCTCTCCTGCTCAACTCCATGTGAGGTGGTCTAGTGTGGACTCTGGAATCATGGTCCTGAGTTTGGAGGATGGTTCTGCCACTAACTAGCTTTGATGCCATGGACAACTTACTAACCAATTTCTGCTAGGTTAAGATGGGGAAAATCATGCCTACCTTAGAGGATTATTGTGTGCATTAAGTGAGTTTATATATATATATATATATATATGGTGCTCAAAAGAGTGACCAGATCACTGAAGTTGCTTAGTAAGTGGAAGTTCATGATGATGATGATGATGATGATGATGATGATGATGAAATGGGGCAGATTTTGCCAGACAGGGGAGCTAGAAAAGGACTCCGAGTCTGGCCAGATGGCTTTCTCCATATCTTCTCCCCAGTTTTCTCCCTGCTTCCAATGCTACCCTGGGGTGGTTTCCAGAAATGCCTGAGTTGCACTTGTGGGAGATGCAGGGTCTCAAAAATTGTGCCCAAACAACAAGTTTGGAATGTTCTTGATCTTGGAGGTGTTTGGCTGATGTGGTTGAACAATTACGTTTCATTAGTAGGAATAATTTTGCAACTGCTGGGTGTTTAGAGGGCCTTATCAGCAAGTGACTTTCCATTTTTGTGTTTTCCTTCCAGGACTTTGGATTTAACCTGGACCACAGACACCTCGGTGGGAATGAACAAACTGAATCTTAAGACGTCCAAGTTCAGCAGCTGTTCCATCCAGCTGCCCGGCTGTCTCTAACAGTGGGAGTAGCTTCTCCAGCTGTTTTGTCTTTCTTCCTGGGGAGTTTTTTACTCAGAAGTGACCTAGGCTAGATCCCCACTACTTTCTCTGGTCTGGTGTCTGATAAATGTGGGGGTTGGTGGGGAATGACTGAGTGATGGGAAGGAAATGAGTTCTTCATTGTGAAAACAAAATCTTAGCTTTCTGAGTGTTTTCCAAGGAAGGATGAATGATCAGTGGAAAAGGATCCCAGGAATCAGGACTCTGGGTTTTTTTTTTTTTTTCTTTTGCAGCTGTGTTCTAGATTTCCTCTAATAATGCAAAGTTATACACAGAATTGAAAGAGACATTAATATTAACTTTATTCTAACCCTATCAATTTTTTTTAAAGATTTTATTTATTTTTAGAGAGAGAGAGAGCAGAGGGAGGAGCACAGGGAGAGGGAGAGAGAGGGAATCTCAAACAGACTCTGTGTTGAGCATGGAGCCAGATGTGGGGCTTGGTCCCAGGACTCTGAGATCCCAACCTGAGTCGAAACTAAGAGCGGGGCACTCAACTGACTGAGACACCCAGGTGCCCCCCAGCCCTATCTCAAAAAAAAAAAAAATAGGGACCTGGAGACCAGTGACAAAATCCCTAAGGCAACATGGTGCGTTTTAGGCTGAGCCTGATTCTAGAACCTCTGTCTCAGGATTCCCCATCTTGTGAAACCTTTACCACATTGTAGCCCCTGGACTCCCTTTTCCCTTGTGCAAAACAGAACCAAGTAGGGTGTGCTACCTCTCTCTCTCAAGGGTCACCGAGGGTGTGTCTACAGTATCTTGTTACTTTTGGAGGAAGATTACCCCAAATATATATTAGCATAAAAATTCTAACAATGTGTCTAACAAACAGCAAGTTCTCAGTAGCAACGCCAACCTACTCAATATATGCAAGCACTATATTGCTTCATTTCCTGTGGGTTCATTTATTTAATCATCCCAACAAACCCACAAAGTAGGTATTCTAATTAAGTTCATTTTAAAAACAAGACAACAGAGGCTTAGGGAAGGTAAGCAGCTTCCTCTTTCAGGAAGTCATTTATAAAATGAAGCCTGCTTCTCAGAGTTGCCCTGCGAAAAACCAAAGCTCTTTTGTTTAAAATATTCTTACTGTTATTACATTATCTTCTATAATCCTCTTGGGGCTACCAACTTTAGTCCTTTGTTTGATGATGAAAATGGGGACAGATGGTGAAAGTAATTCCCGGCATCAGTTGGTCACACTAACCCTAGCCTAAGATTCCATGACAAGCACAGAAATCTCAGCAGCTCACTGCGACAGGTATTTCTTTTTTTTTCTTTTTTTCCCCCTTTTTGGCCAATTTAAAAAATTTTTTATTGTTATGTTAATCACCATACATTACATCATTTGTTTTAGATGTAGTGTTCCATGATTCATTGTTTGTGCATAACACCCAGTGCTCCATGCAGAACGTGCCCTCTTTAATACCCATCACCTGGCTAACCCATCCTCCCACCCCCCCTCCCCTCTAGAACCCTCAGTTTGTTTTTCAGAGTCCATCGTCTCTCATCGTTCGTCTACCCCTCCGATTTCCCCCCTTCATTCTTCCCCTCCTGCTACCTTCTTCTTTTTTTTTTTCTTAACATATATTGCATTATTTGTTTCAGAGGTACAGATCTGATTCAATAGCCTTGCACAATTCACAGTGCTTACCAGAGCACATACCCTCCCCAGTGTCTATCACCCAGTCACCCCATCCCTCCCACCCCACCCCCCACTCCAGCAACCCTCAGTTTGTTTCCTGCAATTAAGAATTCCTCATATCAGGGGCGCCTGGGTGGCTCAGTCGGTTAAGCGTCTGCCTTCGGCTCAGGTCATGATCCCAGGGTCCTGGGATCGAGTCCCGCATCGGGCTCCCTGCTCAGCGGGGAGTCTGCTTCTCCCTCTCCCTCTCCCTGCTAATGCTCTCTCTCTGTCTCTGTAGCTCTGTGTCTCAAATGAATTAATAAATTCTTAAAAAAAAAAAAAAGAATTCCTCATATCAGTGAGATCATATGATACATGTCTTTCTCTGTTTGACTTATTTCGCTTAGCATAATACCCTCCAGTTCCATCCACGTCATTGCAAATGGCAAGATCTCATTCCTTTTGATGGCTGCATAATATTCCATTGTGTATATATATACACCACCTCTTCTTTATCCATTCATCTGTCGATGGACATCTTGGCTCTTTCCACAGTTTGGCTATTGTGGACATTGCTGCTATAAACATCGGGGTGCACGAACCCCTTCGGATCCCTACATTTGTATCTTTGAGGTAAATACCCACTAGTGCAATTGCTGGATTGTATGGTAGCTCTATTTTCAAATTTTGAGGAACCTCCATACAGTTTTCCACAGTGGCTGCACCAGCTTGCATTCCCACCAACAGTGTAGGAGGGTTCCCCTTTCTCCGCATCCCCGCCAACATCTATCCTTTCCTGACTTGTTAATTTTAGCCATTCTGACTGGTGTGAGGTGGTATCTCATTGAGGTTTTGATTTGGATTTCCCTGATGCCGAGTGATGTTGAGCACTTTTTCATGTGTCTGTTGGCCATTTGGATGTCTTCACTGGAAAAATGTCTGTTCATGTCTTCTGCCCATTTCTTGATTGGATTCTTTGTTCTTTGGGTGTTGAGTTTGATGAGTTCTTTATACATTTTGGATACTAGCGCTTTATCTGATATGTCATTTGCAAATATCTTCTTCCATTCTGTCGGTTGTCTTTGGGTTTTGTTGACTGTTTCCTTTGCTGTGCAAAAGCTTTTTATCTTGATGAAGTCCCAATAGTTCATTTTTGTCCTTGCTTCCCTTGACTTTGGCAATGTTTCTAGGAAGAAGTTGCTGTGGCTGAGGTCGAAGAGGTTGCTGCCTGTGTTCTCCTTTAGGATTTTGATGGACTCCTGTCTCACATTGAGGTCTTTCAACCATTTGGAGTCAATTTTTGTGTGTGGTGTAAGGAAATGGTCCAGTTTCATTCTTCTGCATGTGGCTGTCCAATTTTCCCAACACCATTTGTTGAAGAGACTGTCTTTGTTCCATTGGACATTCTTTCCTGCTTTGTCGGAGATTAGTTGACCATAGAGTTGAGCCCAGAAAAAGAGCTCTTCTGGGCTCTCTATTCTGTTCCATTGATGGATGTGTCTGTTTTTGTGCCAGTACCATACTGTCTTGATGATGACAGCTTTGTAATAGAGCTGGAAGTCCGGAATTGTGATGCAGCCAGCTTTGCTTTTCTTTTTCAACATTCCTCTGGCTATTCAGGGTCTTTTCTGGTTCCATACAAATTTTAGGATTATTTGTTCCATTTCTTTGAAAAAAAGTGGATGGTATTTTGATGGGGATTGCAGTGAATGTGTAGATTGCTCTAGGTAGCATTGACATCTTCACAATATTTGTTCTTCCAATCCATGAGCATGGAACGTTTTTCCATTTCTTTGTGTCTTCCTCAATTTCTTTCATGAGTATTTTATAGTTTTCTGAGTACAGATCCTTTGCCTCTTTGGTTAGATTTATTCCTAGGTATCTTATGGTTTTGGGTGCAATTGTAAATGGGATTGAATCCTTAATTTCTCTTTCTTCTGTCTTGTTGTTGGTGTATAGGAATGCCACTGACTTCTGTGCATGGATTTTATATCCTGCCACTTGACTGAATTCCTGTATGAGTTCTAGCAGTTTTGGGGTGGAGTCTTTTGGGTTTTCCACATAAAGTATCATATCATCTGTAAAGAGTGAGAGTTTGACTTCTTCTTTGCCAATTTGGATGCCTTTTCTTTCTTTTTGTTGTCTGATTGCTGTGGCTAGGACTTCTAATACTCTGTTGAATAGCAGTGGTGACAGTGGACATCCCTGCCGCGTTCCTGACCTTAGGGGAAAGCTCTCAGTTTTTCCCCATTGAGAATGAAATTTGCTGTAGGTTCTTCATAGATGGCTTTTATGATACTGAGGTATGTACCCTCTATGCCTATACTCTGAAGAGTTTTGATCAAGAAAGGATGCTGTACTTTGTCAAATGCTTTTTCTGCATCTATTGAGAGGATCCTATGATTCTTGTTCTTTCCTTTGTTAATGTATTGTATCACGTTGATTGATTTGCAGATGTTGAAACAACCTTGCAGTCCAGGGATAAATCCCACTTGGTTGTGGTGAATAATCCTTTTAATGTACTGTTGGATCCTATTGGCTAGTATTTTGGTGAGAATTTTTGCATTCATGTTCATCAGGGATATTGGTCTGTAATTCTCCTTTTTTTTTTAATTCTTATGTTAATCCCCATACATGACATCATTAGTTTTAGATGAAGTGTTCCATGATTCATTTTTGTGCATAACACCCAGTGCTCCATGCAGAATGTGCCCTCCTCAATACCCATGATTTGCTCCATTATACCTTCTGCCCCTCTCTCTCTTTCTTCTTCTTCTGGGATCCCAATTATTCTAATGTTGTTTCGTCTTATGGTATCGCTTATCTCTTGAATTCTGCCCTCGTGATCCAGTAATTGTTTATCTCTCTTTTTCTCAGCTTCTTTATTTTCCATCATTTCATCTTCTATATTGCTGATTCTCTCTTCTGCCTCATTTATTCTAGCACTTAGCGCCCCCATTTTTGATTGCACCTCATTAATAGCCTTTTTGATTTCGACTTGGTTGGATTTTAGTTCTTTTACTTCTCCAGAAAAGGTTTCTCTAATAACTTCCATGTTTTTTTCAAGCCCAGCTAGTATCTTTAAAGTGATGATTCTGAACTCTAGATCTGACATCGTACTAATGTCCATATTGAGTAGGTCCCTGGCAGTCGGTACTACCTCTTGTTCTTTTTGTTGAGGTGATTTTTTCCATCTTGTCATTTTGTGCCGAGGAGAATAGATTAATGAGAGAACAAAATGCTAACAGAGTAACAACGTCCCCAGAAAATATACTCTAAACAAATCAGAAAAGACCTGAAGCAGTGGGAAAAGAAAGGGAAAGAGAGAAAAAAGAAAAAGATAAAAACAAAAACAAACAGAACAAAACCACAACAACAGAAAAACACCAGAATGTGATCAAATATGATCAGGCTGGTATATAGATCAGTGCCACACACTGGATTTGGGGTGTATTTTGGTCTTTTAGAAGAAAGTGCCTCCCAAAATTTTAAAGAAAGAAAACCTTATATATGTACAAAAATAAGGGTTGATATGATGAAGGGATGGAATATGACTGTAAAGATGGAAATTATAAAATATTTTATAAAAGGAATTGATAAGAAGTTGTTTGAAAAAAGAAAGAAGAGGATTTAAAAAAAGAAAAAAGAAAAAAAAAGGGAGAGAATGTGATCAGGCAGGGGAATAGAAAACACCATATACTAGAGATTTAGGGTATATTTTAATCTGTTAGAAGATACTATCTCAAAATTTTAAAGAGAGAACAACTTATATATATAAGCCAAAAATACGGGTAACTACTATGAAGGGATAGAATATGACTCTAAAAATGAAAAATAAAAATTTTTTTTTAAAAAAAGGGATTGATAAGATGTTGGTTGAAAAAGGGAAAAAGAAAAATTCAAAAAAAAGAAAAAAGTTTAAAAAAAATTAACTTTGAAAGACTAAAGAATCATGGTAAAAAAGCCATGAATTCTATGTGCAGTATTCCCCTAGCGCTGGAGTTCTGCCATTCTCATTGATCCGTAAACTTGGTCTTGGCCGGCTGTTCTCGCTGATCTTCTGGGGAGGGGCCTGTTGCCGTGGTTTCCAAATGTCTCTGCCGGAGGCGGAAGTGCCCCGCCCTTGCCCCCTCCCGGCTAAGTAATCTGCTCGGGTTTGCTCTCCGGGGCTTTTGTTCCCTGCGAGCTTTCCGTACAGCTTTGGAGGCGGAGAGTGAAAATGGCGGCCTCCCAATCTCTGCTCCGGAGGAGCCGAGAACTCGGGGCCCCGCTCCTCAGTGAGCCCCCAGAGAAAAGCCGTCAGTCACTCCCAGATCCCCGCTCTCCGGCCGCACTCCGTGCTCGCCCGGGCTGTGACCGCGCGTTTCTATCTCTGGCACCCGACCCCGTGTGGAGTCTCCAAACCCAGCAGATCCCTGCGGTGCACTCCCGCGCGGCTCCTCCCGGGGGAGGAAGGTGAGTCTCCCCGGATCAGCCGCTTTTTGGGTCCCTGCTGGAGGAGCAGGGGCCCTGGGCTCCGCCTCTGCAGCCGGCTTCCCTGCTCCGTTACCTGGGAGCTCTGCCGCACTCAGGCACCCCCGGTCTTTCTGTGACCCCGAGGGTCCTGAGACCACACTGTCCCATGAGGGTTCCACCCCCCGCTTAGCCACCAGAGTGACGTCCCTCGGCGGAGCAGACTTTTAAAAGTTCCGATTTTGTGCTCCGCGGCTCTATCACTTGCCAGAAGCGGCCGACGGAGGCCCCTCCCCCGCCGTCTATCCTCCCGAATATCGCCTCGGATTCACTTCTCCGCACGTCCTACCTTCCAGAAAGTGGTCGCTTTTCTGTTCAGAGAGTTGTTGCTCTTCTTTTCTTCGATCTCCTGTTGGGTTTGTAGGTGTTCAGAATGGTTTGATCCCTATCCAGCTGAATTCCTGAGACCAGACAAAATCCAGGTCTCCTACTGCTCTGCCATCTTGCTCCGCTCCCGACAGGTATTTCTTTGTTGTTCATGTCACAGCCTGATATTGGTCAGGCAGCTTGCCCAAGGCACTCTTCTGAGGAGTGACTCAGCGATCCAGCTGCTTGTAAATCATAGCCAGCATCTGGAACACGTGGCTCCCAAGTTCACTGAGGCAAGGGAGAGAGGGTTGATAGATTGTATAGGGGGCTTTAAAGAACCAGGCATGGAAGCAACTTCTACCACATGTGTCTCCATCCTGTGGCCCTACATCATCATATGACTCCAAGTGTAAAGAAGGCTGAGAAACACATGAAGACTTGGTAAGTGCTAATAGCTTCTATGCAGTCTGTCCTTTGCTCACTGCTTCTCAATATAGGTTAACACAATCAACCAATCCCCAAGAGAGACCAACCCAAAATCCTATAAGGTCATTGCATCAAACTAAATGTCTGGGATCTCTGGATAGTAAGTGGTCCTCTCTGTCAGGTGAGGGCATGGATCTACTTTGTCCAGTGACCTCTGAACTAAAAGACCAGTTATTTGCCCCTGACATATCAAGTTTGAAGAGGACAGTTTCTTGCAACCAACACCTTCATTCATGGAGGGGAAGATGTCACACCAGTGGCCAATGCTCTTTAGCGATCCTGCAGTCCTTCAGGCAGATGTTGTATAAGTCCCTCACCCTTGGTTAGGCTTGATTCTGCAATCTGGGGAAGCACTTTTGTCTTTTTGATCTTGGCTCCTGATTGTTTTTGTGAAGTCCTTCCTTCTACATTATTTCCCTTGGCCACCTCTGAGGTGGGTTTGGAAGGGGCATATTCTCCTCCGGGGCTCTTCAGCCTTGGAAGATGATTTGCTACCCTATAGAGCTTGAAGTTTGTTTTCATTTTGAATGGTCAATGGCTTCTTGTTTTCAGCGCAGGCTCATTCATGGTTTTATTGGCACTATAGTCTAGTTCTCTTGAGAACTTAGCAGGCTTCTGATCTCTTTCCACCCAGCCAGTTCCATCTGCCAGTAGCCACAGCCCGTTTCTTTCTAGATATACTTCTCAAATTATTTTTCTGCCTTTTCTTCTCTCCCCATTCTTCTTTATGAGGCTTGAAATACAAGGCGACAACTTCAATCTGATTTTTGCCCTAAGTCACTTCGTCCAACTCAGAGTTTTTTTGCCTGGATTTTTATTACTGAACTCTTTTTACTTTTTTCCCCTTAAATTAAACCTTCTCTTAATGTTTGGGATGTACAAATAGATGGCTTTTCCAACAATGTAAGATTCTGAATTTGTGGACTTTATTCTATTTCATTTTTACGTTAAAATGAGTCAGTGCTTTCCTGAGTTCATCTCTTTCTCTCAGTACCCTGACCAATGCAGACCAAACCAACCAATGCATTACTAATCATATTTTAAAACTCTCTCCTTGGAGCTATAATTTCAGCAGAGAGGACCTGACAGTTTTGACACTTTGTAACAAGATTCTCCATCGTTTCAACCTGAGATAGCTTCCTCACTGCCTGCTGCCAAATGTCAAGCCAATGCTACACATTTTAGGTTTCTACTGGCAACACATGATCATGGTACCAATTCCTCTATTAATTAGGGTTAAGCTAGGCTCCCAACTTCAGTGGCTTAACCTAACAAAGGATTATTTCTTTTGCCTGTCACAGAGCAGGGGCCAAGTGGCTCTCCTCCAGTGGCTTAAGGACATGGGCTGCCTCCATCTGAAGGCTGAGATTTTTGGAGCATGTTGCCTCCAAGGTCAGCATGGTAGAGGAAGAGAAGCCCAGAACTATGAGCTGTTTATGGGGAAGTGGCTTACATCATTTTGGTCCTCACCCAGTTGGTTAGAATCCAGTCACCTGGCCCTAAATAAATGCAATGTAGGCTGGAAAATGCAGAAGAACACATGAACATGTGGTGGGCATTTACAACTTCAGCTATTTTAAGGCCGGTGCATGCCCAACAGCCAAGTCTAGGAGGTGGGAAAGTTCAGACCAAAGGCACTCTTCCATGTCTTCATGACATGCCAGAGACGCATGTCAAGCCCAGAGACTGCACTGATCTGAAAGAGGACATCAGGGTGTACCCTTCAGTCTTCTGCAGACAGGGCTGGGAACTAGTTGAAAAGTTGGAAGGGGCACCTTGCCCACCCAACCCTCTGTATTAGAATCTTTGGTGATGGTACTTGGAAATCTACATTTTTACTAATATCTAAGAGATGCTGATGCCAGTATGAGAGCCATTGATCTACCTAAATCTCCATGGATGGGGGCCCAGTCAGGAAAAACAACTTGCCCTAATTTACTAGGCACATTAATTGTACATGCAGTCTGATTTTTAGTACCATTAAACTCCATGCCCAGTTATGTATCAGCTTCTGTTCCTGGTTGTGGTTTGGAATTTATCTTTAATGCTCTGTGTCCAAAAGAGGCCCGATGAGGACAAATGAGTTCAGAATTCCTTGGAAATGGTAGGATAAGCTTGACGAAGAGAGTGTGATCAGATCCTTTTTGGCCCTGGGCACATGGAACCCATCTCTTCTTGCCCATCCTACTACCTGACACTGCTTGATATTTGCCTGCACCACAGGGCTAGCTGTGTTTCATTTTACTATAGTATCTATCTATTTCCTGTCTATGCCTGGTCAGCCTACTGTTGTTCCCCACTGGCATTTGAGATTACTCTCCTTACTGATGTTTGGGGATGAGGACTGTTGGGCTGGAGGGGGCGCAGAAAGGGCTGTTGGACTTGGCCTGAGCATCCATAATGGCCTGAGCACCCACGAGTCACCAATGAATTGTCTGCTTGCCATCAAAGTGTTTTAATTCTCCTGACACCTTGAAATTTCTATGGGAGTTTTGATGCAAGCCTCTCTCTCCAAGAAGCTCAGCTTGAGGTTATCAAGAGTTTGTCAGTATGCTGCCTTGTCCTACCCTCCTTGCTCATACCCTTCATACCCTCCTCCTACCCTCCTTGCTCTTCCTCAACCTATAGAGATAGAAATCTTTAAGACATGTGGTTCCCAGATGTGGAAGGGAACTTCTGAGGTCATCTGTTGATTCCCTCCCTGGTTCCTCAATGCAGGTGATACTTGTATTATTCTGGATTCAAGGGTTAGAAGAAAGAAAACCAGCCAGCTGTAAGACTAACGCAACAGCTGAGGGGATAGGCTGTTGGGTAGGGCATGGGATGGTGAGAAAGGAAATGATTTTGGAAAGGAAGAAGGTATTTGAACAAATGGCTGAAGCTGATGTCAGCTAGAGCTGCAGAGTTTGCTAAACCTGGCCCCAGCCAACCTGACTCTCCTTGCCATGGAGGTGAGCCCAACCTGGGGGCAAGCCCAGAGTCCATCATATGCCCATTCCCCCGGAACACAAGCCCCACCTTCTGAAACCAGCTCTCCTCTTCCTGGTACTCCCACCAGCTTTATCTTGTCCTTTAAAAGGCCATCAAAGTAAAATTTTATCCAAAAATATATTTTATGTGAAAATTCAAGAGTTCTACATATAAAAATATTCAGTTCTATAATAATATTATGGTTTCATAGGGACATCACCTCTTAAAAATTAAATATATGCACATTTGCATTGATTCATTCAAGGATCTTCACCATACCACAGCGAGGTAGAGAGGAAGGGAGCATCCTGCAGTTTTTAGGGGGTTGAAGTGATATGATATGTCCAAGGGTGTACATTTAAAACACATACAATTTCAGAGCACATTAAATTATTAACAACTTAGAAGACATAGAGCATTACTTAAGAAAAACTATGATTCACATTATTACACAAATCTCATATGCCTTAGAATTGTAATAGAATAATCTCAGAAGGTATGTTGGAAAAGATAGGGAATATAAATTGTTTCCTGGGTACTGGCTTGGCTTCATTATGGGCATGAGTGTTCACAGCTTTGGGGTTTGGGTTTTCTTGTCCAGGTACTCCACGAGATCCTGGACCCACTTCTGCTTGGGGTCAGCACAGACTTCCTTGGCCAGTTTGGTCTTGAAGCTGTGGGAAGAGAGGGCAGTTAGAGAGAGTGCACTGAAGAGTCAACCTGGGAGTGTAACCCACTCTATGGGAAACCTGCCTGACCCATTAGCCTGGGGTGATGGAGGAGGATGGAAGGAACCTCAGGGGAAGCAACTACGTTTGCTGGCCCTGGTGAAAGAAACCATCTTGTCTCCTGGATGAAGGAACTGACATCTGAACCAACATCTGGACAGGCAGCTGGGAATGGGAAGTCTCTATTTTCTCAAGTTCACTTTTCCCATAAAAAAATTTCTGGGATTGGATTAGAGCTGGTCTAAGTATCTGGGGGTTAAATTCCAACTGAAGTCTTATAATAACCCTATCCACTGCCTGGGAGCAGAACTCAGGATCAAGGGTTGAGTGCGGGTGGTCATGGTGTCACCCACATCACAGTTTCCCAGGGTCAATAGCTGCTGGTAATTCTTCTTTAGCTCTTCAGCTTCTGGATGGGGATCTTCTTCTTCTTCTTTTTTTTTTTTTTTTTTTAAGATTTTATTTATTTATTTGACAGAGAGAGACACAGCGAGAGAGGGAACACAAGCAGGGGGAGTGGGAGAGGGAGAAGCAGGCTCCCTGCAGAGCAGGGAGCCCAATGCGGGACTCGATCCCAGGACCCTGGGATCATGACCTGAGCTGAAGGCAGTCGATTAACCGACTGAGCCACCCAGGTGCCCATGGATGGGGATCTTCTTAGTGGTAAATCTATAGCAGCAGGTGGTTGAGATATTAATCCCATCTGTCAAAACAACAACAAAGGCTATTTAGGGTACGTGCTGGGACTTTCTATTTATAAGTTAGGGAACAGTAAGGAGGAGAGTCAAAGGAAAGGGAAGCTGCCCACCCTAAGTCCTGCATCTCCGTCCTGAAACTCTCAGTCTCACTGGTACGGACTGTAAATTGGAAGGATACTACTGCTAACTGAGAGGAGAAGAGGAACTGGTGACAGCTCTGGGTGTTGTTAGGAGGGGCTCATAGAAAAGTCCAATTCCTCAGGCAGCAGGACTGCAGCTATGGGTCCCCCTCTAGGCTCTGAGCAATCTATGCCTGGTCATGAGTTTCCCTGATCCCTGCGCTTCCTCTGCGGAGCCCTGTCTCTGGATGCTGGACTAAATGAAGCACCGTCCAGATTCTGGGTCTCCTCCTTTCCCTTCCACCACATCTGGAAATGCTCTGCGCACCCTCTGCCAGAGGCCCCCTCTTTTGGATCACCCCAGTCCCCCCCAAACATGGCTACAAGGAGCAGGGGCAATAACTGTACTGAGGCGATGACTGTAGAGCTGGAGTCTTGGAAGGACTGGATTTGGGGTCCACAGCTGGAATTCCCAAGAGCAACCATGTGATCAGTTTCACTCCTTGTCCTTCTCTGACTTTCCTGATCTTGGAAAGCAGTCACGAACGGGAGACTGTGGGTGATCCTCCTGCCCTGGTGGCCCATGAGAACCCAGAGATGTGGTGATGGGCTTTGAAGGGAAAGAGAGAGGGGCTTCCCTGGCTGGGCGAGCACCTGGGGGCTGAAGGTGGCAGCCGTGAGCAGCAGGTACAGAAGTGCTGCGGAGACCTTCATGTCAGCAGGGAGCAGGGAGACTGGGCATGAGAGCTGGAGGTTTCTGGGCTGGTCTCAGCCTTTCTGCTCCTCTGGTGGTTCTGCCTACCTTTTATAGGAGCAGACAGGAATAGAAAGAAAGTGAGTGGGTGATAGGAAGGACTTTGTTCTGAATGAATCACAGGGTGGAATGGTACATCTGCTGAGCCATTACCCTGCCCTGGGTAAGATGCTAGGAAATGAGAAAGAAGGCATGATTGATGTTGGCCTGCCTTCCATCCAAATTCAGGGCTGGTGTGTGAGGTGGAGGCTATGCCCAGGCAGTGTGTGATCTATGACTCTTACTAAGGGTTCTGCTTTTTTGAAATGAAACGCCTTATGTAGAAAAAGAAAGGAAGTAGGATTACCAAATCAAAGAGCTGTAAGGGATTTCCCCAATTTTGCTTTCAGATAACATCTCTAAGACTCCAGGTTCCAGAGGAAGGCAATAAAATTTTGGCTAGGCTTTAAAATGAACTAAAACAATTCTTTACCCCTTTAAATCCTGCTGGCTTTTCTAAAACCCAAAGAATACAATAATAGAACATTAGCGGAAAAATAGGCTTCAGTGTTCTTATAATAATACCTAAAATTATAGTGTCTATTCTAGTAATCAATTGCTGTGTAACAACCCATCTGAAAACAGTGACTTAAAGCAATAGTAATCATTGATTTTGCTTTTGGATATGGGACTTGATTGGCCTAAGCCAGGCAGTTCTTGCTCAGGTTTTTTTTTTGATTTTTACATCTTTGCAGTTGGATGATGACTGGGATTGGGGTTGTCTTAGGCCTTCACTCAATGTCAGGTGTCTGAGCTGGAAGGTCTTAAACAGCTGAGGGTTGGATCAGATGGCATCTTTTCTCCCCCTACCCCCATCTCTCCAGTGGTCCCTCTACATAGCTGGATACAGATATTTTACATAATGGTTTAAGGCTCCCAGGTGCAAAGTTAGAGAACATAGACCACATCTCTTAATTCAAGGAGCATAAAAGAATTTGCAGATGTGTTTTTAAACCACTATCTGCTCCATAGGCTGCAAGGCACATAATAAGATCATGGAATGTTGTCATTTTTAAAATATCATTCCGAGTAAAACAATAGAGGGGAAGCCAAACTTAAGAACAAATCCAAAGTGAACCTGCGCAGTTTGAAGCAGAGACAGGAGTCTTCACATCCCCTCTCTCTACACACACACTACAAGCTCATCAGCCAATTGCTGATGATATATTAATGAAAAAGGGGCGTGATGAGAAGCCCTTAGCTTTGTCCATCTTTTCTACTGTTTTTCAGTCTTTATTTATTTCTGCTCTGATCTTCATTATTTCCTCCCTTCTGCTAACTTTGGGCTGAGTTTGCCCTTTTCCTGGTTCTTTGATGTATAAAGTTAGGTTTTTTATTTGAGTTCTTTCTTTTTTCATCTTTGTCTCTTACAGCTTTTGGCTTAAAGTCTATTTTGTCCATTATAATTAAAGCTACTCCTATTCTCTTTTGTTTTGTATTACCTTTTTAAGGTTTTATTTATTTATTTGAGAGAGAGTGTGAGAGCGAGCACGAGCTGGGGGTGGGGTGCGGGGCAGAGGGAGAGGGAGAAGCAGATTCCCCACTGAGCAGGGAGCCCGATGTGGGGCTCCATCCCAGGACACCAGGGTCATGACCTGAGCCGAAGGCAGATGATTAAACGACTGAGCCACCCAGATCCCCACTCCTGTTCTCTTTTGGTTTTCCTTTGTGTGGCATATCTTTTCTATCCCTTCACTTTGAGCCCATGTGTGTCCTTCAAGTTGAAGTGAGTCTCCTATAAGAAGCATATAGTTGGGTCTTTTTTTTTTTTTTTTTAATCTATTCAGCCATACTATGCTTTTTCTGGAGAATGTAATCCATTTACATTTGGTGAATATTGATAGGTAAGGACTTGCTAATACCATCTTACTGTTTTCTATTTTGTAGTTCTCTTGTTCCTTTCTCCCTCCCTTGCTGCCTTCATTTGTGAATTGAGGTGGTATGCTTTTATTCCTTTCTCTTTATCTTTTGTGTATATATTGTAGATGTTTGCTTTGAGGTTACCATGAGGCTCACATAATACACTTTACAGATAAAACAGTCTATTTTATGCCTATTGCTTAACTTGGACTGCATACAAAAACTTTACCCTTTTATCCCTCCCTTTATGTTTATGTTACAACTTAACCTCTTTTTATATTATGTAACCATTAACAAATGATTGTATAGTTATTTTTAATACTTTTGTCCTTTAAACTTTATAGTAAAGTGTTTAATATAGTATCATATTACAGTATTAGAGTGTTCTGAATTTGACTATTTACTTAGCTTTCCTAGTGTGATGTATATGTTTTCATGTTACTAATTAGCATCCTTTCCTTTCAGCCTGAAAAAACTCCTTTCAGCATTTCTTGTAAGGCAGGTTTAGTGGTAATGAAATCTCTCAGATTTTGTTTGGGAAAGTCTTCAGATTTCCTTAATTTCTGTAGCACAACTTTGCCAGGTAGAGTGTTTTTGTTGGCAGTTTTCTTCTGTCAGTGGTTTGATTATAATATCCCACTCTCTCATTGTGGTGAAGTTTCTGCTGGTAAATCCTCTGATCACCTTCCAGGTTTCCTTTGTAAGTTACAAGTTTCTTTTCTCTTTCTGCTTTTAAGATTCTTTTTGTCTTTGGTTTTTGACAGTTTCATTCCAATATGTCTTTGGAGAAGAGCTTTTACAGTTGAGTTTGTTTGAGGACCTATGAATTTCATGAACTTGGATATTGAAATCTGCCCCCAGATTTGGGAAGTTCTCAGACATTACTTCTTTGAATAAGCTTTCTGCCCCCTTCTCCCTCTCTGTCCTTTTAGGACTCCAGTAATTCAGACTGTTTCTTTTGATGATATCCCCTAGATCATATAGGCTTTCTTCAGCCTTCTTCATTCTTTTTTCTTTGTTCTTCTCTGACTGGATAATTTCTAAGTGTTTCTTCACAAATTCTTTCTTCTCCTTGGTCCACTCTGCTGTTGATGATGTCTATTGTGTTTTTCATTTCCTTCATTGTACCTCAGCTCCAGAACTTCTTTTTAATAATCTCTCTCTCTTTATTAAACTTTTCCTTTTGTTCATGTTTATTTTCCTGATTTTGTTGAAAGGTCTTTCTCTGTTTTCTTGTAGCTCATCGAGCTTCCTTAAAATGGCTATTTTAAATTCTTTTTCAGATAAGTCATGGATCTCCACGTCTTTGGGGTCAGTTACTGGTATATTATTGTGATCCTTGGGTGGAGTCATGTTTCCTTGATTTTTCATGTTCCTTGAAGACTTGTTTTGTTTCTTTGACTTTGAAGTAGAAGTAGTAGTCACCTCCTCTAGTTTTTACTGACTGACTTTGGGAGATAACTTTCTTCTGTCAGCCCTGCTAGTGATGTTGAGGCTTTCTCAGAAGTTCTATAGATATGTCTGTTCCATGCTTCTTGCTTCAGAATTCTTGCGACAGAATTCTTAAGCTTGCATGCATTCTCTCAATCCTGTAGTACACCAGGCCAAGTGCTGACAGTCTGCCCTGCTTCCTCAAAGGTAGAGCTAAAGCTCATGTTTGTGGTCTCGCTCTGGAACACAGCTGCAGATGGCTTTCTGTGCCTGCCCACTAGCTGTCTGTCAAAGCTTGCTCTTTCCCTTGTCAGGAGCACTCACAGGGAGACAGCCACAGGTTGGGGGTGTTTGGGTGAGGTTTGTGGAGTGCTGGGGTACCTAGGGGTCATTTAGGGGGGTCTGCCAGTGAGACGTCTCTAGTGGCTTGTGGGCAGGCTTCTTGATGGAGTCTTCTTGATGCAGTTAGTAGGATCCATGTCCCTTGAATGCCTTCAAAGTCTTATCTGCTGCTCTGCCTCCTCCTTTTTGCCCCCTCAGCCATGCAGCTCAATGAGTCAATACTTTGGATGAGGCAGGAGACAAATGGATCTCTTTGGCAGCTTCCATGTAGCTGAGGAGCTGGGGAAGCTCACCCCAATGCTCTCACTTTCCCCCATGGGAGAAATCATGGGCTGAAAGGGTCCCTCTTGGCACCGGTCTGTGCCACTTTGGGGAAGGAGGGTTGTAGGTAATGTCAAACTGTTCTTCTTACCCTCTCCAATGCATCCAAACTTGATTTTTTCCCCCAACAGTGTGCTGGAACTTCTCCATTAAAAACCTGGACTTCCACAGATGCTTTCTTATCTGTAGGAGATTGTCTAAGACAGTGCTCTCCAAGGGGCTCCCAGACCACAGCCAAGAGAGGCCCTTGCAGGTTCCACAGCCAGGACTGATATCTATATGCTTTTGACCTGGTGAATGGGTGGGTGATTCCTTCCTTGGCGTGTGGTGTCAGATCCCACAGCCCACAAAAAGTCCTTTTGTCCATGGATAGGTGCAAAATTGTTATTGTTTAGGGGGAGATATGAACAAGGGACATCTTATTTGGCCATCTTACTGACTCCAGCCCTCTTTCTATTATGGTTTTGTGATACACAGGTAGTACCATTTTATTGTGTACCATTTTATTCCTTTATTTCTTTTATTATATATTTTTTAGTTATTTTCTTCGTGGTCACTCTGAAGATTACCATTATCATGAATAACAACCTGGTTCAGATTAATGCCATCTTAATTTCAATAGTGTGAAAACTTTGATCCTTTGGAGCTCCACCACCACCCCTCCTCCACTTTAAAACTGTGATGGATGGAGAAAGGGGTCATGAGCTAAGGAAGGCAGGTGGCCTCTAAAAGTTAGAAAAGGAGGGGCGCCTGGGTGGCTCAGTCATTGAGCGTCTGCCTTCAGCTCAGGTCATGGTCCCAGGGTCCTGGGATTGAGCCTCACATCGGGCTCCCTGCTCTGTGGGGAGCCTGCTTCTCCTTCTCCCTCACTTGTGCTCTCTAGCTCTCTCTCTGTATCTCTCCAATAAATAAATAAAATCTTTAAAAATAAATAAATAAAAGTTAGAAAAGGCAAGAAAACAGATTCTCCCCCAGAGCCTCCAGAAGGAAAGCAGCCCTGCTGACTCATTTTACACTTCTGAACTCCAGAACTATAAGGTAATATATTTGCATTGTTTTAAGCCATTAGGTTTCTGATAAATTGTTATGGTAGCAATAAGAAACTAATAGAGACTTCCATACCTGGAAGTGGGTTACTGCTATAACAAATACTAAAAAAACGTAGAAGCAGCTCTGGAATTCAGAAGAGGCTGGAAGGATCTTGAGTATGATAGAAAAAGCATAGATTTTCTGGAACAGACCTTTGACAGCTACAGGAAATGAATACACCACACTTGGCATTCCTTCTTAAACAGGACCTCTTGCCAATGCTTCGTGCTCATAGTTTCATCATGCAAAGAGCAAGGACTCTCATGCTTAGCTGGAGAAAACAAAAATGGATTGAAGATGTCCTGAACCTGAATAGATGTGGCTTGGAAAGGGAATGTGAGGAGATTACTTTTGGGCTTGAGCACATAGGTTGACCTGCTCTCGGCCATCCCTCTTTCCAGACCCTCCACCTCAAATCTGCCTGGCTTTAGAGGGTCTGATGCTCAGTAAACTGTATGGGGATGTACCATTTGCTTGCACTCCATTCCTGTCTGCCTCCTGGCACCCACAACAACTAGGGATTTAGTCCTGGTTGGCAAATGAGGCTGCAGACTGGAGGGGTGGAGGAGAGGCAGGGAGGGCTATTGGCATGTGGGTCAGTGATTTCCATAGAAAGCAGCCAATAAATTGTCTGCTGCCCTATGTATCAGGGCACTTAGGGGAGTGTTACTTGGATTTGATGGAACCCCACAGCTTGATACAGTAGCCATCTCCCCACCAGATTGGACTGATGAATCTGCACATTTACCATGCAGAATTTATTCAATAGGGCAATAAATCGGGGCACCTGGGTGGCTCAGCCAGTTAAGCATCTGCTTTCAGCTCAGGTCACAATCTCAGGGTCCTGGGATGGAGCCCCTGCTTAGTGGGGGAGTCTGCTTCTCCCTCTCCCTCTGTCTGCAACTCCCCCTGCTTGTGCGCCATACTTTCTCTCTCTCTCAAATAAATAAATAAAATATTTTTTAAAAGTAGGGCAGGATATCTGCTTTCCTTAGTGGGAAGGCTGTCTGTACCTAGGGGGATCAAATACCTCACACGTAGGTCAAATGCCATGCAAGGGAGTATAGACCTTAGGTGGACATTCAGGAAAAAAAGAGGCCCATCCATATACATGGGTGATCCCAAGCTCCTTGGATTGAAATGGGGATAGTGGTGGAGAGAAGTACATTCTGATTTCAGGGAAACTTGTCTCCTTAGAATGTGGGTTGTAGAAGGGACTTCTATATCTTAGGTCACAGTTCCTTCTCCTTCATCGACAATGTACAGGGTTTCACTCTACCTAGTTCATTCTTCTCCAAAGCTGCTTCTCAGGCTCCATATTCCGGCACTCATCATCTCTTGCCTGGATCATGGCAGTAGCCTCACCCTTGCCCGTACTTCTTCAGGCTTGTATGAAACCAATAAGTTACATTTACTGACTCACTTCTGAACCTCCAAAAATGGCATGTCCTTCCTCATTGGCCCAGACATTTTCAACATCTCCTTTTGACCTATGAGGTTGAGTACTGACTTACTACACTGACATTCAGAACCCTTTACTCAACTTTCTTTTCTAAACTTCCCCATCCCTTGACACAGACATGGACTCCAGCTCCCATCTTCTTGGTTTTCACCCTCTTTTATGTACATGCCATCATCATTTCTACCTCTAAGTATTTGCTTCCACTCTTCTTTCTCCTCTTCTAAGGTTTTATTTATTTATTTATTTATTTATTTATTTATTTATTTATTTATTTATTTATTTGAGAGAGAGAGAGAGAGAGCATGCAAGCATGAGCAGGCGTGGCAGGGTGGGGAGGGAGCAGAGGGAGAGGGACAAAGCCAAGGCGGGGCTCGATCTCATAATTCTGAGATCATGACCAGAGCTAAAACCAGCAGTTGGACGACGCTCAACCGACTGAGCTACCCAGGCACCCCCCTCTTTTTTAAGATTTTATTTATTTACTTATTTATTTATTTCGGCGGGGGAGTTCTTTCCCCTCTTCTAAATGATACTGTACTTTTTTCTAGAAAAACTTCGTGCATACATCAAGGATAAGTTGAAGTCATATCTTCTTTATGAAATCTTAATCTAACCATCTTATCAATGGTCGCTTAATCTCTCCTTGATTTCCCAAAGTCTGCAGTGTCTGTATTACTCTAAATTGAAGGAATACTTGGAGGGGGACAGATTGGGGGCAAGTATCCCAGTTAGGGGGCAGTAGCATTAGATTTTGAGAGAGATTGAGGGCAGGGGTCAAGGACTGTGAGAAAGGAGATTGGGGTGTTGCTAAACAGGTGACAAGGGTAGCTGGGATCTGGGCAGTTGGTCTTGGGGACTGGAGTAGTAAGGCTGGAATGCCTGACTGGCTCCTGCCTTAAAGATTCTTCTATAGGCACTCACATGAGCCTACCCAGTAGAAAAGACCAGGGCCAATCCACATTGTCACTCCTCCCAACATGAGCCCACCCTCTGCAACCATGCTTCTCCCTCATCACCAAGATAACACTCAGCTTTTTAATTTCCTTCAAGAAAACACCAAAAGTCAGGTTTTGTACAAAAATATATATATGTATATTGATCAATAGTTACAGAATATACACTTCCACAATAGCATCGTAAGCAATCCTTTAGAATTTAAAACATAGTCTTGCATTAATGATCCTTGCAAGGACCTTCACACCACCCCAGGGGTGGAACTGGGGTCCCCAGAGGAAAGCATTTTTTTCCAAGTCTCCATATTTTAAAAAACACTAGAATTCATGGGAGATAAATTTAAAACATCAATAACTTAAATAAGATTAACATTACTTAAGACATTTTGTGCATATCAGTAAACAAAGTTTTATACTCTTTGAAATTATAATAAAATAATATCAGAGGGCATTTAGGGAGAGTTAGAAGAAAATAAATTAGTTTCAGATTCTTCAGTTTCAGAGTGAGTATTCATGGCTTTGCAGTTTGGATTTGGGTTTTCTTGTCCAGGTGTGCCATGGAATCCTGGACCCACTTCTGGTTAGGGTTAGCACAGATCTCCTTGTTAAGGATGGTCTTGAAGCTGTGGGTGAGAGAGGATACAGTTAGAGTTCCAATGAGATCTCTGCCTAGGACTCCAGCCCATCCTGTCTCAAGAAGCTGCCATACGAACGAGAAGAAGAAGGCAGGTGGTAAGAGGGCACCTAGACAGCTGTCCCAGTTGCAGCCATCCTGACTTTTCTCTAAAGAAATTGGGAGGGTCTGCATATGCACCCATATAGAGAGTGATGTTGGGAGTCACTTTTTGCCTTGTGGCCTCAATTTTCCCATTGGGCACCTTTGGATATTAGATTAGATGACCTATACCTCTGACTCTAAGTTTGTACGGCTTTCTCCTTGCTCCCTGAGGAAGAAATGGACCAGGGAGGGCTGGGGTGCTCAACTTACATCACAGCTTCTTTGGGACACTTGCTGCCGGTGACTCTTTTATAGCTCACCAGCCTCTGCATTGAGATCTTCTTATTGGTGAGTGTATAGCAGCAGGTGACTGGAGAATTAATTGCATCTGGAAATAAGACCACAAAGAAAAAGCATTTTAGGATGGACTAGATTCTTCTGATCTTAATCATGGCAGAAAGGAGTAGTAATGGGAAGACAAAGGGAAGTCAGGAGTAGAGGTAGGACCCATAAATCCCAATATTTCTGCCTATGCTTCAGAGCTAGAATGTCATACTAACTCAGTTTCCTCTGCTTTATAACGGGTGCATAGCATTGATAATGAACGGAGGGAAGGGGGAGCCGTTAAAACTAGATAATTCCTGAGAGTGTCCTTAATCATTAATCCTGGGAGGAATGAATAATCCAAATATTCAGGGTCAGGGAAGATCAGCTCAGGGTCCCCCTCTAGGCTCCAAGTTGTGAGTTTCCCTGATTACCCACTGCCTCTGTGGAGCCCTGTCTCTGGATGCTGGACTTGAATGAAGCACCGTCCAGATTCTGGGTCTCCTCCTTTCCCTTCCACCACATCTGGAAATGCTCTGCGCACCCTCTGCCAGAGGCCCCCTCTTTTGGATCACCCCAGTCCCCCCAAACACGGCTACAAGGAGCAGGGGCAGTAACTGTACTGAGGGGATGACTGTAGAGCTGGAGTCCTGGAAGGACTGGATTTGGGGTCCACAGCTGGAATTCCCAGGAGCCATGTGATCAGTTTTACTCCTTGTCCTTCTCTGACTTTCCTGATCTTGGAAAGCAGTCACGAACGGGAGACTGTGGGTGATCCTCCTGCCCTGGTGGCCCATGAGAACCCAGAGATGTGGTGATGGGCTTTGAAGGGAAAGAGAGAGGGGCTTACCTGGCTGGGCGAGCACCTGGGGGCTGAAGGTGGCAGCCGTGAGCAGCAGGTACAGAAGCGCTGCGGAGACCTTCATGTCAGCGGGGAGCAGGGAGACTGGGCGTGAGAGCTGGAGGTTTCTGTGTTGGTCTAAGCCTCTCTGCTCCTCTGGCTCCTTCGGCTGCTCTTTCTGCCTTTTATTGAGGGCTACGAGGGTGGAGCTAAGAGAGAAAGTTTGGCCCAGGGCAGCATCATTCTCAATGAGTGACGAAGTGGAATAAAAAATGTGCTGAGCAAGTGCGCTGCGGGAGGTTTCCAGGAAGTAGGAGGGAAGCAGTGAGTCTGGACTGGGCACTTTTTCCATCTGCTGCTAAGACCAACAGAAGTGGAGGTGGGCGGTGTGCAGTGATGTCCAGAGCGACCACAGATGTGGACAAAGCAGATTATTCTGAGGAATTCCACTTTCTCTCTGAAGTGAAAACCTTAAAGACCTTCTCACTGATTTCAGCGAATTCCCTTCTTTTGCAAATATGATAGGATTCCTTGAGGCCTGTTAGTGGCTGAGCCAAGCTGGAACCTAGAATTCGGGTCTCAACTCCCTCATTCCACTGCTTTGTGCTTCTGAGCTTGCTTTTGCCCCATGGGCATGGAAGGATCTAGCGACTCTTCTTTCTTAAAGGATCATGGAGACAATGCCTATAAAATGCATGGAGCTTCCCGGAAGAATACTTGCCAATCACTACATTTGTAATAAGAAATGGGTCCTGTTGAGCACAGGACCGTGTCTGGTCCACAGTCGGTGGTCAGTAATGGCAAGAAAAAGGGAGAGCCGCTGGTTTGGAGTGCCTCCTAGCAGCCAGGCTCTTGCTGAGGTGCTTCCCAGAATTGCCTCAGACCTCCAAACCACCCAGCTTCCTTGGGTGGAAACTGGAGGTAAATGACTTGTCCAGGATCTCATGGGTAATAGCAGGTGGAGCTGGGCTCCCTACCCAGGACACTCTGATTCCAGAATCCTTACTCCCAAGTGCTAGGCCTATGTCTCATGACAGATGTTGATTTCCTAGAGAATCTGAGAGCAGAGACTCTGCAGAGAAACCATTCTAGATTCTTGGGTATAATTCCAAAAACACAGAATGAAGAGAGAACAAGTCAACATGTGTGCTGTTTTGCTTCTACCTCTCCCGGAGCCTTATTTTCATTCTGCCTGAATCTTGCTAGTCCTCTAACCCCCCACCCTCATTGAAAGCCCTCTGTGTTTGGCTCAGTGCTCTGCCAATGCTCAATCCATTCTTCTTGGATGAATAAAAATGTTTTACTCATTTTTTGGAATATAGACTGTGCAGTTTCACCCATGTCTTCCCAGTCCACCTCACCTTAACTTCCTTCATATTAATGGAAACCCTTCCCTAATCTCTCAGAGTGTCATCTGCCATGGGCTGGGAGGATTGTATCCCATTTCCCAGTGGAACCCACCCATTCTTTGGGTTCTGTCTGGGTTAACAGGTTAAGGATGCTGAGATCCTGGTTCAGCCATGTCACTGTCAGGCTTAAGGCCGTGGAGCCAAAAAATCTGGAGAGATGGCATGCTCCCACATCTTCTCTTTTATGCGAGGAAACCGTATTCCGGGGGAGGGGGCGTGGGCAACAGACACAGGGTCACACAGGAAATCTTCTTGGCTTTTTGGAGTATTTAGATGGACCTCTGACTCTTTGAGGCTAAGTCTCTACTTCCAAGAAAGATCATCAGTTTTGGAAAGTGACTTGGTCTTTGCAAGTATGAGACAGTAAACAGATCCAATCAGAAGAGAAAGTCTCTTGATAGCCATCTCCCTCCCACCTCCATTGTCAAGCAGAGATGCTCGCCTCAGCTGGAAGGTCAATCACAAGGAGGAGAAACAAATGGAAATTCCCACTCTGAGGCAGCTTTGGAAGTTCCCGGATCCCGTGGAAAATAATGAGTTTGGCTGGAGCCCGCATTCCAGATGCTGGGCCTGGGGCCAGGGCCATCTCATGTGGGGCTGTGCTGGGAACATCCCAGCACAAGATCCGGGTTGGGTCCCTGCTCAGGAGCATACAAGGGAAAGGCCCAAAGAAGGACATTGAGGGAGGCAGGGTCAAGGTTTGGCAGGTCCCTGAAATATACAATCCCCCTGGGCCCCTGCCCATCCAGTCAGAGATGAAGAATGGAAAAATTCTGCTTGGTGAATAATCTCTTTTCCTTCCTTCCAGTGGGCTGGCTCCCCACAGGCATCCTCCATGTGGACCTCTGACAGTGGTGATGGAAAGAGGAACTAAGACTGAGCTTTCTAGAAATATCAGAAACACCTAGCCCCCTGCCTCAGCTCTCTTCTGCAGATCCCCCTCCCCATCTAGCATGGTGCCCCCTTGCCTGTGCTTGCTGTACTCCTTTCCCCCACTCTGCCACTCAGGTCCTTGAGTGAGACCCACAGTGGGTTCTGTACTGGTCAGGTCCTTCCTAGACACCTCCTCCAGGCCTCCTTCCAGGTTAGCTCTTAGCTCCAGGGAGACCAGAGCTGATTTTCCTGGGCCCCCAACTCTGTGACTCCTGTCCTTTCAAGGACTAGAAACCTGTTCTTTATTCTTGTGCAGAATGTCAGATGAGCACAGGACCTTAGAGATCATCTCCTTGTTTCCTTGATGAGGAAAGTGAGGCCGAGAAAGAGGCAGTGGTGGGCCTGGGATGGCATGGAAGGCTGATGGCAGAGTGTGTGTCCATTTCCAGGCTCTCAGTGCAGCACCCTTGTTCATAGCCTGCACTGTCTCCCTAGCACAACACTCATGCAGTTAGCACCAGGAGGGGGACTAGGGTAAGCCAACCAGACATGAAGCTTTTTTTCCAGAAGAGATGATTAAGTATCCATGGGAAGTGGGGCTGAGTTTAGTTCATCCCAAGCTTCCAGCATGTAGGCATTTCCTGTGTCCTGGGATGGATCTGTCCCAGGTTTATTTGCATGCAGGAGTCAAGGATACTACCTGGGGGGCAGGAAAGGGTGCGTCGTGGTGGAGGGGGGTGGGGAGGTGGAGATAGCCTTTGGAAGAGAAAGGAAAGATTCACCTGCAGTGGCCTAGGTTGGTTTGGGGAAGAGAGTGGTGTCCCAGCCAAGCCAGGGGCTTGTCACTTAGACTCCGCTCTGGGCCAGCCCTCATGGAACAGTACCTGAGCCCTGCAGTGAGGGGCTGCCGTGGGGCCCTCATGGAACAGTACCTGAGCCCTGGGCCAGCCCTCATGGAACAATACCTGAGCCCTGCAGTGAGGGGCTACACACAGGGGGTGAGTGTAAGTAAACTGTTGGGATAATTGCAGTGTGAGATGCTGCAGCCCCTCTGAGGGAAGAAGTCACTTTCCTCACTTGGGGATCTCATTGCCCAAGGTGGCCTGAGCAGGTGTCGGGGGTTGGGGGCAGGTAAGCACACTTGCAGTGCCCTTGTGAAGGTGCTGACCTGGGGGATGGACTTTAGGGACACAGAGGTCATGAAAAGCAGGTGGGTAGAAACAGAGAAACATTTTACAACCTTTACTGAATCCTTGCTTTAAGGGAGAGTCTAGAGACAAACAGCAATTGCAGACTGGATAGATGAGGGGCTGTGAGTCCCCGCCATGAGCTCCAGGAAGGCTACATGGTGGTGGTGCCTTTAAGATGGGCATGCGGGTTGCAGGTTCTGAAGCTTGGGGGATTGTTTGGTGGGGGAAGGGCGCATTTTGGAGCCGACTTGTAGCCACTGCAAATTTAAAGCCCTTGCACATCCCCTTGGGATTTTGTTAAAGTACCGATTCTGATCTCTGGTCTTGGGTGGGCCTGAGATCCTGCATTTCCAAACAGCTCCCAGGTGATGCTGATGATACTGGGCCAGGGTCCCACTAGAACAACCTTAAAAGGGCCAAGCGCGGGAAATGCTGGTCAGGTGTGGGGAACAACAAGCAGTTCATTCTCTCCAGACCACAGTTCTTATCTGGGGCTCTTAGCTAGGCTTCAAGAACCATCTGGAATTGTCTTCCACATTTATGTGATTGGGTATTTCTCTAGAGAGAGAGAGAGCATAGCTTCCATCAGATTAGCAATAGCATCCATGACCTCCAAATAATTAAGTACCACGGAACCCATCAAAAATAAAGAGTTCGGGTCTTCACCCCAGACCTGCCGAATCACAACCTATAATTTTACAATGTAAAGCTATATTTTTTTTCTAAGCTGTCCCTCCCACTCCTCCCAGCCTGTGTTTGGGCAACCCTGGGCTGAAGTGTAGGGTACACAAAGCAGGGGCTCTGCTGGTCAGGCTGGGTGGCCCTAACAGAATAAGGCACAGGTAGAAAAGAGGAACGAAACAAGAGGAGAAAGAGCGGGAGAAGGGGGAGGAAGAAGAGGCCCCCTGGACTCATGGAAAGAGCCCCAGGCGGTGCCAGAACACCAGGGCCGGAGGCCTGGCTCTGCCTCTGTCTGGCTGTGTGGCCTTGCACAAGTCACTTGACCTCTCTGGGCCTCTTCTGTAAAGTGTGATTAGTAAGACAGCTGTTTCCAACGTTGTCATGAGACTTGCGTGAAATAATAAGCCAAGGGTGCTTTGTAAGCACCGTGTAAAGAGCTGTGTCACTCTGAGGACCCAGGCCAACTACAGTGGGCAGGCAGCCTAGGGTGCCCATGCCTTGCCGGCCTGGCAGCAGATTGCGCGTGCCTCCACCTTCATGTCTGGCTGCGAAAGTCCATTGGGCATGCATATTATAATGCAGTGAGGTTTCGATTTCCTAAGCTCTTTCTCATCCCTGTTCTCTTGTCTGCCTGGACAGAGGGAGAGCCTTGGGAGGCTGACAAAAACCTGTTAGGGATTAGCAGCCGCAGAATCAAGTTTGGGCCTTGGCTTGTCACACAGCCGGCTGTCGCTGGAAGCTCATGTTCCCACAGGCCCCTATCCACCCTCAAAGCCTGTGTGGCTCTCTCAGCCTCCCCCTCTGCTTCCAGAGCCCTCTGTACCCCATCCCACCTTGGGGCTCTGGCCTGTGCTGGATCCCAGCCCCCGAAGCCGTGTCTTTCATGCAGTAGGTTCTCCATAAATACCGTTTGAACCTATAACCGGTCCAGGAATCTCCAGTTGTTTCCCCAGATACCCGAACTGCTGAACGGTTTAGTATCAGCCAGGGAAATGAGTAGAGAAACAAGACTGTTGGTTTCCCGAGTTTCCCTCGGCTTCTATTTGGGCAAGAGGTAGTGGCAGGGTTGGGGGAGACAGCGAAGAGGCACTAGCCAAGAGTGATTTTCAGGGGCCACATGGATCTTTCTTTGGGGACGAACTGCTTCTCTCTTTTGGTTGCAAAATGCCGCATCCTGAAAAAGGAAACTTCCCTTGCCACAAAAAGCTCCTTCTTGGTTAATGGTTTCGTCTGGCACGCTGTTGCAGCCCCAGGTTGCAAAGCTTTGGCTCCATTCACAAGCTTCTTCTGCATTTACTGTAAATCAGAGCCCGAGAAGAGTCTGAACGAGCACGCGGACAGTATTTGCCTAGGGGAGGGAAGAAATTGAGGGGGACAGTTTCGCAAAGCACACACATTTTTTTCCCCAACTTAAATGCAAGGATTTAAAACAAAGCGTTACCCAATCATTCAACTTTGCAACTTATATATTGCTCAAAAATAGAGCCAAGGGAACGAGAGAAACTTTGCAGGCACATAGCTCTCCCGGGAGCTGTTGGTAACGGGGTGGGCAACGCAAGCAAGCAGGGGCCACACACAGTTACACGCAGGGACCCTAGCTTGTCTGTTCACTCCTGCATCCCCAGCATTAGTGCCTAGCACTGGGCACATCACCACCTATGGGATGAATGAATGAATTTGGGGAAAATCAGAGCTGTAGGTGCCATTGAGATTCCTCCCTGAAAATCCCTGCCTGGCTTAATTTAAACTGGGGAAAAGAAAGTTGCCCGGGATTTTGGTGCACTCCCAGTCTGCATTTTGGTGCAGATGAGCTTTGTGGATGCCTATGTGTGCTGTGCGAAGTGCCTGGGGACACAGAGCTTAACTTTTTCCAGAGAGACCACCAGCTACTTTTTTCACTTCTTTGTTTAGAGAAATCTTACTGAGGCTGGAGAAGTTGGCACTCATTGCATTGTAGATAGTCACTCATTGTCCTGGAGGAAGTGGGGGGAAAGAACGTTTGGCGGCCAAAGGGAAAGACTACCCCTCCTAACACCCCTTGCTCTGCAGAGCTGGACATGGGGAGAAAAATGGATACATTTGCTTAAGGATCAAGGACCTCCTAAGGGGAGAGGAACCAAGGCCCCTTCTTTTGAGACCAAAGTGATTAGATGCTCTCCCTGTTGAGGCGGTCATCGCGCTTTAAGGGCATGGACAAATCTGCCAGCGCCCCAGCTTTGGGAGCTCCAGCACAGCACCGTGGCCAAGACTGGAGGGGGCACAGTGAGAGCAAGGAAGAGGGACAGACTGGGTGGTGTGGGGACAGTAATCCACAGTCACGGGCGGTGCCGGAAGCAATGGCAGCCAAGAGCCCTGGCCCCTGTGCTTGAAATTTAGCAGCAGGACTTGGCAGCTGGAGTGAATGGGTCCCCAAGGTTCTTGGGAACTATGTCAAAGTTGGGAGGGGACGCTTAAGCCCAGACTGTGAGAGTTCCTCCTAAGCAGGACAACTTGGGGTTCTGGTGATTAACTGAACATAATAAAGGAACTGAGAACGATTTGCACCCCAAGATGACAAAAAAGACTATGTCAGCTACACACACACACACACACACATTTCTTTGCTGTGGATCGTTTACTGTTCCAGCATCTCACAAGCTCTCGATAGAGTTAGGATGTACTTACATCCCCAAGCTATGACACGCTTTGCCATGACACAATTCTGATTTCATGACAATGATTACCATTAGTTTTAACTATTTACCGAATGCCTTCTAGAACTTCTGTGCAGTTAATGAGGAAAGATTTCAAAATTGTGGGCCATGAGGCACCCGTGATTGTAATTCCTTGCATGTGTTTTATGATTCATTAAATGCTGTGATGCTAGTAAGAGCATTGCAGTGTAGATGAGACCCCCATTTTACAGATGTGGACATTGAGGCTTAGAGGTGGGCTTGCTCAGGGACGAGGGAGCTGGGAAGCAGCAGGGCTAGGACTGAAACCCAGGTGTTCTCACTCCAAGGCCAGTTTTTCACATGCTCTTCTAGTCCTTTCCTTCTGCTTATTGTCCTCTTCCTTCCCCCTAAAGCTCACTTCTGTCCACCATGTCCACAGAAGCCTTGGTAGGGAGTTGGTGTGTCAAGGAAAGGTAAAGATCAGGGGGTGTAGAGGAACTAATAGGGAAGTCCACCACCAAGTGCTGGGTCCGTCCTCAAGTGAATTCATCACCATGTCATTTCAGCCTCTGCCCCGTGGCCACTCTCTAGACTTTGTCATCTCCCTGAACTTCTGTATTTCATGGAGTTCATCTTAGTAATCCATTTCTTTGACCACAGACTTCCACTTCCTTCCCCTTCAGCAACTCCACAGGCCCTGTGTCAGCTTCTCCAAGGCCCTCCACCCCTACCTGGCTTCCTTTCCTTCCTGGCTTTAATCTCTCATTTCCGCAGGTTACTGTCTCACCCAGGCCAGCGCCCCAACGCAGGGCATCCGATGGCCCCCTGATTCTTGATGCTCGGGGCCATCGGGCTGGCTGGAGTCTTGCCTTCCTGGATGAGCATGAGAGCCACGCTGTCATACATGCCTCATTCTCTCCGTCCTCCGAACCCCGCAGAGGCACAGCACCCCTTCCTGGGCCCTGGCATCTCAGGCTCCAGGCTCAGGACACAAAATACCCCTTGGGGAAGCAGAGACTGTGCAGCAGTTAGAATTCCCTCCATGCACACCCCCATGCCCACAGCAACCGTTCTCGTGTTACCACCTCTCTTCTCTCTTGCTGTAGAAGAAGAGCTTGTCCTTCTTGTTGAAGGGCACTGATCCATCTACATCCTTAAACTCCTGCAGACTTTTCCAGAACCTGGCCATTCCATGAGTTCCATGCAATTCCTTGCTCTCTGTTTCTACTCTTCATTTCCCTTTCCCCAGCCAGCATGCTCAGGTCTTCATTGTTCAAAAAAACGTATTTCCCTTAACCCTGCCCTCCCTCAGGCAATGCTGTTCTCTCTTTCTTTCCTTCTTTTCCTGGGAAAAATTCTTAAAAAAAAAATTTACTTATTTGAGAGAGAGAGAGCACAAGCGGGGGGTGGGGGGGAGAGGCAGAGAGAGAAGCAGGCTCCCCGCTGAGCAAGGAGCCCCCCACCCCAGGACCCTGGGATCATGACCTGAGCTGAAGGCAGATGCTTAACCCACTGAGCCACCCAGGTGCCCCAACCTGGGAAAAATTCTTGAATAACTGATCTCTATTTGCGGTCTCTATATTCTCACCTACAATTAATTCCTCAAGCTATTGCCATGTACTTTCTACATCCATCGCTCGCTGAACTCCCTATGGTCTCATCAGGGACCTTCTTATCACTTCCTGCAGAGGAGTCTTCACAACTCTCATCCCGGGGGATCACTGCTGTGTTACTGCCACCTGTAGCCCACTCTTCCAGGAACTGTTGCCCACCGTTGTGTCTGAGGCTCTGTTCTCTTCTCGTGTTACTCCCCACTGCTTCCTTGGACACTGTGCTCCCTGGTTTCTCTGCTCCGTGCGTCCCCGGGTATCGCTTTTTGCTAAGGGCTCATGCTTCTATTCCCACTCTTCACGATGGTTTGCAAACTGGTGGCCCACAGCTTGGTTCTGTTTGCACAGTGATTAAAAAGAAAACAATGAATTGCTAACGTGTAAAATTGGGTGGTTTCTCACTTAAAATTTTGGGCATCTGGTTCGTCTTGGTAGAATTGGATCTGGCAACACTGAGCCTGCATTCCCACGTGACAGCAACCCATGAGAGTAGAGCGGCGGCCGTCCCTTTGGATGGAGCATCTGCTCCTGGCTTCACCAGAGATGACCCACCCCCAACAGCTGTTCTGTTACCTGTTGCTGGGCTCCCTCCACTCACGTATCTTCTCTACCTGGCCCCGGTGGTAGTTGAATGTGCTACCCTGGGTCTAGACTCTCCTCTGGACTCCCACATTTAAACTCTCATTGTCCAACAAAACACTGCAGGCAAGCTCTAGACTAGTATTTCTATCAACCTACTGGGCATTTACCCGTGGGTGTCGCCCACTTCCAACGAGGACATCCTTCCTTCTTGGTATCTCCCCTTTCCCTCCCTCTCTTCCTTCCTTTCCTTCTTTCAACCAAGATGCATTAAACCCCTGTGGCAGATGCGACCTCTCTACCCAAGAGGACTTCGCAGAATCAGTTTGGTTGGAAGATAGGGTATAGGACCGTGTTGGGGTTGTGCTTGCATATGAGACACATTATTCTCCCTTAGTTTATTCCTTCGGGGTGGCTTTGGGCAGAGAGTCTATGGAGAATTTTTTTTTAAGTTTTTATTGAAATTCCAGTTAGTTACCCTACAGTGTGATATTAGTTTCAGGTGCACAATGTAGTGATTCAACAATTCCGTACATCATCCCATGCTCGTCACGACACGTGCCCTCCTTAATCCCCATCATCTGTTTCCCCCATCCACCCACCCACCTCCCTTGTGGTCACCATAGGTTTGTCCTCCATAGTTAAGAGTCTGTTTCTTGGTTTGCCTCTCTCTTTCTCTCTCTCTCTCTCCCTTTTTTGAGTCTATGGAGAATTTTTTTTATAAAGATTTTATTTATTAATTTGACAGAGAGAGACACAGCGAGAGAGGGAACACAAGCAGGGGGAGTGGGAGAGGGAGAAGCAGGCTTCCCGCGGAGCAGGGAGCCCAATGTGGGGCTCGACCCCAGGACCTTGGGATCATGACCCGAGCCGAAGGCAATTGCTTAACTGACTGAGCCACCCAGGCGCCCCAGAGTCTGTGGATAATTTTTGAGGAGGGGTTTTAAAGTTCCCCAAATCACACCTTGATGCTATCTCCATGCTTCTGCTGCCGGGCACCACAGTGAGTGTGAGGAGAGCAGATACATCCTGACCCCCAGCTCCTGGTCTCATGCTGCTCCCATACCAGCCTCACCCACCAAGACTTCACCTGCCTGCTCACAGAGATGGCCAAGCTTGAAAGCAGAGCTTTAGATTTCCCTCCTCACCCCCGTCACATCCATTTAGCCTCCAAGACCTGTCAATTGCATTTCGGAGGCATCTTTGGCAAGCGTTTCCTCTTCCTTGGCCCAAAGGACCCGCCTTTGTTTAAATCCTATTAAAACGAATATGATTTCCTGCCAAATAGAAGCTCTACCATCCGGTCCATCCTTTGTGCTGATAGCAAATCGATCCATCCCAAGCCATCAATCTGGTCTGCGAAGAGAGCTTCAGCAGCTCTCCGTATTGACTTGATAGAGTCCAACTCCTTCCCAGGGCCTGACCACAGCACACCTTCCAGATCACATCTCACGAATCACTTCTTTCAGTTTCTCTAGGCTGTGATAACACCTAATGGCTCATTCTCCCAGAATCCAGGCCTGGCACACATTGTTTCCTCTGCCTGGAATGGTTGCTGGGCCTTCTCCCAGAAGCCTTTCCAGACTCCTTTTGATACGCAATCCTTTGTGATCCCTTACAACATTACACTTTTCTTTCTATGACACTGGATGCACCTTGTATTTTAAAGGTTCTTTATATGCTTATCTTCTGCACCACGCTGTAAGCGAGGATAGGCAGGATCCATCTAATCTCTGACTTCATCCCAGCACATAGGAGAGGGCCCAGCATTCATTCATTCATTCACCATTCATTTATTCACTTACTTAACAAGCAGTAATTAAATGCCTATTCCATGCTAGACAGGAGGTCTGTACCAGGCACATGTTCACTGAACGCTTGAATGGAGAGCCTGGGAGTGGTTAGACCTCAGCTAATAAGGGAGTTAAAATGCGAAAAAATCTGGCTTGTATGTTTTGACTGTATTTTGACTGGGTTTGAGCTGCCCTGGGCATCGCCCCAACAAACCCCTCCCATTGACTCAGTGTAATACCTTGGCTGAGTGGTTAGCTACTTGGGCCCTCAACTGTAGAAAGGAAATGATACAATTCTGAATTTCTGTGTAATGCTGAGATCTCTTTGTTCCATCTCTTCTTCACTTCAAGGGCAGCTGTGGAGGAAGGAAATATCTCAGTTCTGGAAATTCCCCATCAGATGGGCTATTTGGCTTCGTGCCTGCAGGTCAGGATTAGCATCATTCCACCTCATGTCCATAGCAACCCTACAGGATGAGCAGGTCAGGGACAACGATGCCATCACAGAGAGAGGTCAAATGCCCTGCCCAAGGTCAAATGCGGGAAGGTACCGGAGCAAGGTTGGAAGGAATCAGGTCTTCTGCATCTGCATTCTGAGTTGGCTTGGACCCTCCAACGCTGCTTTGCCAACGCCAGGCATCCTGGCGAGAAGTGGGTCTGGACACCCAGCTTAGAAACCCAGTGTGGTCTATGGTAGGCTCTGCTCTCCCATCTCGGCCTAAACTGCATCCTCCTCATTCCCATTTCTCGGATGTGTTTTGCAATGTCATCCTTCTTCTCTTCCTTGCTCTGGGCCAAACATCAAGATCCTGGTTCCCTTTCAAGTCATCCACTTCTGCTGCTCAGTTTTTCTTCTGGTGGTTTTAATAGTTCTCCATTTCTTTCTGTTTCAATTCATTTTTGTCTCCTTGGGACTTATCATCCTAATGGGCAGTTTCCGTTACATTAGACATCCCGATTTAAAGGATGACGTAAGTTTTTCCAGGAGTGCTGTGAGTTTGTAGGCCTTCTAAGAAAAAGAAAGTCATAAAAACCCCTCTCTCTTCTGTTTTTTGCATCTGGCAAAACAAACAGGACTCGCACCTGGCCAGGGCCTGCTGCCTTCTTAGCCAGGTCCGTGGGGAAATCAAGAAGCAGATCTGACTCTAGACTCTTTTCTCCAAGCCAACCAGAGCTCAGAGTTGCTAACACCTTTTAATCTTAAGAGACCACCCTGCCTCCAGTGGGTGCAGCCACAGGTAGGAGGGCTGTTTGATGTGAGCATTGCAGCTCTGGGGTGAGAATAGAAAGGCACTGAAGGGCACCTTCAGCACCTACACCACGTCTTGCCGACTGAGGATCCTAAAGCCTAAGGAAGCAGTGACTTACTCAAATTAATGATCACTAATTTGGGCTGCCACCTAGGTCTCTGATTCCTTTCCTGGGAAGGAGTCTTTCCTCTCCCATAAGGTTCTTGGAGCATCAGGGGCCTCTGGTAAGTGAGTTGCAAAATGGATTCTGGATAAATCCCTCATAGTCACTTACTTGATGCTTCTAAACTTGAAGAAGTTGCCTGGAGGGGGTCTTGTCGCTGGGTCACATGCTGGCCACAGAGCTCTTTACCCACATGGGTTTGGCCATCTGAAGCACTGGTGAGGGAGACTGAGGCATGGACTTGCTAACCTTTGGTCATTCACATGCCTGTCCCCAAACTGCAGAGCCACCCACCCGTGTCATAGAGTGGGGAATGCTCTGAGGCCAGCAGATGATCCATTCCCAAAGAAGAGCCATCCTCAGGGTTGCCTTTCCCATTACTATGGCGGAGGTACGCCGCACCTTACGGCTTGTCAAAACGGATTGCATGTCGTCTCTCATTTCCCAGCTCCACACCAGCCTGGGGTGATAGACACTCTGTGTTCCCCTTTGCCAGGTGAGAACTCAAGGTTCAGAGAAGTTAAGCACCTCAGACAAGGCCATGTAGCTCAAACCCGACAGAACTAAAGCTCCGAATCTGGGGCTTTTCTGCTCTCCTGCTCTCACACACAAATTCATAGTAATAAAGCTCATCTGTTGTGAGCATCTTCCACAGCCTTGCTTCCTCAGATCCTCACAGCAAGCTGGTGAAGTCACCCTCACCAAGGGTCAGTGGTTAAGTAGTTGAAGTGGGCCACACATTCGGGGTGTGTTCCACGGCCCGACCTTGCCCAGGCCCCCAGCCCTGAGCAGAAATCCCCAGCTGTGCCCCCGAGGAGCCCTCCAGGCAGACAGGCCAGGCTGGGACTTCCTGCCCAGAGGTCTCTCTCTCTGCTGGCTCCAGCTGGGCCTCTCAGAGAGAGAGAGAGGCTTTGTGTTGGAGCAGACTGGGGCTTCCCTTCACCCTCACCTGTTCAGGACCTCCACTCTCCCTATAGGGAAGCTAAGCCAGGAGCAGATAGGCAGTGTTGATTGGACAGCAGTACTCTTAGAGAAAGATTGCATGCACTCATTCACTCACGCACTCACTCATTCATTCATCCCCGCATCCTTTAACAAAGCTCTATCAGAGATCTATTCTGCGAAAGACATTATTAGCTCTTTGGGGGTCCTGGGATTGGTAGAGCATGGCAAGGACTTCAAGGAGTTGATTTTTGGCTCAGCAGATTGAATAGAAAACTGTCAGTTGTCCTGGGCTCTTCTAGCTACAAAATCGTCCCCGTCCAGTCCCCTCCTTGCCATCCTCTTCTTCGGGTTCTTAAAATGCTTTTCCTGGGTACAGCAAGGCTCCCGGCTGGGTTCTCATCCATCCTCTACCCCAGTGTCGAAAGACTGAGGTGCCAATCCAGTTGGGTCTCTTCCATGCTGAGAATCACTCGATGGTCCCCCTGTGTCTTCAGGATAAAGTCCAAGCTATTCAGCATGCCTATCCAGAACTTGGTCATGGCTCAGTCCCTTCCTCTCTCTCTAGCTTCAACTATCCTTTCAGGCTTCAGGCACCCTGGCTCCAGAAAGGCCAAATTGGTTTGCAGGGACTCCCCCAAACCCCTCCACCAAGATCACACTTCTGGGTCTTTGCACAAGCCGTTTCCTTTTTCTGGAGGATCTTACCCTTCTTCGCCGGCCAACTTCTACTCATCCTGCAAAACCCAGCGCAGAGACCCTTTACTCCTGGAAGCCAAGGCTAGAAAAGATGCCCTTATTCTACATTTCTACAGCATCAATGTTCGCCCCGAACAAGCATTTATCTATTCTATTGGTCTTGCCTCTTCCCCCCCATTTATCTAGGGGCTCCTGGTTCCCTAAGACATAGATAATGCCTGGACCAAGACAGTGCTTAATAATGTTCTACTGAATGAACACAAGGGAAATTCCAAAGAGAGAAACTTATTTATCTTCCTTGCACCAAAGCAGCTTGCAAAGTGCAGCCAACTTGGTCCACCCTTGAGGGTGTCTGGAGCTCAGAGGAAGAAATGTGTCTATGATTTTCTGGAGAACAAAAGGGTTACTTTCAAGCCCACAGATGTGGCAAAAAGAAGGAGCAGCTGTTAATCATTGTAACTGGGAAAGTCACATGCTTTCTTGTGGCTTTTTGCTGCAACATAGGTCCTTGGACAGTTTTCAAGAGGGAAATAACAAGCTATTTGACCTTTCCCCTTTGCTAGCCAGAATTTTTCTCTCTCTGCTCCATGGCCAGGGTTTCAGTTGAGGATCATTCTGCTCTTTCCACTCCAGGGCAAACTGAAGGCTGGAGCTTGCAGAACTAGCCCTGCTCACAGGTGTATTGCTGGCCCCGGGAACTGGGATCCATGTGCTTGCCACATTTTAAGTGTCTTGGAATCCAGAGAGAGCCACCGAGCTCCTCAACTTCCTCATTGCTGCCCTGCCATGGATTCATCCTCATTGCAGAAAAGTGCGGTAGAGGGAATGACAGTTACCAGCAGGCCTACCATTTCCAAGGGAATTAGAAGAGATGGGATATTTCCACTGGAAGCTTTACATCTTAATTCATAAAAATATCAGAACATCCCATGGGATAGATACTGGCTCTATATTGACTCATTAGACAGAGGTACTCCCTGCCTTGGTGAAAGTCACCTCTAATTCTCTTGGCAGATGAAAAAACTGGTCTGAGGAGGTAAGCAACTTGATCAAGGTCATACAATCAGCTGAAATCAGAACTGAAATTAGAATCTCGGGTTTCTGACTCCTACTTGTGTGGTCTTCCTATGGCACTATCTTGATAACTGACAGTCTGTGGCCTCACTATCTAGCTGTCTGACACTGTGCAGACCTGTCTGGGCCCATCATCCTGACTTAGACATGTCACATGTGCACCTGAAGTGACTTTGCTGCAGTAACCCAGAGGCCCATGTGCACCTTGGCCTGCCTTCAGCTCGTGCCGGTCTCACCTGCCCGGTGAACCCGGACCTCACCAGCCCACTTGTACCTCTGGAGATTTGGCCTGCCCTCCCCATCTCCCTCTCCCCAGCTTCACCTCCTGGAGCCCAGACTTGGTGCTGGATGAGAGCCCCTGTTCAGAAAAATTTGGTCTTAGTCTTTGGCTTTTTGGGGTATTTTTTTTTTTTTAACATCCCTACATGAATGAATAGAAGAAAAAAGATGGCATTCATCCTAAGGGTACATGATACTGTTGCAGCTGAAATTCGTGTGCTCATAATCAAACTCTGGGATCCAAGTACCTCATCCACCAGTGGGTCCCAAGGGCCTAGAATTCTCCTTGTTAGGGTGCCAGTTTTGGTATTCTACCTTTGTGATTTTTCACAAGTCTTTGTAACACTGTTCTCTGACATACCTAGTCGTTTTCTTTAAAATGATTCTTTTTTTTTTTTTTACTTAAATAGATGTGTTTTGAAAGGAAACATTTTATAACTGCTATAAATGTGAAACCAATATTGCTTGCTATACATGCAATCAAAATAAGCATCGTTTTTCAGTTGGAACTGGATGCAGTTGCTTGCTTATGCTCGGAGCTCTGAGCTCTGAGCTTACTCTTGTTGAAGAGAGAGAGATGGGCAGAGAGAAGGGGGAGGACACTGGTAAGTGCTGAGGCTTTCTTCTTGATTAGATCAACCAAATGAAAAGACAGCTGAAAAGTGAATGTCCTTCCCTACTAGAGATTCACTGCTGTTGGATGCCCTGGTCTAGGGGAACAGTGGATTAGGGGGTCATGCCTGACACGGGTCTCGCCCGGGCTAGTTAGCAGATTGACTGTCACCCATGAACACAGCATGAGGCTTACAGAGCTGATGCCCTGACAGTGAGGCCTACTGAGGACCTACACATCTTGGTGAGGGCACTTGGGCTAGAGCCAGCTGACCTAGGCCTCACCAGGGCGAATGGCCAAGCAGAGTGTGGGGACAAGTGGGCTGAGGGCAGGGTGTTCTTGGAGAGCCGAGGTGGTGATAATGGGTGATGGGGAAGCCCCAAGAGAGACTGGCTCACTTCCGATCTGCCCAGCTGTGGCTCCAGGTGGACTCTGGGAGGTCAGGGTGGGGGGAGCTGGCTGTTGTGCCCCTAGGAGGGGAATTGGGGAAAGAAAAGCCTTGCCAAAGGCCCTCTGGGTGGCTGGGTAGAGGTCCTCATGTGAGCCTTGGGGAAAGGCCCCGGGGCTGGAGGACTTCCTCTTATAAGGGACAGAACAGCCCCTATTTGCTGTGCATTTCACAAAGGAAAAGGGAAACTTCCCAGAAAAACCACATGAGATGTGCTGATGGTGGGGCAGGGGAGGTGAAGGAGGGCCGCAGAGTGCGGTGGATAGAAGGCGGGTCCGCGTCCAGCATCAGGAGGGGAGACGCCAGTGCACGCCAATGGGACCCCACTCACCAGGCACAGAGGTGAGGATAGGACAAACATTCGCTCCTTTAAACCTCATCGTTTAATCATTACTAATTAACACAGGAACAAATGGAGGCCCAGAGAGGTTAAGCACTGATAAAGATTGCACAGCTGGGGAGAGGTAGAGCCAGGAGGCGGGCGGGCCACATCTTCTGCCTCCAAGTTGGGGGTGTTGACCGGCCTGGTTCCCACGTGGCCTGCCATCCCTCTGGAGAATAGCTGAACTGTGGGGAAGGTGAGGCTGCAGCCTCTAATAAGTGTAAGTTCACGGTCAACCCCCACTCCTCAGACCTGCTCTGCACCCACTTTTATGCATCTTAACTTACTTCTGTGAAGCTACTCCCCCCGCCCCCCAGGGGCATGGCACCCAAGGCTGTGAACGTGATGCTCATGCACTGAGGTCCCTCTGGCCTCCCTCTCATTCTAACAAGGATCCAGACCAGCCGAGTACCTGCAATGGCTTCATCCACCTCTCTGGGTGGGGAGAAACCCCAAGAGACTGGGGGGCCTGAATGGCAGCTGGGAGGAGGGACAGTGTGGCTGGGTGGCCTCACCTCCGGCCACTGGGCAGCTCCACAAGTTGGGCTGGAAAAAGGCCAAAGCAGTGATCTGCCTTCAGGTTCAAAGGACAGGCTTATTCATGGGGATGATTCTGCCTTTTAGGGATGACAAACACAGCTGGGACTTTCCCAATTTCAGAGTCTGGGAGGAAATTCCAGACTTTCTCTTGAAGGCTGAGAAAACAGAGACTCTGGCCCTTTGGAAGTGGGGACAGCAGGGGAAGTGGCAGGAGGTGCAGCGGACATGCACAGAGGAATCAGGGTTTGGCTTGGATGCCTGGCCCCAGCTTCTTTGGGAATCAGTGAGGAGAAGGCAGCAGGGCAGGAACCATCAGGAAGCTTACTGTTATGGCTGAGCTTCAGTCCCTGGCTCTGTGGGGCCGTGAGTGTGGCATCATGTCTGGCCCTGGTGTTGCCTCACTTTCCTTCTCTCCCCCTGCAGAGAACTGAGCCAAGGATGTTTGTGAGAAATGACCTGAGAAGACAAAGTCCTACTGTGTTGGTTCCATGACCTTCCCCGGGGGGAACCCCTTTCCCTTATTTCCATCTCCCCAGTGGCAGGGACGCATGTGCAGTGGCCTGCGTGCATCGTGCGGGAGTTGGCATCCAGGGGCTCCCATTGCAGAAATAGCACATTGTCCTTTATTAAGATAGGGCCATGAAAATGTTCACAGCAGCGCCTTTATTTATAGAACAGGAAGCAAGCAGAGCCCAGGGCAGAATGAATGAGAGAGAGAGAGAGAACCAGTCATGTAGTTAGTAGGTGGTGGAGGTAGATCCCACACCCACATCTGCTGGAGCTCCAGAACTGGGTATACTGGGTGACATACGGCACAAACCCTGAGCTGGAGTTCTCAGGTTCTCAATTCTCAGAGTCTGGTTGGGAGGCAGAGGAAGGGAATGGGAGGCGAGGCGGCCTGGGGAGCAGGGGCAGAATTGCAGCTCCTGGTGGAGGGCCAGTCCAAAGGGAAGCCCCCTGCAGCCAGGACAGCCCCTCGCGTTGGTAACTGAAAGGACTCTGGTGCAGAGGAGGGGCCCAGGCACCCGTTGTGGATGGTGGGCAGACAGCCTGTCAGCGCCGTTTACACACATGGGGGTCTTTCCAAGTCAGGGCTTGCACCCTACAGGGTGAGGGAGGATGAGCTGGAACAGGTTCCTGGCACTTGATATGTGGCTACGAGGTGCAAAAATATGCAAGGAAAGAAGGAAACCATCACTGTTTGCTTTTCTTTTTACTCCTCCCAATACTTGCAAGAAATCCATTTTGTAGCCCCTGAGAGTGAACCCTTGGCCGATTAAGTGTTCAGGTCCGCATGGCTGGTGAGGGGCACATCCAGGGTCACAACCTGTTCTGCGTGACCTGAAGTATGTCTCGAGGTGGCTGTCACCTTCTTGTGTGTGTGTGCATGTATGTGGGGGAAATGATAAGACAAATTCACTAATACCTGTCCTCTGGGACAGCTGTGAACAACTCGAGGGAGGTGCTATGTGTTCCGAAGGGGACCCCTCATCCCCCGTAGTGGCTGGTGCAGAGAGAGATGCTAGGGAGGGATGCCCACTGTGGGAGGAAGGAGGGTCACATGTACAAAACACTGAAAAGATCTGCTTGGACATCTCTCTCTTCCCCTAAGTCTTTGTCCAGACCGTCAGCGACCAGGACCCAGGCACGGCCACTCTCGAAGTTTCCTCGAGTACCTGATGCAGACCGGAGCTTCTCAACACTGAGCTGGGATGAATTGCTGACCAGAGCCAAGGCTTCAAGAGGAGAGAGTTAACCAGAAAAGGTATTGACTTTGACTGTGTTTGGTGGGATGCATTTGGATTCATTGCTCATCACCTGAGTCTCTCCAAGACTGTCAGCACTGTGTTAGATACTGGGACAGGGTGAAATGTTAAACAAGGAACATAGAGAAGACAGAAGAATTGAGATCAGGAGGGCTGGGAATGAAAAGGAGAGAAGAGAGCGGGACTCGAGTTGATTGACCTGTGTCATCTTAGAGGCATTTATTTAATCCTTGAAATGCGCATGTTCAGTGTGTTCCGCTATGTTTGCGGTTTTACTGATAGGAATCTGATGGTCAGCGAGCTTGGATGACTTGCCCGAGGTGATCAGGCTAACATGTGACATACCGAGGTATACTTCCAAGACCGCTTGGCTACAAATCCATAGTTCTGTCCCCTTCTGCACTCTTCCTCCCAAGATGTTCTGCACACTGATCCCCTCACCAGAGCCTCCTACAGAGCCGACTGTCCATTCCATTTTGGTGACAGATACCTCAAACCACCGAGGCATCAGGAGTAAGTCTTTCAGTCTACTCAGTATTGGAGGCAGAGACTTGAGCAGGTAAAGGAAATGGACTGTATCATTGGGAGAACAAGTGTAGAGTTCCCTGTCTCATGTTTTGGTGGTTACCACCCAGCCTCAGAAATGCGGCTTCACTTCAAATCCTACGTTTTGGTTTTTCTTTTTTTCTTCGTGATTTGGTAATGCAAGTACTAAAACTATATATAGCAGCCTTTAATACAATGCGTGCCACCATTAGTTTTTCCATGCCTCCAAGTCACTGGGTGTGGCTTGGTTTACTTAGGTCCCGATGCCTGAAACTACTTAGAAGAGTCAGGTCACAGGAGTGAATTTAACCTCAAACCAGATCATTGGGTCTGTAGGACGTAACCTCTTTTTACACTAATGATTCATGTATTGAGTCAAAGTTGGGGTTTGGGGCGTTCTAGAGCCAAGAAGTTTAGTTACTGCATCTTCTCATCTCTTGGAGATAGTTCTTTTTTGATCAAGCTGGGTTTTACAAACTGCATGTAGAAAATTGAACACTTGACATTCCTTCCTTCCTTCCTTAATTTATTTGAATGTGTATTATGCTCTTACCGTTATGGTGAGGAACAAGGAAAACTCCCTGCTCTCAAGATCCTCAGGGTCTGTGGACCCCCAAACAACTTGGCATATCCCAACATTATACCTACTGCAATGAGAGTTTTATAGCACCCAGCGTCCAGATTTGCCAAAGGAGGAAAACTTCAGTTTTGAATTTTCAGAGCCTGGATACAGACTTTGCGATATAAGAGGGGTTTACTTTGGGATCTAGTTCTTTTCTGTTGAGCCAAGAAGGCTTCAGGGGACCACCATACCCCAGCTAGAAACAGGTAAGCGGTCGGGACAGGTGTGTGTGTGTGTGTGTGTGTGTGTGTGTGTGTGTGAATCAGGAAGGGGGTGATCAATCTTCTTGAGCTGAAGCCCACTGACGAAGACAATATGATAAGTCTCCCTGGACCCATCCTCCTGTTGTCAAATGGCTCTTCCCTCAGAGATGTTGTGAACTAGAAAGAACATGGGCTGCCGGAAACATTACCTTTAAGACAGTGGTGACTGTGGTTGCCTCCGCAGGCCTGGCAGCACCCCTAGACCTCATCAGCTGCCTGCACAAGAAAAGAACCATGATGTTAAAAAACGAAGAATTTTCCAATAAAGTGGTTGAAGGGAAAAAAAAGAAGTCAGCTGGACTTCAGAAAGGGCAGAGGCCAATTTCTTCTAGTCTGGAGCACCAACTACAGCAGAATTTCCCAATTTCTCTTGTCTTCTCTTCTTGTTTGTAAGGCCACCTTGCGGCTGTCTGGCCTGTGGTGTGTACCAGCTGTCTGATGCTGTGATCTCAGAGCTGGACAGGGACCATCTCTCTCCCAGCCCCTGTCCTCTCCCTGCCAGAGCCTGATAGAGTCTCAGACAGTTCTGGAGAAGGGCCGTTCACCAGTAACTAAGAGAACGGTGGATGGTGAACAGAGGAGACCATTCTGCACCATGATGGCGATGAGGAGGATTAATTTCTTCTCAACAGTAACTGTTCTCCCCACCAGTTCCCAACTCAGCCAGTACCCACACCTGGCAAGAGCAGAGGGAAGGGAACCCTCTCCACTGGGTTTCGATGTGAGTGTTCTGTACATGTGTGTATTGGAGGTGGAAAGAGCCACCATACTACTATGCCGCTAGAGTCCCGAAGAAAACATGGAAACAAGAATCACTAGGAGACCCGGTCTTTGGGTTGCCAGGTACCTGCTTTCAAGCTTGGCTGGCAGTTGAGAGAAATTTCCAGACCCACACAAACTTTCCCATGTCCTAAAATGGGTATGTTATTTGCTTTCACTTAACCACAACCTTCACACTGCCCCGGGCCTTGGTCTCTGACTTGGAATGACAGATACGATGATGGATATGAAAATAAAGATGAATCATCCTCAAGTTTTGCTCTTTTGATTGATAAAATACCTGGTGTGCACGCAGGCTCTGATCTGTGACTTTTGTTTTCAGCCAACTCATCAGAGTGCTCTGAGGTCGAGCTCACATTCCAGAAATTAACTTATCTATCTGCAAGAAAGGACACGGTACTGTGAGAGTCTATAAGGGGTGTGCTTAGACTTCAATGTTCCATGCGACAGGAAGGAATGAGAAAGGCGGTTGACTGGAGGACAATGTGTGGCAGAAAACATTACTGCTATCACTGTCTTTTACACAACTCTCTGGGCTACATGGATGCATTGCCATCCTGTGCCCCAGGCCTGACCCCTTTCATGAAATTCCGGTTTTTCAGAATGACCTGAAGTCTTTCTTAAAATGCAGATTTCTGGACTCTTCCTATCAAGATCCATTAGATACATGCATCAGGGAAGGCAGATTGTGCACCAGCTGTCCCACAGTTTCAATGGCTGAACAAAATCATGATTCATTTTTCAAGCCACAATCCAGTATGGGTCGGTGGGGGTGGGGTTCTTTATTTCTCATGGTTATTCCGGGACCCCAGACTCCCCCATCTGGGGCTCTACCATTCCTTGTAGCCTCAGAGTCCACAAATAAGAGAATGAAGTGGGGGTGTGGAGAAGACACACCTGCTCTGAATTGTTGCAGCAAAGAGTTGACCATGTTACTTCCATTCACCTCCCATTCGTGAGAACTAGTTCCATGGTTCCATGCCGTGGCCCCGGGGAAATAGAGTCTAATGCCCAGAAGGGAAAGGAAACTTAGCGAGTCTCAGCCATTATCTGGGATGGGGACATACATATTATTTATTACAAGCATCCTTGGCAACTCTAACAAAGATGACGTGGGGCCCATTTTCTTGAGAAACACCTATCCACAGACACCTGTGTGGGTAATAGCAAGTGGGTGCTAATCCACTTTCAGATCGTGGAGACTGGCTCACAGTGGCAGAAATGTAAATGCACAATGCAAACGTCCAGAGTGATCTAGTGTTTTCAGGACGGTGGTTCTTGTTGGCACCATAACTCCCCAGCTGCAGCTCGAGCCCACAATTCCACATCTCAGGGACTGAAAGACTCCATACATCTCTCTGGGACTTGCGTTCTTCATCTATAAAGTGGGAATATGAACACATTACATCAAATAAGTCAGGTGAAGTGCCTATTATGTAACCTGCCATGCAGTAGGTGTATAATAAATGTTACAAGTATTTAGCAGAGGGTGGTCGAAGGGTTACTAACTTTCAGTTATAACATGAATACCTTATGGGGTTGTAATGGACCACATGGACGCTATTGTTAACATACTGTATTGTATGTTTCAAAGTTGCTAAGAGAGTAGATATTACAAGTTCTCATCCCAGGAAAAAGAAAGTGTAACTATGTGAGGTGATGCATGTTGAGTAGACTCACTGTGGCAATTATTTTGTGATACACACACATATCAGATCCTTATGCTTACACCTTAAACCACTACAAGATTATATGTCAGTTGTCGCTCAGTAAAACGGGAAAAATTATAGTTAAACTTAGAATTTTTACAAACTTGTATCCACCACTGTGAGCTTGATAGTTTCCCAATACTTAAAGATTTTGATGATGAGATTGGTGGTGAGATTAGTGAATCTAGTTTTTGACACTATGTAATAAAATCTGTCAACATTTGGAATGTCTGCATAACTCCATAAAACAATACTTTCCAAATGACCAATGTTTAAAGGTTTTTTTTTTTAATTTGGTGAATGCTTTGATCACAATTCAACATATTTATGAAAGAAGGTTTAGTCTACTTTAAACTAATGAGAAGATTATACTTATTTTACTAGAAAGTGCCAGAATGAAAAATAAACAAATAATCAAGGTTCTAGACCCAAATAAACAAATATGGGAAGGATTAATTTGGCTCATAGGAGCCAGATCAGATCGTCTTGGCTGTTTTGTTATGTTGCTAAATTGGTTCAATGCAGCATGTGAGCAATTTTTGGAAGCAATGATTACATGTTACTTTTCCAAAATACAAAAAAAAAAAAAAAGTTTCATGGATATAATTCTGGCCATCTGTTCACAAAGGAAACGGGATTATTTTAAGTGAATTTTTAATTTTAACATAATATTTCTTAAAAGGGACTGTTAATTGGGCAGATATCCAAAGAATGTCTGAATTTCTTGTGCTTTTTTAAAATTAACAATAGTTTTTGTAGTTTCTGACTTTCTTTTACTTTTTAATGTTTTGTAGCTGTCAACACTCTGAGCTTTGGAGCCATGCAGATCCAGGTTCAAACTCTCACGCTACAGCTTACTAGCCCTGGGGAATAGGAGAAAGTCTACTTCACTTTTCTTGACCTTCATTTTCTTATTTTTACAGTGGAAATTGATAACAGTATCTCCATGAGGTTATTTTGAGGATTAAATGAAGTAACATTTTATGAAGCACTTAGCATTGTGCCTGACCCCTAGGAAATACTCAGTAAATGTTTGCTGTTACTTTATACACCACCATCAACTTTGCTGACAGATAACCAACCATCATCCATCCTGATTGCTATCTGAAGGAAGATCTCTTAGATCATGCAGGCAATATTAGTAGCAAAATAGCATAAAAAGAGAAAAGGGGTTTCAGAATAACAAACAAAATACTGCATAAGCTGTGTTTGACATAGGAGAACTTATATTCCTATGAGAGGGACTAAGCAATCTCAAAAACCAAGACAGTAAATATTCAATGTACATTATAATTAGAACTCATCTCTTATTTCAGATGTAAAATACTCCATATCTATTAATTTATCAATGATTAATTTGCATTATGTAATCTACAGAAGAAAATTTCCATACTTCAGATGTATTTTCTAAATCATTTTCTCCCAGTTCTATTTAGGTATAATTGACAGACAAAATTATATGAATTTTTTTTTAAATACTTAAAAAAAAAAAGGATTTAGCAGAGGGCTGGGCTTCTAAGGTTCTAGGAGAACAATGAAATCCATAGTCCAGGAATGGAGTAGATCCTTCTAATTCAAAGTGTTATCCACAGACCAACAATCTTTTCATCACCTGGAGTTACTAGAAATGCAGAATCTCAGGCCCCACCTATGATCTACTGACTCAGAATCTACAATTTCACAAGACCTTCAGGCGATTCCACCATTTGACCAGATGTGCACACAAAGTGAGATCAACTCTGGCCTCTTTAGCCTGAGTCCCTGCATTTGAGGAAGACACAGTAAGAGTGGAGTGTTAGGGGTGGGGTCAGCACAGATGGCCTGGAAGAGAGCAGATGGTGACAATCATGCTGGAAAGTTGTGATTTGCATAACCTCACAGACCTATTGGGCTGTCCTTGACCTTCCAATTGAGAGCACCATTTTGGAGCTATCGTTCCCTATGTCTCTCACCCAGGTGTTTGGTCTATATCTTGATGAGACCCTTCTTTTATTATTTCTTAGAAAAGGTATCTCTTCTGGTTTTGAGGTTGAGGGATGATCAAGGACAGACATGGGCCCCTAGAAAAGTTGGACATGGACTGAGTGTTGAAACTTTTGCATCCTAACTGGTGATGCCAGGGCTCTAGAGAAGATTGTGGCTCTAAATAGTTATTATGGGGTGGTACAGATAAGTTACACCGATAAAAGATTGAAAACAGATTGGACAAGACGTTGAAATAATGGAGGGGAAACCCCACAGTATATATCCTTTGGATTGTGTGTGAAGAAGTCGTAGCCCACTCCCATGGGGCTGGAAGACAGCATAAGTCAGCAATTACAATAATAATAAATGTAGGATCTCTGTCTCTCTCAAGTTATCTACATTCTGATAACTACAATAAAAACAAACAAAATAGCAACCTTTTATTTTTACAGAGTTTTACAATTATTTATTTATTTATTTATTTATTTATGCAAATATTTATTGAACATATATTGTGTGTCAGAAACTGGGCCAGGTACGAGGATTACAATGGTGAACAAACCACACGTAGGCACATCTCTATGGAATTTACGCTGAAGTGGGTTTCCACTGTAATGAGTTTGCTTAAGTTCCTTTGAGCATTTACTATGTGGCAGTCACTGGGCTAGGCACAGTAGTCCCCCCAAAGAATCCTCATAACAATTCTCTGAGCTTGGCTCCTTCATTATCTCCTCTACCCAGATAAGGTTGATAGGGGTACCCAAGGCTCAAAAGTTCAGGTGACTTTCCCAAAGGGATTTAAGTAGCTGTCGGTGGGCCAATAAAGAACCCAAATTCTTCACTGTCAGATGCTCATCCATTATGACCTTGATCTGTACATATTCTGACAATTAAAATGGACCTGAGCCTTGAAGATGGAGTAGGGTTTTGGAGACAGAGATGAGCATTCTAGGAACTGGGGCTTGAGTAAGTGGGTGAAGGTAATGAAATGACAGTACCCCATGGGGATGGGGGATCATTTCTGGAATTAGGAGCCGAGGCCTCTAAGTGAAGTCTGCCTTTCAGAAATGACAGACATTGCCTAAGGTGGCTAGAGCTCAACATCTGCAGGTTCCGTTGCTGGAAAGGTGGGATTGGTCCAGATTGAGGAGGGACTTGAATGCCACGCCAAGAAGTTGGTCTTTTATCCACTAAGCAACAGGGAACCATGACCACATGAAGGCTGAGGAGGCCAGAGTTCTTCTGAAGGAAGATCTCTCCCACGGGGAGATGGAATATATTTTGACACAGTGTGGCAGGGAGGGTGAGCAGTACAAAAAGATGAAAAATTGGTTAGAGAGCCATTGCCATACCCATTCCCAGCCTCTCCGCCCTGTCGGATAGTGAGCTAACTACTTCTTCCACACGGTAATGTACGTGTGCCTACCCAGGAAACCTGTCAAGATGCAGATTCTGATCGGATAGGTCTGGGATGGGGCATGAGATCCTGTCTTTCCAACAAGGTCTCAAGTGAGGCAGATGCTACTTCTTTGAGGACCACATTGTGGGTAGCAAGATGCGGAAAGTGATGACAACATACACAGGGACACAGAGCCCCTACTATGTGTCTGCGATTTTGCTGGGTCCTTTGCACTCCTTGTTCATTCAGGTGCTTAAAAACCAAGAGGCAGTTAGGATTGTTATCCCTATTTCATTATAAAGGAACTGGACCTCAGAGGGCTTAGGTAACTTGTGTAAAGTCACATAGAGCCTTTAGCCCAGTCTCTCTGCCACAGAACAAAATGCAGACAGAGAACCAATGAACTTCTTATTAAATTTAGATTTTTTCTGCAGAAACCCTGTCACCACATATATTAACCACGAGAAAGATTCAATCATTACTCACATACAGAAAAGGAAGGAAGAAGCAGTTTTCTCTTTTTATCTTGTGACCAAGAGGGGTGCCTTTAAGGAACAGGCCTTCATGAATGGCAGGTGAAGATAGGGAAGTCTACAAGATCCGTGAGGTAAGCATCTTTAAAGGCTAACATTAGATGCCCCATCTGGTTTCAGCAGGGAGGAAGCAACCATGATGAGCCACAGTGGGTGGGCAAAAAGCCATTTGTTTCTCTTTGTAAACGCTCCTGGCTGTGGATGAGACCTGGCAGGCAGCCCAGGAATGTCTCATTTCTACGGTGGGGGAATTCATGATACAGAGAGCACTCCAGTTGTGTTAAATAATCTGCCATTGCAACATCCATGCCTGGGGTTTCCCGCTTCCTCCGGCCAGATCTGGAAAGCTAATCAAAGGTCATAGAAGGAGGCAATGTTTAGTGTCCAGGCTGAAAAATTCCATGGGAACAGCAAGAGGCAGAGGCTGAGGACGGCTCCAACTGTCTCCTTCTCACTTCCAGAAGAGGCTTGCTGCCATTATTTGTGCTGGCTTGGCCAGGAAAGAAGCCAAAGTAGATTTGACCCACAGGGCAATGCTTGAGAGTTGACTTTTGGAGCCCAGTACCTTGGGTGGCAGGAAAGGCAGCTGTGTGTAAACCACTAGTCCTTCATCAAGGTGTCCAAGCCTCACCCTGGACCTAGTGAATCAAAATTTGGGGAGTGAGGATGGATCTTTTTTTTAAAAAAAGCAGTTTTTCCAGGTGATTTCTATGCACTTTGAAATTTGAAAACTACTCAGACTCTATTAGCACAATGGGGAACATGGACAATATAAAGAAGAGAATATAGGCACCAGGTCAGAGAAACCCAGAGTTGTGGCCCATCCCTATAGCAACTAGCAGCATGATTTTGCATGAATCATTCGACCTCACTGACTCTCATCTATAAATGGGTTTATGACGATCTCTGCAGAGGACTGTTGGGAAGGTCACATAAGGTATGGGGTCTGCAAATGCCTGCTTCACATCAGGTGTCCCATAAATACTCAGGGACTTAATTTCAGCATCTCCCAGGCCGCAGTCTTGTTTCTTGTTGAAATGGCCTCAGGTGCTCATATACCTAGGACATTTGCAGTTGGTGGGTAGAAGAGCATGGGGAGATGGGAGGAAATCAGCTGATGTAGTAGGATTTATTTTCATTATAGCTGATGCTTTGCTTTAAGACGGCTTTGCTTTAAGATGGATATGACCATCAGGGCCTCAGCTGTCTGGGACATGTGCTGACTCCAACAAGATGCATTTTAAAAAATGCATTTAAAAAAGACACAGGCATCAGTTTTAAAAAAAAGTAAATAAAAGGTTTGGGAAAGATATTGGCTTTGTGATCCACAAATTTAGGTGCAAATAGGAGGCTCTGGATAGTCCTGGGTCGTCCCACAGTATGGCATAGCTAACAGAAAACGTGCCCTTGGGCTTCATTACAAGAGGTACAAGCTTTGAAATGAGGCAGTAAGAGATGCCCTTTTTTCTCTCTGCTGGTCAGAGCAGCTTGCTGACCTTCTCACGCTGTGGGTGGTGGGGGGAACAGGTCTTACCCCTAGAGGAGAGGAAATATGGTGGTGAAGGAAGTCATGTGTTTGGGGAGCTGTTCAGGGAGAAGAGTGGTTTAGCATAAATAAAAAGGGGCAATGCAATGGTTGTATGAAAGATCTGAAAGTACCGATTGGGGAATTTGGGCCGAAGGAACAGAATTAGGGACAATGGGTGGAAACTGCCAAGACAGACTTCAGTTCCTTAAAGGAAGAACCCAATAATAGCTGCTATTGTTGAATTGTTCTACTGAGTGTGCCTGATGGCTTTACGTCATCAAACCTCTGACAGCCTTGCCAACCAGGCATGCTTTTCTCTGTTTCTTAGATGAAGAAACGGGTTCAGAGAGAGGAAGTGACTTGGCAAAATCATGCAGGTCAGAAGGGGGGGGTAATGAAAGAGGTAAACTTCTGAAGACTCCTCTTGTTCCCCTGTGCTGGGCTGTTTTTCTGGCAAGCAGAGGGGCGGGAAGGAGGAATGAGTTGCCCTGGAAGGTAATGAGTTCCCTGTCCAAGGATTCCATGGAAAGGATTCAATGAAAATTGATCCTTGGAGTTAAGATCTTAGACTCTGGAATCATATGCCACTTTATAAGTAAACCATTTGCTGAGGTTTTCTTTTGCTGTTTCATAGACCTACTATAGTCTAAGTGCTTGTCAGGGGACCAGGTACCTGTAGTGGGGCCCAGCAAAAGACAGCTTTTAAAATGGCCTAGAGTCAGTTGTGATGGTCTTGAAGTTTCCCCCCAGGCCCAAGAATGCACAGGCTAAGGTAGAATTGTAAACACCAGCTGAAGTTGAAGGTATGCTCCAAAGCACACAGAGCCCTTTGGCAAAGACTGGGAGACTTATTGGTTCCAGGCATCTAAGGAAATCTTTGTCCAATCACTATTTAACAACTAACCTAACTGAGAAGAGTTTTCAGTGGTCACGCATAACAAAAATGCAGACGTCATAGAACTAGTTCAGAAAGATCACTAAACAAACAAAAAAGAAACAACAAACCTTGGGGGGAGGGGAGAATCTGATTTTCAGAGTTGCCACATTGTATTATTTAAAATGTCCAGATGCCAACAAAAAATTTTTAGACATGAAAAGAAACAAGAATGTAGGACATATACACAGTGGAAAAAAAAAGTCAATATAAACTATCCTTGCAGAAGCCCAGATGGACTTCTAGACAAAGATGTTAAATTAATGTATTTTAAATATGTTTAAAAACTAAATGAAGTCATATCTAAAGAACTAAAGGAAAGTATGAGAATGGTGTGTCTCTAAATAGAATTATTAATAAATATATAGGAGTTATTAAAAACAACCAAGTAGAAATCCTGAAGTTGAAAAGTACAACAGAAATGAAAAATTTCCTAGAGGAGTTCAACATCAAATTTGAGTAAGCAGGGGAAAGAATCAGGAAACCTGAAGATACGTCTATTGAAATGATTCAGTCTGAGGAATAGAAGGGGAAAAAAAGAAAAGAAAAAAAAAGAAGAAGAAGAACAGAAATTTGAGACTTACAGGTCACCAAAAATTGTACCAACATACACAGAATGGGAGTCCCAGAGAGATAGAAGAGAAAGATGATGAAGGAATATTTGCATATATAATGGCCTAAAAATCCCCAAATTTGATGAAAAGCATTAATCTACACATCTAAAAAGCTGAACAAACTTCAAGTAGGATAAATGTAAATAGATCTACACAAAGACACATCATAATCAAACCTTCAAAAGCCAAAGACAATGAGACAATGTGAAAGCAGCAAGAGAGGAGAAATTCATCACATATAAAAGATACTCAGTAATATTAACAGCTGATTTATCATCAGAAACTACATAGGCCAGGAGGCAGAGGCTTGATTTAGTCAAAGAGCTGAAAGCAAAAACTGTCAACCAAGAACTCCATATTGGATAAAACAATTTTTTAAAAGTGAAGAAGAAATTAAGTTGTTTTCACATACATAAAAACTGAGAGATTTTGCTGCTTAGCAAATCTGTTCTACGAGAAGTACTAAAGTGAGGGACACCTGGGTGGCTCAGTTGGTTAAGCGTCTGCCTTCGGCTCAAGTCATGATCCCAGCTCCTGGGATAAAGTCCCGCACTGGGCTCCTTGTTCATTGGGGAGTCTGCTTCTCCCTCTCTCTCGGCCCCTCTCCCCGCTTGTGCTCTCTCTCTCTCTCAAATAAATAAATAAAATCCTTTTAAAAAAGTACTAAAGTGCATCCCTTCAGGATGAAATAAAATACACAAGGCAAAAAATAGAATTCACATAAAGAAATAAAGAGTGTCAAATGGGAATGTATTTTTGTTTACATTTTTCTTTTTTTGCATTTTTTTGTGTTTGTATTTTTATTTATATTTTTCTCCTGATTTAAAAGACAGCTGTATAAAGCAATAACACTAAATACATTTTGATATACATGCAATGTATAAAGATGTGATTTGTGTGACAATAATAGCAAATAAAACCCCCAAAACCACAGGGGTTAAGGAATGAAGTTATATGGAAACAAAATTTTTTACATGCTACTGAAATTTGGTTGACATTAATATAAACTAGATTGTTGTAAATTAAGATGTTAATTGTAATTCCCAAAACATGCAGTAAGAAAATAAATTTTAAAAAGTGTAGTAAACAAAAACAGGAGAATTTGAATAATGCATTAGAAAAAGCTAACACAAAAGAAGGTATAGAACAATAGAGGAACAAGAAAGACATAGACTAACAGAAAACAAATGACAAAATGGCAGGTTTAAGTTTTATTTTATTAGTGATTACATTAAATGTAAAGGGATTAAACTCTCTAAAGCCTGAGTTTGGCAGGACTGCTTAGCAAAGCATGATCTTCAAAGAAGATATAAAAAGAAAAGATACAAATGTCCAATAAGCACATAAAAGGAGGCTCAATATCATTAGTTATTAGGAAAGGGCATATCATAACCACAGTGATACACTACTCCATACACACAAGGATGGCAATAATAAAAAAAAGATGGGCAATTACAAGTGTTGGGGACAGGGAAAAATTAGAACCCTCATACATGCTGGCGAGAGTGTAAAATCGTGCAACCACTACAGAAAGGAGTTTGGCAGTTTCTCAGATATAGAGTTGCCATAATACCCTGCTATTCTACTCTGGGTAGCTACCCAAGAAAATTGAGAACATATGTCCATACAAAAACTTATACACGAATGTTCCTAGCCGCATGATTCAAAATAGCCAAAAAGTAGAAACAACCCAAACGTTCATCAACTGCTGAAGGGATCAACAAAAGTTGGTACATACATACAATAGGATATTATTCAGCCATTAAAAGGAATAAAGTAGCAACATACTACAACATGGATGAATCTGGAAAAACATTCCACTAAGTGAAAGACACCTATTACAAAATGCCACATATTCCATGTGAAATGTCCAGAAGAGGTAAATCAGTACAGACAGAAAGTAGATTTGTGGTTTCCAGGGGCTGGGGATGGGGACAGTGGCTGCTAACGGATATGGAGTTATTTTTTGGATTGATGAAAATATTCTAGAGTTAAATGGTGGTGATGGTTGCACAACTTTGTGAATACACTAAAACCACTGAATAAGTGTGAATATTTACGGTATGAATTACTTCTCAATTAAAAAAAAAAGCCATGAGATAATGTATGGTAGATCCCTGAATATTACTTGGCACATAAGTGATAGTCAATGAGTGTTTCCTCCCTCCCTCCCTCCCTCCCTTCCTTCCTTCCTTCCCTTCCCTTCCCCCTTTCCCTTTCTTCCTTCTCCTTCCTTCCTTCCTTCCTTTTTCTTTCTTTCTTTCTCTCTTTTTCTTTCTTTCTTTCTTTCTTTCTTTCTTTCTTTCTTTCTTTCTTTCTTTCTTTCTTTCTTTCATCTCTGTCTCTCTTTCTTTCTCTTTCTTTCCTTTCTTCTCCCACCATGTTCTCTAAGAGGTCAATTTAGACTGCTTACTTCTGAGAGTCTCCGCCAGGTGACATCAGCCTTTTGGACGGAGAAGTCAAGTTCATAATCTCCATTTCCTGAAAGCCTGATATCTCTTTGACCTCAGACTCACTTTCATGATTTACAAGCAAATCTCAGATCATCAGAACTGGAAATCACTCCCAGGTCCTGTGGATATTGTCTACCCCTCAGCAAGCATGTCTGGAGGTACTGCACCCAGAGGTGTGAGGTCCCTAGGCCAGACCCACAACCAAGCTCTCACCTGGCCCCTGAGCTTCTATATTCAATCTCTTTTTGTGTCTTTCCTCTTCTGCCTTCCTCCTTCTTCTGCTGGGATTCCTTGTGGCCCTGTCCAGAGGTGGTACAGGAGGTGTGATCAGGGGCCAAGCAATAGTAGAAGAGTAGTGAGACCTGTGTCTTTGAAGATGTGTGTGCAGTGACCCAAAAGAAAAAAGAAGTAGTACAGAAAAACCACCAGCATCCCCCAGCTGACGGCTGAGGAAGTAAGGCTGCTTCTGCACTGGGAAAACACTCTCAGACCCCCGCTGTCCTGCGTCCCAGATCTCCAGGCCTCATCAGGAAGGGAAGGGCTGGAAAGGAAGAGCTCATTTCTTGATGCAAGAATGTGGAAAGGGAACTTGCTGGCTGGAGACAACTTTTACTAGAGAGGCATTTCAGTTTCCGTTGGTGGGTGTAAGGACTGGGGGACCCAAGGGAAGGAACAAAGCAGAGGTGGAGGAAGGGACTCAGTTCTGAGGATGAAGCCCATGATGTGGGGGCAGGTGGGGTTTAAGTTGAGACTGGCCCAAGAATGGACCCTGATATTTATTGTGCATTTGCCCTTCTCTCCTGCATGGAGCCTCCTGGGACACCTGCGTGGAGCACGTGACTGAGCCCTCTGGAGGGAGCTGTGGAGTGGGGCGTGCCAGGGGGAAGTGGCTGGTGGGAGAAGGGGCCAGAGGGGATGGAGGGAAAGCTCAGAGCAGCCGTTCAGCCTGAAAAGTGAAAAAAGCCACATGGAGAAAGTCACATCTTGGGGATCCTAACCCTGGGAGGTGGTGACGCTTCTGTCCTCTGTGTGGGATGGGGTCTCGAGTTATGGCAGAGAGTCAAGACAAGGTAACCTCAGGGGGCTGCTGACCACAGCCCTGATGGGTGTTGGATTCTTCTGAAATCTCAGAGGGCTTCTGGAACTCTGAGAACTGGAGTCTAAAACGGTGTGTGTGTGACCGTTTGCCCCCAATTCCCATGAGCTACAAATGCTTCTTTGCCACCGGCTTTGTTCCAGTTTCCTCCCGTGGGGACCCAGTACCGCATCCCTCTCCCCCGTACACACTCCCATCCCCTCCTGTAGTGCTTCCAACGTGCATGACAACACTGGCAGATGCCGCGGGAGGCTTGCTGCCTACCAGCTGTATGCCATGGCCATTATCGCTCCAGACAGAACTGTTTTGCAGAAATACCACTGGGGCTTGGCCAGGACAGATGAACAAACACAATCTGTAGTCTGCATCTCCAGCTGAATCCAAGGAGCTGGAGGGAGAAGTTCCCATGTGCTTTGAGGAGTGCTTCCTCCCCACTCTACCCCCCGGACTTCAGGTGCACTTGGACCCCAGGTGGGGCGGGTGGCAGTCATCTCCTCCCGTCCGGGAACGGGTGATACAGATGTTTAGCATTGGCAGTGCTGGATTCATTTCTCTGAAAGCTTCTGTCTCTTGGAGGCCACCCTGACTTCCATCAGCCTCAAAGAAGAATAGGCACCCCTGAGTACCTGTTTCTGCTATAGCCTCTATGTTCACGAGCCAGGTATGACCAGAGAGCTGACCATCAGCTCTCCACATGTCTAAAATTCCAGGTATGTATCTTCAACAATTGGTTTGGGGACACTGAAGATCTTGAGCCCTAGGGGCATCTTTACGGGACCAGTGCTAACGCTTTCATTGGCCCTGTCCCCTCAGTCCTGCTAGATATCCCCGCCGAGGGGACGATCTCTCCGACTTAGCCAGCCTGCCTTGGGCTGCATCAGCGATGTGAAGGCAACATAGCATTGTGGTTACGAACGCACACTTCGGTGTCAGTCTGTGTGAGCTGAAACCCTGGCTCTGCTGGGCTTGGACAGGGTAACCCTGGGAAGCTTCCTTAAACACACAGGTCTCGTTTTCGTCATCTATAAAACAGAGAGTGGCACAAGCCTTCCAGGCTCGTGGGGGTTTCGATGTCTTCATCTATGATGCCTGCCCCCTATGCCACACGACCAGGCTCCCTTTCCACCTCCCCTGCAGGCTCTTCAATCCCCTTCTGTTCTGCTCGGCTGGCCCACACGAATCTTCCCTGGAGCTGACTTTATCTTGCCACGCCCTCCCATATACTCCTGAGCCATCATAAACATCATTTTATCAAGTACAGTGAAAGGCCCTCTTCCAGGCCCTCAGGACCCTCCAGGATCTGTCCCTAACCCACCGGTCCAGCCATTCCCCACGGGACCCTCCATCTGATCTAGCCAGTGTCTCTGTTCTCTTCAAAGCTCCTCACTCTTGTCAAGACTGTATGCTGTCTGTCCTCCATCTCCTCAAACCCTATGCACTCTGGAGGGTCAAGGGCAGGAACCCCCCCGCCGGAAGTCCTCCCTGACTAATCAAAAACTCTCTGCTACCCACATGCTGATTAGTCACCCACAGAATTCTGTCTCTGTGGTTTTATTTTTTCCTGTACTTGCAAATGATCTTACCCCCAATACAAGAGCTCTTGGCAGGCAGGCCCTGTTGCCATAGTTTATGTGTGGCACTCAGTAGGTACTCAGTAAGGGCTGGCTGGCTAGACGGAGGGACAGCCCTGGGTCTTAGAAGACTCCTAAGAGCTGGGGACCCAGGCAGAGACAGCAGTGAGCTCCTGAATGCCCCCCTGGCCCCTATGGAACGACACGGTGGGGGAAGAAGCCATTCTTAGCTGCGACTGGGTGTTTGGAAGGAGCAGGACTGATAAGCCCTCTGCAGCCAGAAGCCTCCTCCACAGCCCCACAGGGTTTGATAAAACAGCCACGTAGTGAATAGTCCGTTGGTTAAGGGTCTGAGGTTCCAACACAGGCCCCCACTTTTACTAATGGTGTAGCCTTTGCAAGCTCGTCTCTCTCAGTACCTCAGTTTCACCACCTGGCTTTCAAAGGGGAATAGAAATAGTCCCTGCCTCGCCTGGTTGCACCGATTCAATGAATTAATGGAACGTTCCTTCGATGAGCACTCAAGAAATATCAGCTACTCTTGCTCAACTCTGCATCAATCATTCTGTCCTACAGGCTTGGACAGTGTTGGCTGGAGAGAAAAGTCAGGCTCGAACCCCATCTCTACCACATCTAGCTCGGTGCTGAGGACCATAGTGTCCCTTTCTGGGATCTATTTGCCTGTCTGCAGGATAAAGAAACTCGTGTCCTCGATGCAGGGTTGAGGCAGTAGGAGATCCTGCCTACAAAGTGTGGAGAACAGTGCCTGGCATACGTGGGGCTCACGGGTGTGTTCCCATCCTCTCCCCAGTAAGTCTCCCTTTTCTGCCTGTCAGAGATAGCGGCAATTGGAGGACAGAAATCCTGAGGAGACGCCCAGGGCACAAAAGATCTTGAAAATTCAATTTGGTGTCCTTAGAGGTTGATGTGGACCTGCTGCCATCTGCTGGATCGATTAGGAATAGCATCTCTCGTGCTCTCTGATGCCACCTGGTGGTGGAAGAGGTTTGTAGTACAGAGCGGATCTTGTCTACTTCTGCTCTGACTTGGGACCCTGCTCCTCCCCTCTTTCTTCCAGTGATTTGCTTAGGCCACCCCACCTTCTTTCAGTCTGTCTGTGTATGAAGTACTTATCGTGTGCCAGATGTCGTCTGAACTGCCATGAAAAGATAAAGGAGATGGAAGCAATCTGGCAGAGATGAGTGGTGCTCATCCTTCAATCGATCTAAGAAATACCTGGGAAACTTTTATTTTTTTAAATCAAATTTATTGGTGTACAACCTATTCACAAATAATAAAATGGATGCAATTTAAGTGTACATCTTGATGAATTCTGACAAATGTATATACCCATGGAACCATCGTCCCAATCAAAATACAGAACATTTGCCTTACCCTAGAAAATTTCCTTGCAGCCTTTTGTACTGTGAGTAAATCTGAAGATCTTTATTAAGCAGCATCCCATATAGCAAGTAGAGAGATGCTCCGAGTTGTACAAAATGAAAGGTTTTTATAGGGAGGAGGGTGGATCAAGCGTCTATTAGCAAGAGAAAAGAAAGAATTATTACATGTCTTGGGGAGAAGGGAAAGGCAGGGTTTTTGTTTAATGTGGATTATTAGATTTTTAATGTAGATTATGTAGATTAATTATGTAATTTTGTGTAAATTATGTAGATGTGTAGATTAAGTAGCTTTTTAATGTAGTTTTTATGCAGATTACTTCACTAGGTGCAGGCCAGGAAATTTCGGATTGATGGTTAAATGGTCACATTCCTGGGATAGGTTGAAATTGCAATTAAACCTCGGTTTTGCTCTGTAGGGGGCAAGTGACTTGTTCCTTCCACCCCAGGCAATCTCTGATCTGGTTTCTCTTACCAGAACTCAGTTTTGTCTCTCCCAGAACTTTATGTAAATGGAGTGAGCAATATGTATTCTTCTGTGTTGGCCTTCTCTGGCACAACAAAGTGTTTCGATATGTTTCGATATTCATCCATGCTTTTATATGTATCAGTAATTCGTTTCTTTTTATTGTTAAATGGCACTCAAATGTAGAAATGTAAGAGCTTATCCACTGTTGTTGATAGACATTTGGGCTGTTTCCAGTTTCATATGGTGTATAAGATTGCAGGAGCACTTGTGAACAAGTCTTTGTGTGGACAAATGCTTTTATTTGTCTCCGGTAAATTTCTAGAAGTGAAACTGATGGGTCATCAGGGTAGATACAAGTTTAACTTTATAAGAAACTGACAAACTGCTTTCCAAAGCAGTTACTCAATTTTACACCCCCAGAATGAGAATTCCAGTTTTCCAATACTCACTAGTGATTAAGGTTTTCCTTTTCTCTTTTCTTTCTTTTCTTTCTTTTTTTGTTTTACTTTTAGCCATTTTAATGTGTGTAATGTTATATCACACTTTGGGTTGAATGTGTAATTCTTTAATGGTTAATGATGTCGAGCATCATTCCAGGTGCTTATTGGCCATTTGTATATGTTTTTGAGGAGTCACTATTCAAGTTGTTTGCCCATTTTTTTGTTGTTGTTATAGAACTTACTCACGTATTTTTTTTATTCTTATGTTAATCCCCATACATTACATCATTAGTTTTAGATGTAGTGTTCCATGATTCATTGTTTGTGCATAACACCCAGTGCTCCATGCAGAATGTGCCCTCCTCAATACCCACCAACAGGCTAATCCATCCTCCCACCCACCTCCCCTCTAGAACCCTCAGTTTGTTTTTCAGAGTCCATCATCTCTCATGGTTCGTCTACCCCTCCGATTTCCCCCCTTCATTCTTCTCCTCCTGCTACCTTCTTCTTCTTTTTTTTTTCCTTAACATATATTGCATTATTTGTTTCAGAGGTACAGATCTGAGATTCAACAGTCTTGCACAATTCACAGCGCTTACCAGAGCACATACCTTCCCCAGTGTCTATCACCCAGTCACCCCATCCCTCCCACCCCACCCCCCACTCCAGCAACCTTCAGTTTGTTTCCTGAGATTAAGAATTCCTCATATCGGTGAGGTCATATGATACATGTCTTTCTCTGTTTGACTTATTTCGCTCAACATAATACCCTCCAGTTCCATCCACGTTGTTGCGAATTGTTTGCCCATTTTTATTATTGACTTGAAACAGTTACTTTTATATTTTGGATACAAGTCATTTGTCTGATGTATGTATTTTCTACATTATGTGGCATTGCTTTTCAGTTTCTTAGCAGTGTTTTCTAAAGAGCAGAAGTTTTTAGTTTGAAGTTCAGTTTAGCAGTTTTCCCTTCGTTCCTTCTTCCTTTTGTTTCCTTCCTTCCTTCCTCCCTTCCTCCCTTCCTCCCTTCCTTCCTTCCTTCCTTCCTTCCTTCCTTCCTTCCTTCCTTCCTTCCTTCTTCCTTCCAGGGGTGGTTACTGATTTTTCTGTCCTCTTTAGTCAGACTTTGCACTGTTAAAAAACAAAATTCAACTGAGTAACTTTGAAGATCTAATTGGCTTTATTAAATGATTCATGAATTGGACAGCGTCTAACAAGTAGCAAGTAGCTCCAAAGGGTTATAGAAAGGGAAAGGTTTTTAAAGTCAGGACAGAGAAGTCATAAACAGAAAAAAGGATTATTTTAGGTGAGGTCACCCTTTGGGGACAAAAGGGTTTTATTAGATGGATGACCTCATCTTCTCTGGGGGCATGCAGAATGCCATGTAACAGACTACCTTATTGGTGCTCAACAGAAGATTCCTGACAGAGCAGTTAAGACTACATTTCTGGGGAGGTTGAAATTGTAATTAGGTTAGATGTTAATCCTCAGTTTGGTGATGTGGCCTAGCATGAGTGATTGCATTTTGAGCCTATGGTTTTCTTTTTAACAGTAGCAGGGTTGGAAAGATTGTCTCCTGTTTTCTCTTTAAGACTCTATAATCATCATTTAGTTTTTATTTAATGCTTCATCTTGAATTAATTTTTGTGTATGGTGTAAGGTAGGAGTTGAGGCTTCTGGATACCCATCAAGCCAGTACCGTTTGTTGAAAGGCTTACCTTTCTCCACTGAATTACCTTAACCAAAGTTGACTGACCATACACGGATGGGTCTATTTCTGACTCTCTGTTGTATTTCATTGATATATTTGACTATGCCAATGGCACCTCTTGATTTCTGTAGTTTTATAGTAAATTCTGAAATCAGGTACTGATTAACTTTGATCTTTTATCATAATTGGGGTTTTTTTATTCTTATGTTAATCCCCATACATTACATCATTAGTTTTAGATGAAGTGTTCCATGATTCGTTGTTTGTGCACAACACCCAGTGCTCCATGCAGAACGTGCCCTCCTCAATACCCACCACCAGGCTAACCCATCCTCCCACCCCCCTCCCCTCTAGAACCCCGTTTGCTTTTCAGAGTCCACAGTCTCTCATGGTTCGTCTACCCCTCTGATTTCCCCCACTTCACTCTTCCCCTCCCGCTACCCTCTTCTTCTTTTTTTTTTTTTTCTTAACATATATTACATTATTTGTTTCAGAGGTACAGATCTGAGATTCAACAGTCTTGCACAATTCACAGCGCTTACCAGAGCACATACCCTCCCCAGTGTCTATCACCCAGTCACCCCATCCCTCTCACCCCACCCCCCACTCCAAAACACTCAGTTTGATTCCTGCGATTAAGAATTCCTCATATCAGTAAGATCATATGATACATGGCTTTCTCTGTTTGACTTATTTCACTCAACATAATACCCTCCAGTTCCATCCACGTCGTTGCAAATGGCAAGATCTCATTCATTTTGATGGCTGCATAATATTCCATTGTGTATATATACCACCTCTTCTTTATCCATTCATCTGTCGATGGACATCTTGGCTCTTTCCACAGTTTGGCTATTGTGGACATTGCTGCTATAAACATCGGGGTGCACATACCCCTTCGGATCCCTACTTTTGTATCTTTGGGGTAAATACCCAGTAGTGCAATTGCTGGATCATATCAAATAGAGCGTAGCTCTATTTTCAACTTTTTGAGGAACCTCCATACAGTTTTCCAGAGTGGCTGCACCAGCTTGCATTCCCACCAACAGTTTAGGAGGGTTCCCCTTTTTCCGCATCCCCGCCAACATCTGTCATTTCCTGACTTGTTAATTTTAGCCATTCTGACTGGTGTGAGGTGGTATCTCATTGAGGTTTTGATTTGGATTTCCCTGATGCCGAGCGATATTGAGCACTTTTTCATGTGTCTGTTGGCCATTTGGATGTCTTCTTTGGAAAAATGTCTGTTCATGTCTTCTGCCCATTTCTTGATTGGATTCTTTGTTCTTTGGGTGTTGAGTTTGATGAGTTCTTTATAGATTTTGGATACTAGCCCTTTATCTGATATGTCATTTGCAAATATCTTCTCCCATTCTGTCGGTTGTCTTTTGGTTTTGTTGACTGTTTCCTTTGCTTTGCAAAAGCTTTTTATCTTGATGAAGTCCCAATAGTTCATTTTTGCCCTTGCTTCCCTTGCCTTTGGCAATGTTTCTAGGAAGAAGTTGCTGCGGCTGAGGTCGAAGAGGTTGCTGCCTGTGTTCTCCTTTAGGATTTTGATGGACTCCTGTCTCACATTGAGGTCTTTCAACCATTTGGAGTCTATTTTTGTGTGTGGTGTAAGGAAATGGTCCAGTTTCAATCTTCTGCATGTGGCTATCCAATTTTCCCAACACCATTTGTTGAAGAGACTGTCTTTGTTCCATTGGACATTCTTTCCTGCTTTGTCAAAGATGAGTTGACCATAGAGTTGAGGGTCCATTTCTGGGCTCCCTATTCTGTTCCATTGATCTATGTGTCTGTTTTTGTGCCAGTACCATGCTGTCTTGATGATGACAGCTTTGTAATAGAGCTTGAAGTCCGGAATTGTGATGCCGCCGGCTTTGCTTTTCTTTTTCAATATTCCTCTGGCTATTCAGGGTCTTTTCTGGTTCCATACAAATTTTAGGATTATTTGTTCCATTTCTTTGAAAAAAGTGGATGGTATTTTGATGGGGATTGCATTGAATGTGTAGATTGCTCTAGGTAGCATTGACATCTTCACAATATTTGTTCTTCCAATCCATGAGCATGGAACGTTTTTCCATTTCTTTGTGTCTTCCTCAATTTCTTTCATGAGTATTTTATAGTTTTCTGAGTACAGATCCTTTGTCTCTTTGGTTAGATTTATTCCTAGGTATCTTATGGTTTGGGGTGCAATTGTAAATGGGATCAACTCCTTAATTTCTCTTTCTTCTGTCTTGTTTTTGGTGTATAGGAATGCCACTGAATTCTGTGCATGGATTTTATATCCTGCCACTTTACTGAATTCCTGTATGAGTTCTAGCAGTTTTGGGGTGGAGTCTTTTGGGTTTTCCACATAAAGTATCATATCATCTGCAAAGAGTGAGAGTTTGACTTCTTCTTTGCCAATTTCGATGCCTTTGATTTCTTTTTGTTGTCTGATGGCTGTGGCTAGGACTTCCAATACTATGTTGACTAGCAGTGTGATAGTGGACATCCCTGCCGTGTTCTTGACCTTAGGGGGAAAGCTCTCAGTTTTTCCCCATTGAGAATAATATTTGCTGTAGGTTTTTCATAGATGGCTTTTATGATATTGAGGTATGTACCCTCGATCCCTATACTCTGAAGAGTTTTGATCAAGAAAGGATGCTGTACTTTGTCAAATGCTTTTTCTGCATCTATTGAGAGGATCATATGATTCTTGTTCTTTCTTTTGTTAATGTATTGTATCACATTGATTGATTTGCGGATGTTGAACCAACCTTGCAGCCCAGGAATAAATCCCACTTGGTCATGGTGAATAATCCTTTTAATGTACTGTTGGATCCTATTGGCTAGTATTTTGGTGAGAATTTTTGCATCCATGTTCATCAGGGATATTGGTCTGTAATTCTCCTTTTTCATGGGGTCTTTGTCTGGTTTGGGGATCAAGGTAATGCTGGCCTCATAAAATGAGTTTGGAAGTTTTCCTTCCGTTTCTATTTTTTGGAACACTTTCAGAAGAATAGGTATTAATTCTTCTTGAAATGTTTGGTAGAATTCCCCTGGGAAGCCATCTGGCCCTGGACTTTTGTTTGTTGGGAGATTTTTGATGACTGCTTCAATTTCCTTAGTGGTTATAGGTCTGTTCAGGTTTTCTATTTCTTCCTGGTTCAGTTTTGGTAGTTGATACATCTCTAGGAATGCCTCCATTTCTTCCAGGTTATCTAATTTGCTGGCATAGAGTTGCTCATAATATGTTCTTATAATTGTTTGTATTTCTTTGGTGTTGGTTGTGATCTCTCCTCTTTCATTCATGATTTTGTTGATTTGGGTCATTTCTCTTCTCTTTTTGATAAGTCTGGCCAGGGGTTTATCAATCTTGTTAATTCTTTCAAAGAACCAGCTCCTAGTTTCGTTGATCTGTTCTACTGTTCTTTTAGTTTCTATTTCATTGATTTCTGCTCTGATCTTTATGATTTCTCTTCTCCTGCTGGGTTTAGGCTTTATTTGCTGTTCTTTCTCCAGCTCCTTTAGGTGTAGGGTGAGGTTGTGTACTTGAGACCTTTCTTGTTTCTTGAGAAAGGCTTGTATTGCTATATACTTTCCTCTTAGGACTGCCTTTGCTGCATCCCAAAGATTTTGAACAGTTGTGTTTTCATTTTCATTGGTTTCCATGTATTTTTTTAATTCTTCGTTAATTTCCTGGTTGACCCATTCATTCTTCAGTAGGATGCTCTTTAGCCTCCATGTATTTGAGTTCTTTCCGACTTTCCTCTTGTGATTGAGTTCTAGTTTCAAAGCATTGTGGTCTGAAAATAGGCAGGGAATGATCCCAATCTTTTGGTACCGGTTGAGACCTGATTTATGACCTAGGATGTGATCTATTCTGGAGAATGTTCCATGGGCACTAGAGAAGAATGTGTATTCCGTTGCTTTGGGATGGAATGTTCTGAATATGTCTGTGAAGTCCATTTGGTCCAGTGTGTCATTTAAAGTCTTTATTTCCTTGTTGATCTTTTGTTTAGATGATCTGTCCATTTCAGTGAGGGGGATGTTAACGTCCCCCACTATTATTGTATTGTTGTCGATGTGTTTCTTTGCTTTTGTTATTAATTGCCTTATATAATTGGCTGCTCCCATGTTAGGGGCATAGATATTTACAATTGTTAGATCTTCTTGTTGAATAGATCCTTTAAGTAGGATATAGTGTCCTTCCTCATCTCTTATTACAGTCTTTGGTTTAAAATCTAATTTGTCTGATATAAGGATTGCCACCCCAGCTTTCTTTTGGTGTCCATTAGCATGGTAAATGGTTTTCCACCCCCTCACTTTCAATCTGGGGGTGTCTTTGGTTCTAAAATGAGTCTCTTGCAGACAGCATATCGATGGATCTTGTTTTTTAATCCAGTCTGTTAGCCTGTGTCTTTTGATTGGGGCATTGAGCCCATTTACATTCAGGGTAACTCTTGAAAGATAGGAATTTAGTGCCATTGTATTGCCTGTAAGGTGACTGTTACCGTATATTGTCTGTGTTCCTTTCTTGTCTATGTTGCTTTTAGGGTCTCTGTTTGCTTAGAGGACCCCTTTCAAGATTTCCTGTAGGGCTGGTTTTGTGTTTGTAAATTCCTTTAGTTTTTGTTTGTCCTGGAAACTTTTTATCTCTCCTTCATTTTTCAATGACAGCCTAGCTGGATAGAGTATTCTTGGCTGCATATTTTTCTCATTTAGTGCTCTGAATATATCCTGCCAGTCCTTTCTGGCCTGCCAGGTCTCTGTGGATAGGTCTGTTGCCAATCTAATGTTTCTACCCTTGTAGGTTACAGATCTCTTCTCCCGAGCTGCTTTCAGGATTTTCTCTTTGTCTCTGAGACTCGTAAGTTTTACTATTAGATGTCGGGGAGTTGACCTATTTTTATTGATTTTGAGAGGGGTTCTCTGTGCTTCCTGGATTTTCATACCTGTTTCTTTCCCCAAATTAGGGAAGTTCTCTGCTATAATTTGCTCCATTATACCTTCTGGCCCTCTCTCTCTTTCTTCTTCTTCTGGGATCCCAATTATTCTAATGTTGTTTCGTCTTATGGTATCGCTTATCTCTCGAATTCTGCCCTCGTGATCCAGTAGTTGTTTATCTCTCTTTTTCTCAGCTTCTTTATTTTCCATCATTTCATCTTCTATATTACTGATTCTCTCTTCTGTCTCATTTATTCTAGCACTTAGCACCCCCATTTTTTATTGCACCTCATTAATAGCCTTTTTGATTTCTATTTGGTTGGATTTTAGCTCTTTTACTTCTCCAGAAAGGGTTTCTCTAATAACTTCCATATTTTTTTCAAGCCCAGCTAGTATCTTTAAAGTGATGATTCTGAACTCTAGATCTGACATCGTACTAATGTCCGTATTGAGTAGGTCCCTGGCAGTCGGTACTACCTCTTGTTCTTTTTGTTGAGGTGATTTTTTTCTGTCTTGTCATTTTGTGCAGAGGAGAATAGATTAATGAGAGAACAAAATGCTAGCAGAGCAACCACGTCCCCAGAAAATATACTCTAAACAAATCAGAAAAGACCTGAAGCAGTGGGATAAGAAAGGGAAAGAGAGAAAAAAGAAAAAGAAAAAAAAGAAAAAGATAAAGATAAAAACAAAAACAAACAAAACAAAACAACAACAAAAGAAAAACCAGAATGTGATCAAGTATGATCTATATGGTATATAGATCAGTGCCACACACTAGATTTGGGGTGTATTTTGGTCTTTTAGAAGAAAGTGCCTCCCAAAATTTTAAAGAAAGAAAAACTTATATATGTACAAAAATAAGGGTTGATATGATGAAGGGATGGAATATGACTGTAAAAATGGAAATTATAAAAAATGTTATAATAGGAATTAATAAGAAGTTGTTTGAAAAAAGAAAGAAGAGGATTTAAAAAAAGAAAAAAGAAAAAGAGAAAAAAAAGGGAGAGGATGTGATCAGGCAGGGGAATAGAAAACACCATATACTAGAGATTTAGGGTATATTTTAATCTGTTAGAAGAAACTATCTCAAAATTTTAAAGAGAGAACAACTTATATATATAAGCCAAAAATATGGGTAACTACAATGAAGGAATAGAATATGACTCTAAAAATGAAAAATAAAAATGTTTGTTTTTTTTTTAAAAAGGGATTGATAAGATGTTGGTTGAAAAAGGGAAAAAGAAAAATTCAAAAAAAAGAAAAAAGTTTTAAAAAAATTAACTTTAAAAGACTAAAGAATCATGGTAAAAAAGCCGTGAATTCTATGTGCAGTAGTCCCCTGGCGCTGGAGTTCTGCCGTTCTATTGATCGGTAAACTTGGTCTTGGCTGGCTGTTCTCGCTGATCTTCTGGGGAGGGGCCTGTTGTCGTGGTTTCCAAATGTCTCTGCCGGAGGCGGAATTGCCCCGACCTTGCCCCCTCCCGGCTAAGTAATCTGCTCGGGTTTGCTCCCTGGGGCTTTTGTTCCCTGCGAGCTTTCCGTACAGCTTTGGAGGCGGAGAGTGAAAATGGCGGCCTCCCAATCTCCGCCCTGGAGGAGCCGAGAACTCGGGGCCCCGCTCCTCAGTGAGCCCCCAGAGAAAAGCCGTCAGTCACTCCCGTCTCCCTGGTCTCCGGCCGCACTCCGTGCTCTCCCGGCCTATGACCGCGCGTTTCTATCTCTGGCACCCGACCCCGGGTGGAGTCTCTAAACCCAGCAGATCCCTGCGGTGCGCTCCCACACCGCTCCTCCCGGGGAAGGAAGGTGAGTCTCCCCAGATCTGCCGCTTGTTGGGTCCCTGCTGGAGGAGCAGGGGCCCGACTGTGCCGCGGATCACGGTTTATGGCGACCCCGAGCTGAGAGCCCGCGCCTGGGCTCCGCCTCTGCAGCCGGCTTCCCTGCTCCGATACCTGGGAGCTCTGCCACACTCAGGCACCCCCGGTCTTTCTGTGACCCCGAGGGTCCTGAGACCACACTGTCCCGCGAGGGTTCCACCCACCCCCCCACTTAGCCATTGGAGTGACGTCCCTCAGTGGAGCAGACTTTTAAAAGTTCCGATTTTGTGCTCCGTGGTTCTGTCACTTGCCAGAATCGGCCAACGGAGGCCCCTCCCCCGCCGTCTATCCTCCCGAATATCGCCTCGGATTCACTTCTCCGCACGTCCTACCTTCCTGAAAGTGGTCGCTTTTCTATTCAGAGAGTTGTTGCTATTCTTTTCTTCGATCTCCTGTTGAGTTTGTAGGTGTTCAGAATGGTTTGATCCCCATCCAGCTGAATTCCTGAGAGGAGACGAAATCCAGGTCTCCTACTCCTCCGCCATCTTGCTCCGCCCCCTATCATAATTGTTTTGATTATTATAGGTCCTTTGCATTTTCAAATAAATTACAACTAGCTTGTCAATTTCTATAACAAAGCCAAATGTAATTTTGGCTGTATTTCATTGAATTTCATAGATAAGTTTGGAGAGAAGTGGTGTTTAACCTTCTATTCCACAAACCTGGTATGGCTTTCCACTAATATTTAGGCTCTCTTTGATTTCTCTTTATATTCTCCGGTAGTTTTCAATATAGATGTCTTGCATATATTTTGTAAATGTTATCCCTAAGTATTTTAAGCATTTAGATGCTATTATAAATGATATTTCTTTAATTCCATTTTCCATTTGTTTGTCACTAGTATACAGAATTACATTTTTTGTATATTGATTATATTGGGTATCTTGAATCCTTGTTAAATTCACTTAGTAATTCTAGTGTTGTCTTTATAGATTCCTTAGGATTAAAAGTCACAATATCTGGGAACAAAGACAGCTCTATTTCTTTATTTCTGATCTGTATGTATGCCTTTTATTTTTTTATCTTGCCTTATTATTCTGGCTATGATAGCCAATGCAATATTTATAAGTAGATCAGATCCTTGCTTTGGTCCTACTCTTCAATGGAAAGTATTTAATTTAGTACTATTAAAAATTTTGTTATTTGTAAATTTTTTTTGTTATATTGCCCTTTATCAGATTGAGGATGTTCTATTTTATTTTGAGGTTATAGTTACTTTTTTAAAAAGTCATGCATTGGTGTTGAATTCATCAAGTGATTTTTCTGTACATTTTGAAGTGATCATCACATGATTTTTCTTTTTTTTTAATGTGGGGAATTCATTTTTTTTTTAATGTTGAAAACCCCTTGTACTGCTAGAATAAACCTCACTCAGTGGTGATGTATTATTTTTATATATTATTTCTTTGAGAATTTTTGTGCCTATGTTCATGGATATTATTGGTCTCTAATTTTCACTTTTTTTTTTTTTTTTTTTTGTAGTGTTCCTAACAGGCTTTGGTATCAAGGTCTTACTGGACTCATGAAATGAGTTAGGAAGTGTTTCTTTTTCCTTTATTTTCTGAAAGACTCTGAGGAATCCTGTTATAGAAGCACACGCCTTGCACTAGAAGATTCTCAGCCATGTGACTTTGGACAATTAAACTCTCTTGGATTTTATTTCCTTATCTGTAAAGTGGAGTTGGTACTGTCTATCTAGCTGGTTGTGGTGAAGAATAGATGGAATGGTATCTGGAAAACCGCCTAGTAGTGCACCAAGTAGGCCCTTGACACCTTGAGAAGTATTTTGTTCATTAACATGATTATTATCACATCCCTGGGGGGCGGGAAACCTGGCACATGATGATTCTCAAGGTCCTTTCTGCTGTAAAATTCTGACACTCTATTCTCTCAAAGAACTTAACGCTGAACCATTGGGTCACTTTTGCAGAGCTTTAAAAATTGATTTCAGCTGTTAATTCATGTGATGCACAAGAGACTCCAAATGTTGTCATTATAGATCTCATTTCTCCCTTTCATAGGTGAGAAAACTGAGGCTTGCCAGTTGGGTGATTTGCCAGAGGCAACATGGTGCCTTGGGTATCATCACTCTTTCTGCAGCCAGGGTTCCGGGCAAGGCAGCCAGAGGGCTAAAGAGGTGCTGGTTCTCCACTTCATGGCCACTAGACGGCCCTTCTCACAGTTTGGGGATCCCCTTGGGAAAAGACATCTTTAAAGGTTCCCAACAGGAAGACTCAGGTCACACAGGGAGCTGTATTCTCTGCCCCATTGTGTGACCTTAAACACATTTCTAACCTCCCTGTGTCTCGGGCTTCCTATCTGGAAAAAGACAGGATCCACAACAGCCATTATTTCTTAGATAACCTAGTGTAGGTTGGAGGCTATGCTGCTTGGCTCTACACGACTTACTTAGTCCTCTGAAAAACCCTGTGAAATCATGAAAATATGAGTCACAGGTAAGAAAAGTGGGGTCAGGGAGATTAAATAATTTACCTAATTTCCTGGAAAGATCCAGATCCAGAATTGAAACCCAAGAATACCTGACTTTCTTCCCACATTAAAACTGACCAAATTGTATATTTTAAATATGGATAGTTTCTTGTAAGTCAGTTATACCTCAGTAAAAAAAAAAAAAATTAGGCAGAATCCAGAATTAGGTGTAAAAGTTGAAGAGAGCAACAACACCAACAACAAGTTATACATTCACAGGAATATATATGTGGCAGCATTCATCCAGTAATACGCTTAGGATCTGAGGATTTTATTGTATATAAAATATGCCCGAATAAAGTAGTGCTGCATTTTTTAAAAAAAGTAATTAGACCTCAAGCCATAATTCTCAAATATCACCTGGATCTCTTACTGGCAGAAAAATAACATTAGACTGCATCTAAAATAAATCATTCTCTCAATAAATCATTCTACTCACCTTGAAAAAAAGGGCTTTTTTTTTTTTCTTTGCTTATTATAAAAGCGATACATGCTCATCTTAGGAAAATTAGAAAATACAGATGAGCAAAAATATGAAAATTAAAGGGAGCCTTGGTTCTATGTTCAGATATAAGAAGATTTTACACTGGCTATTTCTTGCCACTACTCAGAGCCTGTGTGTTTATTCAGATGTATAGCTAATTCTATAAAATGCACGGAGTTTCAAAAAATGGGATCTTGGGGCGGAGCAAGATGGCGGAGGAGTAGGAGACCTGGATTTCGTCTCCTCTCAGGAATTCAGCTGGATGGGGATCAAACCATTCTGAACACCTACAAACTCAACAGGAGATCGAAGAAAAGAAGAGCAACAACTCTCTCATCAGAAAAGCGACCACTTTCTGGAAGGTAGGACGTGCGGAGAAGTGAATCCGAGGCGATATTCGGGAGGATAGATGGCGGGGGAGGGGCCTCCGTCGGCCGCTTCTGGCAAGTGACAGAACCACGGAGCACAAAATCGGTACTTTTAAAAGTCCGCTCCGCCGAGGGACGTCACTCCGGTGGCTAAGCAGGGGGTAGAACCCTCGTGGGACAGTGTGGTCTCAGGACCCTCGGGGTCACAGAAAGACCGGGGGTGCCTGAGTGTGGCAGAGCTCCCAGGTATCGGAGCAGGGAAGCCGGCTGCAGAGACAGAGCCCAGGCGCAGGCTCTCAGCTCGGGGTGGCCATAAGCCGTGATCCGCGACACAGTCGGGCCACTGCTCCTCCAGCAGGGACCCAACAAGCGGCAGATCCGGGGAGACTCACCTTCCTCCCCCGGGAGGAGCCACGCGGGAACGCACTGCGGGGATCTGCTGGGTTTGGAGACTCCACCCGGGGTCGGGTGCCAGCGATAGAGGCGCGCGGTCGCAGGCCGGGTGAGCACGGAGTGTGGCCGGAGACCGGGGAGACGGGAGTGACTGACGGCTTTTCTCTGGGGGCTCACTGAGGAGTGGGGCCCCAAGTTCCCGGCTTCTCCGGGGCGGAGATTGGGAGGCCGCCATTTTCACTCTCCGCCTCCAAAGCTGTACGGAAAGCTCGCAGGGAACAAAAGCCCCGGAGAGCAAACCCGAGCAGATTACTTAGCCGGGAGGGGTAAGGGCGGGGCAATTCCGCCTCCGGCAGAGACATTTGGGAACCACGGCAACAGGCCCCTCCCCAGAAGATCAGCGAGAACAGCCAGCCAAGACCAAGTTTACCGATCAATGAGATTGGCAGAACTCCAGCGCCAGGGGACTACTGCACATAGAATCCATGGCTTTTTTCCCATGATTCTTTAGTCTTTCAAAGTTATTTTTTTTTTAAATTTTTCTTTATCCCTTTTTCAACCAACATCTTCTCAATCCCTTTTTTAAAAAACATTTTTATTTTTCATTTTTAGAGTCATATTCTCTCCCTTCATAGTAGTTACCCTTATTTTTGGCATATATATATAAGTTGTTCTCTCTTTAAAATTTTGAGATACAGTTTCTTCTAACAGATCAAAATATACCCTAAATCTCTAGTGTATGGCTTTGTTCTAGTCTCCTGCCTGATCACATTCTCTCCCTTTTTTTTTTTTTAAATCCTCTTCTTTCTTTTTTCAAACAACTTCTTATCTTATCAATTCCTTTTATTAAAATTTTTTTATAATTTTCATCTTTTCAGTCAGATTCCATCCCTTCATCGTATTAACCCTTATTTTTGTACATATATAAGTTTTTCTTTCTTTAAAATTTTGGGAGGTACTTTCTTCTAAAAGACCAAAATACGCCCAAAATCTAGTGTGTGGCACTGATCTATGCACCAGCCTGATCATATTTGATCATATTCTGCTTTTTGGTTTTGTTTTGTTTTTGTTTGTTTCTAGCTTTTTCTTTTTCTTTTTTCTAATTTCATCATTTCTCTTTCTTTTCCCCAGGTTTCAGGTCTTTTCTGGTTTGTTTAGAGTATATTTTCTGGGGATGTTGTTACCCTGTTAGCATTTTGTTCTCTCATTCATCTATTCTCCTCTGGACAAAATGACAAGATGGAAAAAAATCACCTCAACAAAAAGAACAAGAGGCAGTACCGACTGCCAGGGACCTAATCAATACAGACATTAGTAAGATGTCAGAACTAGAGTTCAGAATGATGATTTTAAAGAAACTACCTGGGCTTGAAAAAAACATGGAAGTTATTAGAGAAACCCTTTCTGGAGAAATAACTAAAATCTAACCAAGTCAAAATCAAAAAGGCTATTAATGAGGTGCAATAAAAAATGGGGACACTAACTACTAGGATAAATGAGGCAAAAGAGAGAATCAGTGATATAGAAGACCAAATGATGGAAAATAAAGAACCTGGGAAAAAGAGATAAACAACTACTGGATCACAAGGGCAGAATTCGAGAGATAAGTGATACCATAAGATGAAACAACATTAGAATAATTGGGATCCCAAAAGAAGAAGAAAGAGAGAGGGGGGCAGAAGGTATATTGGAGCAAATTATAGCAGAGAACTTTCCTAATTTGGGAAGGAAACAGGCATCAAAATCCATGAGGCACAAAGAACCCCTCTCAAAATCAATAAAAATAGGTCAACACCCCAACATCTAATAGTAAAACTTACGAGTCTCAGAGACAAAAAGAAAATCCTGAAAGCAGCTCGGGAGAAGAGATCTGTAACCTACAATGGTAGAAACATTAGATTGGCAACAGACCTATCCACAGAGACCTGGCAGGCCAGAAAGGACTGGCAGGATATATTCAGAGCACTAAATGAGAAAAATATGCAGCCAAAAATACTATATGCAGATAGGCTGTCACTGAAAATAGAAGGAGAGATAAAAAGCTTCCAGGACAAACAAAAACTAAAGGAATTTGCAAACACAAAACCAGCCCTACAAGAAATCTTGAAAGGGGTCCTCTAAGCAAAGAGAGAGCCTAAAAGCAACATAGACCAGAAAGGAACACAGACAATATACAGTAACAGTCACCTTACAGGCAATACAATGGCACTAAATTCCTATCTTTCAATAGTTACCCTGAATGTAAATGGGCTAAATGCCCCAATCAAAAGACACAGGCTATCAGATTGGATTAAAAAACAAGACCCATCGATATGCTGTCTGCAAGAGACTCATTTTAGAACCAAAGACACCCCCAGATTGAAAGTGAGGGGCTGGAAAACCATTTACCATGCTAATGGACACCAAAAGAAAGCTGGGGTGGCAATCCTTTTATCAGACAAATTAGATTTTAAACCAAAGACTCTAATAAGAGATGAGGAAGGACACTATATCCTACTTAAAGAGTCTATCCAACAAGAAGATCTAACAATTGTAAATATCTATGCCCCTAACATGGGAGCGGCCAATTATATGAGGCAATTAATAACAAAAGCAAAGAAACCCATCGACAACAATACAATAATAGTGGGGGACTTTAACACCCCCTTCACTGAAATGGACAGATCATCTAAGCAAAAGATCAACAAGGAAATAAAGACTTTAAATGACACACTGGACCAAATGGACTTCACAGACATATTCAGAACATTCCATCCCAAAGCAACGGAATACACATTCTTCTCTAGTGCCCATGGAACATTCTCCAGAATAGATCACATCCTAGGTCATAAATCAGGTCTCAACTGGTACCAAAAGACTGGGATCATTCCCTGCCTATTTTCAGACCACAATGCTTTGAAAGTAGAACTCAATCACAAGAGGAAAGTCGGAAAGAACTCAAATACATGGAGGCTAAAGAGCATCCTACTGAAGAATGAATGGGTCAACCAGGAAATTAAAGAAGAATTTAAAAAATTCATGGAAACCAATGAAAATGAAAACACAACTATTCAAAATCTTTGGGATGCAGCAAAGGCAGTCCTAAGAGGAAAGTATATAGCAATACACGCCTTTCTCAAGAAACAAGAAAGGTCTCAAGTACACAACCTAATCCTATACCTAAAGGAACTGGAGAAAGAAGTAAATAAAGCCTAAACCCAGCAGGAGAAGAGAAATCATAAAGATCAGAGCAGAAATCAATGAAATAGAAACTAAAAGAACAGTAGAACAGATCAACGAAACTAGGAGCTGGTTCTCTGAAAGAATTAACAAGAATGATAAACCCCTGGCCAGACTTAAGAAAAGAAAAGAGAAATGACCCAAATCAACAAAATCATGAATGAAAGAGGAGAGATCACAACCAACACCAAAGAAATACAAACAATTATAAGAACATATTATGAGCAACTCTATGCCAGCAAATTAGATCACCTGGAAGAAATGGATGCATTCCTAGAGATGTATCAACTACCAAAACTGAACCAGGAAGAAATAGAAAGCCTGAACAGACCTATAACCACTAAGGAAATTGAAGCAGTCATCAAAAATCTCCCAACAAACAAAAGCCCAGGGCCAGATGGCTTCCCAGGGGAATTCTACCAAACATTTCAAGAAGAATTAATACCTATTCTTCTGAAACTATTCCAAAAAATAGAAATGGAAGGAAAACTTCCTAACTCGTTTTATGAGGCCAGCATTACCTTGATCCCCAAACCAGACAAAGACCCCATGAAAAAGGAGAATTACAGACCAATTTCCCTGATGAACATGGATGCAAAAATTCTCACCAAAATACTAGCCAATAGGATCCAACAGTACATTAAAAGGATTATTCACCACGACCAGGTGGGATTTATCCCTGGGCTGCAAGGTTGGTTCAACATCCTCAAATCAATCAACGTGATACAATACATTAATAAAAGAAAGAAGCATCATATGATCCTCCCAATAGATGCAGAAAAAGCATTTGACAAAGTACAACATCCTTTCTTGATCAAAACTTCAGACTATGGGGATAGAGGGTACATACCTCAATATCATAAAAGCCATCTATGAAAAACCCACAGCGAATATCATTCTCAATGGGGAAAAACTGAGAGCTTTGTCCCTAAGGTCAGGAACACGGCAGGGATGTCCACTATCACCACTGCTATTCAACAGAGTATTATAAGTCCTAACCACAGCAATCAGACAACAAAAAGAAATCAAAGGCATCCAAATTGGCAAAGAAGAAGTCAAACTCTCACTCTTTGCAGTTGATATGATACTTTATGTGGAAAACCCAAAAGACTCCACCCCAAAACTGACAGAACTCGTACAGAATTCAGTAAAGTGGCAGGATATAAAATCAATGCACAGAAATTAGTGGCATTCCTATACACCAACAACAAGACAGAAGAAAGAGAAATTAAGGAGTTGATCCCATTTACAATTGCACCCAAAACCATAAGATACCTAGGAAGAAATCTAACCAAAGAGGCAAATAATCTGTACTCAGAAAAGTATAAAATACTCATGAAAGAAATTGAGGAAGACACAAAGAAATGGAAAAACGTTCCATGCTCATGGATTGGAAGAACAAATATTGTGAAGATGTCAATGCTACCTAGAGCAATCTACACATTCAATGCAATCCCCATCAAGATACCATCCACTTTTTTCAAATAAATAGAACAAATAGCCCTAAAATTTGTATGGAACCAGAAAAGACCCCGCATAGCCAGAGGAATGTTGAAAAAGAAAAGCAAAGCCGGCGGCATCACAATCCCGGACTTCCAGCTCTATTACAAAGCTGTCATCATCAAGACAGTATGGTACTGGCGCATAAACAGACACATCCATCAATGGAACAGAATAGAGAGCCCAGAAATGGACCCTCAGCTCTATGGTCAACTAATCTTCGATAAAGCAGGAAAGAATGTCCAATGGAAAAAAGACAGTCTCTTCAACAAATGGTGTTGGGAAAATAGGACAGCCACATGCAGAAGAATGAAACTGGACCATTTCCTTACACCACACACAAAAATAGACTCAAAATGCTTGAAAGACCTCAATGTGAGACAGGAGTCCATCAAAATCCTAAAGCAGAACACAGGCAGCAACCTCTTTGACCTCAGCCGCAGCAACTTCTTCCTAGAAACATCACCAAAGGCAAGGGAAGCAAGGGCAAAAATGAACTATTGGGACTTCATCAAGATAAAAAGCTTTTGCACAGCAAAGGAAACAGTCAACAAAACCCAAAGACAACTGACAGAATGGGAGAAGATATTTGCAAATGACATATCGATAAAGGGCTAGTATCCAAAATCTATAAAGAAGTTATCAAACTCAACACCCAAAGAACAAAGAATCCAATTAAGCAATGGGCAGAAGACATGAACAGACATTTTTCCAAAGAAGACATCCAAATGGCCAACAGACACATGAAAAAGTGCTCAACATTGCTTGGCATCAGGGAAATCCAAATCAAATCCTCAATGAGATACCACCTCACACCAGTCAGAATGGCTAAAATTAACAAGTCAGGAAACAACAGATATTGATGGGGATGCGGAGAAAGGGAAACCCTCCTATGCTGTTGGTGGGAATGCAAGCTGGTGCAGCCAGTCTGGAAAACAGTATGGAGGTTCCTCAAAAAGTTGAAAATAGAGCTACGCTCTATTTGATATGATCCAGCAATTGCACTACTGGGTATTTATCCCAAAGATACAAATGTAGGGATCCGAAGGGGTATGTGCACCCCGATGTTTATAGCAGCAATGTCCACAATAGCCAAACTGTGGAAAGAGCCAAGATGTCCATCGACAGATGAATGGATAAAGAAGAGGTGGTATATATATATACAATGGAATATTATGCAGCCATCAAAAGGAATGAGATCTTGCCATTTGCAAGGACGTGGATAGAACTAGGGGGTGTTATGCTGAGCGAAAATAAGTCAATCAGAGAAAGACATGTATCATATGACCTCACTGATATGAGGAATCCTTATTCTCAGGAAACAAACTGAGGGTTGCTGGAGTGGTGGGGGGTGGGAGGGATGGGGTGGCTGGGTGATAGAGATTGGGGAGGGTATGTGCCATGGTGAGTGCTGTGAATTGTGCAGGACTGTTGAATCGCAGATCTGTACCTCTGAAACAAATAATACAATATATGTTTTTAAAAAAAGAAGAAGAAAAAGATAGCAGGAGGGGAAGAATGAAGGGGGGGGAATTGGAGGGGCAGATGAACCATGAGAGACTATGGACTCTGAGAAACAAAGTGAGGGTTCTAGAGGGGAGGGAGTGGTGGGATGGGTTAGCCTGGTGATGGGTGTTAAAGAGGGCACGTTCTGCATGGAGCACTGGGTGTTATATGCAAACAGTGAATCATGGAACACTACATCAAAAACTAATGATGTAATGTATGGTGATTAACATAATAATTTAAAAAATGGGATCTTATGTTAAAAATTCTTTGATAATTTACTTTGAATACATATGAGTATTCCATGAAAGGCTTGCTATACCACTGAATGGTCATCTAAAATACAAGTTTTTAAATTCAGTCCCCTGATGCCTTGGGGTTCTTTGGAAGTGTCTCAGGTGCTGGGTGCTGGTGGGAGGTGGGGAGGGGAGGGAGAAGAGAAAAGTCAGGTGGGGGGCAGGACAGAGAGCTGGCAGGTGAAGCCTGCATCTGCCACTACTACTCAACAGATCCACTTTTTATTTGTTCAAATATTAATTTCCCATGTAAAATTTCATTTAAATTGCCAAAAACAATTTTAAAAAAGGAAATTGGGTAACATCATTCTAACTTCTGCTTAATTTTGTTTAAAATGAAAAGAGCTTGTTTTATAATTATAAAAGCAACACCCACACAATTTTCAAGATTCAAACAATTCCAAAAAAAATATAGAGATAAAAAAATGGAAAGTCATCCATTCATCTCCCTACATAACATTTTGGAGTGTATGTGTGTATCAAAATGTACCGTACATATATTATGCCCCATCTTTTTTCCTTAACACAGCTTATTCTTCCCTGTCGTTTGTTGGTCTTTAAAAATATGATTCTTTTTTTTTTCCCATTTTTTTTTTGGTATGTTAATCACCATACATTACATCATTAGTTTTTGCAGTCAAATGCTCTACCACTGAGCTATACCCCCCACATCATTAGTTTTTGATGTAGTGTTCCATGATTCATTGTTTGTGCATAACACTCAGTGCTCCATGCAGAACGTGCCCTCTTTAATACCCAGCACCAGGCTAACCCATCCTCCCACCCCCCTCCCCTCTAGAACCCTCAGTTTGTTTTTCAGAGTCCATCGTCTCTCATGGTTCATCTCCCCCTCCAATTTCCCCCCCTTCATTCTTCTCCTGCTATCTTCTTTTTCTTTTTCTTAACATATATTGCATTATTTGTTTCAGAGGTACAGATCTGTGATTCAACAGTCTTGCACAATTCACAGTGCTCACCATAGCACATACCCTCCACAGTGTCTATCACCCAGCCACCCCATCCCTCCCACCCCATCCCCCACTCCAGCAACCCTCAGTTTGTTTCCTGAGATTAAGAATTCCTCATATTGGGCACCTGGGTGGCTCAGTTGGTTAAGCGACTGCCTTCGGCTCAGGTCATGATCCCAGGGTCCTGGGATCGAGTCCCACATCGGGCTCCCGGCTCAGCAGGAAGCCTGCTTCTCCCTCTCCCACTCCCCCTGCTTGTGTTCCTGCTCTCGCTGTCTCTGTCTCTGTCAAATAAATAAATAAAATCTTTAAAAAAAAAAAAAAAGAATTCCTCATATCAGTGAGGTCATATGATACATGTCTTTCTCTGTTTGACTTATTTCGCTCAGCATAATACCCTCCAGTTCCATCCATGTCGTTGCAAATGGCAAGATCTCATTCCTTTTGATGGCTGCATAATATTCCATTGTATATATTAAAAATATGATTCTTGACTGTTTACTCTTTGTGTTATGTCATTAGGCTTATTAATAGAAAGAAAAAAGCTTCCAAGTTAAATTTAAAGATTAAGGAGAATCGGGTTTTCATTTTTAAATGTGTAATTTTAACACACTGAATATCCGTATAAACATTGCAGATTGAACCCTGTGCACATAAACAGCTCCTCCCAGCTTTAGAAGTCCCACATACATTGTCAGATCTTCAAAACTAGAAGAGCTTCTTGAATAGATGCCCTTAATGGTAAATGAAAGTGTGATCAAGAATCCCCAAAGGTCTGAGGGAGGGAGTAGTTTTGGAAGCCCCTCCTAGACCCAAAAGGGCTTTGGCATGGTTTGCTTTTCTCTAAATTTAATGGCTGAGTATTTTTCCACCCCGTGATTATTCAACCAGTCTCTTCTTCATACACACTTAGTTTGTGTCAACTGTTGTTATGATTACAAAATCATAAACATGGGCGCCTGGGTGGCTCAGTTGCTAAGCATCTGCCTTTGGCTCAGGTCATGATTCTAGGGTCCTGGGATCGAGTTGCACATCAGGCTTCCTGCTCAGCTGGGAGCCTGCTTCTCCCTCTCCCACTCCCCCTGCTTGTGTTCCCTCTCTCTCTTTCTCCCTCTCTCTGTCAAATAAGAAAATAAAATCTTAAAAAGGAATCATAAACAGAACGGCAATGAATTTCCTTTTCTGTAACTCTTTGGCTGCATCTCTGATTGTTTCCATAGGATTAAATTCTACAAGTAGAACTTTCTGGTCAACTAGATAGGTATTTTATGACTTTTTCTATATTGCCAAATTAGCTTTCAGGAAGGAAGTACTAATTTAGAATCATATAATTAATTCCTTTGTGTACCAAGGTATTTTCTTGGCTTTCTATTGTGTTTCATTGATCTATATTCTTTTTTTTTTTTTTAAGATTTTATTTATTTGACAGAGAGAGACACAGCAAGAGGGGGAACACAAGCAGGGGTAGTGGGAGAGGGAGAAGCAGGCTTCCCGCGGAGCAGGGAGCCCGATGCGGGGATCGATCCCAGGACCCTGGGATCATGTCCTGAGCCGAAGGCAGACACTTAATGACTGAGCCACCAGGTGCCCCATCATTGATCTATATTCTTAATCTTTGCAGATACCATTATTGTATCATATTGTATTGTATTGTTATGGCTTTATAATATATCTCAATATCTGTTTTCCTTGATTTCCTTTCATCACTCTTTTTCTTATGAATGTTTTAAATATGTTTTTAATTTTTTATTGAAGTGCAATACATGTATGAAGGGTGCACATGTTGCCTAAGTGAATGACCAATACATTTTCACAAAATGACCATATTTGCCCAATGAGCAGGGAGATCAAGAAACAGAACATTAGCAGCATCCCAGAAGCGCCACCCAGTGTTGAGTTCTCTTCCAGCCACTATCCACTCTAAGAGTGACCACTATGTTGACTTTGATCAAAATTGGTTTTGAGGGGCACCTGGATGGCTCAGTTGGTTAAGCAGGGAGCCTGCTTCTCCCCCTCTCTCTGCCCCTCCCTGCCCTCATGCTCTCTCTCTCCCTCTCTCACTTCCTCTCTCTCTTAAATAAATAAATAAAATCTTTAAAAAATTGGTTTTGAGCTTTATATAATAAGAATCATATCATCTGCCCCTTTTATGTCTGTCCTCTTCAACTTTACATTTGGGAAATTCATCCACATTGTTGAAAATAGTTTTAAATTGTGTATGCCCATTGCTATGTAATCTTCCTTTATGAGAATATGCCATGGCTTATTTATTCATTCTACTGTCGATAGTCATTTCAGTAATTTCCACGTTTGGGTCTACTACAAATAATGCTGCTATGAATGTCTTAGTACCATATGTGAACATAGGCATGTGATTCATCAGTGTACATACGTAAGTGTGCACTTCTGTTCTGCCTACTCCTGGAGGTAGAATTACTGGGTCTTAGACTAGGTTTATGTTTGTTTTCTGTAGATACTGCAAAATAGTTTCCCAGAATAGTTGTAGTAATTTACAATCCTGCCAGCAGTGTAAATGAGTTCCTGTTACCCACACTCCTGTCAACACTTTGCATTTTCTGTCTTACTTATTGAGCCATTCTGGCGTGAGAGGTATTGAAGTATGCATTTCCATTTCCATGATGACTCATGAAGCTAAACACATTTTGTAGCTTTATTGGTCCTTTGTATATCCCTTCTGGCTAGCTCGGTCTTCTCATTTCATTGGGTTGCTTTTTTTTTTTTTTTTTTTAACTGATTTGTAGGAGATCTTCATATATTTGGGATTTGTGTTCATTGTGATGTACGTATGTTGCAAATATCACCTCTTACTTTCCAGATTGCCTTTTTAACTCTTTTAATTGTGTCCTTTGATGATGTCACAAAATTTTTAATGTCATCTACTACATACCTTTCTCTGTGCCGGTTAGCAGTTTTTGTGACATGTTTAAGAAATCCTTGCCTTCTCCAATGTCACAAACAGGTTTTCTCACACAATCTTAATGGTTTCAACCTTCACATTTAGATATACAATCCATCTGAAACCGATTTTTTGTGTGTGATGTGAGGTAAGGGGGACCAAATACATTTTCCCATATAAATATCCATTGGCCCTGAACCATTTATTAAAATAACTGTCATTTCTCCGCCACACTGGAGATACACACAGTGTGAGAACACTACACAGCAATGAGCATAGACAATTTCATGCTGGATTCAACAATATGGATGAATGCCACAAACATAAAGTTGAATGGAAGAAGACAGACACAAAAGGGAGAGGCAACATGATTCTTTGCCTGTCATAAATCAGGCAGCCATAAATGTGTAGGACTGTGATCTGTTTTCTTCCATATTAGTTTATTCTTGTGTAAATACAATAATGTTTTAATTACTAAAACTTCAAAATAGGTCTTACTATCTGGTAATATAAGCCTTCTAGCTTTGTTCTTCTCCAAAATTGCCTTAGAAGAGGCACTAGGTCCTTTCCATTATCATATAAATTTTAGTATCAGATTATCAATTACCACACATAAACCTGCTAGGATTTTTGTCTGAGATTGCTCTTGTTTGTTTTTGATCTTCCAAATCCCTTTGGAAAATCCCTTTGGAGTCTTGATTTGGATTTTATTAATCCCATAATTTAATTTGTGGTATATTGAGTTCTTTTTTGATTATTTCATTGCTGTGAATATTGATTTCCCCACAAGACTATTAGCAACCTTTGGAAAAGGTCCCGGCCACATAATTCTTTTGTTTTCTGCATAATTTTATGGCAACCTGTGGAGCCAAATAGCATTTAATGTGTGCTTCTTAACTAGACCTCATAGATTCTTGCAAAATGACCTTGCCAAATGCTTTTCTCAAATATTCCAGGATGGATGCTCCTTGGCTTCTGACTTAATTCATTTGGCTAAATCATTCAAGTATTTATTAATTCACCTAGCAAAGCAGATAGCATAGTCTAATATTAAGTGGATATTAACAGACAGGATCTGTTCAGTATTTAGGCATCTCCTTTTTCCCTTGGGATATTTCAGTCCAGTAAACACAAAACCAACTACCTAAAATGTTATCTCTTTAGTGCTAGAGCTTGAGAGCAAAGGAGTGATTAACTCTAGCTAAGAAAGTGAAGTTGATCAGTCTTCGTGAAGTTAACAGTAGAGCTGAATCTTGAAGCACGAATAGGAGCTCTCCAGACACTAGAGTCCAGGAGTCCAGGAGAGGATGGGGAGCTGTCTGCATAAGAAGACAAAAAGACCCAAAAGCATGGCAATTCATCCTATGTCAAAGAAGCATGAGTGGTCTAGTATTGTCGGGGCAGAGCAGGATGGAATGAGAGCTAGGTGAAGCTGGACATGCAGGGTAGGGTCAAACCATGAATGGCTTCTTAATATATGCCAGTGATTCTTTTTATTTTATTATTTAAGAGGGTTATATAACAGAGTGTCATGATGGGATTTATGTTTAAAAATCATGATCTACTAGCACTGAGGAGGGTGGACTGTAGAGTGCAGAGGTAGTTAGGAGGCTACTGCTATAGTCCAGGGAGTACATAAACAGAGGCAGGAAATGGGATGGTGAGTGCTGGTTATTCTAGAGATGAAATCAAAGACCTGGTAATTGATCATGTGTATGTAAGTTGGGGGAGGGCATCTGGATGTCCAGGTGCAGGTTATGGGATGTCACTGTGCTAAGCTCCAAGCTGCACACTTGGATGATTGGGTAGAATGGATCAGCTCTTCTGAAAGTATGCTAAGATGTACCTGTGATCAACAGTTGTGTGAAGGGCACCGCACAAGGCAGGTGGGGCTGTTTTATCCTGTCTCCGAATAATCGCATTTTGCCATGTGATTTCATTTTACAGGATTCCGAGGCTTTTTTGTTAGTTACCACTGCTCTCCTGGAAAGAGAGAAGAGAGGTTATTTCAGAAATACAAGCCCAAAGTAAAACATTCTCTCCTGACCGCTACTCTGAAATTAGATTCTTTGGTCAGATCAGATTGGCAAGGAGTTTTAAATCATTTAGCACAAACTGCTCATTTGGTAGATGAGGCCAAGTCCAGGAGGGGTAGGATGATGTATTAACCAGTAAGTGGGGTCATTGGGTACACCCAGATGTGGTGGAAGGCAGTCAATCAGCATGGTAAAAAGTAAGGAGTCAAATGGGTGTGGACGGTGCCACCTACCAGCTGTGCAGTCTGGAGAACATTAACTTTTTCTGAGACCCGGTTTGCTTGACTTCTAAATGGAGTTGTGAGCATTACATGCACCACGTGCATGGTCACAGCGGTGGCATACCCAGATGCCCGGGGCACGTCAGTGATGATGGAGGTGATAGAGACGAAGGTGATGCTGATGTCGATGTTACGGGTAGGGGCTGGGCTTTGGCATCAGGACGCCCGAGTTAAAATGTCTATTGTAGTTGTTTGACCTTGCAAAAAATGATCTAACCTCTATATCAACTTAATTGTGTGTAAAACAGAGACCATCACCTCTCTCTTGCACTATTTTGAGAATGAAATCAAATAATACATTCATTTAAATTACTTAGCCCTGTGCCTGGCACAAGGAAGGTGATCGGTCACGTTTGCTCTCTATCCGGCAGTCCAGACCTCTTGCTTCATCACCTTCTCCTTCCCTTTCCCTCTCCTATTCCTCCTCATCCTTCTCTCAGAGCAGACCTTATTTTTTTTTTAACATTATATTGTCATTTATCCATTAATCGCAAATCTGGAAATGTGTGTTGCCATGATTGTTCCTGAGGCCCATCTATCCTCTTGTTTCCGCAGGTGGGAATTCATTCTCTGCAGTGTCTGTCCGTCCCTCCTGGGGCTCGCAGATGACCCAGACTCTGCCACTGTGCTCAGAGCTCCCCTGGGCACTACCTTCAGGACAAGAACCCTTCCTCTGGGGGGAACGGTCGTCCTCCCTCAGAGGTGAGGTGGGGCATGTGGCCTCCCACTGGGCCCCCTCATCTTCATCTTGACAGCATCTGGTGGATATAATGAATAATTCGTTGTTGGGAGGCTTTTGGCAGTTCCCTTGCTTCAGCAATTAAAACAATATTTTGTCTTTGGGGCTGTGTTGTGGTGGCGCTCCAGGAATGAGAGTGGAATGAAGACCTTCTGAACCTCCTCTCTGGACCCAGGTTTGTTTCCCTCATGCAATGGGGAAAAAAACCTAATGAGCCATATATTCAGGCATCTTTTGTAAAAGCAGCAGGTACCCCAGCTCCCATGTGGATGTGCCAGCTCGAGGGCTCACTGCGGCTGAACATGACCAGAAATCAAGTCAGGGATTGTCATCAGAGGAGGATAAAAGATCAGTAACCAATAAAGGCACGTCCTGTGGCTGACAGAAGTGCATCACAGAACTGGCAAGTACCAGCCTAGTGTGTGTGGGGTGTGTGTATGTCCATCTTTTCTGGAATGGCCAATTCCATCTGCCTGCTTTTATGCCTTGATATCCCCAAAGTTGAGCCCCCAAACTGCAAAGAGTGTGTATTTATTGCTTTACTTTAAATGACTAGGTTTGAGGATTTTAAGAGAAAATTGAAGACACCCAAGGTGGGGGGGTGACAAAAATCAGAGATGGGAAGCTTATACCAGAGAGAATTGGGGTCACATAGTTCTCCAGGTTCTTGGATTGATGAATGAAAATAGCACTGGGGTCAATGGAGGGAGGAAGGAGGACAGGTCCAGGAGGGGTACAAACTTGATTGTAATTTTTTTTCTTATAGAAAAACAAGGAAGGAAGAAGAGAATAAAGGAAGAAGGAAAGAAGAAACACCAAAACTCACATCTCTATTTTGTTCCCAAATGAATTCCATTAGACTCGATATGTCATTCTAAGTATTCCTGAATATAGCTGTGGATTTAGATAACTCTCTTCTCCTCTTCTGACCTTTATTACGACTACAAAAATTCTGTGTGTGAGGGATAAATAATGCATGCTTTCAGCCAAGAAAGGAATGAAGACCCAAGCAAACATTGCAGAATAAAGTAAGCAACATTCCTTTCTCTGGTATATTTTAACTCCTGACCTACTCCCACCTCCACCCCCACTGCCTGCCTGTTCCTACCCACCAACCAGGACCCCAAAACCTGGAACAGAGTGCTAGACACCATAGGTTTGGGGGTCAAACTTGCATTTAAAATGCTTATAGCTACGGGGTGCCTGGGTGGCTCCATCAGTTAAGCCTCTGACTCTTTTTTTTTTTAAGTTATTTATTTATTTATTGAGAGGGAGAGAGAATGATAGAGAGAGAGCATGAGAGGGAGGAGGGTCAGAGGGAGAAGCAGACTCCCTGCTGAGCAGGGAGCCTGATGTGGGACTCGATCCTGGGACTCCAGGATCATGACCTGAGCCGAAGGCAGTCGCTTAGCCAACTGAGCCATCAAGGCGCCCCAAGCCTCTGACTCTTGATCTCGGCTCAGGTCTTGATCTCAGGGTCATGGGTTTGAGCCCTGCATTGGGCTCCACACTGGGAGTGGAGCCTACTTAAGAAAATGCTTATAGCTATGATATATCAATTATGTGATCCTAAGAAAATCCTCCACCTCTCTCCTCCTTGGTCTTCTCTGTGAAATGGGGATACCCAACTTGGTATGCTCTGGGTCAAAGGCTTTGGAGAGATAATAAATGAAGATGTATGCAAATAAACTTTTGCAACTGCATCCTGGAGAACAAACAGAAGAAAGGAGGTGTGTTCTGGTCAGCTGTGAGCCTCAGACATGAGAGAAAGGGTTGTAGGCAGAGGGGGCACCTTCTCAGCCTAGAATTACCTTGAAGGAGTCATTGAGAGCCTAGAAACCCAGTCTTGGCTTTGGATCCTCCAGCTGGCTTCTGCGGCAGCAGAGTGAATGAAAGGTCTCTTACCATCTTTAGAAGCCAGAAGCCTCTTCTTCTTGCAGTTATAACAGAAACAGAGGAAGGGACAGAATGGAACCAGAAGCTCAAGCTGAACTCAAATTTGGACAGTACACAGGATTATGCGTCTGTTTGCATGTTTCTGTTTCTCATTTGTGCCTGTATTGTGCGGAGGTGGAGGGACAGGGACCCATTTCCAGTTGGGGCTTTAACAAAGACCCTGAGCCTTGACCCTCAAGCCTTTGGGGTAGAAAACGAGGTGGAAAGGCAATGAACCAAGAGCAAAGGCATGCAGTGTGGGTACTTATCTGTGGGAGGAAGCTGGAAGTCATCACAAAAATGAAGAGAGGGGACTGGCATGCTCATTTATGCATCACCTCCAACTCCCCAATTACACACCTAATAAAGAGTTGGATGGTCAGGCAAATGGTTTAAATATATGATAAGAGGACTGGGGATTAACACACAGTGCAGGAGGAGGCTCATCTAGTCTTTAGAAAACCATGGGAAGAGGTGTCCATGCAATATGTCTTTCAGAGCCTTAGCCCCTGCTTTTCTGTGGGCATTTCTGATGACTTCTGGACAATTCTTCAGCTCCCAGTGCCTTGTCACTATGTCCCTAAAAACACTAAATTTCAGAGATGGGCGAGAACTCCAAAGATGAAGGAAGCAAGGTTTGAAAAAGGGAGCAAGCTGCTCTAGGACACAGTGAATTGGATTCCCAGGGCAGCACCACACCTGCTGATGCCCATTCCCGTGACCTGTCCCCATTCTCCCCATTTGTGCTTCCACCTCAGTGCTGTCCTTTTCAATGTGTGTTCTGTCTGTGATTCTCCATCTTCCTCCTAGACTTTCCTATACCCCCTAGTAAACTAGTCCTCAGAGCCTCAAGTCCCTCTAATGTTGACGGATCTAGGTAGAAAGGGGATGAGTCTGCCTGGTAAGTAAGACCATCCCGCCATGGGTGGGATGATTTTGATTTACCTGGTGCTCGTCTCCCCACCCCCCCAATGGCTGCTTTTGAGATCTGTGGAAAGATGAGCAGGTCAGGCCCCCCTGTGGGCTCTCCCTCCATGCCCCTCTCCACTGCTGCCCCAGTATAACCATTGGGGAACCCCCTTCCTTGTTCCCATTCTAGTTTCCCCCCATATTTCAGAATGACTACCTCACAAAAGGGATCAGTCTGGGAGAGGGGTACAGACTAGCTCTGCATTGTGAACCTAGGACAGAGCTGGGATGAAAATGTGGTAAACCACGGCCAGTTTGAGGATACTGAAAACCTCAGGGCTCTGCCTTTTGCCCAGAGAAATCCTTGACTCTGGATGCAAATAGTAATCAGAGAACTAGCTCAGGGGTTGCCTAATGAAGCTGTAGAATCTGCTTCTTCCATTCTTACCTCCTATTAGATGCAGCCTTGCCATTTCCATGGCAACTGGGAAGCTTCTTGGGTTTCACTGATCCATCACTTGGGGATATATGGGAGGACGACTGGATGGGGTAGGTAGATACGGAGGCAGAGATGTGTAAATCTTCCCATTTTATCTTCACCTTGGGCTCTGGCAGGGCTACCCCCACAAGCAGGTGCAGGAATGTAAGGATCATTATTCACTGTGTGACCACAGGGCCCCAGATGCCCATCCTGAGAGTACGAGCATGCTTAGAGGGGCTAGAGATCAGCACTAGAAACATTGTGTTGCTTGTGTCTGCCCTTAGGGCTTCCCTCCTCTCTGCCCATCTTTCTCCTTCCTCCTTTCCTTCCTTTGGCTCCTCCCCCTTGGCAGAGGCCAAGCCTAGTGCCAGAGTCAGGGGAGAGGCATCCTGTTCTCTTGCTGGGGACTGGGTGATGTGGAGGGAATGAGAACTGCGTAGAGGTGAAGTACAATGCCTTCTTCCCAGCTGTGTGACCTTGAGCTTCAGTTTCTTCCCCAGTAAAACATGGATGACAATAGCTCCTCCTTAGGCCTGTTGTGAGGATTTGATGAGTCACTCTATGTGTGGGCCTTAAAGCTATGCCTGTCATGTAGATGGTCCTATATAAGTAGGATAACCGTAGATGAAGGTGTGATGAGGACAGTCCCATTTTATGCCTCCTGTCCCCACCTCACTATTAACAGTGCTCCTCTCCCATTTCAAAAGTATCAGAGTTTGACGTGAAATAGGGCTACCCTGTATATAGTTTTAGCTATTTTGTATGGGAAGTGGCCCAGTGTTTTGAGGACATACAGGGTTGGAGGCCAGAGGCTAGGAAGTGAGGCAGGCAAGAGTCTGGCTCCAGAGCATCTACAATGACCCAGTTCAGGTTCAACTATCTGGGGAGTTTAGAAAAAAACTGAGGCGGGTTGGGGGGAATGAAGAAAACCCTGTAACACTAAAGTTTTGCTCTTTCCCACCCACTCCCACCTCCCTGGTGAAAGGTGCCAAGAGCCGATAGGGTGCAGCCCCACCACGGTCCTACTGGGAATGCACATTCAGAAAGCAAGTTTTGAGAACCCAGCACCAGGAATCAGCTTTCTGTTCTGCCTCTGTTCTTTTCCGCCAGGTAAGTGGAGTCAGGGTGCCTGGATCACCAAGGGCAACCAGCAGTGCCATGTGTTCTTGGATAAAAGAAAAAAAAGGTCGAGAGATAGCCAGTCTTCCTCATTAGTGGAAGAGCCGGAGTCAATCTCGGCAGAACATTCCCACCCGGACCGGACTGCCCTTACGTTGCCAGAGTGGTGGGCTGAGAACTCTTGTGGAGGCTGAGCCCTTGAGGTCCTTGTGTTGATGTATCTCAGATCCTTGTCTGTCTGTCTATCCCATCATTGTTAGAAATACCATCTGTCATTCCAATAGCTTGGACCCTGGAGTCAAATCCCAGGTCCCCCGCTCATTAGCTGTGTGACTTTGGGCAGGTTTCTTCACTTCTCTGTGCCTGAGTTTTCATACTTGCAAGATGAGGATGATTCTGTATCTATCTGGTAGGGCTTTGGTGAGGATGAACAGCCATTCATACGTTGCTCACAGGGAACACTACAGTAACTATTGCTGTTGTTTGCATGTTGTTTCCTTGTTACTCTCATCAGAGGGGGTTCTGACCTCGCATCCCAACCCTTTGGTTGCCTTAGTATGATTTTAAAGGAAAAGTCACCTCTTCACATGTTATATGGAAGAATAGCCTGGCCGGCTTCGGCACAACCTTGGCATTCACCATTTCATTCCACAGATGGGGCAGACTCAGGAAACAGAACTTGGTACAGAAGGAAGTGCTTGGCTCTTGGAGAAAGAAAGTGTTAAGAATTGCACAGATTCTGGAATTAGACTATGGATTGAAGGCCGGATCTTCTGATAACCATTTTTAGATATATCTAACCTCTCTGTGCCTCAGTGGACTGATACATAAAATAGAAAAAATGGCATGGTCGACATGAGGACTAACGGGTGCAGAAGCTCCTGGCACAATTTCTGGCACATAGCAGGTATCCCAGAAGGGCCAATTCCTTGTCCCCTTGCTGTTATTGGACAGCAAGCTCCTTGCGGGGAGGGAGGCCAATTTGGTTCACTGTCACATCTCCCAGGTCTTGACGGGGTGCCTGCGACTGAGCAAGCTGTCAGTAAATAGTCAGGAAATGAATGCCAAGTGAATAGATTTTTTCATGCATTACATGCCTCCTTAGACATAAATATATTAACTTCCTGCTTAGTGCATCATGGCTAATCACTGCTAGAGATGAAGGCTTTGAGGACTTAATGATTTTTGAAAACTATATTCAAGGTTAAATTATGAGTCAAGTCAAGACTCTAAACTGCTGGAAGCAATTTCCTCATGTTTCAACAGTTTACTAAGCCTCATCTGCTTTATTTATTCAGAGCCCACCGGCCCCTCCCCCTCACCTTCCTCCACGTATGGATCGTAGCAGCCCTTTACTAGATTTCCCTGGAAAGGACGCAGGCACAGAGAACACAGTTTGAGGCTGAAGGGCCTTAGGCCCTGTGTTTCAAAGAGAAGAACTAGAGGGTGGGTGGCGCCAGTTCCCTAATCCTGAATTCTGCATTTACTCACATTGTGTGAAAGAGGGGAAAGGGACACTGATCTAGAAATCGGCCCTTCTTCCTGGTCCATCCACAGCCTAGTTAGCTCATGAGCCTCATCCCCCCTGAGACTCCACGAAGGGCTGTCTCTTAGGGGATGGCGGGGGCGCGGGTGACAGTGGAGGTGGCTATAACCATCTTGGGTTGCTCAAAGCGGCTGTTCCCTGCATATGTCTCTGTGCCCATCATCTTGCTTTTCCTGGCACCTAGGATTTCTCTCTCTCCCTTAAGGCATTCCTGACGGGGTGGGATTTGGTTGATCAAGTACAGAATTTCCATTATGTCTGGAGTGATCTGGGAGTGGATTGACATCTTCCCTGGAGTGAAAGCTCCTCAGGCCTGTGCTCTGTTTTGTTTTGTGTTTTTAAAAATGAAGCCTGGGCACTTGGTCATGTACAACTGCAACTGTTTAGGGAAAACACTTGTAGCCCTCCTCTGTGAAGGAGCACCCAGCAGAAAGCATGGAGCAGACCTTACGGAAGGCACCCATGTTGCTGTGGGAAGTTGTAAGCAGATGGTGTGCGTGTTGTTGGAGAACTTTCTGGAACTTGAGCAGAAGCTGTCCCTCTCCTCATTGTGCAGGGTTCTGGGGAGGTGTGGACCAATTTCAAAGGGCTCGCAGGATCGAATGGGGCCCAGGAGGTAACCCCGACCCTAGAGCACGTGATGAGAGAAATCAGCAGGTTGGAGAGGGGTGGCCATCACCAAGCTCCCAGACTGGTCAGGGAGAGCGGCTGAGGCTCGGTGTGTAAGACTAGAAGCTTTTCAGCTCGACCCCTGTACCCCTAGAGGTACAGACCTAGGGACAATGGCTGAGCACGTGTGTTTGTGAACTAACAGAACTGTAACCTTGGCCTAGGTGCAGAGCCCCTCTGTAACAAGCGAGGCCAGCACCTGCAGGCACCCCTCGGTGGTGGTGGGCAAGGGTCTCTGGACCTATGTGAGACCACTCTTCAGCAGTGACCTCTTGTGGTGAGAGGAGCAATTGCACTTATAGTCTGAAGAATCTGCCCTGCTCTTCAACAGACTCATAATGCCCTGGGGCTCGTGGACCTGCAGAGATAATGAGGAGGAGGGAAAATACAATAACATCAAGAGGGAGGAAGATTCTGGACTCCATGCCGGTTAGGAGAAATGGCTTGAGTGATTCCTTTCCCAACAAAACCATTGTGACTGGAATTGTACCCTACATTGGTGAAATAGATCATAACCAGTTCCAAAACTTATACAGTGCAGGATGCTTTGTATTTACTTGGATTTCAGTACACGTTTGTTGAATCGAGAGGATGGACTGAGGGGTGAGGGGATAGAATTAACATTCATTGAAACCCACGCTCTGAAAGAAACTGCAGATACTTCTTCAATTTATTCCTCACAATCTGGTAAATATTGTCATCCTCACTTCACAGGTGAGCCATTCAAGAGTCCATATACAGTAGCGGACGGTGGAGACAGTACTTGGACCCAGAGCTGACTCCCAGCGCCATGCAGGTCCTTAGCCAGGTGGGTTGCTCCTGGGCATCTGCTGCAGCCTCGAGCACTGAGTACTGGAAGGGATTATTTGGGTCGGCCGAGAGACAGAGGAGACCTGGGATTTTCGTGATACTGACTTAATTGAAACAAAGCCCGGAAAAGCCTTTACAAAGTGAGAAACTCTGGTTTTCTCTGAGAGTTAGGATCTGGTATGAGGATGATGGTGCTGAAAACCCCTGCAAAACTCACCAGCAGTACCTACGTGGGGGATGTGAAGGGAGAGCGGAATAAAGGACAGAAAGGAAGTCAAAAGATGTTTGGATTGGGAGCAAGAAAAAAAAATTAAGCAGGGGTGTGGGAAAAGACCAGAGGACAAGAACCTCTGAAAGAAACTGAAAAAATTGATACATTTAGGTTAGTCAACTGAAAGAAACATAAAGTGCATATAGGTGATTTTACAAGGAGCCCTGCCAAAAATCACAGGAGGTTCATTATTTTCACCCTCATTTCCTGCGATCACACTTGACCGAAGGCATCTAGACTGGAAAGGACACCGTTGCCCTCAATACCATGTTTACAGTAACTAATGACCTCTCTCGAGTATAACTCAAGTTCCTAGAATACAGTTGTAATTCTAGAAGACAACTGGCTTGCTGTAATGGTCTCTACATAATTGTTAGTGATTTCTGCTCTGTTTTGGCAAGGCATGCAATCCTTAAGGTTTCTTTGTTGGTGGTGTTTTTTTTTTTTTTTTTATCAGAGCAAATGTGACTGTTGGAAGCTCCTTTGTGCAGAAGCACTAGTTAGACTGGACCCGAGGAGGGTGGTAGCCGGGATGGCCTTGTGTGGATTATACCCAAGTACGAGGGAGTCAATCTGTGAATATTTGAATAAAGGGTGAATATGTGCTGAGCTTTGTGGGTTATTTATTTATTTTTTTTTTTTGAGGCCATACCTTTTGTATTCCTAAGTGGTTTTGAGCCTTTCTGTGTGTTTAGCTCTCTGCTAGCCTTTGGGGATATAATGCTCAATAGGGCGTGTGTTGTATCCTCCAAAAGGTTATGGTTAATGAGATGATTCTGTTTGAGAGTGAGGGCATTCAGATGCTATAGGCCTGACTTTGTTAATTTTAAAGAAATTCTTCCACTTCTGGTTGGATATCTCTGTTTACATAGAAAACTATCAGACCCAGAGATACTTTTGGAAAATCAAGAAGCACAACAGTTTTGTTTTGTTTTGTTTTGTTTTTTTAAGGTTCATTCATTCATTCAACAAGCATTGAGGGTGTCTCAACCACATGTTAAGAGCTGGTTTTGGTGCTAGGAAAGGGAATAAGGCAACCCCAAATCCTTATCTTGTAGTTCATATTCTAGCTGGGGAGGCAGACACCATAAGAGAGAACAAAATAGTATAAGAAATATCAGGGAGGTGACCTTCGGACAGGTGCAGCACATTGAAAGGACTTTAGATTGTACTCCGAGATGGGGGAAGTTGATAATTCTGCTTCATGGTTCTCTCATTTCGTTTTCAGACAAACAGACCTCTCAACCCTTTTCCATTTCTCCAACCACATTGAACACCACTTAGGAGTCCTTCTGACAGTGCACACCCACACACCATTTCCGAATGCTCACAATTCCATCAGAATCATGGATGAATGAGTTCACTTCCATGCTCCCTGGGTGCTTCATCTTCAAGATGAACATCCCGACGCCTGTGGGCTGCTGAATGTCAAGGTGAAAACGGATGTGAAAACAGTTGAAGACCAGTGAGGGCCTGAACACTGTTTCTCCTGCAAGCAAAAGAAATTCCTTTAAGAGGCTCTTTCCAGGGCTTAAATAGACACAGGTTTAAAGTGTAGATCCTTGCGCTCTGTGTTCCCACAAAAGAGGGGGGGCCTCTGAATCATAGCAGTGTCAGAGTAGGGAGGGCCTGCAAACAATGCATCATTGGGGGTAAGTGACCCTATCAGAACGTCCCCCCACCCGTCTTGGGGGAAAGACCCTGAACCCCCTGGGAGAGTCCTCTCCTTGTCCACAGGTCCTAGCTGGACCCCAGCAGGTGGATATTAACCCTTGCACTGCTCACCTGTCCTCACATTTAAACCCTGGTTCATGACTGCACACCTGCCATTTTGCATGGGGATGGAGTGGGGGCATGGGGACCAGACAAAGGTCACAAGCCCACAGGGGTGACTCCATGTCACCTAGCTCCCCTTCTGACAATAGTAGTAATAATAATGAGGGCGTTCATAGTGGCAGCTCTAGCTACTGAGCTGTGCTTAGACACCCAGTGCTTCATACATTTTAAATCATCAGATTCTCCCATCAGCCCTATGAGGAGGTACTTTCACTATCCCCTTTTAGAGATGAGCAAATCAAGGTTAGACAAGGTACACAGCATGCTTCCAGTAACAGAGCTAGCGTGTGGTAGATTAGGACTTAAACTCACAGCCATCTGGCTCCAGCACCTGAACCCTTGACCACAGCCCTCACAGCCTCATGAGGTGCATGGACAGCAGCGTGATTCAGTGACCCTGGACCCTTACAGAAGCTCATTCCCACACCTGCAGTGGGGTCGTGGGCAATTTACTTACCTTTGAAGCCTCAGTCTCCTTTTCTGTAAAATGGGCAGAATAACCTCACAGGACCAATTGGGATGTTGGTCTGTGTGGAGAACTTAGTGAGACATTTCAACGTCAGCGGTATGCAGCCCAAAGAACCCATTTGATGTACAAATAGTAGGTGGTTCCTTTAGAATTGGGATTGCCCCTCAAGGGGGTTAGGCACTGGCATTGTTTTAATCAACGACTTCAAGCTCTATTGGATTATAACTCCTCCTTATAGGACCGCTGGTATCGTTACTTTGAGTGAAGACTGGATGTTTTGGTTTCAGGTGGCAACCTCAGAATGTTTTCCCAGCAAAGTTAATTAAATGTACCCAACGCTCTCCATGCACCTTCCCCATCTTTCACATAGCCAGGCTTGTAATTTCATGTGCTTTCCCTTGATCTATTTTTATACCATCACATAATAACTTATCTCCTAAATATATCCATCATCCAGGATTTGCATTTATTTTTTTATTAAGTCCCTTGCCTGTCTCCCATAGTTTAATTGGTGTTTATTCCACTGTCTGAGTAGTGGAGGGCATAGAATGACAAGATGTGGGCCCAAATTCTAGACTCTTGTGGCTTGCCTGCTCTGTGACCCGGGGCAATCCCCCCGTTAATCCGGGTCTCATCATGCTCATTTGTAAATGGGAGAGAGACCTACAAGGAAGGGTTGTTGTGTGACTCATAGAAATAAAGGTAGTGTAATGCAGTAGTAACACAAGGGGTGGTCGTGACAAATGGTCCATCTTTGCGTGGGGTAATCGCGTATCACTGAGTCCTCAGCACCATGCATGCAGTGATAGGCAATGCCGTAAAGACAGTAGATGCATGGTCTGTGGGAGACAACTGGCTGGCTCCCGGCTCTTCCTGGCAGTGCAACTCTGGACACATGATACAACATTGCTATGCTTCAGTTTAGAGATGGAACAGCTATACAGTGAAGATGATAATAGCACCCACCTCCCTGGTCTATATTAAGATGCACTCAGTGGTTCTTAACTGGGAGTGATTCTGTCTCTAGGAGTCTGGAGATGTTATTGGTGGGGGTGGGATGCTGCTGGCATCTGGTGGGTGGAGGTCAGGGATGAAGGTCATTATCCTACGATGCATAGGACAGCACCCCCATGATACAGAATTATCTAGCCCAAGATGTTAACGGTGCCCAAGTTGAGAAACTCTCATTAACTGAAACAATGCAGGTAAATTTTGACATAGTTATTGGCACACTAAAAGTGTCTCTCTTGAGGAGTAGAGTTGGCTATATTTGGAGACAGCCATAGAATATTTTAATGTCAGCCTCAGCACTGGGATGGGAACCTTCATGCTAAGTCCACTGGAGGTCCCCTGCATCCACCTGGCTCCATCACAGATCTATTCCCTTGTGCCAAATGTGTGCACAGCAGTCCTGCTCGTCCACTTTCAGCTCTGTGGATAAAAGAACATAGCTCAATTCCTCTTTCAGTCCTTCCTGATGTTTATTACCATGACCTGACCCACAGTACATGCTCTGTTATGGTCAGTAAAGTCAACAGCTGCCTTAGAGGTGGTTGGCAATTTGGTTTTGGAGTTTGGTTGGCAGGTATTATAGAGAGATATAGATGTAGGAGTCATTTGTTCAAGAAAGAGGGCGGATGGATGAATGGGGGAGGGAAGTTCATCCTCCAAGGACAACTGGCTTTATCTGGAGATGACCCTCATTCCTCAAAACTCACAGAAAAATACACTTAACCTGAAGAAGGAGCAGAAGTTTCCAGGTCTCCAGAAGACCAAAAGTTCTTCTCTGAGACAGAAGCTGGAAGAGTGATTGTTTGCAGGACCACTCAGGGATAGGTCTGTAAGGGACCACAGGAGTCATCTGGTGTTTCTGCTTCCCCAAGGAGGAAACGGATCCAGCAAAATATGTCTGCAAAATAGATATTCCCACCAGAGCTCATGGGAACATGTCTTATTGAGCATTATATCTTCACAGGCTAGTAGAGAACTTGATACACCGGAGACGCTGAATAGGTTGTAAGTAACCCTATCAGAGCATCCCCCCACCCGTCTTGGGGGAAAGGCTCTGAAGCCCACTGGGAGAGTCCTCTCCTTGTCCACGGGTCCTAGCTGGACCCCAGCAGGTGGATCTTAACCCTTGCACTGCTCACCTGCCCTCACATTTAAACCCTGGTTCATGACTGCACACCTGCCATTTTGCATGGGGATGGAGTGGGGGCATGGGGACCAGACAAAGGTCACAAGTCCACAGGGGTAACTCCATGTCACCTAGCTCCCCTTCTGACAATAGTAGTAATAATAATGAGGGCGTTCATAGTGGCAGCTCTAGCTACTGAGCTGTGCTTAGACACTCAGTGCTTCACACATTTTCACTCATCAGATTCTCCCATCAGCCTTATGAGTAGGTACTTTCACTATCCCCATTTTATAGATGAGTGAATCAAGGTTAGACAAGGTACACAGCATGCTTCCAGTAACAGAGCTAGCATGTGGTAGATCCAGGACTTAAACTCATAGCCATCTGGCTCCAGCACCTAAACCCTTGACCACAGCACGGACAGTAGCATGATTCAGTGACGCTGGACTCCTCCCAGAAGCTCATTCCCACATCTGCAGTGGGGTCGTGAGCAATTTACTTACCTTTTGAAGCCTCAGTCCCCTTGTCTGTAAAATGGGCAGAATAACTTCACAAATGAAACGAGATATTGGCTCACGGCACATGTTGATTCCTTTCCCTCCATAAAAATGCAGCCTGTCCAGAGAACTTAGTGGGACATTTCAATGCCATGTCCCCTGATATCCCACAGTCCAGAGCTCTCTCTGCAGTATGCACAGACCTTTGCCCTGCCTACCCCCTGGGGACACCTGTTGGTTTGCAGACTGGCACCTGTACAGAGGGCCAGCAGAGACCTGGGAAAGAGGCAGACCCCTCCAGATTGGGAGGTGGCAGCTTTCACAAGCAAGGGAACTTCCTAAAGGGGCTTGTCTTGGAAGCCACAAGATGAGTACACCTCTGCATCAAATGCCAGGGTCTTCAAAGTTTATACAGAGGCCTGAACTAGATTCAGTCGCATATACCACTTAGATATTCTCAGCAATGCCTGACTCTCAAGGCTGTGTCCTTGAAAGCAGCTCCCACTGTGGGAATGGTGGGCAGAGCAAACATTCCAAGGACAGGGGAGGGGCTGAGAAGCTTTCAATTGCCTGGGCCCAGTTCGCTGGTCAACTGGGGGTCTCTTGATGACCTCCCCCAACAACAGAAAAATGCTGTCTCTTAGTTATTGGCATCCTCCAAGATTGCTTTATCAAAGTGCCTAGACCAAAATTAGCAGGCCATCAACCCATGCTAAACCGAATGCATAATCAGACACAGAGAAAGGAGACATGGATATAGGCATCTGTTTATATTTATATGTACACAGAGAGAGTGAAAAGACACTCACCTCATTCTCTTTCCACAAAAGCTCCTGAAAATCTGCCTCTGGTGACTCTTCTGTCACTTCTGTCCCTGACGCACAGGGACACCCAGGGGCGGGAGGGACCTCCGTGGCGCCACCTTCTGGCCAGATTCCAGAACTTCCTCCGGCCCCCATGTCCTGCCCATTCTTCCAGCCCTCCTTGGCTTTCTTTTCCCTGGAACCGGCTCCTCTTGTCGTGGCCAGTGGGCGCCCCATGGCCACGCTGCTTCCCTGTGTCCTGGCTCCCTGACGTGTCTGCGGAGGATGCTTGCTTAGAATAATGGCAGAGTGGAAAGAACCTAAAATCTGGAGTCAGGGAACCAGGATGTGAACCCCAGACCCTCCTACTGTCGTCCCAGTGTCCTCCAACTCTCTGAGCCTCAGTTTCCTTCTTCATACCATGGACAGCGTGACCCCTCTTCTGCTCATGGAAATCAAACAGGATAATGCCTGCTGGACTGCGTCACATCAAGTGTGGTACCGACACCAGATAGTATTAGTGCCTTGCCAGGGAGATGAAAGGCTCCGTGAGAGCAGGGGCGGTGCCTTCCAGGTCTTCCTTAGGCCCCTGCAGTGCCCGCCACAGGGCTGGACACGTGAATATGTGTGTCATGAATCTGTAGTCAAACGAGTCTAAATGTAAGAAAAAGATGAACATGACACAGATGCTGTGCTCCTTTGTGCTCCATCCTGTTTTTCTCCTCATTCCCATTTCATTACTTTTATTTCTCATTGCTTTATGAAAGAGGGAGGGGGTAAATACGTTGACTTGAAATGAACACAGGAGAGACAGAAAAGTCAGAGGCAGATAGGTACAGAGGTGAGGCACACTCTGACCCACACACATTGGAGCGCTTCTTAAAACAGCGGATGGGTGAAGAGAGAAGGCGAGCAGGGTGGGGGGCTGCTGACATAAGGAGGTGGGTGGGCGGGCGAGAGGGGGTTCATAAGGGTTCAAGGAGGCTGTGTGACAAGCAAAGTGACCGAGGTATGATAAAATACCACCTCTGCCAACCACTTGTTCCTGACGATCAGGAGCGGGAGGAAGTTCCCCTCGGCAGCAAGGCGGGCCCAGCTCTTAGGCACCGCCTGTGTTTCTGGGCTGTTCTTGTCGCTGCCAGCTCACCTATGGCCCAGGGGCGCCGATAAAGTTGTCGTTGAAAGCCTGTCTGTGGCAGGTTGACTTCGGGTCCCTCTGCGCATTTGTCCTCCTGTGTAAAGCAGTTGGCTCTGGGGGTTGGGAGAAAATGAACAGTGATGGGTTCTCTCTCCTCCTTCGTTCCCAGGGACAGAGGAGCAGCGACAGGCTCCGGCAAGAGGACACAGGGAGAGAGAAACATGCAATAAAGAGTATTTAGAGAGGGCAAACATAATACGGAGGATGGACAGGGAGTGGGTGTGTGTGTGGGGGGGCTTTCACACCCTGTGGAGAAGGGAAATGACATAACATTAAATCAGGAGCCAGCGTCTCAGGGTCCTGGGTACCTTCTTTGACTCATGGGGCAGCTTTGAACCAGACCTGCTTTGTTTCATATGAGAGGGGACTTTTGTGTCTTTAACCGGAGGGCCTGGATAGGGCGGGTGTGCTCCCAGAGTCTCTGCTCAGCCTACCCGGACGGGTCAGGGCTTAGGTGACTAAGGGACTAGGGGTAGGTGTGTCTCATGGAAAGCAAACACAGTAAGAGAAAGGAGCCACTGATTCACTACTAAGGGGGTGAGTATTCATATTACAAACCAATTTTTGGCTATCAAAAAATTGATTGAGGGTAAGGAAGAGTTTGGAGGCCCTCCTGTGATTGTCTTCCTTTTTTCACACTGGCAAGCATTTATTAAGCACCTACTGTTTCAGTTATTTCTTTATGACATCATTATCCCATCAGATTAGGAAAGCAGAGAAAAGCTTATATGGGAAATGTCAAGGTCAGCTGTCCATTTAGGCAGGGGTAGTGAAGATGGAATAACCCGTTCATCAAGTAGGTAAGCAGTACTCCCTCCACACCTGACCTCAGCTTCTACCAGCACCATTTTATTTTATTTTATTTTTTTGGTAGTCTATGAAGAAGGGAGAAGAACCTAGTCAACAGCCTCCAAAAGTTTTGCATCCAGTGACCCCAGCCGAGGTTCTCCAGGTGCGCGGTCCCATGCTGAATCCACCGGCTCTGTTTCCCGTGTGGGGGAAACAGTGGACAGGGTTGGGGGGGTAGGCGGGGCCCCTCACCTCCCTCAGGAACTGGTTTCAGGACAGAGCACGGGTTTCTCAGGGTCGGAAGAGGGTCCCCATTCTTGCATCTCAGAGAAGCAGCCTCAGTCTCAGAGGTAAGGGAATTCTCACATCACAGAGGACCTTCCGAGCCCCCAGGCTGGGGTACAGCCTCTGACAAGCCAAGCAGGGTGTCTGCCCCTGGGGGTGGGGGTGTGAGTGGAAGGGGGCCCTTTGTTCCAGGGGGATTCATAGATAATTCACAAGGAGATGAGATGAATTTCAAAAAATGATTAGTACTGAGAAAAAGGAAACAAGTGGTGGGTTTGTGATGGGGGTGGAGGGTGGAGACAGGGAGGCCAGCCAAGTCCTCTCCGAGCAGGTGACATATGAGAAGAAGCCAGCCATGGCAGAAACCTTTCCAGGCAGAGGGAAATGCCAGAAAACTCCAGAAAATGGCTTGGCATGCCTGATAGATAGGAGGAGCTCCTGGAACATGGCTGATTGTGGTGGGGTTCCCATTCTGCCCTCCATAATCC